>NC_090025.1:115634496-116359496 GCF_037176765.1 Anolis sagrei
TCTAGTATTTAGTTCTTTCTTTGTTTTGATTTTTTGAAAAAAATGTGCTATTAGTACAACTTTACTGCCATTTTTGTCTTTCATTTTACATGCATTATTGTTTGATGTACACAATTTTGCAAGCATTAGCATAATGTGATATGCCTTCCACCTTCACTAACATAGTAATATATAAAAATAGAGTTGGTAAGCTTATCTTGTTCACCCTTGGCCATGGCTCAATTGGTAATAGTTAATGTTAACCTCATCCAGCCGGTACTCCTGAGCTATCAACCAACTTACCATTTTAAATTGAAACATCTATTGAGGCAATTAGATTTCAGCTACAATATCCTTATACATTGCAGTTCAGTATCAATATGAGTGTAATATTCAGAACATTTCAGCTGGTATAGCACACAAAAATAAATGACCAATCAACTGAAATTCCAAAATAGTTGGAAATAGAACTGCCTGGAGAACAGGGTTATTAAATATATGATGCAGAACTCTGTTGTCAGGAATTGTATTTTATGATTATTTGGCAAATAGAGCTCTTTTAAAAAATCTACCCTCTCATACAAATGTATGTGTTGTTCATTCTAACCCTCAAGTATGTGCATATTCTCTTCGGGATGGTCATGAGTATGGAAGGGTAACCAGATTATTTTATGCCAGGAATTCAAGTAAATAAAACATTTGCCAAGCTTCTTTTATCAAGAACCAGCTCAATGAAATCCTTTGTGTGATCAGGCCTACCAAATGAGTCAGACCATGGGAGGGTTTGAGAAAACTGCTGTGTGAGAAAATTAGGACAAAATGACTCCAAAATAGGCAGAGTCTTCCACAGTTTGGTCAAATGTAAAAAGATTGCAAAAGATTGGTGAAGAACCAATATTGAAAAGATCAGAACTGACTACCCGAGGAAAAAGCAACAATGTTTAGAAATTCTCTTGTCACTAATAGTATTGCTCCAGTTATATTAATTAGGATCCTGACTATATTATCTAGGATTCTAAACACTTTTAGTGTAACAAAAATATACAGTATTTACTTCAATCTAACGTTCACATGCTTTTGGCCAAATTACATTGCAAAAAATAAGATGCACACTTGATTTGCATAATACAATAATCATAATGTCCTGTATGAGAGCTAACAAATTGAAAATGAATCCAGACAAGACAGAGGTCCTACTGGTCAGTCGCAAGGCCGAACAGGGCATATGGTTACAGCCTGTGTTAGACGGAATTACACTCCCCCTGAAGATGCAGATTCGCAGCTTGGGAGTGATTCTGGACTCATTGCTGAGCCTGGAACCCCAGGTCTCGGCAGTGGCCGGGAGAGCTTTTGCACAATTAAAACTTGTGCGCCTGTTGCGCCCGTACCTTGGGAAGTCTGATCTGGCCACAGTGGTCCACGCTCTTGTTACATCCCGAATGCAACGCGCTCTACGTGGGGTTGCCTTTTAAAACTGTTCGGAAACTTCAATTAGTCCAATGGGCAGCAGCTAGATTACTCACTGGAGCGTCGTACAGGGAACATACCACCCCTCTGCTATGTCAGCTCCACTAGCTGCCGATCCAGTTCCAAACACAATTCAAAGTGCTGGCCTTGATCTATAAAACCCTATACGGCTCCGGCCCAGCGTACCTGTCCGAACGTATCTCCTTCTATGTCCCACCTCGGAGATTAAGATCTTCTGGGGAGGTCCTGCTCTCGGCCCCAGCTTTATCACAAGTGAGGCTGGTGGGGACAAGGGACAGGGCTTTCTCAGTGGTGGCCCCCTCGCCTGTGGAATTCACTCCCTGGGGAAATTAGGTCATCAACATCCCTCCTCTCCTTCAGAAGGAAGTTGAAAACAAGGATATGAGACAAGGCCTTTGGGTAATCTGGCAGACTGACAAGGCAATGATGACCAGAGTTTGGAAAAGATTATGATAATGCTGAATGGACTTGCGGATTTTAGAACTCGGTGAATGTTAGCCACTAGATTGGCTTTTCTTTTTAGTTGTTTTGCATTAATTGATTGTTTTTAACTATTTGTGATTACTGCTGCTATGTATTTTACTTGTTGAATTGTTGGCATCGAATTGTGCCAGTTGTAAGCCGCCCACAGTTGTGCAACTGATTGTACAACAGGTGCCATTGTGCACCAGTAAATTACCTCCTCATCCACCAAGCCAAAGCTGAAGGAGACAGCTCACAGAATAAGAGTAACCAATTGCCTAGATGAAAGTTTAACTACATGTTTGGGGTAGCATGTATGTTTAATCTCTCTAGTAAAAATTGGTGAAATAAGATGCATGATTTCATAGCATAATATTCTGACTTTCTCATTCTCAAACCTCCTCATGAGCTTACAGCAGATAGAGAAATACTAAGTATAATCACAGTATTCCACAATATATGTTTAACTTAGCATGTATGTAGGCATGTGAAGGAATAGTCATGCTTCTCCCATAATGTAAAGTTGAACCCAGAATCCTTGACAGAATAGTTAATGTGAAAATAAACAGCAAAAAGATAATAATGTGTATGGGTCAGTTTTGGGCAACTTGCAAATGTGCAGAGGTTGTTAGATTACAATTCCCTCATTCCTACCATTGTCTGTACTGGTTTAGACTGGTGGAAGTTGCAGTCTAATAATATCTAAAGGTCACATATTGCTCATCCATGCTTTGTCAGAATGACAGGAACACATTAATTTATTTAACATATTTATAAGCCATTAAATATGTTCAAGTGAGTGCACATATGAACTTTTTAGAGATAATTTTCCAAGTATACAATGTGAATTAAATCTGTTAATATCAACAATTTTTCAATTGTCTTCCACAACAAAATTCCCCCAGGTATTACCTTTTCATGATGGGTTAACAAAGTTTGAGAATAGCTCATAATGGACAAAATATCTATGCAAATTAGGACTGCTTTGCACTGTAATTTCAAGGTTGATTTCTTGATGAAAAAAATGGTCTCTGGTGACTTTGAAAAGAAAGTATGCAAATCAAAAATGTAGCCTATGCTTCATTGAGGATTTATTATCCTTAATATGATTGATTGATGATTGTGATGAGTAAGCAGAATCACTGTTTCTATATCAAGATGTTTTATATGTATTTTATCTACAGATTGTGGTTCTCTGATTTTATTTATTCCCTTTTGGCTCTTAATTACTAGGGCTCTTAGGCATTTTTTTGTTATAACAGTGTGCATAACTGAATATTGTCTATAATGAGATGATCTATATTGATCTACTATATTGGGGCTGATCCAGCATGGTGTACACTGGATCAGCCTCAGGATGGGTCAGACATTGAACACCTTGACTGCTGCAGGGGTGGAAGGGGTTCCAACTACCCAACAGTGCCAAATGGTCAGTGTAGATGTGCCTTATGAGAATGATGTCCTGTGTCAGAGAGACAAAGGAACTCATATACATTAGCAGGGAGCAGATCTAACTGTGTATGAGAGAGTATGGTACAGTCATTTAAATGTTGGACTAGGATCCTGAGGGACAAAGATTCAAAACTCCACTCAAACATGGAAACTCACTGGATGACCACACTCTCTCAGATCAGAGGAAGACAATCGCATATGCCCACTGAAGAAATTTTGCCAAGGAGACTCCTTGATACCTTATTCTTTGAGTCACCATAAATTGAAAAATAGTTGAAAGCACAGAACTACAATTGCATTTATATAACAATAGAAAGTACCAGCATGAGAGGGCAAAAATACTGGTAAGACTTAATCTGGATCTTTGTAGTTAATTCTCTTGTGATATATTTAGGGAGTAGTGTCATGATTGCCACCATCATTATAAACTACCACCATCAGTATTATAAAACATTTTCAAATTTAATTTAATTATCGAAAACTCTTTAGCCACTGAAAGAGTCACTGCTCCCAGATTCACAATCTAATAGACAAAACACAACAAGAAGTAGCAATAAAAATCGGAAAAGCAACCCCTTCTCTGTTTGATGGATGGAACCAAGTTGGTCTCTATCTTACCATGCTGTGCCATCTGGGAGAGAAGAAGAACCCACTGCCTGTTTTTTTTTTCTCTTTTGGTTTGCAATAGAATGTTGTTTAGCTTTCCTGTTCTAAAGCAACAAACATTTGGAGTTGCAGAGGGGTTTAGCTGGCAGGAAAAGTGAAACAAGTTCTCTGCAACTGCTCCTTCCTAATGGATCAAAGTGAGTTTGTGTTTGTATTTAAAGGTGAGGGGGGGGGGGGGGAGAGGAAAAAAGAATTTTGAATAAGCAGCCTGAAAGAATAAAAATAGCTTCTTTTGATCATTAAGAAAAGGTGATTTCAGGTTAACTTTCTGGTGTGCTGACTTTGTTGCAATACATTAAATTTAATTACTGGCTGTACAACATGGTAAGTAAGGCATCAGTCTGTAAACAATTTTGTTGCTTAGAATAGTAATTACAGAAAGGAACATCAAAGTTCATTAACCTGGAAAGGCAGCTGGGTCATCAACTTTTACTATGGGAGCAAATATGCATTTACAAGAGTAGTTTGCAGGCAACAAAGGAAGCCATGGGAAGAAACAAATTGAATATACTTAAAAGGCTTTCATTCATTTCTCCATGTTATCACAATCAATCCTTTTAGGTGAGGAACCAGCAGTGAAGAATGTATCAATGAGCTATAATAATAGTAGGCATCAGCTGAAGTGATATCAGGGTAATTCCCAGTTTCTAACAATGTGATACACCCTACTAAAATCAACTGACTATTCATCTGTATGTGTGTATGTGTGTATATATATACAGTGAAATTTTATATTATGCTCTGCTTCAATGTGTTCTTAAGTCTGTTCTGTATACCAGTTTGGACAGATTTCCTTTGGTTTTGTTTCTCTCCCGCATCAGTCCTGGGTGAGACTTTAGATCCAAACCACCAGCGCCCCCTACATCCAAAATGGGTTTTGAACCATTTTTTTTTATCAAACAAGCCTAATATGTACCGCCTTGGCAAGAAGGTAATGGCATTCCATACAATCATGCCAGACACATGATCTTGGAGGCATTTATGGACAATGGCAGCTATCTGGCTTAGAAAAGGAGATGAGCATCACCCCCCCCCCCCCCCCGAGTCAGACATGACTAGAGTTAATGTCAAGGGGAAACCTTAACCTTTCCCTTTAGCACAAAACAACACATTTGTCTTTTTCTGAAAAATTATTATAATTTTTGGCAAGGCAAGATAATTGTATAGAATTGCTTCTTCATCATTGAGAGGCATAAGGAAGTCTACTGCTAAATGAAGCAAGTGTGTATGTGTGTTCAGATAATATTTTCCAATGTAATTCTACCCACAATCTAATGGCTGAAGACACGTTTGGATGGCAGATTTTGGTCTGGAAATTAGTTATAGAATCATAGAATAATAGAGTTGGAAGTGATCACATGGGCCATTTAGTCCAACCCTCTGCCATGCAGGAAAAGCACCGTCAAATAAGTACTCTTGACAGATGGCCATCCAGCCTCTATTAAAAAAGCTTACAAGGAAAGAGCTTCGGAGGCAAAGATTTCCACTGTTGAACAGCTTGTATGGTCAGAACTTTCTTCCTAATGTTCAGGTGGAATCTCCTTTCCTGTAATTTGAACCCATTGCTCTAAGTCCTAGTTTCTAAGGCAGTTGAAAACAAACCTGCTCCCTCTTCTTTATGATTACTTTTTCACATATTTATACATGGCTATCATGTCTCTTCTCAACCTTCTCTTCTGCAGACTAAACATACCCAGTTATTTAAGGCATTCTTTGTAGGGCAACCACTTTGAGTTCCTTCAGAGGAGATAAAGGGGAGGTGGGGTACAATAATAATAATAATAATAATAATAATAATAATAATAATAATAATAATAATTGTACCCCACCTCCATCTCCTCAAAGGGACTTGTGGTGGCTTACACAGTTAAAAATGTAACACATTAAAATGTATAACAACAGTAGAAAACAAAATAAAACAACAACATTATAACAATATATAACACAGGCATCAAAACAAACAACCAATAACAATTCAATTTATTGACATGGGTGGGTGGAGTGGAGCAACAATAATTTAAATGATAGGCTAGTGAGTAAAGTGCATAGGTCATATGGCAGCAGTAAGAATAAGAACAATAGTAAAGTGTGAAGACAAGATTTTGGGTCCTAGCTGGAGCCAGTTGTCCAGAAAATTGTCTACTCAAATTCACAGTGGAACATCCATGCCTTTAACTCTTTGTAGAAAGTGGACAGGTTGGGTGCAAGCCTAATCTCTCTGGGGAGGGAGTTCCAGAGCTGGGAGGACACAAACAAGAAAGCCCTCTCTCTTGTCCCCATCAATCATGCCTGAGATGGAGAAGGAAGTGAGAGAAGAGCCTCCCCAGAGGATCTTGGAGATCGTGCAGTTCATAGGGGAAGATGTGATTGTGAAGATAGGCAGGTCCCAAACTGTTTAGAGCTTTATAGATAATAACCTGCACCTTGAATTGGGACTGGAAACTTATTGGCAGGCAGTGGAGCTGCTTAGACAGGGGGGTTGACCACTCAATTTGTTCAACTTGCTGTCCATGAAGACTCCAAGATCTTTTTTCACATGGATAATTGTCAAGCTAGACATCACCCGTTCTGTATTTTTGCATTTCATTTTTTTCTGCCTAAGCATAGTACCTAATATTTGTCCTTGCCGGTTGTAAGCCACCCTGAGTCTCCCTCTGGGAGTGAGAAGGATGGGATATAAATGTTTGAAATAAATAATAATACATTGAAATTCATTTTGTGAATTTTGGCTCAGCTGTCTATCTGTTAAGGTCATTTAAATGTCTGATCCTGTCCTCCAGAGTATTGGCTATCCCTTTTAATTTTGTGTAATCTGCAAACTTGATAAGCATAATATAATAATAATAATAATAATAATAATAATAATAATGTATATTTTGTACCCTGCCTCCATCTCCCTAAAGGGATTCTGTTGGCTTACATATGACACAAAGTGCCTAAAACAATGCATAAAATACACACAGTACAATACAAAAAAGTAAAACAAATACCATCAAAGGTAAAGGTTTCCCCTGATGATGTCTAGTTGTGTCCGACTCAGGGGGGTGGTGCTCATCCCCATTTCTAAGCCAAAGAGCCAGCATTGTACATACTCATATCCAGGGTCATGTGAACAGCATGATGGCACGGAGTGCCGTTACCTTCCAGCAGAAGTGGTATCTATTTATCTACTCAAATTTGCATGTTTTCAAACTGTTAGGTTGGCAGAAGCTGGGCCTAACAGTGGGGGCTCATTCTGCTCCCTGAATTCGAACTGCCAACCTTTTGGTCAACAAGTTCAGCAGCTCAACGGTTTAACCTACTGTGCCACCAGGTGGCCTCTATAGCATATAGAACAATAATTTAAAACTCAGAACAATGTCCAATAACCTATGGTGAAAACTGCCATAAGACATGGCCAAATTGTATTAAAAAAAACAAGGGAATGGGACAGTGCAAGTTGTAGCTAAGGAACAATTGATTTCATCCAAGAAGCCCCAAAGTTGAGAGGCCACCACATGTTCCAGAACCTTGCCTAAGAAGAGAGGTTAGAAATAGGCTGGTAGTTATTTAATACCGAGGAATCCAGGGACTTCTTTTTCAAAATTGGTCTTACTATTGCCTTTTTAAGCCTTGCTGGTATGTGTCCCTGTTCCAATGAGGCATTTTTAATCCTGGTGAACCACTGAGCAAATCCCCCACTGGTGAGTTTAATAAGTCAAGAAGGGCAAGAGTATAAAGTGCATGTGGTTGCTCTCACAGCTCCAAGAATCTTGTCCACGTCATCAGGCTGAACATGCTGAAATGAATCCATCAATACTGGACAGACAGGTGCCTTAGGTACATCCCTTGGTACTGTAATAAGACTGGCATCCAAGTTGGAGCATATCCGAGAGCCTTTATCTGCAAAGTGAAGGGCGAACTTGCCATATTGAGTTGCTGAGTGGTCAAAGGTCTCCCCTGATCACTAGGATGGAGAAGCTCCATGACCACCCAAAACAACTCTGCAGGTCTCTTTGTTGCAAACACAATTTGGGCAGTTGAGGAAGCCTTCATGGCAGCCTTAATTGCCGTAGAGTAGACGTTAAGTGAGGCTCTAGCCCGTGCTCGGTTGGATATTCTCTGAGTCCTCCACCAGTGGCACTCTAGTCTATGTCTTGTCCTCATCCTGGTGAACGAAGGAGCCAAGTAGGCTCTGCAGAAGAAGAGGGAGCATTCAGGGACAATAGTGTCCACCGTCCTGACCACCTCCGAGTTGTAGAAGTTGACCAGGGCATCAACAGGATCGTCTGCCACCACAACAGGGAAATCCCCAAGAGACACCCTTTAAACCTTTATATCAGTCATTAATAAAGATGTTGAACAGTATTGAACCCTGTGGCACTGGGTTCAGTATAAAGTGGAGCCAATGGTGAGAACCCTCTGGGTTTGGTTGCTTAATTAATCACAGATCCACCTACTACTACTTTTGCCAGAGGAAGAGAAAGAAATATATAGGGGTTTCCTTGCAATCAGTTTTCATCTTGTGAGTTGTTTCCTGTTTCTCTAAGACTGGGTAAAGATACACTGGGAACTCCTATTCAGCCTTGGGTAGAACAACTATGGCTCAAATGCCTTTCTACTTCCTCACTGTAAACTTTTTGTTCACTTTGTTATTCTGCCATTGCTCAGTAGAAGGTACAGGTCAGCCATTAGTCATGGAAAGTGTTAGAGGAAATATAACTTCACTGGAAGTTATTCAGCCATGTAAAAATTCCTCTTTCCTTTCTGATCAGGAAGGCCATGAGAAAGGATGGGGGGCCTGACATATGACAAGGTTTATTGTTACAGGTATTAAATAGTGCCCTGACAATAACTGTAATTAGAATTGTCACTGCTTTGACCTGATTAAATACAGAACGATGCTACTGCCATTCTCAAACTACCTTAGGCCGGTGATCATCTGATGATATATAATATCTTTTGGCAGCTGAGTTAATTATAACATAGCTCAATGCATTTCTTTAGAGGGAAAATATTTAAAGAAATTAAAGGGAGAAAGGGCCATAATGAATTCTGTCAAAGTAATTCGCAACATTGCTAACAAGCATATCTGCAATCACAGAAATATGTTAACATTGCATGATGTTTCCCTATTAAAATGTGTATTATCGCTTTTCTGCAGGTTGTAGCAGACACACACATCCAGTGGTTGAACATTTACAAATATCCATACAGCTGCTCTCAGCAAGTTGTGCCTTGATGATGCATGGAGGATGCAGAAACCAAAAGCAAAGCTCATCAAATATGCCTCTATTAGTTCTAAATGAATGGGGCTGAGATCCACAAATCACTTAAAAAGCAATGAAGACGTCTATCAGTGTTTCCACCCTTCAGCCCTTTCCATTAAAACGCTGACATTGATGTTTCAAATATATTTTTGAGGTAGACATCATAACAGCTGGATGAGAATGATGTATACAAAGTAGGCCCAGTTAGGTAATAATTAGGTTTGTGAATGGATTCATATTGGACATTTGCCTTTGGGTTATTTGGCTTGGTCAGCTTGTTCAGAAGCACGTAATGGCATGGCCCTCACTGCCATTTTTATCAGCCACAACAGAACAGTGGCTGTCGAAAACTGGCTGCTTTTTGTTTATTTCAGTTACACATTGCAGAGAGAGAGGCAACCGCTACAAGGAAAAGGATCCCAGGAAGCTAGGTCTCTTAAGCCCTTTATTAAATCCAGTTGTCCTCTAAAGACATAAGGGAAAGGATCCCTGGAAATGAGGGTTCTTGAACTCTTTATTAAATCCAGGTGTCCTCAGGAAGAGTAGCATCTTAACTCTGATGCTTTTAATCCAGGTCTTAATGAAGATATAAGGACGAATGATGCCTAAAATGACAGGAAGGGGAGCCTGGGAACTAGTCTCCACCATTGACTCCAATGGGGCAGATAGAAAATGAATCTGTGAGCTTCCTGGATCGAAAACAAAATTCTGTCCTCCCGAATTTGAGAGACTCCAAAAAAACAGTTGTGGACCTCCACTGAAATCCAGAACACCAAAAAGGATCATGGTATACCCGGATTGGGCAAGCCTAGTAATAGTATCTAATGCTGCTACAGGTTTTTATATTCTCATTGTATTTTACTTGATGAGACATATTACTTTTTAAACTCACTCTATTTTAAAAAAAATTCCCTGAGAAGCTGTATTATTCTGTTGTTGCAAAAACAAACCCACAGCATCTTATAAAGAAGATGGATGACTTTGTTTTACCCAAACTTTTATGGACTTCCAATTGCACTGCACATAACTTTATGTCAACACCAGCTTTTTAGTGAAGCGATGGTCCTCCGCCATCAACTCCGCTGGACTGGCCACATTGAATGGATGCCTGACCACCGTCTCCCAAAGCAGTTGCTCTACTCCGAACTCAAGAATGGAAAACGGAATGTTGATGGACAGGAAAAGAGATTTAAAGATGGGCTCAAACTCTGGCATAGACACTGAGAACTGGGAAGCCCTGGCCCTTGAGCGCTCCAGCTGGAGGTCAGCTGTGACCAGCAGTGCTGCAGAATTTGAAGAGGCATGAATGGAGGGTGAAAGAGAGAAATGTGCCAAGAGGAAGGTGCATCAAGCTAAACCCGACCGAGACCACCTTCCACCTGGAAACCAATGCCCTCACTGTGGGAGAAAATGCAGGTCAAGAATAGGGCTCCACAGTCACCTACGGATCCACAAGAATACTGTTCCTGGAAGACTATTCTACTCGTTCAACGAGGGATCACCTAAGTAAGTAAGTCTGATGCTGAAAAAGTACTCATTGCCTTCCTCTGAGACTGAGGCCCTATCTACACCGCCATTTAAAATCCAGATTATTAGCTTTGAACTGGATTATATGGCAGTGTAGGTTCATATATTCCAGTTCAAAGCAGATAATGTGGATTATCTGCTTTGATGATCGGGATGATATGGCAGTATAGATCTAGCCTAAGTGAGTGTGAGTTTCTGAAATCATGCAGTGTGTTTCCAAGCCCCTTCGCTTTCTAGACTTGTAGTCCAACACTCAAATGATTACACCATGTTGCTCTCTTTTAGTATTGTTCAATAATATATATTCCAGTGTTGCTTATGGTGTTATCCTATAGCCTTCTGAGGTAGTATTCCACGCACCCATAACATTTTATATTTCTCCTTTTTTATTGATGGTGAGAGAGGTACATTCTCAAAATGATGTCAGAAGTAGAAAAGTAAACAACTTCTGTGCTATCTTTCTGGGGGCATTTAGAAATTGGGGATCCAGAGATGTGTCTTGGGTGTTTGGGACAAAGATCTGAAGTACTTCAGTTCTTTCAATGCATTGCAAGAATGACAAGAAATTTTGGCCAAACGTGGAGCTGGTATACATTTTCCTTCTCATATTTGATGAAAGTAAAAACAATGAATAGAAGATTAAATAAAATAGGAAAATGCACATCAGGCAGGGCTTTGGCTCTGGTGTTAAGTGAGCCATGGATTATATCTTATCCAGGATGATATTATTGTTCTCTCTCACATTGACCTATCTGCTGCTATTCACATTGAGATAAAATACAAATAGATGAGTTAGCATGTGTACATGGCCTGTCCCAAAAGTAATAAGATTTTTTTTTGGGGGGGGGGGGGGTGAAACATAGGCCAGGAAAGGAAAGTGGGTGATGAACTAAATGGAGAGAAAATCCAGGCATATAGATTGACCTTCCTTATTTGAGTCTAGACCCTTGTAGCAATTGGTACATTAGCAGTGTATAATAGTTTTAGTATCTTTTCACAGATGAAAATATGGAGGGGTTTGGAGCACTGCCCTTTTACTTCAAGAACTGATAACAATGTGCCCCATATTAAAACTGTTATGAACACTTTCTCACCCACCATACAGCCCTGACTTGGTTCCATACTATTACCCAATCTCAGCCTCCGCCTCCCCTCAAAGGACATAATTTTAGGACTGCTGAAAATGTCCAGGCTGCTACGAGGAAGACCTTTCAAATGAAGATCTCATCCACAGTTATGAGTAGTAGCAGTGCTGGAATAATTGTATTTAAGCACAAGGAGCCTATTTTAAAGGGGATAACTGTAATTGTATGTATGTTCAATGCATATATATATATATATATATATATATATATATATATATATATGTTTTGGACAGATCATATATAGGTGTAGTGATTGTAGATGTACTGTGAAGCAGAAAATTGTCTTCATGGTGACAGAATGAAGTTACACTTTCTGCTCCTACTTGCCGAAGCCTCAGCTTTCATTAGCCTCCTGTTGTTGCTATCTGAATTTTCAAAAGAATGTGCACTGATGGCATTCATGCAATAAACATCGCATCTAGCTGGGTACCTTCTATATGTAGGAAGATCTTCAAAATATTAACATTATTTTGTTGCTATATGTCTTCAAGTCTGACTTATGACAACTATATTCTATGATTTTCTTGGCAAGCTTGCCATTGTCTTCCTCTGAGAATGATAAAGTGTGATTTGTCTAAAATCACCCAGTGGGTTTCCATGTTCAAATGAGGATTTGAACCCTGATCTCTCTAAGCATAATCCAACACCTTGACTACCACACCATGCCAGCTCTCAGAATTAAGACAACAGACTATATATTCAGAAAACCTGAGGATAGAATAGAAACCAGAAGCACTCAATACCAAATTTGTTTCCAGATGTAGTCAAGAGGATAAAATAAGAACAGGAAGGGCTTTAATACTCATAGGAGTGGAACTCTATGTAGGAGCTATCCCTGCTAAATAGGAAGAGCAAAAACAACTGATATTATATCTTCATCTTTTTTTTTCTTTTTAAGTATAAAATTGGAAAAAAATGATGAAATAAAGTTCAAAGGGGATGAATGATTCAGCCAACACCCTGCTCCCTAATTTGTACTGAAAAAGTGGGTGGTGAATAGTCATTGTGTAAGTAGCCTTTCTATCTTGCAAACACTGCCTGGCACACATTTCCTGTCCTAAGGCTACTCATTAGAAATCTGACTTTCAATGCTTGAATCACTAGTCCATTCATTCTTATTAAAATCTTGTGACCTTTGTTCATCAGAATATTGGCTGTGTAAAAATAATCAAATGGTTTGCAGATAAATAAGAGCAAGAACGGTTTTAAGAGGATAAATGTTGTGTGTTTGTGTGAGCATGTATATGTGTATGCACACACACACAACAATGAGCTAATAACTTATCGTTTGCCAGTGGGGTCAATCATACCAGTAGACAGAGTGAAGAAGCTATATGAGGCAGGAGTTTTGATAACCTTAACAGACAGCAAAAAGGTTATCTAATTTATTATTATTATTGCCCCAAATCCATTAATGATGCATTTCAGAAATTTTTCAACTTTCTGGGATGCACAGTTAATGAATTTTATCTACCTCTTTAGTGAGAGCTCCAACAGCTATTGCCTCCTTAGTAATACATTTTATCTTAAAGCTATTTCTAGTATTTCTTGCCAAATAAATTTAACCTCCAATTTTGCTGAGAACAATAATAATAACTTTATTTTTGTATCCTGTCTCCACCTCCTTGAAGGGACTTGGGGAAGCTTACATGGGGACAAGCCCAATCAACATAGTTAAAATATAACAGATTAAAATTCATAAAGCAGCAACAAGTAAAATAAAACAACCACAGCATAACACAATATATTAAAAAAAAAACAATCCAACAGACAACCAGTAGCCTGAAATAGCAAAATAGTTCTGGGCTCAGGAGGGCAAGGGGATATAGTCAGTTGTGAGGACAGGGCTGATAGATAAAGTGCAAGTGACAGATGACAAAATTTGGTGATAAAGGGCAATATGAGGTAAAACACTATATCTCTGGACAGGGGTCAGTAATTTGGTGATAAAGGGCAATATGAGGTAAAACACTATATCTCTGGACAGGGGTCAGTAATAAGTACTTTAGTACAGGGACTGGAATTTGGGTCATAACTGCGAGCCAAAATTTTCTGGGGGAGCCAATTAATCAAAAGCACAGTGGAAAATCAATGTTTTTAGATCTTTGTGAAAGACGGACTGGGTTCCTTGTGTGATAGGGACTTTATCACACAAGCCGTCGTTGCAATGTAATCACTCTATCATTGATACATACTGAGCTGAGAACCTTTGATATCATCCCTCATCATTAAAACAATTGTGCCAAATTGAGAATTTGTGGTCCTGCCATTCTACTTCTATGTACCATTGTAACCTTACCTTCCTGTATTTCTACTATTCCATAATTTTGATAGTAAGCAAGCAAAGTTTATTGATTAGTCCATTGATCGTATCAACATTAAAAACAAAAACAGAAACGTGCACAAATAGACAATAATCACTATCCTAAGACTTCCATAATAGTGAACTAACATACATTCAAACTTGATTAAGTTAAAAGATAATTAAAAATATCATCATTAAAATGCCAAGGTAAAATCTCACACCACAAAAATTAAAAACGAAGGTTAAAATGAAGGTTAAAATAGACCAGCTATTACACAATCCCAAGCCACTTCAGATATCTGCGTCACCCTTACAGTTTACCCCAATCGCCTCCAGATACACAGTTCTCAGTTGCATTGCTTTATGAAGGAAAAAGGCTGATGGGTGTGCTATCTTAGCATTCTGGGCAGCCATTAAGAATGTAGTTTTGATTATGGGGATCCCAGTGAGTCTTCTGTATGATGAATGGTCCGAGGTATTGATTTCTCTCTTTGTTGTACAAAATACAATTAAACAGTACATGTGTAATATCCTCTACCTGTGTCACCCCACAGATACAGAAACGTTCAAATTGAGAATTTGTAGTCCTACCATTCTACTTCTATGTACCATTGTAACCTTACCTTCCTGTATTTCTACTATTCCATAATTTTGATAGCAATTTCACATTTTCAGCTCTGTAAAAAAGCAAAAATAACTGTACAACACAAAATAAACAGAAAACTGACCAAGGTAGGCAAATGGGATCATTGCAGGATTGTAAGTCCCTCATTTCTGAAGGATGGGAGAATTTCAGGGAAAACATATGCCAACAGTGGGGTGTCCATGGCATCATGCAATAGGGACCCTTACCAAGGAAATAGTCATTTTTGGTCTCCCCTGCCCCCCTCCTCTGACCTGTAAACTTTGTTGTTGTTGTTGTTGTTGTTGTTCTTTTACTTATGGACCATGCAAGTTTTTGTTAAACAAGGTCATTATTTCTTTCCCTGAGAAAGTGCTATTTGTTTAATATGATCTCTGCAGAGGAAAAAAAGACTTTCTTCATTTTTATAGTGTAGCTGTTAATCCATTTCAAAAAAAGTATTATGCTAATTATAACAGTTTGTTGCATGTTTGGCATCTGAATTACTCCTTTCCAAAGGTTTTTTTTCTTCCTCTAAATTGTAATCTGTTAATTACTTGTTTAATGGAGTGTGTAATTACCTACTTTAAGTTAGGAAACTGTTTCCATTTCAAAGTGAGAAACCCATTCTGGAAATGAAAGCATGTAAATGCAGTTCCTTCCAGATATAGTCTAAAATGCTTTGGTTCTATAATGGCTTCAGTTGCTTAGAAAATAAATTGGTGCCTACCGTCTCTATTACACACTGTAGAACTGTTTATTAGAAAATGTGTAAAGAAGGGTTTATATTGAGAGAAAACAGATTCTAAACTCAATAACCTGAACGCAACTAGGAAGCTAAATTCAGCATGTACTTTGTCTTCCTTTCACTAGGAAATTTCCTAGGGAATACTTCATTTCAACAAATAGCAGAATATATATTTGATTCAATTCATTACACATAATGCAAGGAATATTTATTTTTATCAGAAGCCCAGACAAACTTTGCTTTCAACAATCATTCAGCAATCTTTATCAAACTTTTCTGAAGAAGATAATAATTCCTATGTTACTTGGTCAAGGCTAAAAATGAAACATGCATTTCTGCATTGTTCATGTTTCCACATGACTGTCTGTATGAGTCCATGGGCCAAAGCTTTATATGCATATAAAAACTGTTTTTAAGTCAAAGCAGTCTCACAGATGGAAAACTAAGACTGCGAACATTTTTAGGAGTTTTATTTTGCTTTTTAAATGTGTCTCTCAACATCCCATCTACATTCTCCAATACCAGGTGGTGGGGCATCATATTCTTCCTTCACAGGAAATACTTTGATATGTATTTTCCCTAATGTAAGTTTGGTTGACTGGAGGCTTGTATTTCAATGGGGTAGTGAATCCATTTTTGGTTTTTTGTCTGAACTTTAAAGGCATTGATCCTATTCTAAGGATAAAAACCACATTTGGAGACTCTTCTTTCCGCTCTTCTTCCATCCTCAGGATATTATTTGTGTCAAAAAAAGGCTAGAGATGCTGTCAAGGATCATAAAGGTTGTTGTAGGTTTTTTCGGGCTATATGGCCATGTTCTAGAGGCATTAAAAATGCCTCTAGAACATGGCCATATAGCCCGAAAAAACCTACAACAACCCAGTGATTCCGGCCATGAAAGCCTTCGACAATACAAGGATCATATAGTTGCACAAAAAGCTATTATTTGATATTGAAGATTACTGGGTTTGCAATGATGAGCAGAATAACATGATTTTATTGTACTGGGATCAATACTGGGAGATTTGTCAAGGAGGCAGTTTGAATTTTCCTCACTATAGTCTATTACTGCAGTCATGAAAAAAGAGATTGGCATGCTTAGCTCAAAGTATGAAATGACAATCTTCCTAAGTTTCTTCTCCAGTAAGCTCATAGTGGAGACCAAAAATGCCGATATTCAATATTGGGATGAGTGTTTTCTTCCTTTTGCAGATGTTTCTTCCTTTGGGCAACTTGTAATAACTTCGAGTGGCAGGAAACTGGAATGTATAAGTCAAACAAACTTTCTTCTGAGATGAGGCAGGCTAGCTCATTTTTCAGAAGAAAGAGGGGGGTGCTACCTGTTCAATATACATGACCTGAGGCTTAATTGTACCATAACATGGGGATCCTGTCTTTTGGGTGACCCTTTTGCAATGTGACATTATGCAATCACCAAACTTTATACTGCTCTTTAACATGGATATTGCTTTCCCCCTTTTTTCATTTTTTAAAAAACTGGTTTAACAGATTCCTAAGTGGATGAAGTGTCAGGATTAGCATACACATAAACAAATAAGTTTTTCAAGCATTCCATGACATTGTAGATATTATATAGTCTACAAAAAAATAGCTAGTGTTCCACCAATAAGTTATCAGTGGTCTTTCCCAGTTCTATAATGCAATTAGGGATATTGTGCCTTTAATGTGGTAATTATTGCCTATTATCAACTACTTTTAGGTAATAGGTAATTATTGCCTATTATGAAATATTAGTGATGAGGATGAAGATGAAGGGCTGCTTTGCTCAACATGGAAGTCAGAGGCAAGCAGAGAACAGCAGCCTGCCACTGAGGAATGTATCCCTGCAGAGCAGGACTAGGAGCCTCAGGAAAGTAGGGACAGAGTTAGGGCAGAACCAGGAGCTCCAGGAAGCAGACCAGGAGCTAAGCATTCCAGCCAGGCTGCAATTAAGAACTTTTGCCATCCAATGGAGGAAATCTAATTGGTTGTCTCAGAGGAGGGCCAACAGGTGAGAGCACTTGGGAAAGTGGCATAAATAGCTGGAGGCTGGTAGTTTGCTGGGAGCAATGTTTGTGGAACAGTATAGTTCAAATCCCAGTTGGTGAACTCTTGGATGGAACTTTAGATTTTATGACTGAACTATGTTTTTGGACTATGACTTGAATTGGTGAGATTGTGTGGCTTGACGATTGGAAAGAACTCTGGACTCTTTGTATGCTATACCCTTGTTAGACAGTTTGCTGTGAAGGACTATGGACTGCCTTTTGACTATGAGATGATGAGCAGCTGAATTAACAGATTCTGTGTCAGGTCCTTGACAAAAGTAACATATGAGTGTGACCAAGTTGGCATAAGTTATTAATGAGGAGGAACACAGAGATGAGAACAGACTGTGGCAGTTTGAAAAGGTGGAATGACAAAAGATAAATCAGGACTCTTCTTGCAAACTGGAACTGTCCTGATTAACTCTCATATATGTAATTTCCTAGAAAATCTGTACAAAAGAGAACAAGGAGATGAATCAACGTCTTATCAAAACATCAACTTTTATTACAGCATGCATAGATTGACAGACAGATAATGTGTGGTTTCCCAGATTTTGTAGGGCTGCAAAATCTTACCCAACATACCACCTTTCCACGCATTCCTTGGGAGCCATGCTTTTTTGCTGGCAGTCTCCAGTGAAAGAGAAGGTGTGCAGGGTGCCACATGCCCTCTTTCCTTTCCCCATCACACGGTAGGGACAGGGCATGTTGGCATCCTGTCCCTGTCCCCATCACATGGCAGAAAGTATGGTAAAGCATGGTAATGCACTTTGCCCTGCTGCCCTTTCCCCTATCATATGGGGAAAGGGGAGGAAAGTGTGTATACCTCCATCTGAGCTACCTGAAATACACTTTCTTGCCTGTCATGGAGGAAGCTCCTTCTGGCCCTTCCACTCCACTTCGAGAGGAATGTGAGTAGCGCCTGCTGAATGTTGTCTGATGGTGCTTGGCAAGCCCCAGGCAAAAGTGCCAAATTGAACTATTTAGCCCCCTGTGAGGAGATCCATAAACCAGTCTCATAAAGAGTTGCTGTCCAATGACTTCTGGAGAACAGCATGTTTCCCATCCCTAGACTAAGGTTTGACTGACTAGATTGAGGATCTTTGTTGTTTCAGGAAAGAAGGGAAGTGGTGTGTCCCACCCTATTAAAAAAAACATATTCCTAGATTGGAAGACCATGGTAAATAGGATAAAGATTGTATAGTTCTAAGGTACTCAGACTAAGATTTAACATCAAATATCAAAAGATCAAACCTGGGACCTTAGAAAGCCAATTGTCTAGAACAGTGGTTCTCAACCTGGGATCCCCAGATGTTTTTAGCCTTCAACTCCCAGAAATCCTAACAGCTGGTAAACTGGCTGGGATTTCTGGGAGCTGTAGGTCGAAACACCTTGGGACCCACAGGTTGGGGACCACTGGCCTAGAAGGTAGGAAGACAAGACTCAAAGACCTAAAACAAATAAATAAAACTGGGGTATATGTCACTGGGCTGCAAGACTTTACATAAAAAATGCTCAAATTGCTCCTTATACATATATGTGAAAGGAATATTTGAAGATTACAGGGTAAGAGTGAAAAAGAAGGACTATTATGTGCACCCAGGCCAGATTTGTGTTCCATGCTCCTTTTGATATAGTCACAGAATGGAAACCAAGCTTTGGGTGCTACATGGAGAAAAAGGGAACACCAATGTTTTTAGAGTCCCCAAATCACATCAGCAGAAGGAATATTTACATACACAGATGTCCTTACTGAAATTCTAGCCATGGTTAGTACTCAAATGGAGGATTGGAGAATCCAAATAATACCAGTATTCTCCAGGAGGGGCTCAGAATGAAGCATCTCTTAAAAAGTTGGAGTCCGTCTTTGATAAAAATGAACTAGATGGACCTGTGATTTGACTTAGTATAACAGATTGTCCTATTTTATGTTCTCATTTATGTTCTGGAAAAGAGATTCAGAGATTATTTAGTCTTTCTCTGACTATGCTTGGCATGTGTTTGCAGGAATTTGGTGGGTTGGTAGAAGAGCATGCAAGGATTTAAGCTTCCATCTGTAGTATGAAATACTATAGTCCAGTGTGTGGGCAACAAAAGGCGATGACTAACACAACACTTCTGTTAATTTGTTAGTCAATTTTGCCTGGAGAGAAGAAAAAGTCAGAAGGTGTTTAAACAGAGATAGCATCTAGTAGTAGGGATAGGGAATATACAACCTTCCAGTCTCTGTTGTATTTGAAGTTCCTTTACTATTGGTTACAGTGGTCTGGACTGATGAGAGTTTCAGTCTGAAAATATTTGGACATCTATGCATCCTCCACCCCTTGTTTAAAGACATTGTGCAGCAATCCCAATCTGCCTAAGCAATTTTTCACAGAAAGACACAGGATTGAAAAATAACCATGATTCCTGGCCTCTCATAACATTGTAAGAATGAAGGAAAGTAGCTGCACAATAAAAGCCTCACCTGGAGAGAAAATGAGCAAAGATGAGGAATCACACATTAATTTGAAATAACCGGTCACATCTTTAGCTAGAGGCTTTTAGCACAGAGAGAACACGCTGCTTGCTTAATGAAATACTTTCACCTTTTTGAAAAAAACACACATTCAAATCCTATTAAGGTCAGAAATGAGTGGGTTTGATGGTGGTCTCATAATTCCAGTGAAACATCTGTCCCCATCACTAAACCCGATGCGGGGGTTAGCATGATTGACAGATCTGTCCAGAAGGGATTCCGGTTTGGATGGCAAGAATGTCACAGCTCCAGCTGATGGAAATGTGTGGGAGCTCACACAGAGCTGATTTAAATTCTAGCTGATTTTATGTTATAAAACATAATGGATGAGCAGCCCAAGTGTCACCCCTTTTACTTTAAGGGAACATTAGGCTTTGACAGAAAGTTTTTAAAAAATGGTGAATTATCATTATAAGATGTAATTGGTAAGGAGGCTAATATCAGAAACCATAACCTTGATACCTTTTTTGTACAATGTTCAATGTTCTTGGTCTCACTATTTTAGAATGGCAGTGAAACATGGATAGTTTGTGCAGTTTATACTTTTTTTTTTTCCAAAAAGCAGAGTGGGTTAAAATAACAACATTGATTCATAGAAGAACATATTGATTACGAATGCCAGAAGTCTAAAATCATGCAGTTTGCTAGCTCTTCCTTTTACAGAAGGAGTATCATTGCAGGAGCAGAGAACATTTTCACCATTTTGAGCGAAAATTATTCAGGTCATGATTTCAAGTGCAATGCCTAGAGTAGCACCCTCCAGACTTCCCAAGGCAAATATAACAAAGCCAAAACAAACAAAAAACACAACCACCAGTCAAAATTGTTGGTCATCATCAATTTTAGGGTGGGTGTGACCCTCAAAGATACCGAAGGACAAAAATTAACCCTTGCACGCACAGTGTCCCATTTCTGCGTAATTGAAGAACCGACATCAAAATACTTTCTGGTCCTTCCATAAAATCTAGGATGTTGAATACTGGAATACAGGGAGCTAGACATGAAGACAAGAAACAAACCAAAAGCATAATCAAGTCTGAATCCCAACTATAGTTTGGTCAATACAGGTGCAGGTGCAAATCATGATGGTTTATCCTCATTGGGTAAATGAAAAAAAAAGTGCTAGATAGGAAGGGGGAAAATAGCTAGTCTCTCCTAACTGTGAGATGGCAATATTTCTTTTGGGCAGGGGTCATAAATGTTGTGGATTTATGAGCCCTTTTTGTGCATTTCTACAAAAATTCACATAGTCACAAAATGTGATGCAGATTGAGCATCCCCTTTCCAGAAATCCAAGATCCTAAATAATCTAACATTCAAAACTGTCCATATGGATAGTGGAGATAGTTGCACCATTACTTCCTGATGAATCAATATACATAAATTGTTCCATGCAAACATTATTCGTTTAAATATTGTATAAAATAGATTTAATCCGTGTGTATGTGTGACTGAGAAAAAAAGTTTAAAAAGTGATTACAAAACAGGGGTCATTGGCACTTCATTTTAAAAGTGTTTCTAAAGTGTCATTATTGAAAAATTCATTACTATAACAAGAGTAACAAAATTTTATTACTTTTTTATAGTCATCGCACATAATTATTATAATTGGGGAAACTTCAGGGGTTCCTTCCTCCTTTTTCCAGTTATTGGGGTGACACTCATGACAATGGTAGAACACATTTACCACTGTTAGCTCACCAAATTTCAGCACATTTCATGTATTCATGGAATTTTGGGAAATTTTCAAACTTTTTAATAAACAACATTTTTTAGTAATAAAGAAAATACGTTCCTAGTTTGAAAGTGTTATTTCCTGTTTAATGGTGTATTCCTTACTTTGAAAGTAGTTGTTCTACTCCAGAAACTTTGTTTGTGTGGCACAAGCTATGTTGAATTGACTGAGACTCAGTAATGAGATAGTCATTGAAGAACTATCACACTATAGAACTCTGGCTGGCTACAGCGGGGCAAATTATCTCTCCACTATCCTGATTGGGGCTTTCTGATGCTTATGTATTCTGGGAAATGTAGTTTAGGCCAGGGTCTTTTGAATTTTCTGGCATATGGCTCTTTGCCTTCCCAAACTACAATTCCCAGAAATCTGTGCTTCTTCTCAGGGAACTCTGCTTTCTCCCTCCTTTCCCGCTCCTAATTGCAAGAGGCCATTAATTTACAGAGGAATTAGAGCCTTCTTGGATTTTCTTTGCTTGTTTTCCATGACAATGAAGCTGACTTTGGAAGGGAGCCTTCCGAGATTTACAAAATACAAACAAAAATATATTGGGTAAGTTTTGATTCTAAAGGTTTTGGTGCTGGTCATGTCAGCGTATTGGATATAACTGCATGCACAGATTTAATTAATTTTCTTACAACTTACAAAACTTCCACATGACTAGTGTGTACAATGTGTATATGAGACAATAATGAAAACCTGTGTTTAGACTTGGGTTCTATATAAAAATATATTAAGATGTATGTATATGTGAATTCTGAAATCTAAAAATAAAAAAACACCATATCTAAAACATGTCTTTTAAAAAGCATTTTGGATATTTACTGTTTTGTTGTATGAGCTGACAGGGAGCTGCAATGAGACTACAATAAGATGTCATTAAGCAGATAAGAGAAGCTTGCAGACTGGGAAGGGAGCTGTTAGAGAACCAGTCAGGGAAATCTGGAATGAACAGAGCATGGCTGTGGCCTTTTATGCAAGGCAAGCTAGGAAAAAAGAGTGTGATGTCCAACCAAGCCATGACTAGGTTTGCCAGTGTTGTTCTGGCCAGCCTTTGTCCTGGCACCTTTTTAAAAGGTTATTCAGCAGACATTAACAACTTTTCATGCTGAGAAGTGGGAAGGTTTCGCCTGATTATTTTTGCAAAGCAAACTCTTGTTGAAAGCACAGAAGCGGGACAGACTGCTTTCTTTTGTGTCAGTTATGGCCTCTTGCTCACTGGCAGTTTAGACTTCAAAAATTCCTGACCATTAGCCAAGAGTTGACTATGTGTTGTGGAAGCTAAAGTCTAAAACATCTGAAGACCAAACTTTGTTGTAACCAGAACTCGTGAAGGCAACACTTTTGACCCTTTTCTTTTTGCTATGAAGACACGAGTGACTAACAACAATGGGCTACCTGCACTCTCTGAATCCCTACTGATCATATCAGGGATTCCCATATATCCCTTTGTTGCACTTGAGATTCTGTTCTTCTCGGCTTTTACTTTAAAAAGCTAGCTTGTGTGTCAGATGTAGTTCAGTGGATACCAACAATGTCAGAAGCTGTGGATGACTGAATTTTCACATTAAAGGACTTTATTGCATCAGCCCACTCTCTTATCACAATTGTGTTAGTGTAGGAAATGGATAGGATACAAATAACACTAATTAAAAAGAATTTAGAATTGCTTGCCTCTGAATGCAACTGCAATGTTTTTGAAATCTGTGGCCTTGCAATCAATCTTCCACACAGTCTCCATAAACCCATCTTCCTGGCTTATGCCCTACCCAGGATGTTTTGTGCTGTTTTCAATTTATATTTATAGCTCAATTTTGCAACTACAACAACAAACTCAGAAAATAAATAAAACCAGTTTGGGAATTGTGAAACAAAGTGGGGAAAGGGTGGAAAGATGTGAATTACACCTATTGACAACACAGGAGCACTGATATATTATCACGGAAGTGGAAGGGACCCATTGCACTGAGGTAAGTAATATGATAATAGAAGATCAGGAGGTATTGATAGGTTTTACCCATCATTTAAAAGGGGCACTACAATCACAGAAGGAAAGCAAATCAATAATTGTGTTCACATGATGTATGAAATTACCAACAGCAGTCATGCCTATACTGCTGCTATTCTGGTTTGCCACCCTTGTGTAATAAAATCCCACGGCTGAATTCTCATATTTGTTCCAAATACATTCAATTGTTTGCAAAACTCATTAGGTCATGATTATGGGTAATAGACCCACATCTCTGAATCCAGGCTACATGCAAAACAGTTCTATATGCTTCTTGAACTTATAGATATGCTGTCTGGATCAACAGCTTCACTTAGTCTAATGACAGGATCAGTGATGTCGCTACTGTCAGCGATGATGCTTTTACATTACTACAGAGTAATGTAAAAGCAGTGATAGAAGTCAACATAGTTCTTGCACTTGCATTAGTATTTGATGGCTGCAGCCACAATGTTTTTTGAAAGAATAATTGAAAATGTGTGTGCATGTATGTGCATTCATGTTGTGCTTTGGAATGTCTTCAAGTCATCTGTTGCTGTATGGTAACCTCATAAATTCCAAAGGGTTTTCACAGAAAATGAGTACTCAGAATTAGTCTGTTGTTGACTTCTTCTAAAATGTAGTTCACAGCATCTGATGTTTCTTGGTGGTTCCTCATTCTAACTAAGCCTTCATATACCTTGGCTGGTTAATCCAAAACTAGTCTTAGAAGTGGCCACACACAATGCCCCCAATCTGCAGTGGAATTAAATCAGAGTCACATCAGTTCAGCTAGGCCAACAACACATAGGCTTCACTGTCTGCCACTCCCAGATACGGCTATCTGCCACTCCCAGATAGCCGTAGAGCTCCATGCTGACATGAGCAGAGGCACCTCCATAAACAGAAAAATAGAGGCAGGTCCCCCCATTCTCTTACATGTCATGTGGCTGCTTATGTTGGTATCAGCATCGAGAACCTGCAACAGCCAAGTGTTCTCATGAAGTTCTTTGACCATCTAGGAACAGTGATGGCAGTGCCACAAATCTGATCTACCCCCCCTTTCCATGTGCTGATAAGTTCAGAGAGAAGGTGAGGATGGGTTGGTCTGAAACAGACTCCTTCCTGTCTTCTATACTATGCAGAGGCCACAAGGTTGCTACTTAATTTTAGTCAAACTCCAGAGCATCTGCTGACTTCTCCTAACAAGAGGCTGAACCAGGTCACTTTGTTTGCCGTGTAATACCACCAGATGCGTCAGAACATCATGAAGACAGTCAGAGGCACAGTGACTTATTAATCCTGTGTAGACACGTCCTAGGTCTATAATACCACAAAGAAAACTTCTCTTGAGCCTTCCACACAACCCTATACCCCAGAATATCAAGGCAGAAAATCCCACAATATCTGCTTTGAACCAGGTTATCTGAGTCAACACTCAGATAATGAGGGATTTTCTGCCTTGATATTCTGGGGTATAGGGCTGTGTGGAAGGGCTCTCTCTCATCTCATCATGAAAAAGAGCTAAATCCAATTACTAGTAATAAGTAGTACTTTAAATCAATTGCTGGGTTATATGTTCACAATTATGTAGATCTCATTGGTTAAACAGCAGTATTATGTCTAGATTTAGGTCAAACCTTCTTGATAGAATCACTTTACTTATTTGTTTGTCCAATCATTACATATATGTTTATCATGTGGTAATCTTACACAAAAGTTTCATGGTTCTGACAAAAGTCTTATTGTATTCAAAGGGATTTAAGGGTGGTGAGTATTATATCCCACATGATCCCACACCTTATTGAAGCAATAATCAAGTACTAAATGTAATATATACAAGACCTTTGTTCTTTGTAGAGTTGCCTCTCTTAGCTAAATTAATGAATACTTATGAACCAGGAAACTAGAGGAAGCTAGATTAGAATTCTCAACCTTTTGACATGTGATCAGCTGGAATTTTAATAGTACCAACTGTACATACAACTGCAACTATTATACTCAAAGAATGAAGTCTGCGGTACTTATCTTTTTCAACAATGGAGAGAAAGGGTAGACACAATTACTCAAGATGTTTATGCAGAATTTCAATAAGGCAGAGGGAATAAAAGTATAATTAGCTGAATTCTCACTTGCCCTTTACTCAGTGGAAAAATGAAAATTGTTGATGAATTACTTACCATTGTATCCACATCTTTCTTTTGTTCATTAAACATTATATTATGTTCACGTATTTCATATAATTAGACACATTGCCGTACGTAATGGATTTTATTTAATTCAGAGTACATTTTCCTTTTTCGACGACAGCTTCATATTGATTTTTTTTTAAAAAACCCACCATATATTTTATACTATTATTCTGTTGTGCCTAAATCATTAAAACATATAATTGGGATTTAAGTGGGGAAATGCAAAAGTCTTATTTTACCATTGGGGCATCCTTTATTTGGCTGTTTGATTAAAAGCAAAACCATTTTTTTTTTAGAGAAATCTACTTGATCTCAGTGGATCAATCCACTCACACACATACATACTTCCCCCCACACTGACATTTATGTTTCATTGTTTGGAATATGGTAAGGTAGCCTGGAGTGCAATTGAGGAATGTTGAATAAAAACAAGGGAGCAGTGGAAGAAGTGATAGAAGAACTGATAGGAATGCCCTGTTTTCCCCAAAATAAGACAAGGTATTATATATTAATTTTTGCTCCAAAAAATGTGTTAGGACTTGTTTTCAGGGCATTTCTAATTTTCCCATGATCTGCATTTATTCTTGAACAAAAAACCAACATTTATTCCAGTATAGCTATGTCATGTTTCTTGTTCATCTACAGTACAGTACCATAGTAAATGGTGGATAAACCCGTTACCAAGGAAAGCAGACACCTCCAAAAGACCCCAATAAATGCAAAACAATAAGGGTTGGCAAGTGCTGTCACACACAGATCAGGCAGTCCCTCTGGCATCGCTTCACTCCTGATCCCATTATGTTAAAGCGTTGTAGCTGCTTCTGGTTACCAGGGGATGCCAACCACTAAACTTGCTTATAGTGGAATGTGTAAGAGAACAGCTGGAACACCAAGGGACTTGATAATGTAACACATCTGTGACAAGAATAACACCAGTGGGATTACCTAATCTGTATGTGAGAGCCCAGTATTTGCCAACCCTTATTGTTTTGGGTTTCTTGGGGTCTTTTGAATGCAAATCTTTTGAGGATATCTGCTTTCTATGGTAAAGTTTTTATATGCATTGCTGCATTCTTTTGCCAATTAATTAGCCAATTAATTTTATTTTTTTACATGTATAGCTGCCTGGATGCTATTTTAAAAATATTTTTATTTGCATACATTAACAGCTTACAATGTAAACAGAACACAAAACAGTGAACATTTTAAAAACACATAACCCCACCACCAAGGAAAGTATCCTTTCCTTTGCCATATATTTATAAGTCAATCATTAATCAAATGTCATATCCAAAATTCCTGGTCAACAAGGATATATTGTTTTCCATTTTCACTCTCTAAAGCATATTTAATTAAAAAAAAACCTGACCAGTATGAATAAAAATCTGATCTGTTAGTTTCCCCCCTGAACACCCTCATTTCCATTGATAGTTTATCATGCCCCCAATTGAAGAGTTTTTGGAACAATATATTTACTGAAATAGGTAACATTATAGGATGAAACATCACCCCGGATGCTAGGTTAGCATTACTAATGGACACCACAAAGTTGAATTTAGAAATGGAAAAGAAAGAATTGGTGATGATTTTACCTACAGTGGTAAGAATTATAACAAGCAATTGGAAAATGATAACTAATCTCATGCTGGAAGCATGGTATGGGGAGATATGGAATGTAGCCTTAAATGCCTAGACACTATTTAATTTGACTTTTTAAAAGAGCTGTAACTAGTGCCTATTTTTGAAGTAAGGCTTATATTTTGAACATCCTGAAAAACATCTAGGGCTTATTTTTAGGGTAGGTCTTATTTTTGGGGAAGCAGGGTAAAAACAAATAAGGAGCTGAAATTTCAATTAAAAAATGACTACCAATACTTCTTACTGCAAAAATGGATACCTTACCTTTATCCTGGATTATGAGAATTAGCACAAAGGTTTCTAACTGCATTTTCTTCATCATATTTAGTGGAATGTGGTTTCAGTATAGTCACCAATCTATTAATTAAAAAAGAAACCAAGTGCAAATAGCTAAATGCAGTGATTTATAAATGCTGCTGACAAAAATAGAGCCAATCATTATTACATTGATAGCAGCATGCCATGTTCATCCTTCTCATTAAGATTATTTTAATGTTTTTCATAATTTTATTAAAATATTCTTCATTATTTTAATAAAAGTCTACTCCCTTTAAATGATATTATATAATGACACTTCTACTTTTTGTATCACTTTGTTAAATCATGAATTCTATAGATGACATAAGCCCCCACTGTTACTTTGAAAGTGCAATGAAAAAGTCCAAATCTCTCTTAAAGTTAGTCAAAGATTTCTCCTTAATCATCATAGTTCTCCATCACAGCTAATTCACAGATCTTTACCAGCCATTCTTCTTGCATTGGGATAACTGGTTCCTTCCATCTCTGAGCATAGAGGGAAAATCACCCCCTCCAAATGAAAAGGCCCTATTGTGAGCACAAATCTGCAAGGATAAATAAGAACTTTGAATTCTGTGATTTATGCTGTTCCATGTGTATTCTGGAAGTCTACCCATCTTCATCTCAGTTTATCAAAGCTCTTTAGATTGGCAAATTGATGTGGGTTTTCAGTCTCTTCAGTTTTCAGCTAGGGCAGTTACCGCTGCATATTCAACTGCTAGGAGTAGGAATTTCCTGTAATGGTTCAAAAGATTATTTGTCCATCCACTTCCCTTAAATGCCACCATGTTATTAATGGACATAGCCTCTCTCTTTTCTGGTATGCTGTAATCAAGTTCAAAGAGTAGGCTGCCAAAAATTCCATGACCTTCTCAGTCCTCTTCCTGTGTGTCACACTTAAAACATTCCCAACATAATGATGACACATGTATTTTCTATTCTTAGCACAAAGACATCTAGTTGAATTTGTCTATCCTGTATATTTCAACATTCAAATCTGAATAGCTTTCTGAATATCTTCACACTTGTGCTTGGAAGTTAAGCTGTTCAAAACTTGTTTCTCTTTCTCTTATAGTTGTCATATTAAAAGTTCCCAAAGCAACAATGAACATATATTCTTTCTCCTATGTGTACTCTTAGTGCAATGACAAATCATTCCCCTTACTATACAAAAGAATAAACCCCTTAAAATTTTTACACAGTTATGTTTCTCTTTGAGCTATTTATAGACTGGATTTGACAGAAGAGAGTTGGATAGCGCTACCATACACAAAGAATCTCCTAGAACTAAATCCACTTTTTTAGTTCCAAAGTAGAAGAGATAAGAGATGTAAAACTTTGAAAATTTCATTCTTTCAAGCAGAAATCTTTTTTTCCCTTTTTTCTCATCACTGCAAGAAAGTAATATTTAAAAAAACTGCATAGGATTTTATGAAAAAATGCACAAGTCAAATTTTATCTTCTGAATAGATGACATGATTTTTCTATATAAAAATCATGTTCCTTTTTAATGCAGAATAAGTAATATACAGTTAACCCTCCATATACACTGATTTTGCAATGTATTAAACTGCTCCCAGTTTTAAAATACTCAAAAAATCCAAAAGGCAAGCTTTGATTTTGCCATTTTTATAAGGGACATCATTTTATTATGTAATTGTATATAATGGGATATGAGCATCCACGAATTGTGATATCCATGGGGTGCCCTGGAACCAAATTTTAATATTTTAGTGGATATCAAGGTCTCATTGTTCTGTAAAAATACTAATCTAAGATTATTTTTATCTGGTTTTGTTGACACTTGAGAAATTACTCATTTTTCAAACATTTTTGAATGTTTTTTTCCTGTCCTAGAATAGACTCACCAACACTCTTCTTCACAGACATCACACGGCAGAGATGGTATAGGCCACTATAAAATGTTAATGTTTATTTGTTTGTTTGGGATTTTTAGAGCTATTAAAACAAACAGACTTCAACTACAGAGTTTGGGTCCAACTTCAGAGTTAGAGCCAATGTAGACTCCAGAGCTTGTCTACATTGGCCCCAACCTCAGATTTGAACAAGACTCCTGGATGTTTAAAAAATGTCCACAGACTTCAAGTTTATAATATAGAGGAAATAGATTGGTTCAGTTATACCCTGTGTTATGCAAAGTTGAGACATGATCCACAGCAGTGCACTTCAGAAGGAGTTTGGATAGCTGGGCCAATTCTAATCTGAATTGGTACAATGCCCACACAGGCTAACATCATCATCTTTTTTTCTGAACTCAGGGAAGCAGGAAAAAATGATGAATCAGGCCCGTGTCATCCTCATATAGGCAAATGGCCACAGACCCCCTGAGAGCTGTTGGTTGTCACCATATACCTTTGGTGACATAAACAAAGTCACCTTGTTTCCCTAAGGCAAGGGTTCCTTTTGAATGTTGAGGCAATAGGCACCCAAGTGGTTAAGATCACAAGGTTTTGTTGAAGAGCATACAAAGTATCAAAGAAAGAAATCTATGAACCTAACCAAGTTTAAGTCTACTAATCAGTTTGCTGGAAACTCTCAGCTGGAATGGCGGCAATGTGTCTTATCACTCAGGTGTATGAAAATTAGACAATTATTCCACTATTTATTGCTGAAATAAAAATACAGTAATTACTTTGCTACCTTTTAATTGGGCTAATCAAAATATGATAGATAAGTCAAGCTAGTGGCCAGGTTAGTAATGTGGGTGGATGACAGCCAAACTTACTAATTGGGTAGGGGCATCCTCCCACACTCTCAGTCATTCTTTACCAATTATTTCTACCCTTCAAAGATTTTCATCAAAATTAGTCCTTAAAGAAACTTTTAGTTCTTTCGTGGGGATAGACAGAACAATTGTGACACATAAATCATATCTCCTAAATATGCAATGGTCTTCTGCAATATTTCATACTACACACCCACTTGACCAAAAAGAAGGAGAAAAGATCACACACACACACACACTTTTCTCTGGTTGCATGGGCTCCTTTGCTAATGTTAGCAAAGGCACCTGCCAATTGCCAGGACCAATCTCAGAACTCCAATGACAACAGAAAAAGTCAAGGTAAGATTATGGTTCAGTAGTGTTGAACCAATTTGTATGGATAGTGTGGATAGTATGAAACAGTTTTTTAAACTCCTGACATGGACTCTTTAACATTTCTGCTCAAAGACCAGACAGATAAGCACAAGACGGATGGGTCCCAGTTAAAAGAATTTCTGCAGGAGCTAAAGCTAAACTGCCCTGAATAAAGGGCATTATTAATTGTATAAACAAACAGAAATGAAGACTGATATTATTCTCCATGCTTGCTGGACAGGAAGACAACTTTCTACCCCTACCCCCCTATCCCACCCATATCCTACCTTTTTTCTTTCCTGCCTTTATCTCCACCCCCCCCCCCACTACCTATCCCTCTCCCCTTTCAAACTTTCCCATTCCCAATACCTTCAACACTTTGCACTCTTTTCCTTTTTATGTATGTAAAAAATCTATGTTATTCTTCAATAAAAATCATTTATAAAAAAATAAACTCCTGGCAGCACTCTCATATATTGGCATGTGTAGATGTGACCTTAGAAATTGCTTTAACAGTACTGGCATTCTAAACATAAAACTTCTGATGATTCTCATTATGGGAGCTCCTATATACATTTTACCCCTCATCTACACTGCCACATAATCCAGTCTGAACTGCATTATAATGACCAGTGTAGACTCATATATTCAGATTTAATTTGAATTGAACTGGATTATATGAGTCTATACTGTTAGATAATCCAGTTCAATGTGGTTAATCTGCATTCTGAAACTGGATTACATGGCAATGTAGATGGGGCCAAAGAAAAATGCCCACAATCAAGAAGAAAGAAACTGTTAGACAATAAATATATAGATTTGTTACAGGATTCCCACTTTCTCACATAATTATCTATCTGATTTTTGCACAACGAATATACAAAAGCTAACATTACTTAAAAGGATTATTGAATAAAACTATATTTAAAAGATGGAGATATCTCTATGGCCCAGAGCTTCAAGAAGAAAGGTTTGACAAAAATGGTACCATTATGCTTAACAACAACAACAACAACAACAACAGCAACAACAACTGGAAAAGCTGACATGATATGAGGATTTAAAGATCGAACTGCAAAGACTCTGGCACAAGCCAGTTAAGGTGGTCCCAGTGGTAATTAGCACACTGGGTGCAGTGTTTAAAGAGCTTGGCCTGCACTTAAACACAATCGGCACTGACAAAATTACCATTTGCCAGCTGCAGAAGGCCACCTTACTGGGATCTGCATGCATTATTCGCCAATACATCCCACAGTCCTAGACACTTGGGAAGTGTCTGATGTGTGATCCAATTCAACAGTCTGCTGTGGACTCATCTTGTTGAGTTTCAAATAATAATAATTTTATTTCTTACCCACCTCTCCTCATGGTTTGGGGGTGGGGTGGGGTTACAGAATAATTAAAACACATAAACATTGTAAAAATATCACAAATTCACATATTAAATTGTATTTCTATAAAAGTTAATATGAAAATGCATTTCTTTCAAAAATAAGCTTAGATTTGTGTGTGCTTTGATAAAAGTTTCAAGCTATTCATCTTGTAACCTACATGATGTATTAAGGGCTTTTAATAATTTCAAAAATCCTCTGTTACTAAAGGTTATTCTTGTGGGGAAAGGAATTTCAATTATTACAGCATTAATGACTAATCCAGTGAAACTACATTTCATACATACCCTGGAGGTAGGTAGAAAAAGTGTATCAGTGCAACACATCATGAGGTCCCCAAGAGCAACAAACTGGTCAACCATTGCAAGCATTCAAACTTTCCTCAGGCTGGCTAACCAGAACAAAAGTAGAAAAGGGGATAATCAGGTTGGCTGCTTTCCAGGTTTTCTAGATGCCATGGCCAGAGGTGCTGTGTTCATAGATAACAACTAGGAAATAATGAACAAAGTCTCACCTTAAGAAGCTCTTTCTAGTAATCCAGTTACTTTAATTCACAAGTTTTTACAGAAACGATAAGTAAAACAGAGTCATTAAAAAGGACACGCTTATGCCAGTCAACCTTGCATTTCCATGAAGAAAACGTGCAACATAACGCTGCCTAAATTATTGATGGAAAGATTTGGACAATTATTATTCCTTTCAGATCCAGAAGGAGCGATAACATAGAGCTGCAGCTATTTATGTTTTTTTTTTAATTTAAAAATATTTGTTATGGACTGTGCTGGGTATTAGAAACCTGGTTATTCTGGACTGTATTACCTGTGAATTTGTTTGAGACAGTTGGGTCCCTGTTGAATTATTGCTAATTGCTCAATCTTTTTGGATATACCTTTTCTTTCTCTGATTTTTTCCTACACTTATTTATTTTGGACATTTATATTCCATTCTTCTCAATTCCCAAAGGTGTACTTAGGGCTGCTTACAACTGGTAATTATTAGATGCCAACAAACAAACAATCACAGTGCAGACAATTAACATTAAGTAAACCAACAAGATTATAAAAATACATTAAAATATTGACAATTAAGTATTAAAACACCACTGAGCCTAAGTCCCTAAATCCAAATTGTAATCCAGAGTTCCAGTCCAATGTCTATTCATTGACAGTTCACATAAGTCATTGCCATTGCTGCTCAGTCAGCTGCCCAAATGGTTGGTCCCAAAGCCAAGATTTAAGCTTTTTTTAAAAGGAGATATATTTTACAATAAACTGTTTATATTTTAGAATCTTATGTGGTGTTGTGGTCATAGGGGTTTCCAGGTCTGGGATGCAACGCAGTCTGAGGTCAAAACACACCTCACCAAAACTCCATATAGTGTAATGCAGATCCAGGAATCTAACTCACCAACTGACAGCATCCGAAATAACTATTGCTTCTAGCAATGTTCTGTTCTTAACATCATTCCTTTATACTACTTCTCTAACCACTCAGCAGCTGGTCTTTCTTCTGTTGAGCCAATCTCTTTAACCAGCAGCACTGGATTGAGTCTTCTTTCATCTGCAGCTGGGCAGAGCATGTCAACTCCTGCCCTCCCTCCTGAAGACCTTCATTCTCCTCTAACTTGCTTACCCCCTCGGAGACCTGTTCCTGCATATCAGTATTGTTTTCAAGCAGTTTCAACTGTTCCTCTTTTGTAGGATCTTCTTCAGCTACTGGGAAGCAAACTGGTTCCTCCTTCTCCTCCTCCTCTTCCTCCTCCTGACCCATGATGCTGATGCCTGGAGGCATGCTCTGTTTGGGAGGTGGCCTTTGATTGCTTGTTGTCTGGAGTTCAGTATTTACTATCTTGGTTCTGGTGTTTTTTAATAGTGGTAACCACTATTGTTCATTTTCATGATTTTCTTCTTTCATTTGAAACTGTCCATATGCGTGCGGATTTCAGTGGCTGCTCTATGTAGTCTGACACAGCTGCAAGGTATGCGGTAAACTCCTGCAGTGGTTAGAATATCCTGCTGTGGACACATCTACATAGGGACCACCAAACGCAGCGCCCAGACACATATCAAAGAACACAAAAGGCACTTCCGACTAATTCAACCCGAGAAGTCAGCTATAGCAGAACACATGAGAAATCAACTTGGATACAGATTATTATTTGAGAACACAGAAATGTTGGACCACTCTGACAACCATGTTATCAGACTACACAGAGAAGCCATTGAAATCCACAAACACATGGACAATGAAAAGAGAAATATTGTACAAAACTTCTTGCCATCGATATATGTAGCATTTTAATGATTTATAGGATTTCATTGTGTATTTTATATTATATTTAAAAATCTGGTGTTCATGTATTTATTTATTTGCCTTCCCTTGTATGTGAAAGACCTATGGTCTAAGCATCGAATAAACTTGCCAAACTTGTACAAAACTGGAGGAAGCAAAGGTGTGCCAGTATTGATGATCTGCATGAGAAATGCATATTGCTAGCATGGCTTTAGTTATTAGTAAATATCCAGTTCATAAAATGGATCAAAGACTGTATAGATTTGCCCTATTTGTGTGTAGCACTTGTATTTAATGTTTTATTGCACACCAAGCAGAGTTGGGCATACCACACCTAAGAATGACAGTTGGCTGAGTGTATAAATGGGTTCACAGTCATTACATGGTCCTTGCCAGAGATATTTTTACAACAGTCTCACACATTGCAGCAGTGCCTGAAGATATGTGAAAAACAAACAAAAAGAAAATTGTATTATATAGCCAAGAATGTACTGAAATTCTGTTTGGCTTGTACAAAAAAAATTCAGAAAATGATACTAGATGTGCATGTCATTGTGATTATGAAACATGTGCCATATTTCATAAAGCTATTACTTTGGAGTAAAATTGGGAATGTGAAGTTTTTCTAACAATCAACACAGAGGATGTAATTTGACCCTAAATAACAATGAGACTTCTGACATCAGATGAGCTAGGCTGCAGAAAAACTATGCTCAATAAAAAATAGTTATTATTTTTCAGTATCAGAAGATTCTTTTCCTTTTTCTGCATCAAATTAACTGAGAGATCCACCTCATAATTTGAATGAAATAGCCTAAGTACAAAATGGGGTGATTTCAGCTAGACTAATGAGAATAGTTACATTGTCATCTAGGAAAGAGAATGCCAAATATATTTCCCCAGACGCAAATGTCAAGCTGAACTTAAAAGTTCCTTCTCAGCAAAAAGTATCCAGGAATACTGAGGGAAGCAAAAGAGTATCTGTAAAACTAGGAAAATTCACAAGAACCTGCCCTCTCTTCAAGGCAGACAGCACTGTTGCTACTGAATGGAAGAGGGCATTGTCCTCCAACTTAAAAAAAAAAAAAACACTTCTCCATGAAAGTTTTTTTTCTTTAGCATTCAGACTTCTAGCATTGCACAGAATTAGACATCAAAAACCATTCACATTTTTGGAATCATATTCTTGTGCTTTGAATGGCTAGTTTGTATTCCTAATTGCTCAACTGAACTTTGAAGTTACTACAAAGTTATAAATGTAAAGACAGAAGAAAAAATTATTTAGGAGGACAGAAATTTTATTTAGGAGGAACAATACTCACATTCCCCACTCCTCCACCCATATTAATACCTGTGCAGGCACAATAGAAAAAGTCAGAACTGTACATCTGATACTGTGAAATTATCCTAAATGTACATGTATGTAGCTCTTTGAAGAAAGAGCAAAACATTCCATTAACTTCATTTATCCAAGTTACTGAGGGAATTTACATTGTCTTGAGCACTTTTTAAGTTGTGGGACAATTCAGAAACATATTAATGTAATTGAACTTAATTAAATAAGACTTATGTATTATTTGGTTCAAAACACAACACAAGTATTTTGAGGAAATTTCCTTCATTCTCAGGTTTTCATAGATATAACAGAGATGCTGCCTGATGCTTTAGTACTAATGAGGCAGTTAGGTGGCTCTCCAAATGTTTTTCAGTTACTAGCATTCCTTACTGTTGGCCATGACTACTGGCAAATCCAGTCAATATCTGGGAGGACACAAAATCTTGACCCTTGATTAAGAACATTTTTGCCAAATTTTTCATAGTTATTTGGAAGAATGATATTCTGTATGTATCTATGTGCCAGGCCACATTCATTATTAGAACTATCAATTTCTTTAGCATCTAGCTCCTCCCCCAAACAATTATTTAAGCACACAAAAACAAAGAAAAAAACAGAAAAAAACCCTTTCCAGATTCAAAAATGTATCTTTTGAACATCATAGAATCTTCCAAAGGCATGCCTAATCTGTGACCATTCTATCAAATTCTTCTTAGCAAAGATAGCCTTTTCAACTTATTGTCTGTGATACTATATTATATTTCTTGAGTCTAATACTCACCTCTTTTGGCTAAATTACATTGCTAAAACTGAGATGCACATTAGATTCAATGACACATTAGAAGCAAGTACGCAAACCCACCTGTTTGCAAAGACTCGGAAGAACCAGGAATCCTAGAGGCCAGGCAGAGAGGTGTGTGTATGGGGGAGGGGGAGGCTAGTAGGCTATTTCTGGTGGTGGCTGGAGGAGGAGCACTCAGCTGATGACCCAATCATTACTGCTGCTTAGCCACGGTGCCTGCCCCCTGGGCTTTCTCTCTCTTTCTCTCTCCCCTCTCCCCTGCTCGGTTCCATGTGGCTCCCAACTGGTCTCTCAACATGGTTCCCAACTGGCCTCTTGGTTTTGAAGGTCTCATGAATGAGGCAGTTGGGAATCATGCAAGGCTGACATGTTCACCAGTCTTAGCCTGATGGAGGGTGAGGTTTCCTAAATGGCCTCATTCATGCTGCCTGCCTCCATACCATGCTATGATTGCACTGTTGGGCATATAACATGTGAGGGCAAATCTGTTTTTTGTGATGTGCACCTTTAAAATTGAGGTGTACATTACAGTTGATAGAGCATTATACTAAATTGAATATGGTAGCTGAAGGAGTCATTTTGCCAAAATTTGGATCCACAGACATTGTCACTTCTCTTTCCAAATGCAGTCACACGTGTGCGTGCGTGCGTGCGTGTGTGTGTGTGTGGGTTGTGCACCGATCTGTTTTGTAAAATGGGTTCTGGCTGTTTCAGCCAACCGTAACCCGTAACAGGCTCTGCTGCCATTTTTTTCTGGCTGCAACAGACCATGTGCCTGCTGAAAATGATTGCTTTCAGTTTCTCTCAACTACATGTGGAGTCTGAAGAGACAGCCCCACATGTGCACAGGGTTTATCTGTTGAACCAATCAGAACAGAAGAAAGCCAAGACATGTTTTTTAGCCAACCTGGGCTTCCATTTTTCTGTTGCCAGCAGGCTTCTGAGAGAGACAGATTGGTGATCTAAATTCTCAGTGCCACTCACAGCTCTTCACAGCTTGACTTGCTTTTTATCTCAAATAGCAATAAATAAGCAGTTTACTTTCTATACACTTAAGAAACTACCACAAATGGTGCTCTTCATGCGAGGCAAGCTTCAAATGCGAGTTAGAGAATCTTATCATTTCTAAAGCCGCTATAAAATAAGGAGGTAATTAATATATTTTTAAAAGAATGGTGAATGTTCCTTCAGGTGGTGTGGTTCCTATTGAAATAAGTGTTTAAAAAGGATTCCTTAACTCGGTTGCACGTGCATGGGTGACACACCTCCTGCCACCCCGTATTGGGATCAAAATTGGCCACAACTATTTATTGATTATAGGAACAAGGGTTGGCAGCCATACATGGGTCCTGGATCAGGATCGGGCAGCCTGCTGCTGTCCAATACCACTAACATGCTAGGATGCTGTCGGCGTAATACCGGGCTTACACAACTAGGCACCTCTGGCCCACCGGATGTTCCCTCCCTCCCGATGCATTTTCTTTGAAAGGGTGTTGAGGGCAAATGAACCTGAGAAAAGGTAGTTTCTCATGTCTGATGCCTTTAATCCAGGTCTTATTGAAGGATATAAGGAGAAATGATCTCATTAAGAGTGGTTTGTTTACTCTGATGCCTTTAATCCAGATCTTATTGAAGGATATAAGGAGAAACGATCCTTGAATGGGTGGCTTCTTAAGTCTGATGCCTTTAACCTTATTGAAGAATATAAGTAGAAACAATCCCAGAAAGGATGGTTTCTTAACTCTGATTCCTTTAATCCAGGTCTTACTGAAGGCTATAAGGAGAAACAATCCCACCATGGGTGGTTTCTTAATATCGATGCTCTAAAAATGACTGAAAGGGGAGCCTTGTAAGTTCCCCATTGCTGCCAATGCACCGGAGGCTCCAAAAAAAAAAAAAAAAACAGATCAGGGGGTCAACCAAAATCTGGATACTGAAAACAGAATGAGGTTTAACCGAATTTCACATCCCTAATAACTATGAACATGCCTATATAGGAAGGAAAAATCATATTCACTTTGAATTCACTTGGCTGTTCCCATGATGTTTGTCAACTTCTGGCTAGTATCACAGGTTTTTCAGGGTGAAAACAACTTCACTCTGCATTAGGCAAAATTGGGGGATACTCTAGAATTTTCTGAAAATTCCCAAATATTTTTTTTTGTGCAGTCTGGACAATGGGATTGACTGATTTGAACCAATCCACTGACCAGATGGGACACCTCTGACATTACTTTTTTCTGCACAGGAAAGGGAGATGGATTCTGCCTATGTTGCCACTACTGGCACTCTCCGCTGGGCACAGAAATCCATACAAACTGCCATTTGTTACAGGCACCCCATTTTGACATCACCAGAGATGCTTGAATGATCATGAAGAAGGAGGGATCCCAATTTTAATGTTCAATGTAGACTAACTCTTACTTATAATTTAACTAACAATTTCTTTTAAATTAGAGGCCTAGTGTATTTTAAAAAAATATCAGTATGAACAGCTCCCTCAAAAGAATGGATCAAGTGGATGCAAAGGATACACTAACTAGCAAAACCTGACAAAACCCAAAAAGCCGTTTCTTTATAGCAAATGTATAAGTGTCCCTTATTAGCAATAATGCTACAGAGAAGTTTTAGGAAATGAATCAACCACATTAACCAATTGTTAGGTTCAATTTATATTATGAATGAGTTGTTGCAGTTGAAGATCTGTTGCCTTCAGAGATCCACTGGTATCACTGGAAAGACAGTGATGTCTGGAATTTTCTTTTCTCCATAATCTGATTGAGAACTCCAAAAACATATGGAAATACTGCTAGCCTTCTTACTAACATGTATAGGAAACCCAAATTACTACGTTTGTTTTTTGCAGCTGCAAAGATCTCTTTGCAGTTTCGGGGTACTTCTGGATTTGGCTCTGAACCTGGAAGTCAAGGTAACAGCAGTGAGCAGGAGTGCTTTGGCATAATTAAAGCTAGTGATCCAGCAGTGCCCATTCTCGGAGAAGTCCAATCTGGCTATATTGGTACATGCCTTGGTTACATCCCAATTAGATTACTGTAATGCACTCTTTGTGGGGCTGCTTTTGAAAAGTGCTCAGTTACTTCAGCTGGTCTTTGTAAGTATGGTCTTTGTAAGTGTGGGTGGCTATCTGCTTTTGGCTCTCTCACCTGGCTACCAAGTGCCAGTGAAATTAATGCTAAGAACCTTGTTTCATTTGCATTTGGGCTGTTGTGGAAGGCTCCTGCATTAATTCAATAGTGGCGATGTATTCCAAGACACTTTTCTAGACTGACACTTTTTGCATAACTTGCTTTGCTCTGCTTTTTCAATATAGTTTGTAGAAATATGAATATTCCCATTGACAAAAGTCTGTACATGTAGCTTTTTCAACTTACCTCTTTATATCCTTCTTCTTTTTTGACAACATATCTATTCTGTTCTACATAGTATATTTTATTTCTTTTAAAGCATTGCATGGTTCACAGAGTGTATAATTCCAAAGTAAGGTGTTTATGAATGGAGAAGTTTGAATCAAAACATTATTTTTGACACTGCACTCCATCATATTTACGAGACAAAATCCTCAGTGTCGAGAACAGGATTTCTAAATAGGTTTGTGTGGCATTGTGTGGTGCATTGCTTTCTAGGGCATCAGCTTTATTAAATTTATTTTCAACTTGGCTTTATAAGCAGAAAAAAGACCAAAATTTCTGAATTAGCAGAAAATTATCTGGAAATCACAAGTAAAGTGTGAACAGCAAGTACCACAGAGTCTGGAATCTATTGGCATACAATGGACACATACCGATCCATACACACAGGCAGATTTTCTTTGTGCTTGTATAAGGAAGAAAAGGATATAGCAGAAGTATATCAGTTTGCTGCCGATTTTCAAATGTATTACAGACAAAATGTTCTGATCTGAAAGGAATGACTTTTCCATGAGATAGTCAGCTCTTCCCCAAAACACCTTGCCACCAAGGACTCTCCACTCTACTGTTACCAATTATTGGAAATAATTTTCTCAGAGCTGGCAATGTCCTCTGCCACTGCTATTTTCCCCTTCCTCTGCCACCACTGGCTTTGCCTCCAGCAGTGGCATTATTATGTCAACAGTGTTAACAGGATTCCATCTAAAGTTGTCACAATATTTTGCCCACAGTGAGATCCAAGGAACTGCTTCCACTTTTTTATTATTTGTGGGAAGGATTCCAGAAGAAGGAAGGATGTTCTCCAGTTTCTTTTAAAAAAACCAGAAAGGGGGGAAAGCCAAGTTGCTGTCCTGCAGAGAATGTACCAGCACTCCTGAGAGCAGATGTTGAATTGATATATCAAGCCATATTAAAGTGGTTTCAAGCATCACAGGCCATACTATGAAATCTTGGTCAACATTGTATAGTATTTTTCCTCCCAGGAAGATCAGTTCATATGAATTCCATTAGAGCTGCCAGTACCAAGGCCCTGTATAAAACAACAAACTCCAGGGTAAAGTTATCAAACATAAAGCAACTGAAATGTATTCTGGAGACAGAACACTCAAATTATATGACAAAACAGGATTGATGAGCTCACAATATTTTTTCAATCATACTTCATGAAAATATTAGCATTATATGATATAATAATAATAATAATAATAATAATAATAATAATAATAATAATAATAACCTTTATTTGTACCCCGCCACCATCTCCAGCGATATATAAGCAAAGTAAATAAATAAATCTCCCCGAAGGGGACTTGGGACGGCTTACATGAGGCCAAGCCCAACAATGCAATACAATAAATGAAGTCAAAAACACAAACAACAACATAATAAATTACATAAAACATCAACCATAAAAATACAGCAAACAAAATAAAACTACAATTAAATCATTCATAACACAGAACAGTGAGCGGGCCGCATGTACAGAATAAAATACTAAGGATAAAAACACAGGGTGAGACAGCAATGGAGCAGATTATTTGTGAGGGAGAAACTCTTCCAGAATGGGGTTGAAAAGGACCTTCGTAATGTATTTATTTATGCTACATACAATTGTAATAGCATATTACATTTACCAAAAAGTAATTTGATGGCATTTAAACATATGTGGGTTTTTTTAAAATGAAACAAAGCCTTACTCAAATCTATTGATTATTTATTTAGTTATTTCGCATCAAAAGCATTGTATAAATTAGTATAAAACTGATAAAAATAGAAGGTGTGCAGGCGGCTACATATCTTTTGACCAAAAACAGGCAACAGCAATGACATTGTCTGTAGCCGCCAACAATTCCTCCTCTGTACATGAGGGGGACACGGAAAGAGCCTCCTTGAAGACTGAGTAAATACAGTCAGGCATCACCTGGGCAACGTTTCTTGTGAACGGCTAATCTTTCCAAATCCAAAAGCATTGATTTTAAATATTTTAAATCTATTGATTACTACTATTACTACTACTACTACTACTACTACTACTACTATTACCCTGCTTTTTCTCTCCACAAAGAGGCTTAAAGCAGTTTGATGGCTAGGAATTATGATAGGTAAGTGAACCCTTTGTACTTTAAGGTAGTAGATATCAAAGCAGCTAGGATATCTGTTCAGGTGTAAAAGTAGCTCATTAATGAGTGATTAGTGGCTTACCTAAGGTATTTGATGACTCCACGTGAGAAGAGCTATTGTTCGGACTTGACACAAACATGACCTCTGCATGGAGTAGTGGAATTGGATCTGCAAATACTTAAGCAGGAAAGTGCTGAGCAAAGTACAAAATGACTTTTTTTCTAAACAGTATGGTAGAACCTTTGCCCTATAGTGGAAGATATGAACAAATTGCCTGTGAATTTTATTTCATATTTATTGCTGCGCTGTTGCCCCAGTGTACTTTTGGTGAAATATGAGAGAACCTGCCATCACATTCCATGAATTTTATTTGTTTAAAGAAAGACTGACATCTCTTCCTAAACTATGTGATTGATCAAGTTTTCCAATATGAAAGCCAGGTAAAGGACAAGGAGGAGGAAGCATCATACAGGACATTTGGTTTCAAGCTGTCTGTGGTGCCATCTACGCTGTCATATTAATACAGACTGAACTGAGTTATATGCTCAGTGTAGACTCATATAATGCAATTTAACTACATTGAACTGGATTATATGGATTTATAATGAAATTCAATCTTCATTATAATGGCAATGTAGATGGGGTCTAGGTTTACTGTTACAAGATTATCAAGGGTATTGAAAAGAAATTAAAACAGAATATTTTGATAGTGTTTGAACATAGCACATATCTATACATCCAAAGTGGACTCACCATTCAGCTGCAGTAAGGCATCAACATGATACATGACAAAATGCAAAACTGGATCCAGCCATTAATAAGAGTCAATGGACCATGAGATTTACTCTGGAGCTCCTAGAAAGTGAAGAGAATGGTTCCGGCTGGCTTCTGCTGAATATAACTCAGCAACAGGCCCACCACTGTATTTCCACCACCAAGCAGCTCCCTTTCAGATGCACTAATCCATGTACTAAGAAATGTGCTATTTCCAGCAAACGTCTGGTAGTGACGTGGCAGTGGTGGCAGCCCTGTTCCAATAAGAACAAGGGTTTATTACTTTCAGCCTGAAAGGATGTCAGATACAGAGTCTGCACTCAAAAAGATTGAGCAAAAGGCATGCAACACGGTTTAGGACATTTTATTCACTCTGACAGCCATTCAAAGTACCCACACCCTCACCTGATGGCTGGAAAGCTGGTTAGGCATTTTTTTGGCTAGGGATTCCTCCTGACATTATCAGTGGTACGGATTTCCTCACTGGTGGGGAAAATAGACAACTGTCATTTGTGTGTTTGAAGCTGGAGTTGTTTGGAAGGTCTGCCCTGGAAAAGGTGTGGACAGGTGGAATGTGTTGAAGCAATATGCAAGGATTTAATACTTTAATTTTATCACTAGTCTGTTTTACCTAAAAGAACTAAATCAAAATAAGACATCAGTCCTGATCATAATTGGAAGAGACCAAATAGGCCATTCTGTCCAATCCCCTGCCATGCAGGAAAAGCACAATCAAAGCATCCCTGAGCTTCCATCACACTCTGAGGGAAAGAGTTCCACTCTTGAACACCTTTAACAATCAGGAAATTTCCTTTCCTGTAATTTGAATCCACTGTGCCAAATCCTAATCTCCAGGGCAGCAGAAAACAAGCCTGCTCCCTCTTCCAAATATTTAACTGTGGTAATCATATCTGCTCTCAACTTTGTCTTCTAAACATACCCAGCTCTTTGAGCCACTCCTCATAGAACATGTTCTCCAGAGCTTTGATCATTTGAGTTGCCCTCCTCTAAACAGGTTCCAGTTTCTCAATATCTTTCTTAAATTGTGGTGTCAAGAATTGAACACTGTATTCTAGGTGAGGTCTGACCAAAGAAGAATAGGGGAGGTGCTCAGCTACAGACACTGACAGTTGCAAGCACTTTCTGGGCCTGCTCACTACACACACACACACACTCTTTCCAAGGCAAGGAGGCAAGTTCTGTTTCTACTCTAGAGGATATTATTGGCTGCCAGCATTGGCAGGCACCATACTCTTTCTGGCTCTACACACCACACACACAATCTCTCTTTCCAAGGAGAGTGCATGGGTGACATGCAGGCCCAGAAAGTGTGTGCCTGCCAGTACTTGCAGCCAAGCACCTCCTCTGGAATTTCTTACTCTAGAGGAGGCATTCAGCTGCAGGCACTGGCAAGCACACACTTTCTGGGCCTGCATGCCACATACACTATCTCTTTCCAAGATAAGGAGGCAAGTTCTGGGAGGCACTTAGCTGCAGGCACACACACCTTCTCTCCCCTTCTGCACCATGCCAGCCAGTCACACACTCTCCAAAGGCATTTTAAAGAGGCTTCCCACTTCCAGGTAAGGAAGAGTGATGACCTCTTGGAAGAAGAGAGTAGTTTTCAGGGAATGAGGATACACTTTTTGTTTGCTGGGGGTTTAATAAAAGAGATTAAACTGTGATGCCAAAAAGCAGCCTTGGAGCTGGTACCTGCTCCTGCTTGCTTTTGTGTCAAGCTGATTTTTGTACCGGGAGGGGCCTTTTTGTTATGTTCTCCTGATGTACCAAAAGAAATGGGAGAAAGTAATTCCATGCAGAACTCTACTTGATAAGTTTTTTCAGCCTCTTTGTTACATGATGGACTTTTGCCCCAGGGAGCAGCATATTTATTGAGACATCCTGTCAAGTTTGCAATCACTGCTTCTGTTCATCTCAGAAGGCAGTGTCCTACCACCAGCACCTACCTCTGGGGACTGACAGAATTCCTTTCCTGTGTTGAATTCTGTGAAGGAATCTATACATCTCTTGAGAACTGACACTTTTGCTCTTTTCCCGACAGGTTCTTGTTCCTCATCATCTCTAACTGGGTAGAAAACGTAAAGTCAATTGTGTAACTCCAGATTCACAGAACTCCTCCTATGTGTCATATTCCTCCAAACATCAATTTCCACGTTTAACATAAGCTCCTCATAATCACTCTCTGTATGTTCATTCAAAGTACATTGTGCATATAGAACAGTCTGCTGAGCTGTGTCCAAGAAGAACTCAACCTCTCAGATGTCCTTAAGCTTAACAATTCAGTCCATCAGTTGCTTGAGTTTCTCTTCCAACAAGCAACTCATTTGCACTTACTGCAGATGTAGCTAATTATGTGTACTGGCAAGAACAAAAAACATTTCACAGGTCCTGCAGGTAACAGTAGCTGCTTCTTCACACCCCCCCCCCCCCCAATATTCTGGCAATGTAGGTTACCAAGTAGGAACTTCTAAAGAACTTCTGTTCCCCTTCTCAAAACATCCCCCTTATCTCCTTTTCTATGTTTTTCAAACATGGATGTGGTTTAAACTGGGCCTCTGCTACTGGAAATGCCCTCAGAAAGGTCAAGTGACCTAGCTGAAACTCTGCCCTTCAAGCACATGGCCAAAGCTCCAACCCCCTGAAACAAATGAACCAGCACAGAAGACACCAGAACAACCACGCAGCCTTTAAAAAGATCACATTATCTTACGAACAAACAACCAGTCTGATGATTATTGATTTCTGATCGGGCCCAAACAGAATAATATAACACATAAAATACAAATCTGCCATTGAAGAAAGTAAGTGATACAGATTGCATTCTCTCAAGAGAATGTCCCACTTTGAAATTTTGTCCAAAGATGTCCCATCCTCTCTAATGTTAACTATAAAAAGTAGTTCAATAAATCCTTGGAGAAATGAAATTGAATTCCCACAATGAAATAATTAGGCCAGTCATAGAAATATAGATGAAACAAGGGCCACTTATTGACCTAAATGTTTTAATATTTATTCCTAAATGATTTAATATTTATTCCAATGCCAGATACGTTGAATGTGCTGTAAGCCCATCCCTGTTGCAAAAGCTTGGATGCAGCACTTGTGTGAGAAGAATTGTCAAATACCTTGTCAATGAGTTTCCAAATAATATTTAATAATCCATTCTGAAATTTACTCCATGCACCAAAATTGTTTGCAACACCTTAGAGGTAATGCTCCAAAATGTATGCCTAGTGAAAGGAAGCATGTTAACATGGAAAAAAAAAGGAATCCCGGGTTTATCTCCCTTGCACTAATTTAAGTGTCAATTGCTAGTCCTGGACAAATGTCCAAATATGTGCAGCTTTTCAGCACAATCACAGTTCATTTACCACATTGATTGATCTTTGCATTGTAAACCATCAGTATTACTATTACATTTATGCATACTCTGCTTAATCTCCCCAAAGGGAACACAAAGTGGCTTGACATAAAAACAATAGTATACAATTTAAAATATACAAATATTAAAACAGAACCAAACACAAACAGCACTAAGAAAACTTAAATCCATAAAAAAAAAACATTCAAAGTCCACAGCACTCTCTGGGCAGGTTCATACAAAGGGATGCGGTCAGCCAAATGCCCTGGACCTAAACATTTTTATCGGTCGGGAGCTTCTCTGGAAGTCCCCCAAAAGTAAAGCTTTGAAAGACACATGAGGTTGGTACAAGCCTGCTGACCTACAGGGTCCTCCAAAATGTCATGAGTGCTGTTGCATGAAACAGAGCTCCCTTTAAAGCAGAAGAACATCTATTTCCAAGTGAAGGCTAAACCCCTTTAAATTTCCAGTAACAGTGGGGCACACTTTATTTTCCCAATTCTAACATTGGCAGTAGTTTGTTGTAAATGCTAATGCTTTTGGTATGCAAATGCACACAAAATTGAAGGGCCTGTACAATAGGCATGTGGCAAATGTGTGAAAAGTCATGGAGGTTGCCAATGTCTACAAAATCCTTCTGTACTCTCCTGTAACTGATGGTAGCTATGGGACATGCTGATGGACCTTGTAATCTCATCCCTCCAAGGTTCCAAAAATCTACTGACAATAGGGGTGGGGGGACCACATCTACTGTCAGGGTGAGATCTCTGAAGTGCTCTATCTATGAATGCTGAAGAATGTCTGCTATCTCATTGTTAGCTTCAGCCATGTGGCAAACAAAGAAGAGAGTATCATACTTAAAATAATATAATTTAAGATAATATTAATGCCATAACCTTGGGCAGTTTAGATGACATTGATGACCTGAAGTATGGTTATGTTGCCAAACCAGAAATGAACAGATGAGTTTTGCCCAAATCTTAATTATGGGGGAAAATATTTAAAAGTAAGATCATGAGATATACCCTATGAGCCCACTCTTCCTGTCCTGGTCAGCTGACAGTGAGGGAGGTGGTTCTGGAAGGTGGAGTTGGAGACCGGCAGCTCCCAGCAGCCCTGCCCCAGTCTAGCTTAGTTATTGTAGAAGATGAGTCTTCAGCAGTAGCCATCACTTCCCAGCAGGTGGAGCAAGTAGAAGTCAGTACATCACAGCAGGATGATGAAGGATTAAATGCACCATACCTTTTAAAATACAGATGAGAGCTCTGACTGATTAGCAGAGAAACAGCTCTATACAGGCAACATCTGAGAACATTGGATTAAAAGTTCTCAAGACTTCAGCCTTGACAAAGGAGAAAAACATCTTGTCAAAGGCTTTCATGGTTAGAATCACTGGAGTGTTATGTGGTTTCTGGGCTGTATGGCCTTGTTCTAGCAGCAGTTTCTCCAGATGTTTCAAAGGCTTCTGTCATTGGCATCTTCAGAGGATCTGATGTTGGTAAAGCAAATGGAGCATATATACCTGTGGAATGTCTAGGGTGAGAGAAAGAACCAATGTCTATTAACCAAGTGTGAAGGGTGCAATTGGCAAACCTGATTTGCAAGTATTTGAGTGGGATCCATCCATTAGCACCCTTCACATTTGGTTAATAGACATTGGTATCCTACAGACCCAATAACACTAGAAACTACCAGCAGCTGGTCATTGTGCTACTTATTGTCTTACTCATCCCAGGGGGTGAAGGCCTTGGTGCTTGGAATGTGCAGGGGAACTGTGCCCAAAACAAGCCCACCCAAGTATCTTACACATTCAATTCACATCCATGCCTAAAGCCACAGAAGGTAGAGTCAAGTGCGCACTGGGAGCTACAGCACAAATACCCTGAGATAACCTTGCTTGCTCACAAACAGGCACCCTGCATGGTTGAGTGTGCGGCACAATCTAAAGCTGAAGAAAGTGGGGTAGGAGCAGACCTGAGTTCAAGGTCAAATCAACAGTCAATCACCAAAGTAAAGGGATAAGTAGGAGAGCAAACCATGAGTCTGTTCCAAAGTTCTGAAGCCAAGATATCCTAAACAAACACAGTTCAATGTAGAATCTGAATTCCACAGCAAAAATGCTAGATACAGTCTGTCACAAAACATCTAAAGAATTATACAAGATCTCAAGGGCCCAACTTCACCAAAGGCATTGCTACCAGCAACTGACTGTTCTAAAACCCAGCTATTTATGCTGATTTCACAGCTTTTCCTAATTGCTGGTCCTCTTTTCTAACAAATGGCTGTACCTATGAACTTATATTCCTTTTCTTTCATATCCATTTGGAATTCTTAAATACTTGACTTCCAGCTCACAGGCCTGTTCCTGATCTGTAGCCTGAGAAGTGGTGGATTCGTCACTGTCTAGCTTAGGCCCTTTCTACACTGTCATATAAAATTCAGGTTATCTGCTTTGAACTGGATGATATGGCAGTTTAGACTCATATAATCCAGTTCAAATAATATGTGGATTATCTGCTTTAATAATCTGGATTATATGACAGTGTAGAAGAGGCTTGAGAATGCTGTTGCTCCTGATCTGTAGCCTGAGAAGTGGTGGGTTCTTCACTGTTTGGATGGTGCTGTTGCTACTGATCTGTAGCATGAGAAGTCACTGTCTGGTTGAGGGTGCTATTGCTCTGCGTTTGACTGTAGCTCAGATGCTAGAAGTGGCAGTCCCTCCTCCTCCTCCTCCTCATTGTCAAAACTGGCCATGACAAAAGTTGCCGAGGAGAGAAAAAATAAAGCTGCAAGTCCTAAGTCCTCAATGAACAAACCATCTGCTGATCTTTGAGTGGTCCATTGCTATCTCTACAAGAACCAAGCAAGCAGCTGGAGAGGTGGCTGGATGTCTTGAATATTGCTAGTCCCATGCCCCCACACACCATTTCTTGAGGCCAGTGCTATGCACCTAGGCACATGTAAAGACTGACCCCTACCCACATAGGGTCCAAAAAATCTCTATTTTGCCAAAGTGGCATTGGTGTTTAGTCTTAGAGGAGTGCTCTTAAGAAAACACAACAATTTGGGCATACTTTAAAAAAACAGAAACAAAACAAATTTGTAAAACATTAAAGCACCGCATACTTCTATAACTAATCTGAAATGTCTGGGGAGGAATCAGAAATAAAAATGTGGTAACCAGGGGAGCCACTTGAATTAGGAATTTTAAGCAGATGCCTTGGCAGATGAAGAACTTACATGCGCTTTAGTGATGCAGCCCTCCAATTAGCCCAGGTCATTTTAAAATAAATAAATAAATAAATAAAGGAAACAACTCAGGTTGTGGATAAATGAGTCTGGCAATTCAACATCTTAGCTCCCTTCTTGCTAAAACAAGAAACTTACAAGATAGCACACTTGGACAGAAACAGAAACAAAACAAACAAATAACATCAAAACACACAGAATATTCAAAACAATATTCTCAATTATAACACAAAATGTAGTGAATACAATAGAAGAGGTTTCTATTATGAGTGTTTTATTATGTTTGAAAGAAGCTCTTGCTAAATGCCAAAAAAAAAAACGTTCATCTCTCCAAATACCTCCACTCAGAATGACAGAATTAGGCCAACTTTACAAACAGTAATGAAGACTATGGAAGATTTCATCAGATAGTATGTTTCAGCTTTTATCTCTTCAACTTGCAGATCTTTAAAGTCTACAGAAGGCTCTTTGTAAAGGACAGACCAAGGTAGAGGACTCTATGGCTTCAAAATTTGTCATCCTCTCAGCACCTATAGAAGAAATGTTGATGGCTTCTATGTAGTCCCTCGAAAGAAAGAACAGAAAGCTACTCTACATAGTCCATCAATCATATACAGTAATTTTTAGTTCTAAGAGTAAACCAAGCACTAGCTTCTATAAGGCATTCTCCAAGCAACATATTTGATGTCCAAGATCAAGGGCACTTCAACCCCAAGGAACTAGTCAATTGTCAGTTTCTAGCTGATTCTGTTCCAGAGGAACGATTTTCTATCAAGCAAGCACAAATCAGTGAATCCCTGAGGATTAGCAAACCATCAGATATATCATCATTGTACTCGTCTACGTAGAACTATCTGATGCACATGGCACTCTACAGTAAAACGAACAAAGTCATACAACTTAAAATGTACAAGTGTGTTCATCCACACACATAGGGAAGCATGAATATCAACAATACATTTACAAAACAAATCATCCCACTAAAATGCTATATCCATAACTCAAAACAAACTGACCAATACATAATAGCTACATTGGGAGTGGGGGTTCAATTGAGATTTTAAAACAAGAGATGGAGCAATTCACAAATGTTCAAGGATATAATTTTCAAGAGTATGGACAATGATTGGAAAAAAGATGAAGCTAAGCTCACGAGGAGGAACCCCTTGGCTGTGTGAGAAGCCTAGAATTCCTAAAACACAGAATTTGAGCAAATAGGCAAAAATAAATAAGGGCTGAGAGGGGAAAGCTAGGTGGTGTTGGAATCTGATTGTTACAATGAGAAATCTTTATGGAATCCCAGAAAGATTGGGTAGCAAATGAAGAAATATCAAAAGTGGGATAACATGATCAAGGCAACAGACCGACAAGATAATCTTAGCAGCAGAATATTGAATTGATATCAAAGAAGTAAGTTGTGACAATGGGAGACCAGTTAAGAGAGGATTGCAATAATCAGAGGGGAAAATGATGAAATCATCAAAGACAAAATATGGTTTTATCAATGCTATTTAAAAAAAATCAATATGGCTTTGCTAGAGCCTCAGTGTGAGGAATAAAAAAAATGAAGAACAGTCAAAAATAAATCTAAGGCCCCATCTACACTGTCATAAAATGTAATTTAAAATGCATTATATGGTCAGTGTATTTATTTTATTTATTTATTTCGAGCATTTCTACCCCGCCCTTCTCAACCCCCTAGGGGGAGTCAGGGTGGCTTCCAGCCGGCACATATTCGATGCCTATATTTAAACACAATGCAATACATAGACTCATATATTGCAGTTCAATGAATACACTGAACATATTCAGTTCCAAATAACTGTAAGCCAAGTCTGTTGGCAAAGGGGCAAAACTATGAGGAGTTGAAGATAAAGCTCAGTTGAATAAATAAACAACTGAATCCAAGGAACCAAAATAATTAAAGGTATAAAAGAGACCAGTGCTTGAGGAAAAAAGAATCACAATTAAAAGAATGACATGAGCAATAGAATAAGCCTAAGATAGATATCCTCAAATCTACAATAACTAATTGAGTAGTTTTATGCATCTGACTCTATATGCTACATATTCTACACGTTACACTGTAATATTCGTCTGTATTGTTTGTGTGTGCTTCTGTCTATCTCCCTCGCCACATTTCCCTTCTAGCTATCAAAAACTCTTAATGGTGAAGTTTCCATTTCCAACCATCCCACACATACAGCTCCAGAAAAGAAGGCGAGGTGAAATTGAAAGATGACCTGTCAGTGAGCTAATCAGACTGACAGATTGCTCTCAGCTAAAATATTAAAGGCGATTCTGCAATAATGTCAAAAGAAAGGGAAGCTAGTCCTTTACCATTAGTAAAGCTTTCCATATCCCAGTTGCTGTGATTGTTCTTTTTCAGCCACAATGACCCAGGGTTATCTTTTAAGTGAAATTATCTATTGTTGGGTGGTACAAGAAAACACTGATCTAAACTAGGGGTCCGAAATGGCAATCTTCAATCCTTCAACACAGGGAAAGATCTGAATCCTGGAGCAATGTGTTTTTTTAACCCAGGGTGCAGCCACATTAAGCAGCTTTCTCCAGGTTAAATCACATTATACTGCATACATTGTGTGGACACGTGCAGGCTAATGGAACACTACTCTGCATTATTTGACAATGTACAAGTACCCAAAATGTTTCTTCATCATACCGTGTAGTGGGAGAAACTCTCTAGATCTGAACTCCAAGATAAATTTGCCTCCTGGAATATTTTAGGAGAGATTGTGAAAAGAAAAATATAGGCGGTGGAAAAGGCTACACTAGATGTAAATCTGTGGCCACTGTGGAGCAGTAATATTGTAGACTAGCCCAATAGACTGACATATGCACCTAACCCACTGCGGGGTCATGTTAGTGTCCATACAGTCCAGCTGGGCCAAGACAGTTTCACCCCAACTGTACTGTCACCTCATCTTCTGTGCCATAGCCACTCCCAGGCAGACACAGAACTCTGTGTGAGCTTCCGATTGTTCTTTGTTTGTAGGTTAACTATAAATCTCAGGAACTACAGCTCCAAAATGACAAATTCAACCCCCCTCCCCCGCTCAACCCTGCTGCTCTAGGACAAAATCAATTCTTATAAAGTTAATCATATTTATGTAAATATCTGACATAGTACCATAAATAATGATTTAAATATATCTAACAGATCAAACTAACCTCTTATTATTGGAACTACACATTTTTTCCCTAGTTTTACAAAATTCATCTCACCACTCTGAAAAAAAGCCCTTGTCTCTTATGTCACATGTTTTATTGTTTTCTGGCTTAAGCAGCCCCAAAGTGGTAAGTGGACATAGAGAAATAGTTCCTAAAGTTTAGCCTCCTTGATATTTTTCACATTATTTCACATAGATGCTCTAGCCAGCTTGGCTAACAGTCAGCAATTTTAGGAGCTGAACTCCAAAAAACCTGGAGGACTAAATTTGGAAATGACTGCCATGGAATATGTGTCTGATAACTAATTCCACCCACTATCTCCTTTTTAGTAATCAATATGATGTATATTTAAGCAAGCAATAATATGTAAAAGAAAATGCAAAATATTACTATCTACACACACATTCCTACATTAGTAATTCCCAAAAGATTAGATGTAGCTTCATGATATGATCAGAAATGTCACATTGGATTCAAGCACAATGGATAATGACCTTGGCTGGTGTACCTGGACCACACAGAAACCTGAAATCTTTGAATGGTAGGAGAAGCAGCCACCAAAGCATTCAGGACACCTGTAATTATAAGCAGAATTCATTTGTGGAATATTCAGAATGAGGTAAAATGTGATATTCCAAGGGAGTAAGCAGAATAAAATATGAATTCTTATGAATACATCTTCAGAAGAGAAAGTGAAAAATACTTTCATTAGCAGGGACAGTAAGATCTTTCCGTTCTTTTCTTCTTCCAACTTCATCTTTTTTTCTATTTCCAAGTCCTTTTCATGATTTTTTAAGGAATAAGAATTTTTTTCAAGCTATATGAGTATTTTTAAAGATTTATTTTAAAAAAGCACCCCTATGTATCTATTTTATGCAAGGTATGTTTTAGGCAAGGCATGCCAACTCAAGAAAGAATTGGGAAAAAGTTGTATTATTTAATTTTAAGCAGAAATGTAAAATTCTTTAGCTCACTAAAACAATCACTCTGTAAATACATGTGCATCAGTGTTTTGAGAATGAATTACAACTTGTCTCATTGTTTCTACTTAGCAAAAGAATAATTGAGCTATGTCTGCCTCATCGGTATTCACAAGTTTATTCAGCTGGCTTTAGTTCATTCACATTATAGCCTTGTTCATCCACATGATATTAATTCTGAACACCACAGCCTGAATCCACAATGAGCATCTAGTGGAGCAATTATTTATTTAAGGATTTTTAATTATACTTCCCTTCATTTATGATCCCATGGTGGCATGCAACATATTTAAACAATCAAACACAATGAATAGTTTAAACTGATTAACCCCCCTATGACAATAAACAGAAGCTCCAAAGTACTAAAATATTTTAAAGGGCCTGGTAAAGATAGCAGTTAGGTGCCAGGTGATCTTCCCCTGGGATGAAACTTCAAAAACAGGCCATTGGAGCAGAACTGTCCTATATGTGGTATTCACCTCTACAATCTCAGCCGGCAACAGCATCCAAAGAAGCGAGTCAGTAGGAACGTGAGTAGAGAAAGGCAGGAAATATGTTGGTTTCACCTTTCCTTGTGAAAATAACCACCTCATGCTTCTTGAGACTAGTAATGAATGATTTTTGTGGGATGGGGGACTGTCAATAAGAGCAATGACTGAGTTTGCTTGTTTCTGGTAAAGACTCTCCCAGGCATCAGCTCTCTGCAGTGTATTTGCAGGCTAATAGTCTGAAAAATGGACAATCAACCCAATCTGACTCCAAAAAGGAAATGAACTCAGATTGAAGACAGGCTGATTTTACTGCATTATTATTATTTCTTTATTAATAAGATAGAAAAGGATAGTAGTAGAAGTACAACAAGACAGTGATAAATATAAGCTGTTTCTCAGAGGAGAAAGATGCTAAAAACTCTACTCCTGACCAATCTAAGGAGACTATGAGTAGAAGAGTACATCTTAAAGGGGTTTCAAACTAACACACATCATCTAATGTAAGTCCAAATAATGCAGGATAACTGGTTCTGGACTAAGGGACTGTATGAAGATCTTTTCCATTTTGCTTTCTCTGTGGACTCTTTGCTTTTGGGAAATATGCTTTCCTTCTGTATAGATCTCTCTAATCCTTGGAATTGCTTGTATTGCTTGTTCCATACCCATATTTAACCTGTTCCTAACTTGAAGGCTTTCATGTGGCATCAAGGAAATATGTCTGGGTGGTGAAAACATGACCACAGTATAATTCTGTGTGGAGTTAAAAAAATTTCTATGGTCATAAAGTTATGAGTGCAGTAAATAAAATAGCCTGTGTGCAAAGGGCAGATGTGAATGGAACCTCTGTCACTTTCTGGTAATGGTCCCTAATGAGCATACAATGGAGTTGCAACACACAGGATAAATCCAATCAAGTATGGGGTGTGTCATTCTGAAACAGTTCAACAATGTATCCATTCATTTCATTTTGCTCTCATGAATAAAACAATGAGAAAATTGCCTTGTCAACAGAAAGGAGGAAGTTTTGAAGAGAAATTCCAGTGTGTACTGTTAAAATGTGGCCTGTTGTCTTCCAAGTTGGCCAGAGATCCAGGAGATCACCAATCTCTTCTTCAGACTATAGCAGGAGACATCGCTCTCCCTAAAAGTTTTTTTCGTAAGTTGTATGTGTGTGTATATATATATATGTATGTGTGTGTGTGTGCGTGTATAGTGAATTAATGGCATACAGAACATGAGAAAGAAAAACATTTAAAGGTAATTGAATACACATAATAATGCTGTACGTCATTTTTCTTAATTAATAGATCATAACACAGGAGATAGGTGGGAATTACACATTTAGAAATCTATCTGTCAATAAGTACCATTCATTTCAATCTTCCTGTCAGTTCAGAGTCATTTTATCCCCAAATATCCACAGAATATTTTTCATAGGAAATCAACTTTTTATTTTGTTGCTCTACATATGACATAAAATCCAGTGGAAAATCTGAAAGGAAAAAAAAGTCTTTGAACATGCTGTGGAATACCATGGAAATATAAACACTGATGTGCCATGAAATTGGCCTTTTATGTTTAGAATGAATCCTGAAGATAGATTCTGAAATTAAATAATAGCTTGAGAAACATAACTATCCAGTAAGGAAGTAAGTGAGTGTCTAGTAAATGGACATTCAAGAGAACATTACAAATCATTAGAAAACTTGGAGTGATACACACTTACACAGCACATAGTGCACAGGATTCTGAGTGTGAACACAGTCAGAACTCCAGAAGGTTTGAGATTAACCCCCCCCCCCAAAAAAAAAGGAGCTCTCAGCAATGATATCACCCACAAACACCATAATAGCACTCTTACTGAGCTCACAAAAGTCAGCAAAACTTCTAGATTAATGTTAATGACAAATCAATTGACAAGATGGTATTCACTTCAACAGCAGGCAGTGGTAGATGTATAGATGTGTCAAGCCATTTCGGTTTACACAACCTTAATATACAGTCATAATCAGAACAGTGGAACAGCATACCTGATTCTCTATTGATGTAAGAGTTGCATCTCTGCTCTTTCCTTCACTTCCCAAAATGGACTTTGTCTTACCATTTTTGAAATCTACTATTCTGACAGGTTACATGATTTCACTTATTTTTCAAGACATTAAAGCACAGGAGTGGCAATACAGAAGCTATAGTTTTGACTATCTTGAAGCAAAGTGTCATATTAACTGCATATTGAGAAGCTGGACAAGATGCAAACCAATTTGTTGGGACTCAGCCCATGTTTGAGCCTGAATCGGTGATTGTGTTTTCCCCACATAATGTTTCTGGATCTGATTTTTGATAGTGAGCCTGATGTGATCAATGAGGATGAGGTGCAAAATAGAGACACTTTGGACAATAACGTTACTGCAGATACTGATCAAGAGGGGTCAGGGGAAAGGCTAAGTTCTCATGAGAAAGTTTCTGTCAGAGCAAGGGAAGAAAGTTTACTCCCTTCTCCAGGCTCAAGTTTGCAAGATAGCCTGACACCTGGTGGAGTGAATGAGGAGATAGATAAGACCAGTCACCGTCTGGAAATCAGCCAGAATCGTCGAGAGGCCCAATGTTTACGCAGATCAGAAAGAATTCGGCAGTTTAGGTCAAAACTGGGGGGAGTAGAAACCAGTTTTTGGGACTTAAATTGAGCCCTTAGAGAATCTTCTTCAGATCAAGCATCGTTTGGAATCAAGCTCAAGACTCCTGGAAATTCCTGTTTCAAGTGGCCTCGTCTCTAAGGATATATCTAGCTTTTCAAGTGGATTAGCAGTGGCTAGTCTGTTCATGGTTTTCTATTGAAGGCTTTTGGTAATTCACTGCATTTGGATTATTTCTGCAAGCTTTTTGGACATGGTTATTATTCCTATGTTTGGACACTGCTTATATTGCTGCTCTATTTGGCTTTTTTGCTTTTTGACTTCTACTTATTTTATAATCATCTCTTTTATTGGCCCCAGTTATTCTTCAATAAAAAGGGACTCTTCCTACATTCAAGTTGTGGTGTGATTAATGATTAGAGGGCCCTGTTCCTGCTCTAGGATGCAACAGCATTCTCACTCTTGGGGAGCAAAAACAAGTCATATAGTCAAGTCTTTACCTGACATATTTCTAAACTATTAAAATTCAAAGATGTAGATTCAACCCTCTGAATATTTTAAAGAATTTCAGCATTCCAAGTAATTCTACTCAAACAATAATTAATTCTAGGCCTCGGTGTCTTTCATACAACACATGCATAGCACTTTCATACCAGTCTAACAGTTATGGCTACATCCCAAAGAATCATGAGATTAGGAATTTGGTAGAATACTAGAGCCAATTCTATCGGCAAGAAATTGTAAATATTCCTCGCTAAACAACAGAACCCAGGATTCAGTAGAATGTTGCTATGACAATAGTAAATAACATCAAATAGTGTATAACATATCTAAAATACACTACAGGGAACAATACTCTTTTGATAGCCTGCATGGTCAAAGATCAGTAGGCTTTATATGTAGGACAAGGTGCAGTAATAGGCTATAAGGCCTAAATGTCTTCTCATCTGCATCCTTAAATTGGCATACCTCCCACCCTCAGAGCAATGTAAGTGTTCTTGCTATGGGAGAAAGGTAGGCATTGTATCCACTTTATTTTTATTTTTTTAAAACCTAATCTACACTACATTTTGGTGAGTTTGACAATCGAGTCATGGTAATGTCTGTAAATAGGCTATTGACAGTGATCCAACATCGAATCAGCTTTGATGCTAAGAGCTGTGGGGCAGTGCAGTATCCTGCTTTGGAGTATGTTGGAGATTTTTTCAGAGGATGTTTGCCCTCGCCTTTATCTGAGACTGAGATAGTGTAATATGTCCATGGTCACCCAGTAAGCTTCCATGTCTAAACAAAGATTTGATCTCTAGTTTTTAGAGTTGCAATCCAATATTCAAACCAATATATTACATTGGATCTATATTTGCAGATAGCTAAACATTTTAAATAAAGATGGAGAAATAGTGAGAATAGGTAGGAAAGTGGGTCTGAACTAAATTTAATACTTTATGGAATAATGATATGGTGCATTGAAAACCTACTGAGAACATTCACTGTTCTTAACTAAACTTTTTTGTCTGATGCAGAATTTATCATAACTATAAAGTGTATTATTATCTCTAAATCTGTCTGAACAATAACCTTACATTGTAAGTTATTAAGATGTGGCAGTAAATAACATGCGTTTATATATTTCCACTTATTCTGTATATGCAGTCATTTTGATGATACAAATACAAATGATACTCTTTAAACCCTGTTCATTCTTACATTGACCCTTAGTGGAAAATGGTATTCTCCAGTTCAGCAACATGGCGTAGAGCAGTTAGCATATATATATATATATATATATATATATATATATATATATATATATATATATGGAACTTAGAAATCTAGGTCATATGTTTGCAGAAGAGAGTGATGGATTAAATTACAATTTGGAGCCATCATGCAGCATTAAGAAAAGAAAAAGACAACGCCTCACAAGAGCTTTATGTCACTGCCACTTTGGCTAATTTAAAAATCTTTTAATAGTTTCATTATTCTCTCAGTGTGGCCAAGTACTATAGAAGTGTTTGATTTTACTGAATATAATGAGAATACTATAAAAATGAGAGTGTGTCTGATATAAGAAGTGCACCACTTCATACTAAATCAAAAGGTCACAAGGGGTTTTTGTTACTAAACAAACCTCATCAGTGTAGTTCATTAATACAATTAGACAAAGTGCATTCTCCAATTTCAGATATCTATTTACTCGGAGGCACTTTCTGCCTTACTTAATCAAATTTAACTTGGGAGGATTTTGTTCCCAGTTACAAAATGTAAATTAAATAGAAGAATCTATGAAAAGTCCATTATTTTATCAGCTTAATTTTTATGTATGATGCTACCAAAGCAACAGTTAATTAAAGAGAGCTTTCAATGAAAATTATATTTGGCTATTGCAGTAGGTTTTGAAAAAGCCTATCTTCAGGGAATCTTTTCACAATGAATTGTCTTTTGAAGGCCTTCTCCATGGTTGTCATAGATTATGCATGCATTGAAAATAAATCCAAAAGGTGTTTCAGAGAAGAAGCAGGTGAGTCATGAAGTTTACTGCACAGTCCTATTGAGAATTATTATTAATCCAAGTGAGCCAAGATTCTGGAACACACTCAACTACTACCCTGTAGTATTTTGAATAATGATAATTAATAATAAGAAGAAGAATCAGAAGAAGAAGACAAAGATGAAGATTTTTTTCTAAGCTATTTACCCAATGGCATTGTGTTGCAAACTATGGAGATCAGTGACCCAAGTTATTTGAATTGGGTGGCCTTCTTTAGTGCTTGTCCATTAATTTGAATTGTTTTTTCCAGTTTGAAGACTACATTCCAGGTACCCTTTTTTATATATGTTTAGTTGAAGTCCATTTTCATTGAGTCTACTACTCAGTACCTGCACCTGTTGTTGGAAGGCTGTACATTTTCGGTGGCAGAGTGCTGTCATCTGCATATAGGAGTGTCCGAGGATGCATAGTCTGTAAATCTGGTATAGAAATGACCATGTGCTTTTTGGTATACCATTTATACATTTAAGTTTCATAGAAAGATTAACACCTTTTTTTCCATGTCAGGAGTGACTTGAGAAACTGCAAGTTGCTTCTGGTGTGAGAGAATTGGCCATCTGAAAGGACACTGCCCAGGGGATGCCCAGATCTTTTGATGTTTTACCATCCTTGAGAGAGGCTTCTCTCACATCCCTGCATGGGGAGCTGGAGCTGATAGAGGGAGTTTTCTGATTGTGCTTCTCTCATTGGCAGATTGATAGACATTCACTTCAAAATAGTCCAATGACTATTAAAGTTTCTCTCCATAGCAAAAACCAACTAGCAATAAGTTCAGATGGAGTCCTACAACACCCAGGGAAAAGATTCTAGCTGGGCAGTTTTACGGCCAAGCAGTAGACTTGAGTAGCTTTTCTTCTCATGTCAGGAGCAACTTGAGAAACTGCAAGTTGTTTCAACAAGACAAATATGTATTCCAGAAGTGATTGATTGTGTCTGCCATCTGTTGCATATCTTTCTTCATGTCTTGTTGTCCTTTATCTAAATAGTCTTCAACCTATGTAATTGTCTTGCGTATCCTGGCCTCCAATTTTTTTTCATCTGTAAGGGTTTCTAATTGGGTCAATATTTCCCAATTGGATCCTCTTGTGGAAGAAATATTTTCCTGGAAACTTCTTTCCGGCCTTTCTGATCTCTATATTTTGGTCTTGATCACACTGCAGTTATACCTGTAATCAAGCTGTCTTTAAAAACAAAAACGAAAAGAAACCAGAGATCTAAGTTTTGAAGATTTTCTATACTGCCTCCTTTGGCCACTTTCACTTTTGCCTACAGTCATTTTGGTTGTTTCCCTCTTTACTGTATTTCAGGCTCTATGGTTAACTCTATTTTTCTCTATGGTTTCATCTCTCTGGTTCATCTTTATGTTTACTTTCTGTCTTATTTCCTGTTTGGAACCAGTCCATGAAGTCATAGAATGTTATGATTATTGAGTTCTTAGGTATGTTAAACAGTTTAATTCCTAGGATTTTATAGTTTAATCTTTAACATATTAATTCATTTTCACCCTAGTTAGTTGGTCTCACCAGTTAGTTTCATCAGACAGACTTAGAAAATTATTAAAGAATAGTTCCCCTAATTAGGTTTTTTTTAGGCTCTACAGTTTCCAATCAAAAAAATACAGTTTACCACTCAGAGATGTCTTGCCCATGAAGTTGGTAAGCTTACAGTAGATTTAAGTATATCTTTTAATTTATCTTAGTCCTTATACAATTGTAGCATTTTAAGGGATAAATCAAAGCAGCTTCTTCCTGCCTCTGCCTGCATGACAATATCACTGAGGCAGACAGTGTCTCCCCTTCCTCTCTCCCCTTCTCCTGTTTCAGTGGGGAAGGCAAGATCCTTCAAGTCTTCAGGAGTTAGCTTTTTTCCTTTCTGAAAAAAGTGTTTCAAAACTCCATATGGTTGATAAACCCCCAGGAACATCCCAGTACTCATCTAGCCAGCTAAGACACTGCTCGCTCTTCCATTTCTCCACTGGAAGTCTCAATCTCTTACGCTGTGGATGCAGCATATCTTGGTTTCAGTAAGACTTTTGAAAAGTCTTGTTGCAAGCAAACTAGTCAAATGTGGGCTAGACAATGCTACTATTAGGTGGATCTGTAATTGATTAAGTGACCAAACACAAAGAGTGCTCACCAATGTTTCCTCTTCATCCTGGAAAGAAGTGACTAGTGGAGTGCTGCAGGGTTCGCTCATGAGCCCAGTACTGTCCGACAGCTATATTAATGACTTGAATGAACGTTTAGAGGGCATGCTGATCAAGTTTGCAGATGACACCAAATTAGGAGGGATAGCTAATACTCCAAAGGACAGGGTTAGAATTCAAAATGGCCTTAACAGATTAGAGAGCTGGGCCAAAACTAACAAAATGAATTTCAACTAGGACTTATGTAAGATACTACACTTAGATAGAAAAAAATGAAATGTGAAAATTCAGAATGAGTGATGTCTGTTTCAACAGCAGTCCATGTGAGAAAGATCTTGGAGTCTTTTTTGAACAACAAATAGAACATGAGCCTACAGTGTGATTTATCAGCTTTAAAAGCCCATGGGATTTTGGGCTGCATCACAGGGAGTATAGTGTCTAGATCAAGGGAAATTGTGGTGTCTCTCTATTCCGCTTAGGTTAGATCTCAACTGGAATATTGTATCCAATTCTGGACACCACAACTTAAAAGAGATATTGAGAAGTTAGAAGATGTCCAGAGGAGGGCAACTAAAATGATCCAAGTTCTAGAACCCATGCCCTATGAGAAGCATTGTAAAGAGTGGGTATGTTTAGCCTGCAGAAAGGAAGGTTGAGAGGAAACATGATAGCCATGTATAAGTATCTGAAAGGATGTCATACAGAATAGGAAGCAGACTTGTTTTCTATGGCCCTGGAAACTAGAGCAATGGGTTCAAATAATAGGAAATGCGATTCCACCTGAATATTAGGAAGAACTTCTTGATTGTAAGAGCTGTTCAGCAGTGGAATTCTCTGCTCTGGAGTGTGGAGGAAGCTCCTTCTTTGGAGGCTTTTAAACATCTGTCAGGGGTACTTTGATTGTACTTTTCCTGCATAACAAGGGGCTGGACTAGATGGCCCATGTGGACTCTTCCAACTATTATTCTATGATGCTATGATTCTCCTATTTACTCATTTTCACATGGGTGATTTCCACAAAGAACAGCATTTTCTACACAGGAAATAGATAATGCTGTTTCTTGCACAGAAAAGAATGCTTCTGTGCAATGTGATTATATGCAAATTGCAAACAGATTAAGCCCCAAATCACAAACAACAACACAGTTCTGGAACCTTGAACTAAGTACAATGTGCATTCATTTGCATTTCTACAGGGTGTGCAAGACACCAATGGGGTTTTCCAAAATCTGTGTGTTTTTCTCTTAGTTATGAATAGCATTAAAATACATAAATAATAGTTTAGTTGTCCTGCAGTCAACAAATAGAGGAAAATATGCCCCCTTTTTATTTCCATATTTTTACAATAAGTATCATAAGCAGTATTACATGTTTATATTAAGTAACATATACGTATGATTGTTAGAATGAACATCAGTGAAAATCACATGGCTCCCTATAGCTGCAAACCATAAATGAACAAGCAAAGTTACCAATCAAAGAAAGAAAAAAAAGTCTTTTCTTGCAACAACAAGAATTGAGAAGAGCCTCTCTAGAATAACCATGAAATGTGGTAAATAGGTGAATTTCATACCTAAAGTAATTTTATGTTTTGCAGGGGGAGGGGGGATGTGTGGTGTCCAGAATTGGATACAGTATTCCAAGTATGATGTCAATCATTCACAGTTACTTGCGAAGAAAACAGAAAAATAAAGCACAGGGTCTCTTAAAATCTTGAAAGTAGTGTGGAAGCATCATTGTTCACAATTGTTAGTTTGATTGAGTAAGATTTCATCTCATTTGTTTTCGTAAAACCATAAGAATATTCATCAGCCGGCTATTTGTACAATTCTGTCAGTGTTCTATAGAAGTGTTAAGACCCTTTCATTCATTTCAAAGACTCCATCTTATGGCAGAGGAATGCAAAAGTTAAAGACCAGCATGCTTCTTTTTCCCCAAGGAAACAGTAGAAAACAATGCATTTCTATTGTGTACACAAACGAATGACACAGTTTAACAGAGAACAGCCAGCCATTCTAATGAAAAATGGAAATTCAGTATTTATGAGTTATTCATGAAATTTCTCTATCTGCAGTTCACATTTTGAGCATTTAGCTGTTCTGAAAAACAGCTTCAGCTTGATGCTAAATGTTGATTTTTGAATGTCAAATATGATGATCTAGAACAATGGTTTTCTAATTTTCTGCCTTCAGGAAATACTTGGTGGGTTGTATTTGTCTGCCAAGAAACAACATCACATCTATTATGGAACTTGTTTTTTGCCTTTGTCGCTTAGGGTTTTGAGACATTCTGAAATGTTAGTGAAGAAACTGCCACTGATGAAAACTTATTTCCAACAACTTTTTTTAACTATGGGCTCATCTACACTGCAGAGAAAAATGCATTAGCCTGGGGCACCCATTGAATGCCTGGGGTAAACCTTTTCATGCAGTTTATACCTAAGATACTTGCAAAGTATCTGGATCTTCTTGCAGACAAACACCTCATTTTGGGGTTAAACAATGGGCAGGGAGGGAAGGGTGGCACTGGTCATATCCAGCTACGCCAGCACCACATTGACACATTTGGGATGTAGGGTATCTCCCCCCTCCCCACCAATGAGACAGCTCCCCCATCCTCCAAGCGGCCTCAAAATATGACATAAATCAGCATTTTAATGCTGGTTTGTTCCCCATTTTGGGCAGATTGGTACAAATAGAAGACACAATATTAGGATCCACAAACAAGAAAGACAAAGGGGAAAAGTATGAAAAGGAAATAGCAGAGAAGAGGTTGGGAAAGGAGATGGAGAAAGAAATGGAAGAGAAGCCTTTGGTTTTCTTTGAAAATTTTGTAATACAAGATAGGGACGTAAAAGTTTTTAAAGTTATAAACTCATATGTTCTTGGGTGTTGCAGTAGTGACAATAGAAGCACATTCTATTTTTTTCATAATATTAATATTCATAAGTACCTTCAATGTACAATTTAATTCATTAAAATTGCAAAAAATAATAATAACTGGCCCACTATATAGCAGCACAGCAAGAAAGCACATCATTGACATACAATTGATTTCAAATTGATAATTAATAGAAAGGTAGTATAGTAAAAGTCGGTTCATAAGTATGTGAATGTAAAGTTGGATAACATCACAAAGAGAATATCACAAAGAAAATCCTGGTGTCTATGGATGGGTGCTAGGCAGCAACTGAGTATTGGCCAGTTAGCCATCTATATACAGTGCAGCCATCGATTAGGTGTTGCTATTTGAGAATGGAAAGAACATCTTAAAATATTTAAATGCTTAAAAACTGAGTATTTGGGTATCAGGAAAACTTAGGAATAAAACTAAAGAGTCAAGATACTTCACATTTTGGCTTTTATTCTGTTTGGAAAAGGTTGGGTTTAGAGTGCATTTTTTTCAACACAAATCTGAAACCGTGAGTATTTTTTTCAAAAACTGCAGTTGTTGATGCCTTTCCTACACCAAAGAAACAAATCATAAAATTATTCATTCATCTTTTTGACAAATGTATGAAATTGTACATACCTAATACTGATAGATGATGGGGAATCTTGGCAGAGTTGTCATCTGTAGAGGCAATATGGAGCAACCTTGTCAATTACTTCTTTGACCAAGTGCAGGTTGAAAATGACAAAGTGTAAACTTTGCTTGATAGGTATAGTATCCCAGTATCACTGAAAGGAGTTACTCACAACAAACACATGACAGACTGTGTGGCAGTTACATACCATATCACAGAACATGAATGCCTCAGTGCAAATGTTTCTGTCAAATGCATAGACAAAAGCAGAGTCAATTGTGTGTTTGGAACAGAAGATAACTGACAAATGTGACAAACAAGAACATGCAGTTATAGCATGGGAAAGAATGGTACTGGCCACTCACTGTCAACTGTGCCCCTAGGGAACACACAAGAAAAAAAGCAAACCTAAAATGAAACTTCATCCAGTGGCAGAACTTCATAGACCACTATCATAGACCACATTTGCTTGCATGTTATGACTGTTACAGAACTAGCTTTTCAGTGGTGCTCCTTACAATCCTTGCAAATATCCTCAGCAGAACTGTAAATCCTTGATTATTTGGTCTTGTGATGTGCAGTTAAATATTTATAAAAGCTTTCTTGTCTGCTGTGAGAAAAAGTGCATATCCCTCTACACAGGTTTCCTGTACCAGAACCCTATTTCTGTAAATGTGTGTGTAAAAAAATCCCACAAAATTTCCCCTGCACAAAATAATTCCTTGTGGATACTTTATAGATGTTTTTCTATCTGTTGTAGCCCACTATGAGCTTTGGGGAAAGGAAAGTAAGAAATCATCATCATCATCATCATCATCATCAGTCTTCAGTCCTGAATAGTTGTTCTGATGATTTTTCAACTTATCTGTGAAACTTTGACTTCTACTTTTGTCACTTTTGGTTGTGATACTACCAGTGGGTTGGATGCTAAATGAAGGCTTTATTATTGGATGGTTTTCCAAAATTTTAATGAAAGTGTTAAACATTCTACAAACTCATAGTGTGTGTGTGCATGCGTGCATGCGTGCACAGAGGTTAGAAATCCTAAGAAGCAAAGACACCAAGAGAAACTAATAAAGGCTCTATTAAGAGAATTCCATTCTAACCTAGGAAAGCCACCTGGGTTACTAATCTAATATAGCTAGTAGGCTTGTTTGATTTAAAAAAAATGGTTCAAAACTCGTTTCGGCTGCAGGGGGCTCTGGTAGTTCGATTCTAAAATCATTTCCTTTAAAAATAATTTTTTTCCAAAACTTTCCAAAACTTCCAAAACAGCTTCGTTAACGGCAGATACACATGTGCAGTAGGAAAAAACTGCACTGGCACTGGGGAAACTTCAGGGCTCTTCCACTCAGGCCACTCCTGACCGAGGCGCTCTTCCACTCCAGGCCTGCCTTGGCTTTCAATGCTGAGGAGGAGGAGGAGCAGGAGTCAGCAACGCCCCCTCAGGTGCCAATTGGCTCCCACTGCCAGGCTTCAGCCAGGCAGCGGGCTTCAGGCTGTTAGGAATAATGGGAGTGGAAATCCAAAACACCTGGAGGGGCCAAAGTTTGCCCAGGCCTGGATTAGATACAGCCATGCCACAGTTCAATGTTATGCAATCCTGGCGTTTGTAGTATGGCACTCTTTGGCAAAGGAGGCTTAAAAAAACATGCAAAACTACAGCTCCCAGGATTGCGTAGCATTGAGGTAAAGCAGTTGGAAGTGGTTCCTCGATAAGATCTGCCTTATTCACCTGGAGGGAGGGAGGCAGGAGAGGGAATGAAGGAAGAAAGGAGGGAGGGAGGGAAGGGAGAAGGGAAGGGAGGGAGGAAAGGAAGAGAGGAAGGGGAGGAAGGGGAGGAAGGTACTTCTGACAGGTTCTCCTTCCTTTCCAAAATTAGTTGCTTTAACCAATATCCCAATCAATCTTCAGTGCCACTGATCTATAACCTGCCTGGCTAAACTCCCTTGAGATTGAAGTGAGAAGGGGAGGGGGGAGTGAGGAAAACTCAGTTTGAATGCAAACTCCAGAGCTCCAGTGGTAATGCAGAAAAGGAGGAGGAGGTGGAAGAGCCTGCTGCTCGGCCATTTTGGCGAATGCGCAGCAAGGCAGAGTTGGAAATGTAGTTTAACAACAGGGCCTTTTGCAATCTCTACCATTGGGGGCCTTCCCTTCACAAACTACAACAATGGCTGTGCTTAGACACGCCCACCTCATCCCTCCTTTGCATCACCCGGGAGGGGAAGCAAAACTTTACAAAAGTTGCTTAATGCTTGTAAAAATTAAAATAACCTTGGGAGAGTTCCGAACATTACGAAATATTTATGAATAAAAAGGGTAAGTGGTTCAAATCATAATTACACCTCTTACTTTTCCTGCATGGTTCAAAATTGATTCAAAGGACCAAATTCAATAGGTTTTAATGAATTTAAGGCTTTAACAATACAAACCTAACCAACTCTACTAGCTAGATACTAGGAAAATTCTGAGAGCAGACTGGTTGGAATAGAAGAGGCGGAAAAACCATTCCTAAGAATATCCAATTTACATCACAAAGTGTAGAAAAGACATGAGAAAACTTAGATCTATTACTTCACTCCACTTTGAAGCATGCCTTTTCCCATTATTTTTTTTAATACTCTGAAGCATGCTTGAATAATCAGTGCTAAGGGTTTTTGCACCTTCAACACTTTTTCACAATGATGTTTGCACAAGTCCTCAAGATTCATAATCTGTCAGAGATCCTTATAAATGTACCAGGTCAATAGCTTGATAAAGACATCTGCAATTATACCTTCTCTGGGACATTGTTCCAGCTTGATAAACCCTTGTTCACATGCGTTCTTTGTGAATGAGTGAGTGAGTGAGGAAATGCAAATGTTTCCTCCTTTGGTTTCCCTGTCTCATCCTCTTACCAGCCAAAATTCGAGAGTGACTGAGGGAATGCACATGCATGTTCTCCCTCAATGCTCCTCATGAAATCCTCTTACCCCTTCCACCTATCAAAGTGATTGAGTGAGTGTGCAAGGGAATATGTGTCCAGCTAAGTCATGAATTGGATTTACTTCTGTAGGTGGAAATGGGCAGGACAAGCCTAGGGCCATATCAAAAACTTAAACTAGAGCACTCTGGTCATGTGTTCAGCATTATAGGATTTTTTCCAGCATGAAAGGGAGTAATGAAATAAAGTTCACTGTTCCTTATCTTCTGACATTTTTTCTTTTTAAAAACAAAAATGGAACTTTATTTTTAAGACTAACCAAAATGTTGTAATTGATAATAGGTACTCCGTAATGACTGTATTCCCTGCTTCATAAATACTACACCACCGATTTGTCAATTGTCCTCTTCAATGACATCAAATAAATAAGTCCATCAAAAGACCCATGGGGCAGTGAAGGAGAGGTGATGATATCGAGAAAGGATTTAAGGGTCTTTGCCAGGAGGCAGAGACCAATCAGACTCATCAAAGAGTTTGTTGCCCTGGCAAGACAGAAAGAAGCACCCAATATTTTCCCCTGATTTTTCCCAATTAAAGGCCTCACCAAGTTGAAGAAAAGCCACTGAATTGTTTATTGCAATCCAGCTGGAAAGGATGCAAAGCTGCAATATTTCGTCAGGCAAGCATACATTGAATAAAATATAAAGCCTTTTTATACATATACAGAGCTGTCTAATTGGTTAGCGCTCTACAGCTGGGAGGAGGCTTGGCCACCTCCTGAGCGCCTTAACCAATGGAGTGGATTATGGAAATATGTGGTGTACAAATGGCCAGCGAGTCCTCAGGGGCCTTCTAGCCGACCAGCTTATTGTCTTGAGGGGTGGCAATCAACGATGTCTGGCGAGATGGCCAGAATCCAGATTTTTCTTGAACTGAGATATGGAGAAAATGGGGTAATCCTGGCTGTAGTTTCGGTGGATGGAAGATAACTGAGAGAACAGATCAGGACAAATTGTGGCTTTCCAAAGGCCCTTTGTCCTGTTGAGATATGATCAATCATGGCAAATGGGCACCTTCCTCCAAGGGGCCAGACTCTGAGCCTCAGGATGGGTGCCCTTTGTATTGTCCATGCAAATATGTCCTTGTCAGGGTTTCCTTTCAATCAGGGGATTACCTCCTTTCCAAGGACACTGAAAGTGGCATATCATGTTTTTATATATTTTAAATAAAAACAAGGGGAACGGGGAAGAAGGGCTAGGCAAAGGTTACATTCATAGGGGATAAATTTTATAAAGGAAAAGGGGAACCTTGTCAGCCCTTCCTCCAAAGTTAAGGCAAAACACATTTGTCTCATGGCCATTGGAAGGGGCTTTGACCCCCCTTCGCATTTCCATGAGGGAATGGTTGGGGATCCCAGAGTTTTTCCATTTAGCCCAGGCAGGCAAGAGCCCAGCTGGGGTACACCCTGGGACTAAGGGGAGACGCAAGGAGTACATGGGGTTCATGCAGGGAAGTGGGGAGAGGTGTCCCTGATACCTAAAAGTTCATAAAAAATGGAAATGAATGACAAGGGAAACATAAAGCATAATGTTTCTCCTGGCTAACCTTTGGCCTAGATATGTAAATGTTTCTCAACTCAAAAGAGAGCCCCTTTCATTTGTGAATCATTGACTGAGATGGGGAACCATTTGGAGAGTCGTTAACTCTCTAGCTCAGGTGTGTCTCAGATGGAAAAAGACAAACACTTTGTGGCATGGTTTTCAGTAATAAGTCTGTTACCCTCTGCTATAAATATATGAAAATAGGGCATAAAAACCTTGATTAAATGATACACACTATCTAACATGGGAAGGGTCCTTGTTGTTGTTGTTGTTGTTGTTGTTGTTGTTAGTGTCTTGGCAAATTGACCAAGGCCTTATTATCCAGTCTGATGTCCTTGTCCTTAGCAAAACAATAAGTTGCTATCTTTTATGGGGTGTGTGTCATGTTCGACTTCAGTGACATCAGTTCCTCATGCTAGAGCTCTAATTTTATTCTTTTAAAAGAACAGCCCATTTATCCTATGGGCCCAGAAACATCATCCCATAGACCAAATGACTAAAATGATATTAGTTTATAGCCACTAAAGATTCACAATATTTATAGAGTTTCCTGATTAAAAAAGGAAGCTCTTGACAGAATCAATTCTTCAAGTGTTTCATTGTAGACCAACAGCCTAGCTTTCCTCACCTTTGTGAATTACATTTTCTTATATTACAGCCTTATTGCTTTAATTTCGTAAAGAGAGTCTATAAACTCTGTATTCCCCCAACAGATTTCTCCATTTAGCCTCAAATTACCTTGCAGTTTATCACTATGCCATATTTTTAGGTTCCAGTGGCAGTGTGAGTTTTCTTCTTCCACTGTCATGCCATTTATAAATGGATAAATTGATTTTTTTTCTCTCCATCCTAACTTGGAAAATATATTTGCTCCTTTGCTGAGACATTGAGTTTAGCCTCTTGCGAGTGAAATCTAAAATCTTTTGAAAGTACAGGGTTATTAATGGAAGTGCTGACACAACTTTCACACTAATAGCTTGAGGGTACTTATTCAATAACTTTGATACATCAATACATTAAAGTATTTCTCCTTTGATTTGATTATGGCATGCTGTAAATAAGATATAAATTGATCTTCAATGCACTTTACTTTCAAAGGGTATCTAAGTTCATTCACAGGTCCTGACAATTTGTGGCCTTTCTAAAAAAAGGTATAAAGCAAGTCCCCAAGTTACAAACATCTAATTTACAAAGGAGTCATAGCTAAGAACAGGGGTGAGACAACAGGAAGTGAGAGAAATCTACCGCTAGGAAGGGAAATTCGCTCCTGGAAGAGTTATCATGGGGAAAAGGTATCTCAGGTGAAGCTTTCTCACCTTGTTTCCACCATAAGCCCCTTTTCCCTAAAATCCAATTATCACAGGGAGGTGAAATGATCTGATCAGGGGAACAGATAGCAAAACAAAGATCACAGACATCTTAACCCTTTCCTGTCCTATCCAAAGTTACAAAAATATAAAATTTTGGCTGGAGCTACATTTAAACAATGTACTTGTTCTGACTCAACTGAGAAACAATCCTACAAAACCTATCTTTGTCGCAACTTGGGGGGACTGGCTGTAGTTCTTATTTGCAAAGAATAAGCTTTATTTGCAATGCAATACTATCATTTTCATGAGACTTTCCCCTCATCTCTTTTATATACCCAGGAATTACAATCAAACACAAATACCTCTCTCCAACTCCACCCCAATATATTTTGCAAAGGATAATCTGAAACAAGAAGTGGTGACACCATAGTTATGGAATATCATTACAAAACATGAGCACCTGGTACCTATGATCACACTTCCTGCTTCTCGCACATGAGAGAAGTTATTTTCAAATCCTGTTTTATTGACTAAAGCAATATTCTATTTGGCATTTCCATAACGAAAAATAGAGTCTGGAATATACTACATTTCTTCTGAAACTCCTAAATAAAATAGTCTCCTCTTGCTCAAATTTCCCCAAATGTTCTCTTCTGAAATTAGACAGGCTCACTATTCTCATGGAGAACTCATTCTGCACATTTTCATTTATTTTCTCCGCATCTCCTAAAAAAATGATTGGGACAATAGTTTCTTTTTAAAATCCTCTTTGAATTTAGAGTCAAGTTGAATTGAATGGCATCTAAATTAGTCTGGGCTAAAACTGATTTTTTTTTTCTGAATCAGAGTCTGAAATGTATCTTCCTGTTGATACACATTGGTATAGTTCTGGCTATTTCTGATTTTCCTGAAACTACAGCACTATGCCTTATATAAGTATCCTCCAAAGAATATACATTTAAAGCCCTGAAAAATGATGTCTCTACCCAGATATCTAATTGTTGCTGTTATATGCTGTTGAGTAGGCTTTAACTTTCCATAGCCCTAGGAGTGAAATAATACAAAGAGAAAATGTTGTGTTTTTTGCAGAAGATGCTATTTCCTATAAAAAATAAAATAAATCTGCAAAACAACTACTTATGAATGTTGTACAGAAGAAGATCAAAACTCTGAAAATTCCAATTAGTCCAGAATTTTTCTTCTTAGGTTTTATTGATACTAAAAAACATGTTTTCTACCACTTTTTGAATATTATTGGAAGAGTTGATTATCACATCTCATGCTCTCAAGCAAGTAATTTACATTACCAGTTCTTTCTGAATCAGTCCTCTAGACAAGTCTTTGGGTTTCCTCAATACTTGTTTCCTTCTACGTGTAATTAAATATACTGAAGCAATGGTGACTGGTGTTTTCCAGATCAGTGGAGCAAAGAATTGTTTTAGGAATTCATTCTTCCAGGCAATAGACTGAACTTTAAAAGAGCAGAAGCCTCCTCAAAATATCTCAGCACTTTGGACATCTTCTTTAGAGTTTAGACTAGAATATAGAGTATATCACATATACATGTGATATACTCTATATTCTATATTTGCCATTATACTTTATATTTGCTATTATCTATGTGTAAACCGCTTTGAGTCCCCCTAGGGGTGTGAAAAGCGGTATATAAATGTTGTAAATAATAATAAATAATTATAATACATACACTTGATGTGGAAATCATCAGCAGCAGCATTATATAATCATAGAATCAGAAGAGATCACAAGCCATCCAGTGAATTGCAGTCCTCTCTGGACCATCCTCCAAAAATTGGATGCCCTGACAAATTTGTGAACATCCTGCGGCTCCTCCACAATGACATGATGGCAACAGTCTTGGACAACAATGACTCCCAAAGTGATCCATTTAAGGTGGAATCAGGTGTCAAACAGAGATTTCTAATTGCCCCAACCTTACTTTCCATTTTCATCACTATGATACTTCATCTTATTGATGGGAGGCTTCCTACCGGAGTGGAAATCATCTATTGGACAGATGGTAAGCTATTTAACCTCGGCAGACTGAAAGCCAAAACCAAGGTTACAACAACATCTAACTCCAATATGCCAATGACAATGTAGTCTGTGCCCATTCAAAAGAAGACAGGCAAGCCACTCTAAACACCTTTGCAAAAGTATACAAGAAGCTCGGCTTTTCATTGAACATCAAGAAAACCAAAATACTGTTTCAGCAGTCACCAGCCAATACCTCTGCAATGCCAGAAATACAGCTTAATCGTGTAACATTAGAAAATGTTGACTATTTTTGTTACCTTGGCAGTCACCTGTCCACAAACTCAAAATTTGCCCTGAAAGACAACATCGCCTGAGCTCTGCGAGTGCAACATTTTTCCAAATGAAGCAGAGAATTTGAGGACTGGGACGTCCATAGAGATACCAAGGTGCTTGTTTATAAAGCTATTGTCCTCCCAACCCTGCTATATGTCTGCAAAACATGGACTATCTACAGACATACACCAACTACAGACCCACCACTGCCAAGACACTACACTTGGAGGACCATCATCCTTAGGCTATGAGGAGAGGGAGGGGGGAGGGGGAGGAAGAGAATAAGAAGAAATCACAAGGGCCATCCAGTCCCCTGCCATTGTTGAGGGACATATAACTTTTACTGTAAAACACACACACACACACATAAAATTATGGCTAAAGGGAAAAAAGAGTAATTAAGACTTCACTGCAAGTAGATTAGTTGCCATAGAAAGTCTATCAAGTACTCCCAATGGAGGAAAAAGATGAAGCAATTTATTTAAATTATGATTATATTTCCATGTAGGAAAGAGTGTTCATGATGGTCCCTCAAAAGTCTTTCCCAGTTGAGCCAATGTGAACAAGGGACCCCCTCACAAGATTCCCATGTTTGTAATTTGAACCTTGCTATGGCCTGTGTCTTCAGTACAAATTGTTACAAATTCTGAGTTGGAACATGTGTGTTAGGATGTAGCTGAGGGTAATAAAAATAATGGCAAGTAAGCACAGATAGCTAACTTATATTAATCAGAGCTTTTAACCCACTATTGCATTGTTAATCACTTAACCACTCAGATGAATCAATCAGTAATCTTCTCTCTAATTAAAATATTTTCATAAAACTTAATGCAGGAAGCAAGAGGCAGTGCTGAAAGAACATAGCCTTCTATTTTTTTTAAAAAAAAATCACCATCACTATCAGGTCTTTGTGTCATATGTGAATGCATGTGTGATGTTATGATTCAGATATTCTGCTATAATACTAACTTATGGGGGGGGGGGAATCCAATACCTACTAATTTCCTTCTTAAAGTAATGGCTCAGTAAATCCCAACCATTCAAATGTTCCTGTTAAAGTAAATCAATAGAAATTCAGTCCAGAAGTTGGAATAAAGGGTAAATTTTCAGCATGATTTCCCTACTTAATTTTACGGTGATTGTACTCTAAGATGTCTACTGAGTTTTATAACAGCCAAACCTTCATGTTTTGCTGGTATATTTTAAAACCACCATGTCCCCAAAGCAAATAACACACATTGATGACCAACCCTGAAAAAACAAGGCTACACACATGAGATTGGATGAAATAAGGGCTACATTGTTTGAACAATTAACTATTTAAGACTAAAACCTGGGAAATTTGCTAGAGGGAAAGAGAAACCTGTTTGGATCTGGTGGCTACCTCAGACAAAACCTCCCCAGTCTTCCCTTGGGTAAAAACACCAGACCCTGAGAGCAATCCAAATGGTATTTTTGACTTCCATATTTTGGAAGACAAACCTAGAGATCCTCCACCCCAAAAAGCCCTAGAACTCAAAAAGGAAGAGCCAACACCAAGGGCAAGCTCCTCTCCAGTTCCCATCTCTCAGAACCCAAAGATGCTATTCCAGAGCCCAACCATTCACTCAAATGTTGCCAAGATGTATACCATTTTTGTTTTGTCTCTCTACACACAACTCCTGCTTGTGAAGACTATTGAAAGACATCACCCTAAGCCAACTCATTCCTTGAGAGACAGTATCAGTTAGGTGATTCTTATGCAGTTCAAATAGGCAACCAGCTGAAACTCATACTGCATTGAGGATAGGAGGGTGGATCAAAAAGAACAGAAACAGGTTCAGGCAAGGGTAGTCAGAGTGTGTAAAACCTCTAGCTCCACCTTTCTCACATGACTTGCCTTGGCATACACACTCACAAAATAGTTTAACTCTGGTCTCTATTATTTATTTATTTATTTATTTATTTATTTCACGCATTTCTACCCCACCCTTCTCAACCCCTGAGGGGGGACTCAGAGTGGCTTACAAAAGGCACAATTCGATGCCAGCATAAACATAAACAATGGATAAAAATGTATACAGCAATTATAACAATAAAACAGTCACTTTATACAACAAAATCAATAAAAATCAATAAAACCAGTCAATACTCAGCATTCACCATCTCAGAGTCCATAAATTCATTCCATATTGTCTAGTCATCATTGTCCTTGTCTAACTGCCAGATTGCCCGAAAGCCTGGTCCCACAACCATGTTTTTAATTTCCTTCTGAAGGAGAGGAGGGATGTCGATGACCTAATTTCCCCGGGGGGTGAATTCCACAGGTGAGGGGCCACTGCCGAGAAGGCCCTGCTTCTTGTCACCACCAATCTCACTTATGATTGAGGTGGGGTCAAGAGCAGGGCCTCCCCAGAAGATCTCAGACTCCGAGGTGGGACATAGAGGGAGATGCGTTCGGACAGATACGCTGGGCCGGAGCCGTATAGGGTTTTTTAGGTCAAAACCAGCACTTAGAATTGTGCTTGGAACTGGATCGGCAGCCAGTGGAGCTGACATAACAGAGGGGTGGTATGCTCCCTGTATGACGCTCCGGTGAGTAATCTGGCTGCCGCCCGCTGGACTAATTGAAGTTTCCGAACAGTCTTCAAAGGCAACCCCACGTAGAGTGCATTGCAGTAATCTATTCAGGGTGTAACAAGAGCGTGGACCACTGTGGCCAGATCCGACTTCCCAAGGTACAGGCGCAACTGGTGCACAAGTTTTAATTGTGCAAAAGCTCTCCCGGCCACTGTTGAGACCTGGGGTTCCAAGCTCAGCGATGAATCCAGGATCACTCCCAAGCTGCAAACCTGCATCTTCAGGGGGAGTGTAACCCCGTCTAACACAGGCTGTAACCCTATGCCCTGTTCAGCCTTATGACTGACGTGGGTGCAAAATGTGTCTGTACATGAGGGATGGAAAGAATACAATTCTTAGCAAATGGAAAAAGATTTGATCCCCCACTTCCCTTTTTTCCCTTTCATCTTGTCCTCTTCATGCTCTCTCTTCTTATCTTCCTTTGCACACATTCCACCTATCTCATCACTGCCTTCCTACTATTCCATCCCTACCAATTGCAGGATGACTCATGTCCTGCCATTTTACTCACTCCAAGTCCTTTTTTTTTCTATTCCTTCTTTCTCATTGCCTCCTGCTTTCAAACACTTTCTCCACCTGCTCTATTTCCTTTCTTGTTTGACTTTAGCCTCTTTTTTTTCTACTCATGTTCTATGTATATCCTAGCCTACTTTCTATCACAATTACTTTAGCTAAGCTATCCCTCATTACCACTATCCATACCCTCTTGTTGACCTATCCAGTTTCTCTTCCGGGCAACTGCATTGTGACCCCTTGTCCTCCTTCCCACTTCTCCTGCATTTTCCTTTTCTGTTGGTCTGCTGGAGCATGTTCATTTTGCAGAGTTATAACAATATGATTCCACCTTAACTGCCTTAGTGGAATCCTATGGAAACCTGAAATTTGTAATTTTGTGAAGCATTAGAGATTTCTGGCTGAGAAGTAATACCCACTTCTCAATTGGAAATTCCAGGATTCCATATGATAAAACCATATCTAATAAAAATGAATCATAGCAGTATAACTGCATAATGTGAAAGAAGTGCCTGGAACAGTTAGGACTTCTCAAATATAGGAAGAATTCTGTACATTATATATTATAAGAAATTATTATGTAGAGAAAAAGCAATATTCCTTATTCACTCTTGCAAACACATGTTCCCTAGGGTAAAAAAAAATGTGTGTGTGTGTGTGCCCACGTATATTCAGTATAGTTTTACCTAGAATTTCATTTTACTATGCAGAGTGGCACTTATGCCCAAACACCTGTAAATGCTCACAGTGCTTTCTCCAATAATATGAATACTTCATAATTCTACTTGAGACAAAGCCAGAAGTGAATTATAAATGTCTTTGTTCTCAAAGTAAAATTGATTCTACACAGTTCAGCAAATGCTTATTATGTATTCTGCTTATTCAGCAGGGAAGGGAACAAAATCTAGCTTTTATTCTATTCTATTAAAATATGAGGATGCAACATAGATTATTGGATTTCAGTGAGAGTCCCAAGCATTTTGGTGCCTGAAACAGAAAAATTCAAATGGGTGTCTTACCTTCAGAGTGATGGCAACATTACAATAAAATAAACAGATGAGCATGTAGAGATGGTCTTTTACTGTGCTGGGCCTGTCTTCGTTGTTTGCCTGTACAAGTGGAAATACAATAGTCAATAGTCTTTGCCTGCCCCTTAAAGATTTTGAAGAAGTCAGGGGTGGCCAGGGAACCGTCGCTTTGGTTGTCAAGGGCCACGTACATTTTCTTCTTCATCCAAGGCTTGCTGGCAGGAAAAACCTCTGCCAAACAAATGGGGTGGCAAATCCTAGTCTTCTTTGGGCTGCCGCACAGCTGTGTACAGGCCACAGAGGGTGCCTCAGTGCCCGATGAAGGTCCAGCTGAATCTTCTTGGGAGCGTTGACTGGTGGCCCCGCTCTTGATCTTGGAGGGCACGAAATCCTTGTCATGCATGGCTGAGCAATGCTTTTCGGATTGGCACACCTCGCACTTCACCTTTTCTTTGCATGACTTTGACTGGTGGGGAGTTGCACCGCAGCACCTGAAGCAAATCCTGGAGCTTTTGAGGATCTTGACCTTGTCTCCATGAGGCTTCTTGGAAAACTCCCTGCAGTCGGCCAAACTGTGGGGCTTTGCATGCAGTGGGCACAAGACATCCTCGGGGTCAGCTGGAGATGAGTTGGTCTCCGTGGACTTGACGGTGATGTTTCTTTTGGTGCCACTGTCTGCAGGTTTCTTAGGGTCTTTGATGGGCCTGTCCATCCTTGGGGTCCCATAAAGAGTTGGAAATCCCGTCTGTGGGTCGTTGAGTTGCATGGCTGCATTTGTAACAAAGTCCACAAGATGGGTGAACGGTGGGTAGACCTGATGTTTGGCCTGTTTGAATCTGAAGACTTCTTTGCCCCACTCTTCTTGTAAGGAGAATGGCAGCTTCTGGATGATGGCAGTTTGGGACAGGTGTTGGTCCAGGCAGGCAAACCCTGGAAGATGTGGGTTTCCCTTGGCAGACTGAAGCTCAGTCAATAAGTCTGACAAGTCCCAAAGCTGTTCAAAGTCTTTTGGTTTGAGCACTGGGAACTTATGAAGTCTGTCCATCAGTGAGGCTTCAATTTGGGTGCTGGTCCCGTAGCGCTGATCAAGCCTCGTCCATGCAGTGTCCAACGCTCTGTCTGGTTGATCGATGAGAGCAGAGAAAATCCTTCTCACCTGCTGAGCTGATACTGGACCAAGCCAGGCGATCAAAAGAGTCAATTGTTCCTCAGAGGTGAGTCTTAAACTCTGAATGGCTCGCTGAAAAGTCTTTTTCCAAAGTAGGAAATCTTCTGGCTGGTCAGAGAATTTCTCCACACCTTTGTCCCTCAAATCTTTTCTCGGGTTCCTAAACAAAGACTCAAGCTGCAACTGAGGAGTCTGAAGGAACGGAAGGGGTGTTTGGTCAGGGGTAAAGGTGAAGTTCTTCTGAAATGTCGAAGATCCATTCCAAGGAACACCTGTGGCCTCAGGAATGGGCGAAACTCTGATTTCTGGGCTGGGCTTTGGTGCCTGAGTTGGCGGCTGTGGGCTCCTGGCCCTGAATTGCTCGACCAGCCTGCGTGGCGTGATGTCGCTGTCCGCATGCACCAGGTTGCCGTCTTGGAAACCAACGTGGGCTGGCAAAAGAGGTGTGGTAGGAGGCGTTGGCAAACGGTTGACATTTTCTTGAGATAGTTCTCCTAGCAGCGCCTTTGCCAAGATGTCGGCATGGACTCTTTTCTGCGCTGCCTCCTGCTGGATGCGCGACAACTTTAATTTCGCCTCTAACTCGACTTGTGACTGCTTTTGACTGCTTTTGCTTCGCCTCTAACTCGGCTTGTGACTGCTTTTGCTTCGCCTCTAACTCTAGTTGAGCCCGCTCAAAGTTCAGGCCTAGGTCTGCCGCTGCAGCCTCAGCTTCTGCTTCTAGGATTTTTTCTCGCAGTTTGAGACGCCTTGTTTCTCTGTTGTAAAAGGCCGCCATAGATGAGGAGCTGTTTCTGGAGACAGACGATCCTCATGCGGAGCCATGTCTGCTGCTATGCCTCCTGCTGGTGTGGCTGTGCTTGCTTTGGCCAGAAACACCTCCCTGACTGCTCTGTACACTTAAAGCCTTTGGGGAACCTGAGATGTGAGCCATGACAGCAAATTGCCCAAACAGTATAGCAATACAGGTAAAATGCCAATTGGAGCAATCAGTATATCAATAACCAGCAGTCAATGGAACACACAATATGGAAATGCAGTAATAAAGTAGTCAGTGAATCAATGCGAATATAGCAAGCAATATAACAATGCAATTTCAATAGGATGCAGCAAACAGCATAAAAATGCAATTGCAACAACAAATAGAGCAGACAAATATCAAGACAGCTATTAGGACACTCAAACTTATCACTTTAAGGCAATGCAGGTATGACAGATAGAGCAGACAATTAAACCAATGCAATTGCAAACACTCAAACCTAATACTTTAAGGCAGAGAATAAACATAGCAGACACAATAATTCAAATGCACATCAAACTCTTGCTGAAAAGCTGTAAAAAGCCAAAAGGAGGGTGCAAAACCCTTTTTGCAGGAATCTGGAAGCCAAGCACCAAAGGCTTCTGCAGAGCTGAGCTTTAAAAAGGGCGGGAATACTGTTGCAATTCCGTGCAGACCTGCTGTGGATAACTGGAGGAGGAATGTAGCAAGTTGCAAACTGCTGAGTGGATCTTCAAAAAGGGTGGGAAAAGAGCTGAAGCAAAGAAGGAGGCTGCCAGCCCCTCCCTTCTGGTCTTTCAAAATGGCCGAAAATGAAGAGTCACGTTCAGATGGGCTCCTCTTCAAGATGGCTGAAACTCCTCAGACACACACAGATGGATGGATCCAGGAAACGAAGACTTGAAATGGCTTGTACAAGCTTCTTAAAACACTGTTCTGTAGCTGTAAAGCCTTTTTCTCTATTCCCGGGTGGCAGAAGCCACCAGCTCCGTCTTTTACTGTGCTGTCGCACGCTGGGCCTGTACATTAAACCGTACACAGGACATAAATTCTCTGTGCCCAACGGGACGCCGGGGCTGCCTCAGAATAAAGGCCCTTAGATTCCCCCAAACAGAGTCTTTAGAATGCTTAAAGTAAGTCCAACAAAGTTCTTTTATTAAGGAACAAACAGGAACAAACAGGTACTTTAACGGTTTTCTTTACAGTCTATAGGCTCTTTCAATCTTGTCCACCAGGAACAGGCACTGTCTTCTTAACTGTAGCTAACCGATGGGGAAATCCTAGCTTCTAATCTGGGCAGTCTGTACTTGCCTCTGTTGACGTGGAGCCCCTGCACCCGGTACCAACTGCGTCTGGCTTCCGCGAGTGACCCTTGCCTCAACAGAGCTTTGTAGACCTCCAGGAAAAAAGAAGGAGTTCAGGTTGCTGTGATGGCCGGCTGGAGTCCCTCAGCCAAGCTGTGGCTGTATGTCTCCTGGCCAAGCCGTAGGGCTGTATAACCCCGGCCAAGCTGTAAAAGACGAAGCTTTTCTACAGGAGCCACTTCGTTCTATGTCCTGTGCGCAAGGCTTCTCTGTGGGAACTAACTCAAAATGGCTTTTTCCCCTCCAAAACTCAAAAAGGGGCGGGATCAGGGAACCTAACTATAACTGGCAGGTGGCTTACCCTATAAATGTAAATTATAACAAGAAACCCCCTGCTACAAAATCCCAAGCATGGGATTGCACACAAACATGCAAACACAGCAAATACATCTGGAGCTCCTGGAACAGCTGTTCCAGAACAGAAAGCTTTTGGGGGGCACTTATTAGACATCATAATGGTAGTATAAGAACAACAGGCCCTCTAACAATGTAATATAGAACAATGTACATTCAGTCATGTCTTTTTGCAGAATTAGGTTTCCCCTCCCTGCCAGGTGAGGGGGGGGGGCTATTTACTGACCCCAGTGAAGGAAGCCTATTAAGAAGTAGTCCCAGCCATGACCACTTTAAGTGGGGGGGGGGGCTGGCATATTTAATGCAAACACTACAGCCCCTACCCCCAAATTTGCTCTTGAATGCTGCCCCGTCTGCCTGCTCTAAAAACGATGGGGGTTGCTTCCGGGGTAGGGTGGAATTCCCCCCCCCCTGTTAGGGGTGTGTGTGTGTTTCACCTACCCTACACTGTTTAAAGATGGGTAATTGCTTGGGGCTGGTTTGGTTATTTAGACTCTACTCTCCACCCATGATTGCTCATCATAAAAGTGGTGATTTGACTACCAGGAGAGAGAGCAAGCAGTTCTGGGTTATCCCCTGGCCTCTATTTAATCAAATGTTAGTTCAAATGCAGTTTGACCAGAGATCACTGTAGTTTCATATTTCATTCTTTTTCCTCCACAGTATTTTCTTTAAACATTTCTCTTTCTTATTATTATTTATTATTATTAACTTTTTTGTACCCCACTAGCATCTCCCAAAGGACTCGATGCGGCTTACAAAGGCCAAGGCCTCAAAAACATAGCATAACAATACACAACTCAAAGCAAATCAAAACAGTTAAAGCAATATCAAAACAACAGAACAATAAAACAATACACCAAACACAATAAAACTGGGCCAGGCCAAATGTAATGGGTACAGATTAAAAGTGCTGATGTGACAGGTGGCATGTCGGATTTTAGGGTAAGTGCAGTGTGCAAGCAATCTTAAAGTCTAATAAAGTGCTTCTGGGACAGGTTGTTGGAGTTTTCTTATTCTTGAAAGGCACATCGGAAGAGCCAGGTCTTCAAGTTCTTCCTAAAGACTGCCAACGTAGGGGCCTGTCTAATGTCTTTGAGGAGGGTGTTCCAGAGTCGGGGGGCCTCTCCGGATGAGTGAAGAGAACGCGTGGGTTCATAGATGGGGATGCGGTCACGCAGGTAGGATGGTCCCAAACTGTTTAGGGCTTTGTAGGTAAGCACCTGCACCTTGAATTGGGCTCAGAAGATAAACGGCAGCCAGTGGAGCTCCCTGAACAGGAGGGTTGACCTCTCTCTGTAGGGAGCACCAGTTAACATCCTGGCTGCCGCTCGTTGGACCAGTTGAAATTTCCGAGCCATTTTCAAGGGCAGCCCTATGTAGAGCGCATTACAGTAGTCCAATCTAGAGGTGACCAAGGCACCTAGGTACATCTGTGAACAATTTGCACTCTTCATCAATCACTTCCCTTCAATCTTCCTATACTCAGGGACCCCCAAGCAAACAAGGACAAATACAGAAGACGTAGAGAAAATGTTCTTCTCTTCATTTGCATTGTCTGTGATGGAAGGTCAGTTTCAGTTCAGTTTCCATAGAACTCTTGTCTGGCAACCTGTTGGTAACATACACAAGTATAACTCAGAATCAAAGTTGAGGATGTAATTTGGGGGACTTATGAAAGGAGATATTCAAAATTTCCTTCCACAAGGTCAACACTTTCATGCACAACAACAGCTACAGCTTATATGCCATCTACCTGGAAACTGACCATTATGCCTAGACTTGTAATAGCACCTCTTGAATACAGAGTGTGGGAAACATAGACTTACACTAAGGATAGAGATCAACCTTTCACCCTTGTATACTGAAAAGCAACGTGAATGAACCTGTGTGCAATTCCACAGTCAATAAATAGCTGGTGCAAAGGAGTGTGGTAAGAACTCATTATTTACCTCAATACATACAGAGCATTAAGAGTGGAGCATAAAGCAATGTGCTTTTCCTACTCCACACCTGATGCCCAAAACAGGTTGGAGGGGCTTTGAAAATCTCTTACAGTTGCATTGAAAAGGGAGATAATATTTTCATTCTGTCCTTGCAGTCATAATGTAATATAGTTTCATGTTCATCATGGAAATAGAGTGGGAAAAAAAGAGTTAAATTTTGTTATTAAACACTTATTTGTAGCACATGTGAATGGAAAATGTGTGTATATAGGAAAGCAAGGTTTTTGTTAGCCACTTTCCCTTCCAAAATAGTAATGAATTGCAGTCCTCTATCAGATAAACTTCAACATCTCCAGGGTCACCTATTCTGGGAGCACACTATATGTAGTATGAAAAATTATTCTCTTCTATGGAAATGTGTATCTGCTCTTTATGAGAAATGTTCATTCAGATAAATGCACTCCTGTAGCAGCAGATATATCAATGAATATATGAATCCTCACTATTCTTTTTTGACCAAGTAGTCAAGTTCCTGAGATGTGCTGACTTAAATAAATGCATACACACACTACATTATGGATGTCATAGTCACATAGTTTAAAGACAATACTATCAATCAGTGAAACAGAGATGTTAAGGTCAAGCATCATTCTTGATAAAAGAGCAACCAACTGTTTATTGGAGCTGTGAACTCTGAACCAGTCCTATGAAGTTCATAAACCAAGCTCATTCTTCACAGGAAGTCTAAATGTGCCTCGGTTGAAAAATGAACTCTAGGTCACACTACAAAATCAAGTAGATGAAACCTGTAAAGAAAAATAGCAGAGCTATATATTAGGCTTTGAGTAAGCACTTTAACATCCCATGTGCCTAGCTGAGCTAACTCTCCAGTGCTTGTAAGAAATGCTTCACTAATCTAGTGCTCAAATGCCTTGAATTGTAATATAGCCAAAAATCAATTGTATTTGACATTCATGCTAATTTAAATAGTAAATTGTACCAAACCTATCATATCTACGACAGAAAAACAGCTCCAGAAATAATATCTAAGGTCCTGTAATGCTCTGAACCACTCTGCCGTCATGTTAATTCCTAAAGAGGAACACACAGTAAAGTATGGATTTTTCTTCTTTCAGCTTCTGAACATTATCAGCAGATACAATGAAACACTTAATGGTAGGCAGTGTTGATTTATACCAGTAGCAGTAGTATAATTAAAGGAGAATTGTCTTTTTTTCTAATCCCTAACTTGTCTGGACATTCCTAGAGGTTTAGATTAGGCAACCATACCTCTTCAGCTCTCATTCTTAACTGGACAATGTTTTGAGTCCTCTGCTTTTCATTTTGTACACATATGATTGTATCCCTGTTCATCATAACAATACAATTACCAAATTCACAGATGATACAAACATGGTGGGGCTTATCTCTGAAGGGGATGAATCTGCCTATCAGGATGAGGTACATTGGTTGCTCTTGTAGTGCAGCGACAATTTTCTGGTTCTTAACACCAATAAGACCAAGGAGCTCATAGTGGACTACAGAAAGAACAGACCAGAAATCCAGTCTTTGGTCATAAATGGAGACCAAGTCGAGTAGATGGCCAGTTTCAAGTTCTTGGGTGTCACTGTAAAGGAGAATCTGATCTGGGGTGCCCATATGGCATCACTGGTGAAGAGGGCCCAGCAGAGACTGTACTACCTGAGACTTTTAAAGAACCAACAACTGAATCAAAAATTGCTAGTCACCAATGTGCTATAGAGAGTATCCTAACCTACTGCATCTGCACATGATTTGGTAACTGCAGATGCAGTAGGTTAGGATACTCTCTATAGCACATTGGTGACTAGCAATTATTTAAGATAGCAATTGGTAACAGTGGCAGATAGGAAGGCGCTTCAAAGGGTCACCACTTCTGCATAGAGAATCATTGGTTACCCTCTCCCCTCTTTGGAAACAGCTTTATAAATCCCACAATCTGAAGAAAGCTCAGAGCATTCTTGGGGATCTGTTTCACTCAGAATATTCATTTTTAAATGATTGCCATGTGACAATACAGGGTGACAAAGGCAAGGATAAACAGACTGGGAGACAGCATTTTTCCTAGAGCTGTGGCTATCTTGAACATTGATGTGGCATTGGAAGCTGTGCAGTGGTGGTGGAAATGTGGAGGGATGGGTGTATTGTTTTGTGGTGTGTACTGGGGAAAGCATTTAATTTCATTGTACAATGACAATAAAGTTATTCTATTCTATTTTTTTTAAAAAAAAATATATCCCCATCTCTTGCCTCCATTTCCTTCACTGCAATTGTCATAGTTCCTCTAGCACTGAAAACACTGCAGATGGATTTACTCTTTAATTTTAGGGTAAAAACAGTCAGTCAATGGAAATGCTTAGGAAAATGTATTCTGCTTTGACTATTTTGATATATTCTTCTTAAGTTCATATGTTAATCCCTTTTCACTTTTGTCAACTATTCTGGGAATATCATCAATGGGCAGTAGAAGAATGATAATAAATGGCATTCATATTCATAGAATCTTAAAACCATAGAGCTAAAAGAGACCATAAAGGACATTCAGTCCAATCCCCTGCTGCAGGAACACACAGTCAAAGCACTTCCAACAGATGGCCATTCAGCCTCTGCTTATTGATGGCGATGATGGTGATGATGATATAGATATAATAATAATTTCAGTATTTTGCACACCCTATATATCTGCATCTCTATATATCTATCTCATTTTTTTGGCTACATACAACAGCACCTAACTAATGAAATTCCCCCCAAGACCTTGTTTCCATGCATCTACCAGTTGTTATTGTTTTTGGAGTGAAGGGCAAACTAGGACTATGTAGAAAGAAGGGTTACATCCTACCATACAAGTGATGGAAATAGTTCTATCAGTAGAAACAGCCCACCAGATAATGCCCTTGTATTGAGGTTATGACCTCAATGAATGTACAGGTGGATAAATCTGTGGAGTCTTTTTCACAACACATAACTGCTGAATAATGGAAGCTTCTCTACAGACTGTAAATTGCCATTCCCCCTGGCCCCAGGCATAACTTTACAAAACCTGGTAATGACCCAGTCAGTGTTAAGCACATCTAAAACATACAATGTACAAACCCTATTGATTTCAGTCCCACTGATTTCAATGAGAGATCTAAACATGGGTCAACCTGCATCTATTATCATCTCTTGTTGTTATTCACCCCACTCTCACTGCATTCAGCCCAAGCTTCTGGGCTAAAAGTTCAATTCTGCATTCTTCATACAGCTACAAACACTCTGTCAGCCTTTCAAATGTGTTATCATCTAAGGCTTGTGTTCCTTTGTGAAAGACTCTTGTTTATTTGATAGCAGCTAAAATTTTCAAAGGTGCCCAATTACCAATAACTTGTTGACATCTTTTCCCCTCTTTCCAAATCCTTTGAAATTTCTATTCTTCCAAGCTGAAAACAAGAATCACAGCTTTGGAAAAGTCTGAGCTGAGAGCAGGTGTCAACAGTTTATTTCCCCACAGATTCGAAGCAAATACTAAACAGCAAAGCAAATTTGAATGAACATTGGGGGGATTTTCCTAAGTCACTAATGGCTGTGTGTGATTTCTATTTGATGGTAAAACTCCAATCATTTCTGCAGCAGTTATGCTCCAATGCCTCTGTATTAATTTTCAAAGTTGCTATAAATTTTCTTTACTGCTATTAAAATAATTGTATCTAGAACAAAACAACATATCCCGTGCATTTCTTTTTTATATAAATGCTTGATTAATTTTAATTTCTATCAATTAAAAAATTAAAGAAAATTTTCATATTGTCATATTTAAGACTTTTACATATTTAAACATTTCATGTTAGGTAAAAGGAAAGTAAGAATTGTATGTCAGCAAGTCCCTATGGTGTTTAAAAGGAAACATTTGGAACTGGTTTCAATTGAAAACCAATACAATGTTACCATATATTCAGCAAAAAATTTTAAACTGAGTTATACTCTAGAAGATGAAAACACAGTATCACATTTGCTTGGAATTCACCATTTGTGTGCTGTATTAATAAAACCAAATTTCTCACAAATTTGTCTCAAATGTCCTGTTACATAGTTAATTCAAGCTCAATATTTCCAGCATTTTTAAAATGTGCACTATTCTGGGGCCATGTTGAAACATGTATGGCTTCACAAACTTATTCATTTAAACAGAAGGATTGAATGATCTTTGTCATTTGTCACCTAACTTGTATTTGTCTGGAGATCCCTCTTGTCACCTTCTGGTCACCTGGGCTCTCAATTTGGGAATAATGTTAGAATCCAAACAGGTGATGTAAGCCTCTCCACTCAAGCATTCTTGGAATGTAATGGTTTCTTTTATGTCTTTGCTCCCTTCCAATGAAGGGAGAGGCAAGAAATAGCCCCAGCTAGGACTTGTTGTGGGTGGGGGCAGAAGATGTAAGCTCCCCGCCCAGGTCATTCTTTCAATGACATAGATCCACCCAACTGCCACTGCTACAGTGTACTTTACAAGGGTCACTGATGGGGGGTCAGGTAGGTATATGTCCCCTTTTATATTCTGGAGGAGGGCGGTTCGCCTAACCTACACTTTTAATTCATGGCAAATTGGGTGAAGGGGGGTCCTAAATAGTTTTCAGTTGCGTGAAAGGTATAGGTACATATTGGTGTGCACCACAAGAGAAGGTTTCTCCACCTGTTTATCTGATGGATCCTCCTCGGAGAAACATGCGGCTTGCAGCTGGGAACCATGGTGTCTCCCCATTGTTTTGAGGAAGACGTGATCTCGAAGGGACACTGCCTCGTTTTATTGTATAACAAATCCAAGTGTAATTTCAAATTCAAATTCAAGGTCATGTACAAGTTCAATTTTATATTCAAGTCCTGACATTTTGTTGGCAGATTACACAGAGATTGATTGGTAACATATAATAAAAGTTGGCCATAGTTAACCAACAATCCTGTGTTGTCTCGTGATTTCACTGGTGGGTTTGCAAAGGCGATATCCCTCCTTTTCTCCATGCCATCTCTAAGCTGTGCAGGCACCTTTGACTACATCAACATTGAGTGGTTGCCCCAAACTCTCTGCTCCACTTGCATCAGCTCCACTGGCTGCTCCTCTGTTTCCAGGCACAATTCAAATTGCTGAAACGGAGATGTTTCTGAGTGGCATTACTGGTTTCCAGTTAGGTACTCTTAACATGAGGGAATAGCTTAAGATTCACAATAACTTCAGTGTCATAGCCATCATCTGTCTCTGTTACATGTTCATTCCAATGGGTAATTATTACATAAGAAATGTTTTTGTTTTTAGTGGCATGTTTCATTTTTTTGGAGAGTGCCTTGGGATCTGCAAAGCTAGCTATGGAGTTCAAATAATTCCACTATACTTGAAGACCATCATTAACTATTTTAATGATTAAAGTTTTGGATTTAATTTATGTTTCAATTCAATTTGAATTCTTGTATCTTTGATAAAGTTTCCATTAAGGTTTCTCTCTCCATAACAAAGACTTTATTACAACATGTTTGTTCTCTTTAGTTATTTTGCTGTTAAAGTGGAGATGTCTCTGGAATGTGTTCCTGCTGATCATACCTCTAGGAGTTTCATTAACAAAACTGATGAGCTACATATTTCAGAACTTTCAGCACAGGAATGTGAAATAAAGCCCTGCTGATAAGATTCTGACATGTCTATAAGAGTGTCAGTTTAAGGTGACCAAAGTGTTTGTGTCAACCTGAGAAGGAAGGTCATATGTGCTGGTGACATAGAGGTGCAAATGCATCTCACTACTACTCTCAGGGAAGTGTCAGCTTTAGAGGCAAATACTGACATTTCAATGTCAATATTTGCCAATCCTGGAAACAGGCAAATGGGGCAGAGTGACTTCCATCAAGGTTTAAGTAAGGATTGGGAATTGACTGAGAGAAAAAACAACAACCAAAGTTATTTAGAAAGATTCATAAGGACAGAATGGAAAACTACAGCAGTCAAGTGTGCTATAAATATGAGATATTATTTGCATAGCATGCAGTGATGAGGAACAGACATTCATTAAACTCAAATAGAATCCTGTTTATTAAATAGCAGCTCTTTCAGCTTCATTTTGCCCATGAGTAGTCTTCCTAGAACCATGAGTAAGGCTCTTTTGTATGGTAGATTAAGATAAAAAAGGCAACAACATAAATAATCCACCAGTTTTGCTTTCCTGTCTCATTGTATAATTTTATTGGGACTTCTCTTTTACATTGGAATTTAATAACAAATATTTATGTTCTTGATCACTTTACATCTTTCTATGGCACCCTTGAGAGCCAATTTGGTATAGTGGTCTGAGTGATAGATCCTTGCTTGACTGTGGGTGAGCTTGAAAAATTTGCATCTATCAGCCTCAGAGGAAAACAAAAACTGCTCTGAACAAGGTTGGACATTTTTTAAACACAGGCTGGATGAACCTTAGTTAAGAGTGTTTTGATTGTGTATTCCTGCATGGAGGAATGGGGTTTGACTAGATGAGCCTTGTGATCTCTTCCAGCTTTGTGATTCTATAATTCTATGATTCACATCTTGCCAAGGAAACCCTGTGACCAGTTTGCCTTGGTGTTGTCATAAGTCAGGAACAACTTGACACCACACAACGTGACATTCTCATTCAGTTATGACCTTGACTGTGGCTGAAGTTATACTAGCTTCACGACAAAGTTTTTGTAACACATTATCTTATGATGATCCTTTGTGTAAGTATGTGAGTATTTAAATGTAATTCTTATTGCTGCAGTTGTTTGCCATTCTTTTTTAAAAATTAAAGGTCTTTTGCTTTGCCCTCTAGGTAATGACAATCAAAATATATTTGCTTGTTTATTCAAATGATAGGAATATATTTTAAGTCTATTATACCCTCAGCCAAAACTATTGATATGGATGTAAACAACCCCTTAGCATTTAATTTGTTTGTTTGTGTGTATCTATTTCACGTCTCTTCCGAAACTGGATTTAGGGAAACTTACAAAAATTAAAATGGGTGCAGATAAAAACATATACATTAAAAATGTGCAACAAATTTTACTAAAAAATATAATTAAACAGTTAATTAAATTATGATTTATGCACCCGTTAACAATAAAACATGCTATTCAAAATTCTTGCCTTGTGAATGGAAAACAAAAGGACATTCTAAGCACCATGAAGGCTGACATCTCTACCAACCAGACTCTTATCATTGGTTACTGTCATGATAATCAAGTAGGCAACAGTCTCCGCAATGGACACTGGTAATTAGTAACTAAATATTTTGAATAGAAATATTGTTTGGGCAAATTCTAAAACATTAAATCAGAAACAAATTTGTCTTCAGAGTACAGGTGGAATGAGGACTGTGTGTAAACAAGTAAAACATAACACAGGCAAAATAACGAGGCAATGAAACAATAACTAAGGTCTTGGTCGCCTTAGTGGATGATCTCCGCCGGGAGCTAGACAGGGGGAGTGTGTCCCTGTTGGTGCTTCTGGACCTCTCAGCGGCCTTCGATACCGTCGACCACGGTATTCTTCTGGGACGCCTTGCAGAGATGGGCCTTGGGGGCACTGCTTTGCGGTGGCTCCAGTCATTTCTGGAGGGTCGTACCCAGAAGGTGTTATTGGGGGACTCCTGTTCAACACCACAGCCTTTGACCTGTGGTGTTCCTCAGGCTCCATACTGTCCCCCATGCTGTTTAACATCTACATGAAGCCGCTGGGTGAGATCATCCGGAGTTTCGGGGTGCGGTGTCACCTGTACGCAGATGACGTCCAACTCTGTCACTCCTTCCCACCTGCTACTAAGGAGGCTGTCGAAGTCCTGAACCGGTGCCTGGCCGCTGTGACGGTCTGGATGAGGGCGAACAAACTGAAATTAAATCCAGACAAGACAGAGGTACTCCTGGTCAGTTGCAAGGCCGAACAGGGTATAGGGTTACAGCCTGTGCTGGACGGGGTCGCACTCCCCTTGAAGGCACAGGTTCGCAGCTTGGGTGTGACCCTGGACTCATCGCTGAGCCTGGATCCCCAGGTTTCAGCGGTGACCAGGGGAGCATTTGCACAGCTTCGGCTCGTGCGCCAGCTGCGCCCGTATCTTGGGAAGTCTGACTTGGCCACGGTGGTACACGCTTTGGTCACATCCCGCCTCGACTACTGCAACGCTCTCTACGTGGGGCTGCCCTTGAAGACGGCCCGGAAGCTTCAGCTAGTCCAGCGCGCGGCAGCCATGTTGTTAACCGGAGCGGGACGCAGGGAGCGCACAATGCCCTTGCTGTCCCAGCTCCACTGGCTGCCGATTAGCTACCGGGTCCAATTCAAGGTGCTGGTGCTAACCTACAAAGCCCTAAACGGTTCCGGCCCAAAATACCTTGAGTACCGCATCTCGGCCTACGAGCCCACGAGGACCTTGAGATCATCCGGGGAGGCCCTTCTCTCGGTCCCGCCTGCCTCACAGGCACGCTTGGCGGGGACGAGAGAGCGGGCCTTCTCGGTGGTGGCCCCCCGGCTGTGGAACTCCCTCCCTGCTGAAGTTAGACAGGCGCCTTCCCTCATGGCCTTCCGTAAGGGCCTGAAAACCTGGCTCTTCGAAAAGGCCTTCAATTAAGTGCTATGTTTTTGGAATGACCACCGGAATGGACTATGACGACGAGATTGATTATGACCCAAATAAGGCGAAGCGGATTTTTAATTTATTAGCTGTGTGTTAGTAACATGTGTATTATGTCCTGATTTACTGTAATTGTTGTCTTTATGTTCTATGTTCTGTACACCGCCACGAGTCGCCTTCGGGCTGAGAGTGGCGGTTAACAAGTGCAAATAATAAATAATAAATAATAATAAATAACCAGTCATGAAATCTAAAAAAAACAAAAACAAAACCCTTGCATTATCTATTGTTCTTTTTCAATACTTTATTATGAAATGAAAAGAAATAGAAGTGAAATGTGTATTCTGTAGAATTAACTTGAAAACTTTCCGTAAAGTTAACAAAGTTGAAGGAGAGTGAAATACAGAAAGGAACAAACAGCAGATACAACAAACAAAATGTTGTAAAGCAATGCTTTGGGTTGGAAAGATTAGCCATTTACAAGAAATGTCGCCCAGGGGATGCCCGACTGTCTTCAAGGAGGCTCTTTTCATGTCCCTTGAAAAGAGCCTCCTCTGATGTGCCTTCCCCTTCAATGTGCAATGGAAAGTACACTGTGAAAGCCATCCGCTGCGTGGCTATCAGCCTCCTCCCAGTAGACTCAAATCAAGGAAAAGTTTCATGAGAACCATCACTCCTCTTAATGTTCTCCCAGCAACAGGGCAGCTAAACCAAGAAATTCTAACTGGATGCCCCCCCCCCCCACGAGGGTCTTCCTCCAGGGGCAAATCAAGAATGGGCAATTTGGAAGCTCCTGAACAGACTCAGAAGTGGATTTGGCAGATCAAAAGACAATCTTGCTAAAATGGAACTATCTACGAGAATCCTCGACCTTGTGCGACTGTAGAGCAGAACAAATAACTCGACATCTGTATGCTCTCCCACAATGCCCTTCCTCATGCACAGAAGAAGAACTGTTTAAAGCTACAGACAATGCTGTTACTGTTGCCTGTTTTTGGTCAAAAAAAATTAGCCATTTGTATTCCCTATATTTTATCAGTTTTATACTAATTTATTTATGCAATGCTTTTGTCACAAAATATACAAACAAAATGGAACTGGGGAGATCAAATCCACCTCTAAAAGTCATCTAAAAAGGCATTTGATGATTCAAGTATATCCTAATAGGTGTTTGTGTTCTCTTTTTGCCCTTATGCTATCTTTTGAAGTGTTTTTACATTATTTTGCATTACTAGAACATTCATGTTGGCATTTTTTTTTAAAAAAAATAACCTTCTAATCTTTTTCTAAAATACAATGTTTTAATGTTTTAATTTACATTGCAGATCACCCTAGGCGAAGAGAGGGACACAATTCATAAGTAGGTAAAATCAGATAAATTAGTCACTAATTTTCCTTTGAGGTACTGGGAATGACACAGCAAAAAAGTGACTACTAAGTAGAAGGATAATTGGTCAATAGTACAAATAATGTACAGGCAGTCCCTGAGTTACAAACATCTGACTTAAAAACAACTCATAGTTAAGAATGGGGGTGAGACAACAAGAAGTTAGAGAAATCTACTCCTGGTAAGGGAAATTTACTTCTGTGAGAGTTATCAGAGGGAAAAGGTGCTGTCTCCACTGAAGCTTTATCACAATTCCTTGTTTCCACAACAAGTAAAAATCTTCAAAATCCAGTTATCACCAGGACAGAAAGTGAGGTGAAATCTTCTATGAACAAACCAACAGAACCTATTTCAATAGTGGCAAATCTATGCCACACATGCCAGAAGGGGCACATAACACGCTTTCCCTGTCACATGTATGATCGCCCACTTCCTGCTCCCTGCTTGCCCACTTGCTTGCTTGCCCACCGCCTTGCTCACTCACCTGCCACTTGTCTGCTTGCTTGCCCGCCCCCTTGCTCACCCATCTGTCTGCCCTCACTCACTCACTGGTTGCCTGTGCCCCTGCTCACCCACCCGTCCCCTGCTCAACCATTTTCCCCACCTGCCTGCCCCCCCCCCCACTCGCCAGCTTGCCCAGCTTGCCCGCTTATCATCTCACTTTCTCCCTCACCCCCCTGGGCTCCCCTTCAAGTGTCCAACCCTACTCCCCAGTTTGGGCACTCTGTCTATAAACTGTTTGCCACCTATCTTGTTCATAACCTGGGGACTGCCTGTACAAAGAAATCCAGGCCTTTGTGTTTGGTGGTGATCACCTATAAATTGTAGTGCCTGTGTGCTTGGAACCCATATGTTTACAGAAGATGATTCATTCATAGGAAGAGCTCTGAAGGTTGGAGTTTCAAAAGCAATATGCTTTAGTACATTATTTGAAAAAAGTAATGCATTATTGCTCATTAGTTAATGTCATTAATAATAGTTTACTTTTTATAAAAATATACTGTCAAATACCCTTTAAATTCATTCCCCTGAACATTGTTCTAGAAGACTGAACTCTGTCTGCTACACTAAAAAATGGAACATTTTACTGTTCAGTATGTTACTTTGAAGAAATGACTTCATTATTCTTTCACTATTACACTAAGATACATATGGTACAGGTACTGTGATTATTTTTAACAGAGCAGTAGTATACTCTGGGGAGGAAATGATTCCTTGCTAATTTCTGCACATGTCGATGATTTTTTAAAAACATTTTTCAATGGTTAAATAGAATGAAGAGTTTCAATACATTCTTTTAGCCAGTCTCAGGGGTGTAGTATTAACCAGCAGAACAAGGTTTATTTTTATAATGTGTTCACCTCAGCTTTAACATGGGTTTTCTCATAACACCATCTTTTGCTGGTCTTTATTCTCCAGATCTTAAAAAAAACCAAAAACATCTACACATCTGTCTTGTATTTCAATGAAACAATGTGACTCACAAGACTCTAAAACACTTTTACACCTTCCTTGTCTTCTTCTAGTGAAACAAATGTGTACTACAGACAAGTGTATCTGAACTTGTCAAACAGTGAGAAACAATGCAGTGCTAGAGTTCTTCATTTACCCTTTGCTTACAGATCTGCCAGGCAATGCTTTAAACATGATTTATAGCACTCATGTGCTGGGCAGCTACATATGCATACCTCACAAAAGGCTGATGGGCAAGCCGAAGAATTTATAGATTTTCAAGCTACGGATGAACATTTTCACATGTATGTATCAACTACCTATTTGTGTTCCAGGATTTGTACTAAGTTGATGATGAGCACTCTCTATTACTACTGTTGAACATCACTTTCCTGCATGAGTAGAACTTGTATTTTTTTTTTAAAAAAAATCTTCATTATTACCCAAAACAGATGGAGATGTTATCATAAAACCCAAGAGATTTCTCAGGCATTAAATTTTACAAGCAACATGTTTGTTTGGTGTCAGTCACTTATCAGTGTATCATAATTTCAACACATTCCTGCCTAAATAACTTAAAGGCATCCATAGCCTTTCTGATCTTGGAAGCTAAGGAAGGTCAGCCCTGGTTTGTAGTTGGTTAGAAACTATGAATTAATACCAAGTATTCTAGACTGTATTTGAAAAGGAACAGGAAAAAATACCTCCTTTGAGTAATCCTTGGGCAAGAAACGTTATGGAATTCATGGGGTCACTATAAATCAACAAGCAACTTGAAGGCATATGCAAACTAAATATAATACTACAGAATAATGATTTGAAATTCTATCCACCATATTTTTTTTCAATTGTAAGATGCATCAATTGTAAGGCGCACCCTAATTTCAATACCACCACCCCAACAAAAATGCATATGATACACCTCAGATTCTAAGATGTGCCTCATTTTTAGAGTTGTTTATATAGGAAAAAAGTGTGTCTTTGAACAGAAGATATACAGACCCTGCCTACATGTCTATCATTTATCATCTATCTGCTTCTTCCATGGTGGCTTTCTTGTCACTGGGTCAATGAATATATTCTTAATTATAACAAGGAGTTATACAATTGGTCAGCACTTGGGACAGTTCCTTCAAAGTTCAGAATAAAACCTGAAATGGATTCACTACCACTATGGAAGCCAGCAAAAAACTTCCCCCTTCACTATCTCAATTGTAGTCAAATTTGCCCATAGCAGTACTGCAAGCTAGTCTTCCTTCCTTCCTTCCTTCCTTCCTTCCTACCTACCTACCTACCTACCTACCTACCTCTCTTCCTCTCTCTCTCTCTCTTGACTAAAATACAAACTGTGTGCAAAAATATCAGGTGTTAATTCCTTCTTGAAATATCTGGTAATATTTGAAGATTACCAGATAAGTGATATTTGAAGATTACCAGAAATCTGGGCAATGCGTAGCCTTTCACAGACTTTCTGCTAACGTGAACAAATGACGGAGGAACACAATTGAGTCAGGAGGCGTTCAAGAGGAGCAAATACAGCCATCATTCCAATAGGTCTCCATGTAATAGGCAGTAAGCTGTACCATCTCTATAAATCTTTCCCAGGCATATATAAGTAACTTGACTATTATCTAGCACATGAGCACATGCATGTGTGCACACAGTCTAAAATGTTCCTTCATTTCTATTATACTATAGTAATCTACATTTGTGAAGGTTTTGTCTGCTGCTCCTGAGCAGGAGATGAGGCCCCAAGAGAGGATCCAGTCTAGCTGCCACCACTTCATGATTTACACTTCTATGACTAGTAACTCAGTTGTTACTATAATATACTATAAGTTGTAAGTTATAATAAACTATGAGTTTATTATAAGTCACTATAATCTTAATTCACAGTTTCCACTTCTGTCTCTGCAGAAACTTTCCCACCTTGGGAGAGAAAATCTAGCAGGTTCAAGACTCATTGGATTTTTTTTTCTTTTTGCAAAATATATGTTTTTTATTGCTGAAAAATTGATAGTTTTGTCCATTTGGTCCAAGTTCTTTTGAAACAAATCTTGATTTGTTGTTGTTGGTTGGTTTATTTGACCCAATTAATGTTTTGTTTTATTCATTTAAGAAGAATAAATTAAGAAACATCAACACAGATGTTGATTTCATGATGTTCATTGACATGTATGTGTGCATGTGAGTAGCGAAAATTTTCTTCCACCTCAGATCAAGAATTTCAATTATTTGAGTGGACTATGTGATACTAAAAAAAATTGAGAATTGTGAAATATAAATAATAAAATCTTTTGTGATAGTATATAGTAAAATAAAAATAAACGTTATCAGAGATAACCTATAATGTGATATAAATGCATGGAGTCATTAATAGCTGTCTTTCAGGATTCTGAAATTAGTATATCCATGATACTTATGGGGACATATGTTCCTTTAGATGCCTGGGCCTAAAGCTATTGGGGTTTTCAAATGTTAACATTTTCATTTTTCCAGCAACCAAAAACAGTCAAGAATGCAATGTAGCTAATGAAGCACTGTATTCATATGATCATATCAACCAGTCCCAGTTAATATACCAGCTCTTATTCAAAAATATCTATATTTTCCACACAATTGGTAGCCCCACATATGATACATTACAGTTACTGGGATATGGGGATATGTATAATGTAAAACAGTTTCTAAAACATTTTAAACCAATTTTAAAATGTAATTTAAATATGTTATTGTACATTGCTTGATGACACAAAAAAATTAAGCCATACTTGTAATAAATACTAAATAAAATGGCAGGCATTTTAAACAACAATATTTTATTTTGTTACTCTTAGCTATCAATTATTTTCTTACGTCTCCAACATTAGAATATGTGGATTTCACCAGTTTTACAAAAACTCTTGTAAAGCTCACATTTATTTATTTATTTATTTATTTATTTATTTATTCACAGTATTGATATTCCACCCTTCTCACCCCGCAAGGGACTCATGGCAGATTACAAGGTACATATACATGGCAAACATTCAATGCCATAGACACACAACATATATAGACAGACACACAGAGGCTATTTAACATTCCAGCTTTTTCATAAGGGTATTCTAGCCACCAGGGGAGCTGTCGCTTCACCGCCCATTTGTGACACTGAAGAAGTACTTCCTCATTCTTTGCATGCTTGCTGGAGATTTTTATGGCATTATAAATTATCCTCCCCACATAAGCGGTACCTAAATTTCCTACTTGACAGATGCAACTGTCTTTTGGGCTGCATAGGTTGACAGCAAGCTACACAAATTGGTCAGAAGCTCACTCCGACCCGGACTCATGACTTTTTGGTCAGTAGTGATCTTAATGCAGCTGACTCCCAGCCAGCTGTGCCCCATAAAATCTTCCTGTCTAGCAGAAAACTCCATTTTTCATTTACAGTGATAATTTTTAATGTAAACAATAACTTTTAATAAAATAAAATAAAAATGCAAATCAAGTGACATTTTTATTGAAAATGGTAAAAAATTGTGATGATCATGAATTTGTCTTATCACACTTTTCCCAATGCAAAATAATTATTTCTTCAATACATATATTACCTCCAAATAGCCAGGTGTAATTTTTTTGTGAGTTATGTCTATTGTTTTATTCATAATTCTACACATCTTCCCTCTCCCCTTGTTTTGCCTGAAACATGTGCTTGAAATTGTTGTTTATTTGTTCAACTACTTCTGACTCTTTATGACCACATGGACCAGTCCACAACAGAACTCTCTATCGGCCATCACCACCCCCAACTCCTTCAAGGTCAAGCCTGTCACTTCAAGGAGACCATCCATCCATCTTGCCCTTGGTAGGCCCCTCTTCCTTTTACTTTCCATTTTCTCAGCATCATTCTTCAAGATTTCTTGTTTTCTCATTATGTGGCCAAAGTACTTCATCTTTGCCCCTAATATCCTTCCCTCCAGTGAGCAGCTGGGCATTATTTCCTGGAGTATGGACTGGTTTGATCTTCTTGCGGTCCAAGGCACTCTCAGAATTTTTCTCCAACACCTAGTTCAAAAGTGTCCATGTTCCTTCACTCAGCCTTCCTTATGGTCCACCTCTCACATCCATACGTTACTTCGGGGAATACCATTGCTTTCACTATGCGGATCTTCGTTGCCAGTGTGATGCCTCTATACTTCACTATTTTATCAAGATTGGTCATTGTTCTCCTCCCAAGAAGTAAACGTCTTCTGATTTCCTGGCTGCGGTCTGCAACTGCAGTAATCTTTGCTCCTAGAAATACAAAGTCTGTCACTGCCTATTTGGCTTGAAATAGAATTGAGCAATAACGCAGTTTCCCACAAGCAATGTTATACATGTTGTTTCCTAGACTTTAAAGAAACAGAATACTTGTATACATGGTGAAATCTTCTTTTCTGTCATTGTCTTAAATCTATGATTGCTTCTTTCCACCCCCACCTCACTTCTGAGTGCATTATATTCATAACCCTGCCACAACCGTTCACTTATGCCACAGCATCTCTACATTGTGAACATCTGTCTTCCACCCTACCACTCAAGAGGTAGAAGAATTCATCATATCATCCTTACTTAAGACATCAGTGAAGTAGGTCAGACATTCTCAGAGTTCAGAGGAAGTAACAAAGTGAGATTGTTGCCAGATTTTCTTTCTTTGTTGTGCTATTTCTACAGTGTCTAATTTTCTCTACGCTTCTGAAGCACACATAATTCTTTCTGAAAATGTCCAGGCCATAAAATGTAGAATTTATGAACAAAATGTATGATGGTTTTAGTAACATGAGCTAAATTTCAAATGTAGGACTGTAGGCCAGTATTACTTAAAGTATCTGATATGGGGGTCTGGTAAGATTTTTCCCCAATGTGCCAGGGACTGGGAATATATTTGAGCCCATTTGTTTTTTATTTATTGTGTCATCCACAACCAGAACACTGTATTACATTTCTAACAGAACAAAACAAACAAACAGATTTAAAAAACACACACATTTTGCAAACTTTGTAGCTGATTAAATGTCCTTTGACCAGTCTCTGGCCACTTGGAGTGCCTCTGGTGTTGCCGCAAGAAGGTCCTCCATCGTGCATGTGGCAGGGCTCAGGTTGCATTGCAGCAGGTGGTCAGTGGTTTGCTCTTCTCCACACTCGCATGTCATGGATTTAACTTTGTAGCCCCATTTCTTAAGATTGGCTCTGCATCTCATGGTGCCAGAGCACAGTCTGTTCAGCGCCTTCCAAGTCGCCCAGTCTTCTGTGTGCCCAGGGGGGAGTCTCTCATCTGGTATCACATTTGAGCCCATTAACTATAATTGCTACTTTCTTTCCTGGAACTCATCAAAGAGTATAGCCAATATCGGTCCCATCATGGTCCACCACATTGAGAAGCATGATGAGAGGCCTTTCATGCTGCACTATTATGTCCACTTTCATAAGAATATAATTTGTCAAAAGCATATACATCAATGAATAATAACACTATGCAACACAATTTGAATTTTTTTCTGTGTTATTTTGTGTTTAATTGTACCTCTAAAGTAGTTGTTATACTTCAGAAACTTCATTTTTGGGAGTGAAGATGGTACTATTATTTCCTTCAGTCTAGGCACTTCATTTGTATTTTTCCATAGTGGAAATGTGTCATTTTAACTTTTCAATGTGCAGATTGCAGCAAAGGTTTTGCAGCTTAATAAACTTTTTCCATGTTTTATGTTAGAACAAACTAGGAAATAACATTTATAACCCAGAAACAAAAATCATGTCACATAGTGTAATCTGATTGCATTATTTATTTATTTTATTTATTTCATTTATTTCATTTATATCATTTATATCCCACCTTTCTCACTCTGCAGGGGACTCAATGCGGCTTACAGACACCAGCAAAATTCAATACCACATATGAACATAACAATAAAAACACACCTCATTCAACTATAAAATAGTTAAAACACATGACCATATAAAGTGCATAGAATAATAAAACAGATTAAAACATATAAAGTGTTTGATTCCATTAATCCATAATCCTTGTCCAGACTGTTGAAATCCATAATGTCTTATTCTCCAAACGACTGCGTACAGAGCCAGGTTTTTAGCAGTTTCTGAAGACCAGAAAGGATGGGGCCTGCCTGATGCTGCTTACCCCATCAATCTCTCCTCTTTGTTTCTGAAAATGTTGGCATTGCCAGCTGAATAACAGAGGAACAAATTCAAAACAAGTAATAGGTGTTTAATTTGATCAGTGAGTTACTTAGAATTTTCTCTCTGAAAGCTCTTGTGCTGTAGTTCAGGGAATTAGACTAGAGCTCTCTAGCAGGAAATTGTAAGTAATTCCCTAAATAACAAATCCCAGGATACCAGATTCATGAGCCATTGCAATGGAAATGAAACATCTTTAAATGTGTAATATAGTAAAAAAAAAATGGTCAAGACCCTGTACAAAATTATAGAATCACAAAATGTTAGAGCTGGAAGGGAATACAAGGGCAATATTTTCCACCCACTGGCATGTAGAAATACAGGACTAAAACATCTCTGTAAAATATCCATTCAAACTCTGTTTAAAGACCTCCAGAGAAGGAAAATCAACAAGCTTTTGAAGTGATCAATTCCATTGTTAAATAGTCCTTACTGTAAATATGTTTTTAATGTGTTGGTAAAATCTATTTTCTTGTAATTTTAATCTATGCCATTTATGAAAAAAGGTTGCCACACATTCTATATGACATCCTTTCAGATACTTAAAGATAAGTATCATATCACCTGTAAATCTTCTTTTCTCTCAACCAACATTGTTAATTCATTTTAACAGGAAAAACAAACAAATAAACAAATAGACAATACTTATAAATGTATAAACAAACTTACTTGAACAGCAATTGTATAACTATGAAAATTCTCGTAGCAATATAAACTCTTCTCTAATTGCACCCCCGGTGGCGCAGTGAGTAAAACCCCTGTGCCGGCAGGACTGAAGACCGACAGGTCGCAGGTTTGAATCTGGGGAGAGGCGGATGAGCTCCCTCTATCAGCTCCAGCTCCTCGTGCGGGGACATGAGAGAAGCCTCCCACAAGGATGATAAAACATCAAATCATCCGGGCGTCCCCTGAGCAACATCCTTGCAGACGGCCAATTCTCTCACAACAGAAGCGACTTGAGCTCCTGACACAACCAAAATTGCACACAAATTAAAAATATACACATCAAATAGTTTTAATAGAGTTCTTGCTTTCCCTTTGTCAGTTTCTCTATAGTATAACATTTTCTTCCACCTAATATACAGCAAGTTATTTACATCTGTTTGTTAACAGTGTATGATTTTAAATCTGTATGTAGTCTTTTCCTTTCCCTCAGATAGAAAGTTTTGATCGAATGATAGAAAGTTTTCCATAATTCTAAGAATGTGTCCAGTGATTTATTCTTCAATAAAATTGTTAACTTGTCAATTTCTATTAGTTCCCAGTTGTCTATCATTGGCATTTCTGTCTTTTCCATCATTCAGCAATTAGTATTCCTGCTGCTGTTAACATGTACTGAAGTATTCTCACTTTTTTTTTTAGCTGATCATCCAACAGTCTAGTAATGTGAGTTTTGGTTTGAAGCTGATTTTTATCTAAGTAATTATTGGATTGCCCTGTGAATTTCTCTCCTGTTTCTACAGATCTAACCTATGTGCTCACAGCACCCTTCAAGAACTTCACATTTTTAACATGTGTTGTTCCTTTATATATTTTTAATTTGGGGTGTGCATGTTCCAGGCTAAATAAAGCAGCTCTATAAATTTCTGCTCCTCACAGGGTTTGGCTTACTACTTCAAAGTTTCTTTGCATTACTGAGGGTGATGTAGTAATAGGGAAGCTTCCTGAAATGATTACTGGTATGTTGGGATGCATGACCACCTCAGGCATGGTTTTCCCCTCATATGCAGCCTTGAAATGTGGAAAACCAGAATATTTAATGAGCTTGTTTCACCTTTTGGCCAACATGGAAGTGTCCATAGTCAGTATAGATTCATAAAATATGCTTGAACTATATTAAACTGCATTATATTGTAGTGTAGATGGGTCCTGAGACAGGACGTGGTTTTATCATTGGAAAAAGAGGAAAAGAATACTAATCTTCAAAAAAGCAACAATAACCTATGTAAGTGTGTATTGGACTTACACTTCCATGTATCATTAGCAAGATGCATGCTTACATGTTTGGTTTTGTATGCTTGCTTACTTTTATATCTTAAACTAGCTGTCCTCTGCCACACGTTGCTGTGGCCCAGTCTGTGTGTGTATGTGTATATACGTGGTTCTGCACATGCGTTGTAATGCATTTTTATTTTTTTTGGCTTTTTAAGTCTCTTCCACTGTGTTTTTGGTGTTTTTATGAATGATGGTCACATGTTGGCCTGACATGTGTATTGTGTCCACATTTGATGTCAATTTGTCCAGTGGTTTTTGAGTTATGTTAATCCCACAAACTAACATTACATTTATATATATATATATATATATATATATATATATATATACATACACACATACACATACACACACACACACACACACACACACATATACATACATACATACATATATACATATATATAGCAGGATGTTAGAGTTGGTAATCAGAACTGGATGGAAATATTAAACCCTGGCATTCTCTTTGCTACCATCATTAACTAAAAGTTCCCGAAAACAGTATGATTAAAAAGAAAAAAAAGTGAAAACTGTGTATTTAAAGGGATCCTTTTGTTAATTATTACATTTACATTAATTTTATGGGACAAAATTAATAGTCTTCATTGACAATGATCTGGAAATGAGATGGATGAGAAATTGCTCCTCTATGAAAAAGACAAAACAAAAACAAAAAAATATATATGGGACATTTGGTCAAGTGTAGGCATAGTCTTCAGTTTCAGTGCTTTCACTTTATTAGCGATACATTAAAACATTTTAAATATTTCTTAGCAAAATAAAAATAAAAGGTTTTTTTTTTTGAGAAATAGTCATAGTAGCAGCTACCTTCATTATAAAAGGTTGGATCAGTTATAGATTGAACAAAATCACATTCCATTGCTCCAGGGTTCCTATCTGCATGCATACCTATAATAATGGTTAACATTTTACAGTTCAGAAATTATAGTCATCATCACTACTACCACCGTCATGTTTATCCCATCATGTTTCACAGGTTATTATGTGTCATTATGTGACATTTACTTTTCCCTTTAGCTTTGCCTTCCAAAATTCTCAGTAAGATTGCAATGACAGGCACAGACATATGTACACAAAGCTATTGTCACACTGGCCATGGGTAATGAGTGATTCAAAGCGCTGACTGCCTCAAACATTGTTCTCTCACAAGCCTATTTATTTCAACATAGCTCAAACAGGTTCATTTCTTGGTATACTGCATATGAAGTAGTTACATTGACACATCTTCCACAGGTTCTTTGATACCTGCACAAAGAGATTAAAAGATCCCAGATGCCCCCCTTTCCTCATTGTGTTTTAAGAATCACACACTTGCACAAAAACGTATTATTAATAAATTAGTAATATTTCTGTAGATGTTACTGTAGATATTCAGGCCTCACTACCTCTTGCCATAGATGCAGGTGAATCATCAGGAGAGAATGCCTCTAGAACATAGCCGTATAGCCCGAAAAAACCTACAACAACCCATTAAATCTGGTTCCTTGTGGCACAATTGATTTAGTTTTAATACAGCATATTTTTCCATTGCAAATTTTGCAATTTATATACACTATAATGCACTTTCTGCATGTTTTTCTATTGTATCAAAATAATCATGTGCACATGCACAAACACAACAAGAAAATTATGAAAGGTTGATCGGGCGCAAAGGTACATACAACTAAACCAGTTGTATGTAACAAGGTACCATTTTACATATATTTCAGTGCCACAGATGTTACAGAAATGTCTATAAACAATCAATGAATTCTTTTCTGAAGAACATTATTTGTTATCTTTTAGCCACTCTGAGCAAAGACAATCTTCTTTTGGAATAATTCCATATACCATGTGAAGGCAAATCAACTCAGAATAATGTACTTCCCTCCGTATGAACATACACCATAAAGCTAACTAAACTCCTCTTATGGTTGTGATAATGTATGCATGGGCTTTTGCTGTTTTGTTACTCTTATGTTATTATTAATGTTTTAATCCATTTTCCCTATGGTTTTCCCAGGTTAATTGCATTTCATGATGATAATTCCAGCTGGTTTGGTTAGTGTGTCTGTGTCTGTATAACAAATTCTAGGAATGCCGAACATATAGCCACAGGCAAGTCCATGTCAGCAATGGTACCTGGGGACAAAACTGAGCCACAAAGAAATGGCTGTGTAAAAGAGCAAAGCCCCAGATCCTCTCACTCTGAACACAAAGACAGCAATCTGCTGACAAAAGTATGCCATTCTTTTTTCAAAGAAACCAATAGAAAAAGGAAGTTTTGCCTACATTCAGTTTGCTTGAGAGGTAGACCAAAAAAGGGAAATAACTTCTAAAGTTCAGCTCAGACCAGATTGATTTATCTTCTAGGCATGTTCAACAGCAAATAGCAAAAGTCTAAATAGGGTTCCAGTGTTGGTTCTCTTGACTCAAACAGAAAGTGGAAAAGGAAGGAAGGAAGGAAGGAAGGAAGGAAGGAAGGAAGGAAGGAAGGGAGAAAGATACACTCAAAGTCTAGATTACAGTGACCAAATGAAATGTATTACAGAAAAGCCTCTAAATGAGAATATGTTGTTGTTGTTGTTTATTTGTTCAGTCACTTCCGATTCTTCGTGACCTCATGGATCAGCTCATGCCAGAGCTCCTTGTTGGCTGAGGCCACCCTCAGTTCCTTCAGAGTCAAGCCAGTCACTTCAAGAATACCATCCATGAGGATATCGAGAAAATAATTTGAATTCCTTAATAAAGTGTTTTCAAGAAAATTATCAATATCTTCCAGTAAGCATTGAACTGGATATCTTCCAGCTTCTGATTCCAAAAACAGGTTTGCTTTGTAACATTGTGGAATCCCCCCTCCCTGCCACACCCCCATTGTAAGGGTCACTGATTTAATCTTTAGCATATTATGAAAACTTAATTAATTCCCACCTTTTATTCTGAACATTTTATTTTTGGGTTTTTTTTTAGAGGGGCATTGCTGGTGTTATCATTGTTGGTGATGTCTGCATTTATTGAATTGTCTGCATTCTATTTTATGGTATTTTCATATTGTCTTTTTGCATCTTTTAACATGGATCATCATGACTTCTTTGGTGAGATGTAGAATTGGATGTAGAAATAAATTAATCAATTCTGGAAACAAATTCATAAGGAATAAATTATTATTATTATTATTATTATTATTATTATTAAACTTTATTTGTACCCCGCTAGCATCTCCCGAAGGACTCGATGTGGCTTACAAAGGCCAAGGCCTCAATACACAACACAACAATACACTTAAAGCAAATTAAAAAGGGGCAGATTTTTCTCACTTTCTATTGTTTCACCCCCATTCTTCACTATGAATCATTTGTAAGTCAAATGTTTGTAACTTGGCGGTTGCCTGTACATGTGTACCCTAAGGAGAGGTACAAGATTACACCATTAAGTTCAAATTCTGCAATACTTCACTCCATCACTACTTCTAATGGGGAATGTCTCCTCCACCATCTTGTGGAAAAGAAAGTCCTTTTATTAACATTCCCTTAGAAAATATCCAAATAGTAATGGGATGTATTTATTTCCTATGGAATCAGTACATTTCTAAGGTTTGGAACATATTTAAGAAAAAACTGTGTACAATGGCATGAACACTTTGAAACATATAAGTGACTAAAAATTATATACAGTGGTCCCCACTGGGTTTTGGTTATAGGGCCCTTTGTGAATACCCAAATCCCTTAATGTTCAAGTCCCTTTACGTGAAATAGTGTAGCAAAATGGTACAAAAATGGTACACCTTATATAAAATGGCAAAATCAAGTACTTTGCTTGGTTTCTTTTGAAATATTTTTGAGCCATGGTTGAGTGAATCCATGGAAGAAGAACCCATTGAATCAGAGGAGTTGCTGTATTTTAAGACTATTTAGAACATGTCTTATATGGGGAAAATATTTTACAATTCATATTCAAGGTCAGAAATAGAATGATAATTAAATGAACAAATCTTCAGATTCCTACCTTAAATTCCTTGAAGATCAGTGGTTCTCAATCTGTGGGTCCCCAGATGTTTAGGCCTTCAGTTCCCTGAAATCCTTATAGCTGGTAAACTAGCTAGGATTTCTGGGAGTTGTAGGCCAAAGCACCTGAGGACCCACAGGTTGAGAACCACTGATATTTTGCAATGGTGTAATCAATGATTTTTATTAACTTTTGTGACAGTCTAAGCCAGGAAAGAAACTACTCAATTATTTTTTGCTAATACTCTTGAATTGAATTGAGAAAAGTAGAATATAAATCAAATTAATAACAAATACAATTAACCATAGCATAGAAGAGCAAACAACATGAAAGATGAACCAAAAAGTGTTGCCATTTTCCAGGTCTGCAATGTGTGACACCTCATCATATAACATTGAAAATGGGTATTTTGCTTCCTTTACAATTTTTGGTATACCAAATAGATTTTTTTTATGCTGAACACATAAATAATTTCAACATTGTCACACCACATAAGGTTTTTGAGAAATGGCCAATTTTGTTTTAAAATTATTGTGAAATTATGAAACATTTTCTTTCTCAACAGTAATTTTCATGATTTTTTATATTGCTCACCTTTGATAGCCATAACCAACATTATGTAACATGTAACAGAGAGTCAGTCTATTAAAATACTGCAAAATACATTTCTGATTATGAAAAACTTAATCGGGCATGCCAGAGGCATGGACACTAGAGGATGAGGAGGTTGGCGATGATAGTGATCAAATGCAGATGGAATCTGATGCTGATCCTGACTTTGTGCCATCAACATCCAGTGATTCTCTTTTAATATTTTAGGCAGAGCTGAATGAGCAGAATGATCTGGTCAGAGATTTGGGTTTAATCACAGAGCTGTTTCAATCAAGGCTGCAAGGATGGAATCTTTTGTTATCTGGTACCTAAATCTCAAAAATATCTCCATTGTGATGAAGTTTTGACAAAATATGTTAGCGAAGCTGACAGTGTGACTTTTTGCTGTAACATCAATTGATTATTTTGTGCTCTCAGATGTCACCACGACTCAAAAGAATGGGAATTGTTCATTGAATCATAAAGCTGGAAGAGACCACATGGGCCATTTAGTCCAACCCCTGTCATGTAGGAAAAAGCACAATCAAAGTACTCCTGACAGATCCTTAAGTTTAAAGACTGTTTTGCTGCACAATGGCAATATCTACCCTTCTATACCTGTCAGATATGCTGTTCATGTGAAAGATTCAGATGAGAACATGCAACTTCTGCTGAACCAACTTCAATACTTGATGTACAACTGGAATTTGTGTGGTGATCTTAAGTAGTTGCAATTCTACTGTGTCCACAGCTTGGTTGCACGGAGTACTGCTGTTTTCTTTGTGAGTGGGACATTTGAGCAATAGATTTGCATTATATCAGAAAAATGATCTCCACATAATAAACTGGTTCCAGGGCAGCCTAATGTCTCACATGACTCACTCATTGATCCAAAGAAAATATTTCTTCTGCCTTTACACATCACACTTGGGCTAATGAAAATGTTTGTTATGGCAATGAACAAGCAAAGAAACACCTTTATTTCTTTGTGGTGGATGTTTCCTCACATAAGTGATGCAAAGATAAGAAGGCATTTTCATTGGTCCATAAATCCAAGATGTGATGAAGGACAACCACTTTGATGGTCCTCTACACGGTGAAGAATATGTCATGTGGGCAACCTTTAAGAATGTAGTTTGCAACTTTCTAGGCAGGTATAAAGCACCAGATTATGTCCAACAGGTTGAAAGTCTGCTTCAGGCATACAAATCAATGAAGTGAAACATGTCACTGAAGATACATTTTCTTCATTCCCGCTTGGACTTCTTTCTAGACAACCTGGGTGCTGTGAATGACAAACAAGGTGAAAGGTGTCATCAGGACATTGCCAAGATGGAGAAAAGCTATCAGGGCAAGTGGAATCCATCTATGTTTTAAACTGTATGCTAATGTTTTAATGTTAAGGGGTAATAATAATAACAATAACAATAACAATAACAATAATAATAATAATAAAGTTGCCCTTTTCTGGAAAACTGTACATGATACAGATATAATAAATACATAGTTGTGGTCAGCATGTTAAAATCTATTTGGTTCACCAAAATTGTGGGGGAAACAAAACATAATCGATAATATAAAACACAATGAGATGAGAAAACCTTTTTTGCCCTTTCTCTAGCCCCCACCATACAAGGCAAAAGCAGAGAGAAAGAAAAATAGGTACTGCAAATTGAACAGGTGAGTTGTCTAAATGTAATGGGTGATTTGCATATGTAGTATATTTGCTTTGCATAATATGCAAATTAGAGTTCTAAAGATTTAGCAGTCCTCAGTTTTGCAAGAGAATAGTCTCAACATAAAAGGTAGAACATTTTATCACATTTATTAGTTCTTTCTCCACCCCCTCATTTTCTTTATTTATAGCTTTCCTCTGAAATATAGATTATTTCTCAAAAGTGATTCTCCTGTTTAGCACTACATACCTATAGCTGACACCAAATTTCATCTAAATTTAAATTTGAGGGGCATTTTGAAAGTGCTTGCTCGCTCAAAACATCCATAAAATTTCAAGAGAAGACAAATTTCTCAAAAATAGCATTAGGGATGGCAAGATATTTCATTACACTCTACAGTCTTACTGTAAATAGAAATATTGTTTTCAAGGAAATCCTTGCCTCACCTTGAGCATTCATAGATTTTCAAGGCCTACAGAATATTTCTGAGGAATAAAGTCCATCTATAACTGTTTGCATAATTTAAAACACAAATGCTTATAATTAACTTCAATGTTCAATATTCATTCCAGTCAGTGAGATGTAGTTGTGTGAACTAGTATATTTTGCCAATAAATTAACAATTTAAGAAAAAAATGAGTCAAAATGCATGGATTTCATTGAAAAGTGAAAAATATGAAGAATTCCAATCTGATACAAAACCAGGGTGAGATTAAATTCTGGTGGGATTAGAAGAACAAAACTGTAACAAGAGTAATTTATCTTTTCTTCCCTCTTCAATGGTTAAAATATCCATTATTTCATTTGTGAAAAGGACCTGATATCTTAACTTGGTACTATCACTGTTCTCATCAATATCTGCAACAGGCTTACCATCTCATCACATGGACCAATTTGCCCATTGCTTTGCTGCCTCCTCTCCATTTTCAGCACAGAACCCTTCTCATGACACACAGGCACTTTTGGTCAGATTCCATGCTGAAAAGGGAGAGGAAGTGCAGCCTTCCTGTGTTGCCTTCCCAGAAATGGAGAGAAACTGTACAGTGATGTGGGACGTGGAGTGACGGGTTCTCCATGCCCCCACTGGGAGCCCATGGATTTGCCCTAATGTGAGGTGAATCCAAGGGCTTTTAAGATGAGCTCTTGAGTGTACCTTCTTTAAACTTCCCTTAAACCAGTAATTACTATAGCCCCATGCAGCTCCCCCCCAAAATATTTTTTCAGGTTAAAAAAAACCTGGTTTACTCATTAATGGTTAACCAAATCCCCATGCTAAGTCTATGAGACGCAAAAAATTAAGAGTCCCTCCAGAACTGCAAGCACTATCTCAAGCAAATATTGACAATTTATTCACAATGTCATTACTTGCACCTATAGCCAATGTAGCGAAGCAACCAAATTGGGGGGGGGGGGGGGTGTTGAATGCTCTCATTAAGGAGGCCAGACTTGGTGGAGTTGGTTGACAGGGGCAGAGCTGCAGGCTATTGAAGGCTGCTCTGCCCCTGCTGTGCTCTTTGCTTCAGCATGAGCTAGGAGGCAGGTTTCAAGCCCCCCTCTCCAATTTTCAACCCCCCCCCCCCCCGCCGAATTTTTTTCTGGCTACAGCCCTGGCCCCATGGCTTGCAAAGAAGTTTTGATGGTATTTAAAACAAATTGCATGTGTTTGTGGTAAAATGTTGCCTTTAGAATACCACTGACATCCTAAACTGCGCATTAATTTTGAAGTTTCATTTAAGGGGTTACGTCTGCAGAATAGTGAGCACCAAACAGAGGCAAATGTACTTATTTAAAAATGCCACTTCAGTTAGATCAATTTAGAAATTTCAAAAGAAAATAGATGTATTTCTACACACTTGCAATATTTCTCTAGGATATAAAAAAAATAATTAGTGGAGGTATTTTTTTTTCTAAGCATTCATTTACCCAGTGAGCTCTAGCTATTATTAACTTCTATTTTGATACTGTTCTAACAGTTTCAGAGTGACAAATTTTGATGTATTTCCTGTCCAATTATTCCTTTTGAGAACAATGTGATGCAATTAACAGATGCTTGCAACTTGATTTTCTCAGGAGCTTTCAGTGATTACAATTAGTGGATAGATGATAATGAAATGAAAACATTGTCAAAGACCACCTTAACAGCACACGCTTAATCCAAAATGACGAAAAAAAAATCTTCGGTTCTTGTTGTTTCCCTCCACCAAATGTTAAATACTCGATTAGAAGCTAATTTGAAAAAGCAATTTAGTACAGCTTCTTGCTGTGCTCAGCAAAACCACCATCTCCACGTTATGGACTTTACTGTTAAATAGTGAGCAAACAATAATGTAATGTTGCTTTAACAGCTCTGTCGTTACATATATACATTCAGAAGTAAACTCTGCAAACTCCAGTGGGCCCTTTTTGGATTTTTTTGAGGGGGAGAATATATTCAAGCTGTGAATAATTGAAACATGTATGCAGGATCCATGGATATCAAGGACTGATTGTATCTTCATAAGGACATATTTATCCAGTGGATATGCATGATAAGACTAACCCAGAAGTGATAGTTAGAGGGCTTTTGTCAAGAAATGGATGGGGAAATGTTTAATTCTTCTACTCTTTGGAAGGCACTTTGTAGCTAATTCCACCTTTTCTTCTTACAACTCCCCCCCCCCCAAAAAAAAACAAAAAACAAACAAACCATGGCTTAAAAACTTGGAAGCGTTATGAGTGAAGGACAGCATGACATAAAATCATGAAATTCAGTGAGTCAGGCAGAGCAATATCAAAATGCAGGTTAGACATCTCCTGTCTGGAATTCCAAGAGCGAAAATACTCCAAAATTGTCCCCAGGGGTGGCTGAAAAACTTTGCTTTCTGATGTTGCAATGTACATAAAATTTGTTTCATTCAAAATAATTATTTAAAATATTGTATATAATTACCTTCAGGCTATGTCTGTAAAAGATATGCATGAAAAATAAATGAATTTTTGTGTTTGTTTACATTTCTGTCTCATGTGCAATACATCTCATTATGTATGTAATGCATATTCAAATGCAGCCATTCCTAAAAAAAATCTGAAGTAAAAAATACTTCTGCTCAAAGGTATAAGTTTTTTCTACAATTCAAATTGTATTATATAGTGATTTGTGGGTTGGGCTTAACCAACCACAAAAGTGGACAACATTCCTGGAGAGAAGGGAGGTAAGAAAAAAAATAATCAGTGTACCCACTTATAATTTTTCATTAAGGTTTAGAGTCCTGCTCTTCAATATATTCAAGCTTCTGTGAGAAATGAAAAAGTATTTTATGAATACCTATAGTTACCTTTTGGTATCTCACAATCACTGTAGTAATATCTTTAGCATAAGATAAAGAGTTATATAGAGAGTACTTTTGCTCAGGGTTCCAGACCACCAGTCATACTTTGTTCAATGATATTCCTGTCCAATACACATGTCAGTGTGTGTCTCTGTGTGTGTCTGTGTGTGTGTGTGCGTGAGCGCGCGCACGCGCGCGCGCACACACACAATGTATTTCTGTCCATCTAATGGTTGGTAAGCATTACTTGATCACAGAGTTGCTTTTATCTTTTCCCTTGGAGTTGCTTGTATCTTTCCCTTTGGAGTTTTCAGTCACTATGTTAGAACCATTGTGGTGATCGGAGATATATGCAATCCTGAGAAATAATAACATGTACTCAGTATGGTAGTCCTTTTCCACATAATATAACAATCCATACTAGGATGGTTACAAGTGCTTACTTCTGTATATTAGCTTTTTGAACATGTTTGCTCAAGGCAATTTCTATGCATATCTTTAAACTTGTCTCTAAGTTCATTTATTTATTTTGTTTATTAGAAAAATACATATCCCATATGTTCAATTTTCATAATAGTGCTCAAAGCAGCCATTTTTTTTAAAAAAACTATCTTCAATATAAAATAACTGAACACAAAAATAAACAAACAAATCAAAGAGAAGCAGTATTGCATATAGTTGTACACCAGCAGATCTTCAAAATTATTCATCTCAGTTTTGAGAAATTGGAAGAAATCATTTATAGGATTTCTCCAGAAGGGGGCAAGGAGAAGTTGTTTAATGGTTTCTTGAAGTTAAGGGTTACTATTAGCATATCCTTAGACTTTTATTTTGCTAAGCGTCTGGGAGTTTTTGTTCTATTTTATTTGTATAGTCACTGCAACAATTCTACTGTCAGCCTGTCCAACATTTTGGAAATTCTAAGATAGTCTATGCTGTTCAACTGTGAGGGAGAAACAGTTGCCATCTGAGAACAGCTGAAATGATTCTGAGGATGGACTGAAAAATGCACTTCATTTTCTAGTCTGAAGTGGTCAAGAAGATGAATAAAAACAGAGCCATTTCAACTATATTTACATTGACAGTGTCCAAGATTCAGCATATCACTGGAGTCTGTGTTCAAGATTCAGCACATCACTTTAAGGAGCACTTGTATGTCTAAAGAGAAAATCCTCACTGGTCTTCATTTTCCCACATATATTTACATATCTATACAGAACTGTATTCATGCTCCACCTAATTTTTTTTGTGTCTGGTCTCATTATTCCCTGGTTAGTCAGCAAAGCAGACTTATACCTGTACAGTGAAGGATGTTGCAGAGGCTACCAACCAATGGATGAGAGGTCAATGATGACAGGTATGACAGGGAGCATAGATAGAGCATTATCTTTCCTCATTACTTCAACCCACCTTTCTCCTACATTGCAGTGTGAGCTTCACTAACTCTTGGGACAGGCCTTACGGGCTTTGCCCTCACTTAGTCCTGTTACTTGGAAGTGGGGTTCTTTAGGTCTGCCTTCCAGTAGATAGTCCGATGCAGAGCAACCTAGCTATCAGGTTGCACTTGGGGCTCAGGTGGCTCACCTGGAGGGTGCACTGAGGAGGAAGTCTCCCCACTCTTGCTCTTTTCTAGTTCAATGCAGTTTTTAAAAGTTAGCTAAATAAAATAGACCTTAGGTTCTTGTGGGTTTTTTCGGGCTATAGAGCCATGTTCTAGAGGCATTTCTCCTGACGTTTCGCCTGCATCTATGGCAAGCATCCTCAGAGGTTGTGAGGTCTGTTGGAAGTAGGAAAAATGGGTTTATATATCTGTGGAATGGCTGGGGTGGGGCAAGGAGCTCTTCCCTGCTGCAGTTAGGTGTGAGTGTTTAGCTGATCACCTTCATTAGCATTTGAAGGCCTGCCTGAGCCTGGGAAAATCTGTTGCTGGGAGGTGTTAATCTGTGTCTGGTTTTAACACCTCCCAGCAACAGATTTTCCCAGGCTCAGGCAGGCCTTCAAATGCTAATGAAGGTGATCAGCTAAACATTCACACCTAACTCCAGCAGGGAAGAGCTCCTTGCCCCACCCCAGCCATTCCACAGATATATAAACCCATTTTTCCTACTTCCAACAGACCTCACAACCTCTGAGGATGCTTGCCATAGATGCAGGCGAAACGTCAGGAGAAATGCCTCTAGAACATGGCTCTATAGCCCGAAAAAACCCACAAGAACCTAGTGATTCCAGCCATGAAAGCCTTCGACAAAATAGACCTTGCTCAAACCAATTTTCTATGTCTGGTCTTATTATTCAATGGTCAGCTAATATATTTATTTATTTATTTATTTACGGCGCTTATATGCCGCCCTTCTCACCCCGAAGGGGACTCAGAGCGGCTTACAATATATATTTTCATACAATATATTATATTATTAGCAAAGTACAATATCAGTATATATTACTATATTGCACTATACCATTATATTGTAATATTATTAGGAATATTACATGTAATTAAATATATATTTATAATTATAATATTGAATTATTATTACTAGTATTATATTATATTACATTATAATATTATAAATATTATACGTATATACAATATACTATATTATATTATTAGTAAAGACAAGATGGCAGTGTCTTCTGCTCCCCTCTGTCTTCTCTCTGGCCAGAGCAGTCGTTGTATGTATGTAGCTAATCTTCCATATCTACAGCTATAAATAGAAGAGGCTTCTGTTTATCTGCCATATTCTTAGAGCCCTTTATAATTTCTTTTTCTATTTCTTTCCCTGGTGTTTCTGAGCTTACATTTTAATTATCACCAAAGTCAAGAGTGGTACGTATTTTTCTCATCTATTATATTTGTGGCAGGCAAAACTCCGACCCCACCTCCCAGCACTATGCTGGCTGGATAACAATCTGCAGTGATAGGTGGTGCAATGTGCCAGCTGAGGAATGCCCAAAACAAAGCCATGTGGAAATGACAGGTAAAACAGACCCTACAAATTCATGGGACAAATGCTAGGAGAAGGAGGAGGAAAAAGCAGCAGCAGCAGGATTATACTTGTTGTCATGAGTCTGCCCACTTCTGGCTGAGTGCGGGAAAATGAGGAGGAAGATTGCCTCATGATATCTCCCCTTTTTAATTAAAATATGGGAAACTGGGAAGCTTGCAAATTATGTTGCTGTTGTTGTTACTATTATTGACTGGTTGATTGATTGAGACCATCATTTTCTTAAGTACGCCCCTCCCCCCAAAAATAACTCCGTAAAAATACACAACACCTCTTATTTGGGTGGGATTTCAGCAATTCTAATATTGGTAAGGTACTTTTCAAATGTGTTCTAAAATTTAAAATGCAATTTTAGGATTATATTTTTCCTTTATTTCTTAAAAAATCTATTTCTGCCTTTATGTGCTTTTATCTTTATCTCCTTTTAATCCTGTTTAGGGTCACAGAGCTGAGAGAAGTTGGGCTACAAGTCAACCATGGACACAGACAAGCAACTTTTTAAAAAGTGATTATAAGAACTGATTATAGTGAAGTGAAAGAGTCAAGTGATTATAATGAACTCAGAGAGCTCCAAGAGAAAGTGAACTGCACAAATTCCAGTTCCATAATTAATTGCAGACATTCTCCTACTAAAATTGGAATTCTGTAGGAGTATGAGTCTGAATGACCCAGAGAAATAATTAAGAAATAGATTGAGAGGAATCTGTTCATATCTAGCTAGCCTAGCTTTGAATGAGGTGCTTAGCATTAAGATGATTGTATGAGCTCAGAAAAGAAAAAAGAAGGTGCTGAAAAGTCATTTTGTGGACTACAAAAAGTAATATCTATCTCACAACCTCAGCTTTTGATAGCATTTGATCTGTAGACATGAACATATAATAATAACATGCACTTATGGCTTTGCAAATTTCTCCTTCACCACAAATCAGTTTTGCTTTACAAATACCCTGAATAAAGGCCTATGAATATTTTAATTGGAAAGTAAAAATGAGAGGGAGCACGTTGCTAATTAAAGCCTATGTTATGTATCTTCGGTCTTCCCTATTGAAGCACCCAAAGGTCAGTTGCAGTTGTTATACAAGCTGACCTGTACATCTATAAGGAAAATGTTACAGTATGTAGTGTGTGAGAGAATGTAGTTTTGTAAAAACTCTGATTTCTTAAATACAGTAGATGGTTTATCAGGTTCTCTCCAGTCCATGTGCTTACAAAGCTGTTTTGATGCCCGTTGCTCTTTGCTAAGTAATTCCCTCTACCAGGGTTGCCAAAAGAGTTTCTATGAAATGTGTGGGACACAATTTTCAGAAACACACAATATTCTTTAAATTCCATCCATCCAAGATAAAGTAGTTCAAATTTTATCAAAAATGAAGACAAGTGGCCCTGGTATTGATACATTCATCTTCTTTTTATACATACCAACATACTGTTAAGAAAAGAACCGTTAGCTCTTAACAATTCCTTTTAGGCTTCTAACTTACAATGGAAGTCTCCACTTCTGTATCCATACTTCCATTTACTGATGTTCATCATAGCTCAGGAGCAGCTATATCTTTCCCATGAGTGTATCACTCTCTCTGCAGTCAATGTGTAAAATGAGACTTCTCACAGCCTCCCACATTTTGCTCATGATAGATCTCATCATTATAAATCTTATTGATTGTACAGTATTAGGGCCATTCTTGACAGATCCACAGAACTTGTCCTCATTTAGAAGTTTATCACACAATAAGTACAGTGTCACACTATAGGGTATTTTAAGATGTAGTGAGATGTACCCTGGTGACAATCTGTCACATATCATGTCCATTTCCTTTGGTATGTATGAAAACCACATCGATAAAAGAAGAAGACTTCACAAAGAACAACACAATGCCCTGAAACTTGAACCCATTTTTCATAATAACATTTGTTTTATAGGAAGGCTGTACTGCTGTAATAATTATTTTTGTTTGTCCTGAGACTATGTTTGACAGTGGTTACAGGTGTCTAGCCATGTCATAAATTTTCAGGCCTGCAGTGGATAGGTAGGGCTGATAGTTTGGACTCTAAAGGGCAACCAAACCTCTGGGATAAGAATGAGGAAAGGTTAAAAGGAGACTAAGAAAAAAAGGTACATTTAAAGCAACTTGCCTGTGAAAACCCATGTTTTTCCACTTTTTGTTTTAGTGCCAGGAGGACTTAAAATAGATAATGAAGAATTCTGAGATCTAATGCATGCTTCTTTTTCATTCTTTTAATATTTGTATTACTTTGAGAGAGGGGGCAAAGATGAGATAGAGACATAAATAATAAAGATTAAAAATGCAAAAAAAGTCCCTCTAATGTCACTAAAATAGAGTGTGAGCAATTATGTATGTAGAGGTAGTTCATTCTGTGTGGGGAAAAAACCCTACCTATTTCCAATTTTTGTTTTTTTAATAAAAAATATGTCCCTCTCAGGACCAAAAGATAGGTTGTTAATTTCTGTTTAGGAGTTGTCTTATATTCATTGTAACAATTTAATTGGCGTGCTTGGGTCTTATTCATACATACATCTAACACATGTATTAGGAAACCTTTTGAAAAAATACCTTGAAATGTGATTGAAGGGTAGCATAAAAATGCCTATAATAAAGACATATTTCAAGAATACTATTATAGAAAATAGATGCCATCAAATAAAAGTGGCAGCCATCGCCATGAAAGCTCCTTGGGGATTTTTATTATAAAGTTATAAATAACATTTCAGAACAGTGTTGCAGAAGAATTTGACTGGTTCTCTACCTGCTTGCAAAGTTTAGCTTTATGAGAATTACAAGATGCACCTTGCAACAAAATATTTTTTCCTTTAAAATTTCACAGAAAGTTGTTTTGTCCTCTGGGTCTAGTAAGGCTGTGTGGAGAAGACCAGCCTCACTACTTCAGAAAGGGTATCTTTGATGGTGTGGAGTGGGTTGGCTCACTTGGCTGACAGGTGATTGGTTTGCCATTTTCAAAGACATCTGTTCTTTTCATCCTCTCTTCCTCAAGCATTCTTTACACCAGGCTCTTTCAGCTCCATCAAGAGACAAGACTGTCAACTGAAAATTCTTCCTTCCTCCAGCAAAAGGGGTGAAGTGCCATGTGGTTGGCTTCTGAAAAAGGACTCCTACATAACTGATGATCATAATAGATGTACATGGAAATTAATGTAAAAATTGGCCCTAAATGCGATAAATGAACCAGCCCTAAGTGGAAAAGAAAATTTTATGGCCACATAGAATAGGAAAGAGACTAATCTAACCATACTTTATTCACTGAATTCCCAGACAAAATTTTACCTTTGAGACACCAGAAGCTCCCACAAAATACCTTGCAGGGGGAAAAGCCCTTGTGATTGATTGTACTGCGTGAAACAATTGTCATCTGCCTGCAGCTCTGCAGATATGAACCATTTCATAAACATCACTGCATGCAGCACAATTATTATATTTAGATTTGATCTATTTGTCCTTGTTGATTGGGCATTACCCACAGTCATTGTGACTGATGGGTGAACTACACAGGCTATTTCCTTGCAATGGCATGTTGCTTTGTAGAATGTTGGCCCCAACACCTCATTTCTCACTTTTGAGATAATGCTGACTTGAATTTCCCATGCAATTTCGACACACTGTGGTGAAGACTAAATGTGTTTCCTTTAGCTACCGATATGCTTTGGCCTGACAGAATACAAATCATTTTATTCCCTGCATTCTATTTGTCTTTCGTACTTCATTATTTCAAGCTGCCGTTGCATATGCCAATCTGATATTGTCTTGAATGACTTGAAAGAGTTAGAGGAATTACTCTTAACTCATTTGTGTGGCATGGGCCCCAAATAAATCTAAGAAACAAATTCCTAGTAGAAAACTTTACAATGATATAATATCAAGTTCGACCTTAGATCCATTTGCTCAGCACTGTCTCTCTACACTCACTTGTAGCTGTTCACAATGGTTTTAGAGAAGGTCATTATAGGTCTTTACATGGGTCACCATTTTGTTTCCCCCATGTTCCATTGTGCTCCATGGAAAAAGGGCTGGCACTTAGCCATGTCATCCTTCATCACCATAGCAGTAGACACATTGCTCCAGAGCGCTTCTCTTCATCATGGCACCTTTGGTGATGTAAGTAACAGCTGGGAGAGGTAATCTGGAGTTTTGGAGTGTGGTGTCATCTATACACAGATGACACCCAACTTTATCACCACTTTCCACCTAATTCTAAGGCAGCAGTTCCTGCTAAACTGGTACCTGGCAACTGTAATGGATTAGATGAGGGCAAACAAATTGAAGCTTAAATCCAGACAAGACAGAGGTGCTCCTGGTCAGTTTTAAGACAGATCTGGGAATAGGGATTCAGCCTGTGCTAGCTCGGGTCAGTTCTGGATCCAAGTCTGAACCTGCAAGCCAAAGTTCAGAGCAGTGATCAGGTGTGCTTTTGCACAGTTAAAATGAGTGTGCCAACTTCACTCATTCCTGGAGAAGTCCGATCTGACCATGGTGGTACATGCCTTTGTTGCATCCCAGTTGGATTACTGTAATGACTCTTCACAGGGCTGCCTTTGAAAAGTTCTTGTAAACTTTAGGTGGTCCAAAGAGCAGCAGCCAGACTGCTGACTGGGGTTGGCTACAGGGAGCATACAACTCTTCTGTTGCAAAAGCTCCACTGGCTGTTAACATGTTTCTGTTTCAAAGTGCTTGTTTTCACCTACAGAGCCCTCTATGGTTCCACTCCAGGATTTCTGAAAGACTGTATCTCTTTCTATGAACTTGGGAGACATCTATCCTCCACTGGGGAGGGCCCCCCTCTCAGTCCCTCCACCTGCTGAAGCACACTTGGTGGGAATATGGGAGAGGGCCTTTTCAGTGGCTGCTCCCACACTATGAAGCTCCCTCCCAAGAGAGGGCAGGATGCTCCCATTCCTGCTGGCCTTCTGCAAGCAGAGCATGACCTTCTTCTGCCAGTAAGCATTGGGGGAAGATAAGGGACAGACTTTGGGGAGGTGTGGGTGGGATGGGAGGGCTATGAGTTTTAAATGCCATTTTAAGTATATTTATTGTATTGTAATCTATTTTACCACACTGTTATTATTTATTTCTTTTTTTAAAAAATTGTATTGTCCTTTTAATATTTGACTAAGTATGGGATTGTTAGCCACCTTGAGTCCCCATGGGGAGAAAGGCAGGCTATAAATACACGTGCATGACTTGGAGAGAGGAGGGGGATATCCCCTTCTTTTCCCCTCCCTTCTCTGAGTCACATGGCATCTTAGCTTAAAATAATGATATTAATAATAACTTTATTTTTATACCCCACCTCCATCTCCCTGAAGGGACTTGGATGGCTTACAAAGGGACAAGCCCAGAGAGCACAGAGTTAAAACATAATGCAATAAAATAAAATCAAAACAAACATTTTGCTTACATTTTGCTGACATAATCTGGGAGCAGATTGGTGTACCATCACAGAATCTGGGCAGCAATGCTTTGGACCAGCTTCAAATTTTGTGACCCATGTAGATGCTCCCCTAATCATTCTGGAAATAACAAATGGGATTAATTCATTACTGCTCATATCTTTTCAATTCCTGCATTGACCATGGAAAGCTAGTTCATGTGTTTCTACTGAATTTTATCACTCTGACCTTGACAGCCACAAAAATACAAGGCAGTGGTGAAGATAGAAGAAAAACAAGAATTATACTCATATTAAAATCACGGAACATAGTAAATTTCAGTCACATTTCTAGATAAGATGCTCTTCTCATGTCAAACTGGTGGAGGTGGGTGGCGCATTATGGTGTATGTGTTGCCACTGCTTTTCATACCATGTGGGAAATGTGAGCAATTAGGCATGTAGGAGAAACTCACATTCTAGCTCCTACCAAAGCCAATTCTATATTTCCTGAAATTGGCTTGCAAATGTTACTCTTTCGGACAATATTTTCCTCATCCTCTCTCCTTCCCTTTTCCTCCTCCTCTTCTATTTTTATATTTTTTCTTACTTTTTTGACAGTTATTCCTTCTGTACTGCAGCTAGCAGAGATATGGATCATATCTGCTGTATAGAGAGGATTCTGGGAATAGTAGTTAAAATATTTTTCAAAGCTTTGGGACACTTTGGAAATGATTGAAACAGAAGTAGAGTGAAATCCAACAACAAGATTTCAATTTTTTCGCAGTAAATAAAAGAATTTCCATGTTGACTAAAATAAGCAGAATGAAGTGGGGTTATAATAGTTTTGATGCCATCAAATGAATTTAAGAAACTGACCCAAATGAGACCAGCTTCTTTTTCTTGACATTGTTGCTGGGTTTGTTCATTTATTTGAGGATTTGAATGTTTCCATCTCTCCTCTGTGATTATTACACATGTAGCCCACAGCACTAGCAATTATAGTTGGCATTGTGCTTTAATGATCATCTTTGTTGTATGTCATCAGTCTGTTTACCCACCTCAATCAGGAGAACACAGTCTCATTTGGAGAAAAAACAATGCCTATAGCAAATAATCAAAGACCTGCAGAATTTCAAGTACTTCTTGCTCAAAACTGAAGGTTCTCATCCCTTCTCCCCTTGACTGTTGGGAAAGCATATAAATAGAGCACATAATCCTTTCCCTTGTAGTGGATTGTTTAAAGAAGGGTGAAGCAGAAATCCAAGAATTAGAGGCAAAGTTCAAAAGCCTCACATTGCCCCATCCATAGCCCTTTACTGATATGTACCCCAGAGAACCGACCAAAGCAAAGCTGGCTTCAATAATTTATTGAACTGCCAAGGACTCCATATTTGTTTTGGCTGTATCTGAAATATTGTCAGCAGAGATTGGGAAGGGGCGGGGGGAGATGAAGAAGAGAAAAACAACCCTCTGATACTTGATGTTAAATTTGTTTCAGAACAGTCTCGTAGGGCAATCCACAGAAGCAATGCCTCAGACATGGATTTGTGTATTCCTAGGTAATTGGATATTTCAGTTCAGTTCTTCCCTCTTCCTTATTTTGCCTCAGTAGTTCTGTCAACGGTGCTTCCGAAGCAGTAAATCATGTAACTTGCATAATTGCCCTTCCTATCAGTTCAGAATTTAGATGGGAATATTTAGAAATACCCATCTCCTTTGAGAAGATCAAAGCATCTATTAAATGCTCAGTGTCTGGTCAATCACTAGGGAAAAGCATTTGCTTTGCTTTTGCATTGCTTTCCCTCACCATATTGACTATCAAACCTTTTTTCTCCTTGATTGCTCAGGTTTCAAGAAGACTTCCTTATTTTCTTTTTTTAAAGACACTCGAATGGAGAGAAAATATATTTTTCTTACCACTTAATGAGATCATGTCTAATGTGTTTAAAAAGTACCCTGATCTGCAGATAGGTTTCATGTATTTTCATTGATTGGAGAAAACTGCAGATTTTCTCTAAGACACAACTCGGATGACTTAAAACCAGGGATAGGAGGAGGGAGGGGGAGAGAGATGGAAAAAAAGTTTTAAGAAAAGATTTGCAACCTAATTCCACAGTTGCTTCACTTCTGTCACTCTAGCTTGGTGAATGGTAACTCGGCAACACATTCTGCTGGTGTAGAAGCCAGCTGCCTACTTATCAAGTAACATTTCCTCCTCATTATAGCTTAGCTCTGAACATGCTCTGTGTTTCATTATACCTTTTGTGTGACAAGCTTTAATCATGGCTATCATAGCAAGAAGAATCCTGTGTGGATATACAGCACTTTTAACTTGTTGACTATACATCAGGGAAGGGAACTCTGTCACATCTATCCTATACAATGTCGTTTCTGTTTCCCTTTTATGTGTCTGTTGGGATAGTTTGTATCATATGGAATGTTGTCACACGAACCTTCTAATCCACTACACTTCCATTATCTTTGATAGGGGACAGATACTGCATTGAGCACCTTTAATATCAAACCACTCTTTTCCAGTTCACTAATCTGTGGTTCCACAATCCTACTTCTGCATACCTTCATGACATCACCTTCCTGCACTACTGCATACTTCTGTTATTATTGTTGTGATTTTAGTGCAATTGCATAATGCCAGCATTTTAAAATCTCAAAAATGCAAATATAAATATAAACTATGAAAAAAAATGCCTTCAACAATACAAAAATGAAATGGTAAAGGGAAAATAGAGGAGTAAAATCCATTCCCTCTAAAGTCACATTATTGCTGGCATGCTATCACATAAATGCCTCTGAAGGAAGCAAATTAAAAAAAATAGACTTTAATCAGGCAGACTTAGGGAGGAAATCACATCTGCCATTGAACCAATGCAAATGTTTTGGAATTGGGAGCTATTGATGATTTTGCGTACTAACGAGTAATACTTAAACTTTTCCAACGGACACCTCCCTCATTTTCTATGTCCTAAATTAATAAAAGTGAGAAAAATCACTGATTTTAGTAGACATCTTCCACTGACATTCCACTGGCCACTGAGGGCCTTTCAACACAGTCATACAAACCAGAATATCTAGGAAGATAATTCACAATATCTGCTTTGAACTGGATTATCTGAGGGCCCTTCCACACAGCCCTATATCCCAGAATATCAAGGCAGAAAATCCCACAATATCTGCTTTGATCTGGGATATCTTACTCCACACTCAGATAATGTGGGATTTTCTCTCTTGATATTCTGGGATATAGGGCTGTGTGGAAGGGCCCTGAGTTCACACTGCCATATAGATTGTAAACCTGAGGACAAATTAACATTTTGTAAGCCAGTCTGAGTGTCTTTCCAACTTGAAGAGCAGGATAAAATGAGGTTGGTCTAGGTCTTACTCCCATCATTCTGGGTTTTGTAGTGACCGCCAGGTACAAACACAGCAGTGTTTTTTGTGCCTCACTTGGCACATAAAGTGATGCTAGCCAGGGCAATAAGGTGATTGAAGAGGGAAAGAGGAAAGGAGGAAGTGAGTTCTCTTTCCCCTTCCTTCTCTTCTATCACTTTGTTACTCTGGCTATCATCACTACAGGTGCTGAATGTCAACCAGCACCATTTTCAAGCCTAATGGTTACTACAAAGCCTGGAATGATGTGAACAAGGTAGTGTGGTGATCCAGCAATGCTGTAACAGTTTCAGGACCGCTAGGTCATATGGCCACCACCCAGCTGCCAGACATGCCCACCAGGCCCCTCGCTAGCTCAGCAACTGGATGTGCAGACCAATGCAACCCTGATCCAGGGTGCTTCACTCTGCATACCTGTGAGAAACAAATGCTTGGTAACCACAGTAGAAACAAATGATATTCTGCAAAATCTAGGATGTATGTGTGTGTGTGTGTGTGTGCGCGCGCGCGTGCACTTGCAATGTTTTAGTCAAGATGCTAACGTAAATTTATAAGAACAAATTGTAAAAAGGCTAACAAATAAGTGATGATCCCTCAGTGGTGTCCTCATCTGTATACTTCCATGATCTACTGTGAAAATAAATTTATAAAAAACTAAATAAAAGATACTTTTAAAATGTTGTGAAAATAGCCACAAAACATGGTTAAAGCAATTTTATTGTATCAAACAATATCCAGTCATTGATCTACTTTTCACAGACCCCCCCCCCCCCGTTGCCTAATAAATAGGCAGCTTGTCACTATTTACAGCTCCAACAATCTTCTTTGCCTTTTACAAGCAAAGCATGTCAACCCCCCCCCCCCCCATGTTTAATGATTTGTTTGTCAATCAATAGGCTGACATTTGAGGACAAGCTTGACAGCAGGAAAATTAAGAGAGGTTTCACTTTAAACTGAGACTTCTATGGACTCTTTGATGTAATTATGAAGCATGACCCAGTGCCTTTTTTGTAATATCCACAGTTTTATGAAAGGGACAGTATTCTTTGCTATTTTGTAAGTGATTAGACCTGACATTTGCTGAGCTACCAATTCAAAAACATAAGAAATGTAGCATAAAGAGCAAATCAGTCAGTTGAAATGGTTACTTCTTGCATGCCCTTTTCACACTGTCCAAGAATCATTTTGTAAAACCTTTTAGAGTATATTATTTTCACATATTTATTAAATGTATATTTAGGTTTGTTGGAATTCCTACAGCATAAAGTCAATCAAATGTCAATTGAAGGCAATAGAAAGACTCCTGTGGACTAATGCAGTTTTTTCTGCTTTCACAATGTACTTAATTTTTTTATATAGATGAATTATGTGGTTTTCAAAAAGAAAGCAGAGAATACATTTTTCCTAACTCAGCAGTGTTTTGTAAAGGAAGGATAGGGGACTTTCAGCCTGGTTCTTCATTTTTCTTTATTTTTTGACATGATTCCCATGATTGGAAACTGTAGAAAATATACCTGTGATTGACCAAACACTCTGAAACAGGGATGGAGAACATGGGACCTCCATATCAACTGATACTCTTATCATCCTTTTACTTACATAGCCTTTAGTAAATGGTTTTGGAAAGTACAGCCCAGCAATGTGTAGGGAGTAAGTAATTTGTCCCTTTTCTGTTCTACAGAAGTGGTTGTGATAAGTAAAACACTTTCAACAATTATTGGTGTAAATGCGAAGTCCCACAAATGTCTATCTGCTGTTGGAAGACCTGATAAAATTTCCAAGGGATTAAAAAGAGAGGAAAGGAACAAAAACTTTTGGAAACATTAGACACACATTCCTAGAAAAGAAAAAAGAAAGGAAGAGGCAAGTGACATGAACCAAAGAAGTCCTCAAAAATTGTAGTGATGAAAGAAAAGCAAGTACAGGTACAATTATGACTGCCATCCTTTTAAGTAACTATGATGTCATAAGTCTGTTTTATGCCATCACAATTCACTTTAATGTTCCATGCACATGTACTGACCAAATGTCCTCCCTTCAAGCTTAGCTTTTCAGTACTGCAGCCTTCCCCCAAGAGATCCATTTTCTTGTTGTCACAGCTGGGAGATGAGCAGAAATGAATTCAGATAAATTTATTTATTATTTATTTAAAACATTTATATTCCGCCCTTCTCACCCTGAAGGGGATTCAGGGCAGAGCACAGCATATATATGGCAAACATTCAATGCCAGGACACAAATTCATATACACATACATAAAGATTAAAAACATTTATCTCAATATTAAAATACACCATTTAAAACTGTCCTAGTCATCAGCATCAAATCTAATTGGCCTGGTAAAGAGAGATGGATCTGTTCACCCTCTGCTCTCCAACAACACTGATGCACAACTCAAAAGGTAAGTTAAGTCATAGCATATGAAGATGTAGTAATAGAAAAGTAGCTACATCTACACTGAAGTATGTTGGTCAATGTGTGTATTGAAAACCAAACCATTTGTTTTGGAAATTCTTTAGAGTGCTCTTCGTTTTTTACACTGTGTAGATACACAAATCACTAGATTGATGGGGTTTCAAATACTAGTTTAATACTAGTTTAATATGGTGCCTTTCTCATTTTTATTTTTACTTGCAGGCATGTGTTTTATGCTTTTATAATTTATTGTTAATTTATTGGGTGGTTTTATCATTTATTCTTCCTTGATTTTCTTTGCTTTTGATGGTGCAGAAGTAGCACGGAGAAATTACAAATGGTAATCAAGTTTGAAAGCTTTATAAGTTCCTGACAGTGAGATCTGTCCTACATCATGATTCTGAGTCAAAATGAAACACAAAATGTACCCAAGTTCAATACAGCTTTTTGTAGAAATATGTGTGTTTCAATATTTATGCACAACCATGATAGCCTCAATGCAGGTCATAATGATCCAATTAAAACTGCAGCCAAGAGGGGGAACACAAAGGAAAAAAAAAACAGCAATGCAAAAAGTAGGCAACACTTAATCTAGTCTCATGGTGCAGTGAATGAAAATACATTTCCTAAATACGCCTAGGAAATTTAAAAAGAAGGAAAGAGAGATGAAGCAGAGATAGTCTGTTAAAATACACAATGATGAGTTAGGGAAACTATTATGTATCTAATGTTGTTATAACTCATATTAAGAAAACAGGCAATCTCTGTGGCCTGATCAGCTGGCCTTGGATCCTAGAGTTGTAGTTTGGAGAGACACCAGCACTCATTGTCAGATAAGAGAAATACTTTGTAAAATGACAACTGCCAGTAACCATGGCAGTTAAAGTGCTATCAAACTGCATTAATTATATCCAGTACAAGTACCACAGAAGAACCTAGAAGAGATGGAGTTGCTGATGTTTCTACCAACTTCCTTTACACAATTCTAACCTACACTGCAAACAATATTTCAAGCATGATGGGGCTTATATGATTTTTTTTAATGTTTCTGCCTGATGGAGAAGGTCCTGGGGGTCTGGATGATTTGTTTTATGTCTTTAAGATGGTCAAATAAAGGTATCCAAATGATATTTAAATTTAGCTGATTTTTTTTTTTTGCATAGCCACAGCAACAACAACTATTATTTCCAATGGTAATCGTCTAATGCTTTTGTAATGAGCTTTGTTATTTTATAGTTTATATTAATGTAAACTGCAAAAGTAAGATACACTGATAAGACAAAAGATTCACACACAGTAAACAATCACACCACACACACACACACACATATATATATAAACAACACCAAGATAAACTAAGTGGCCACAGTTAAAATTGGTTACTTCTTTACCTTCAGGCTTTAAATTAATATTTTAAGCATCATTTTATAAGAAAATACTTGACAACACATACAGAATTGCTGTGAGATAACACTAATCAAATTCACAAATAATCAATAATGCAAACATTAAACCAGAAGACCAACTATCTGTGAATGAGAGAGTGTGTGACTATAAACTATTACCTGTCACTTGCTGGCAATGTCATATTCTTCATATTTTGTCCTGTATCTGAAATACAATATCATTGTAATATATTTACCCTACAGATATTTTCAAAGTCTTTGTTTGCCAATTCATTTGAAACTTACAGATTTTAGAGACATTTTGAAAGGAATTTGTCAAGTTTCATTTAATCACATTGATAGAAAATAGAAATAAGAAGTAATGAAAGGCAATAGCTCATACTAGTAATGCTTTTCATTAATTTTTATCATTCTGATGAGTAATGGCTCCAAATTGCATTTTAAATAATATAATTAATGAACAATTGGAACAAACTACTTTTTAAAAGTTATATTCCTCAAGTGAATTTCTTTTCAGGAATCAGTTTAGCTGGTTTGGTCCCTAATGTCACTGAGGATTTTGAACTGGAAAAATGTGTTAATAAATCTTAGTAATTATAAGCATTGGTGTTTGTTTGTGAAAAATTCCCTAGATTATCTAGAATACATCATTCTCATACACCAGGCATGGGCTCTATTAACAGCTCCTCAAAATCAAATAATATTATTATATATAGGAGAAAAATGAGGAAAAGACTACTTCAAGATGTGTTCTTCTCATTCATTAGTGCTAATGGCAACTGAACATGAAGGAGGGGGCAGATATTTTTTTAAACCTAGCAGCAAAGATAAGGGACATGATTATATAATAACCTGTTTTCATAAGACCATTTTGTACTCAGTGGGAAGCTTAGCTAAGATTTCTTTGGTGGAACAATACATTGAATGAACTGAAAAAAAAATCTATGGCTTTCCCAGCATCTCTCTTGGGGCAGCAGGGGCTCCTTTGGTATAAAATTGGATCAAGTAGAGTGATTATCCCTTAAATAGTGTGTCTATAGAAAATGACTATTGGAGGAAGTTGGAGGGCTAGGCCACTTAAAAGCTTGTCCTCACAGTATGGGATTTCCTGCCCTGCAGGGTGGTTCCTATTCAATTCTATACTCAAAAGGAAGACCTTTCTTTTTACAGGGTATACAGTATTTGAAATGGGACATGCAGCACATTGCTCAGAAGACAGATACAAAGAGAATATAAGAGGGGGGTGGGGGGAAAGTGAGGAAGATTTTTTTTCACTTGGTTTGTCCTGAAAGACATAAGATTGCAAAGCAAAGCAAATGTCCCTGAAACCTCTGTAGAAAACATGAGTAATGGAAAAAAGCATATGCTTTTTATTCCAGCCTATTTATTTCCACATTTCAGCTCCCACAAAAGAAATATGATGTTTCCAATGTGCCAGGTATATATGAATATAATCTTTTAGTACGCATTACTTTAGAATTCCCCCCAGGATTTCAGATGAGATGCACACTCTTTGCCTACTCTTTCAGTTCTAGTGTAATAATGCACAGAATAAGGCTTGAGTTGTGAACATTTATATCAGTCCAGAATTTTCGTCATTAGGGTTTTCAATATCTGTTAGGGTGCTTTTTAAACCATTTATTAGTTTTAAAAAAATATTCTTCACAGCCTGAAGTCAGAAATAAGATTTCTGGTTCAGCAAACATCTTTCAAGTCCTGTAAAAAAGTTGAACCACCTGATATGGAACATGATGATAAAATCAATCCTGTTAGCAACTTATATTTGGTTTCAAACAAGCCAATTGCATCTCTGAGAAACAATTAACTAAATTCTTGAAGGAAAGCATCCATGTTGTCAAATCATATTCCCTACATACACTCACATCTTTAATTAATGTATCAGAAACCCTTTAAGACATCAAAAAGACATCAAGGAAAGGAAAGCTCTACCTGAGCAAAATTAGCTTTCAGATGGGATCTAAATTGGACACTAGTATTTTTAGTTAAATATTTTAAAATATTATTTTAATTTTAAAATAAACTATTTTTGCCTGCAAATGGAGATAATTCTGTTGAAAGAACACAGAGGACCCCCTCTTACTGTTCTCTGTCAAAATACACATCTACTCAGTCATAGAAGAAAACTTCTTTAGGTGGACACAATGTACTGAGCATGTTGCATTCACAAACAGCCAGTGTTCTTGTTGGGGAGGAAACTGTGCCCTTTTCTAGTTGTGTAGCTCAGTAAGTTTTTAAATTATTTTTATAATGTAAATCCACAGTTTCTGCAAAATTCTTTAACAAAACACATCTGAATAATACCACCTCCTGACATCATTTCTAGGTTGGCAGATTGGACATACCACAAAAATAAATCCTGGGACCATGGCACAGTCAGGGGCTATTGATGAGTTTCTTCTATTAATAGCAGAGGTCTGTTTTATCACAAGGAGATGGCAGGCCATCAATGAGCTGCATACAGTATTGTGCAAATTCTACATTTATGCCAGTTTACACCCTATGGCAACAAAGTCCTTAATGTCTGACTCCCTTAATAGGATTTAATAATCAAATATGTAGCAATCCAAAAGGTAAGCTATAACATGTGCTTTAGGATGCAATTGTAATAGTTCCCCCAAGAAAGACAGATAGGATTCTGTACTGGAAATTTTCTACCTTTAGAATTCATAGCCATTGGGTAAACATAGTTTTTTGCCCCTTAACCCCTGAAATAACGAGACAGACAACAAAGGTATGGATTCAAATTGGGCAACTTTTATTGAATGTTACCTATTTAACTTTTCCTGAACTAAACTAAGTGTCAAGGAACTTGGTGGCAAGCTGAGGCAGCGTCCCCAGCTACTGAGTGTGTGATGTCTGTGTGCCCTGGATCCCCAACCGGGCAACCTGAAGGTAAAAGTCTGGAGAAGCCTGTCCAGTTATTGATCTCAGCTTCTCTCTTAACTGGGCCAATGGATGTCCCCTCACCCATTTGTTGACTTCTAGGTGAGTGTTTGTTGTAAAGTGCCCCCCACCCTTGATGGGTGCCATGTGTATACCTCCATGTCAGTGTTTTCCTGAACTATTTATGCCACAGATTGGGGGCAAATGTCCATTTCGCCCCCATCCCCCACCAAGCCCCTTAAAACTTCCTGAATGCCTAACTGCAAATCAGCTAAAAATTGTGCGTTACCCAAATCCGTTAAATGTACCCCATCTGAACGATAAAACTGTGCTTTGTCATGTGTGATGTCCTTATGTGGGATGTAAGACCCCCTGCCCCGTGCTAAAGCCGTGCGCATGGCCCGGTTCACACGCTTTCTGGCCTTCTCAAGCTTCCTGACATCACCGCCTCCTGGCCACCGAAGGCGTGGAATAATGGCCGACCAAGCGATGTGAACCCGGGGCCATGCCTGCCAGATCTTCAAAATGTCAGCACGGGCTTGCAGATACAAGGCCCTGCCATTAAGCAGGCCAAGATCGTTACCTCCAATATGGAGCACCAAAACATCAGGAGTGGGCCTGCTCCTGTCCTCGAACAACAAGGGAACCAAACCGTCCCAACGAAGGCCCCGAACACCCTTCCACTCGACCAATGCAGTGGAAGCGCAACCCAGATGCTGGCCAAAGGACGAGTTCCTGGCGTATCTCTCCGCCCAGTGGACATAGCTATGCCCACAAACAAGGATTCTCCATCTATGCGCCAGCCTGGCAAACTCTGAAAGAGAAACAACAAACTCACACAAGTACCGAGCGAACATAACGCCTATAAGCGTCCGATTTCCACCTGCCTATTGATTTGATGGCCTCCTCATTGAAACCCAATTGTGCTGCCGAAGATGCTGCTCCAATTCGAAAGGAGTGAGTGCCAAATTTATGAGAACCCAACCCCAGCATCTTCAGCGCCCTGTCAGTAATGGCCCAAAACTGGTATTTCGTGAGGGGAGTGGAATCCTGATGACAAAACAAATACCCTCCCGCCTGAGTCCTGACTTGAAAGAACTGTACCATAGCCGAAACAGGGCAAAGCTCAGGGTCGCTGCATCTGTCTAATGTAACTATAGCGCCCCTGGCTTGCTGGTCCGTCTTGGACGAACGTACTAAAATTTGGAGGGTGTCATGTGTAAGTTTTATATCTGACAACACCAATGCCCGCTGAGAGACATCCCTCTTTGACATGGCCAGCAACTCACTTATCCTAAGAGCAGCGAAAAAGGCCGTCAAGGCCGCCGCATGGAATAACCGCTGCTCATACTCGGACTGACACACCCTGGGCCATGTTCCCTTCAACCCCTTTAAAATTGTGGGAGACAAGGGTTCCCTTTTATCTTGCGATGGACCCCGTTGGCGTGCCCAACCCGCAATGATCTTATGGAGGCGGAAATCGTTTGTGGGATCCGAAAAACCCTGCGCTTTAGACCAGTAGGCCAACGCCGACAGCTGGGACTTAATAGTGTGCGGCGCTAGGCCCCTTCTGTGTGAGTACACACAGAATTGCGCCAAATGTTCGTAAGGAATCGGTACTGTAGATGGTAACTGATAAAACTGTCTAAAATCATGAAACTCCTCCACCACCCTCAGGTAAGACTTCCGTGAACTTGGGGCTAAAGCTAAAGCCATACCCATTACCGCCTCGTCCCTCCAACCTGCCAAAGATGGCCTGGCATACGCTGTGGATGAACGTCGGCGTTGGGCGCGAGTTGTCTGAAGCGCTCCATCTGCATACGAGATAGAGCGTCAGCCAAAGAATTATCTATTCCCGCTATGTGAAAGGCTTTAAACAAGATGTTATGCCTCAAGCAATGTAACGTAAATTGCCTGAGCGCCCCCATCACCCTGTTGGATTTGGAAGTCAATGTGTTGATAACCTGAACAGTGGCAAGGTTATCGCACCAAAAATGAACAGTCGAATTGGCAAAGGCCTCAACCCATACTGTAACAGCCACAAGTATGGGAAAAAATTCCAAAAACGTTAAATCCGCCGTAATCCCCTGCGTGTGCCAACTGTCCGGCCAGACTTCGGCACACCAGTGTCCCTGGAAAAACACCCCAAAACCAACTGCCCCAGAAGCATCGGACGCCACTTTAAGAGCGTCCTGCAGCCTTAACTCCTGCCTCCAGAATGAAACTCCATTAAAACCATCTAAAAATTCCATCCAAATGGAAAGGTCCTCTCTAACTGAACGAGTAACCCTAACCCTGTGATGAGGCAGTTTAACTCCTGAAATAGCATTACAAAGCCTACGCAAAAAGGCTCTCCCCGGGGCAACCACCCTACAAGCAAAATTTAAATGGCCAATTAACTCCTGAAATTCTTTTAAAGTGGCCTTTCTACGTCCCAAAAACTGTTGAACCCGGCCCGTCAAGTCCGCCACCTTACAAGGGGGCAACCTGGAATATTGCCGAACCGTATCCAATTCAATCCCCAAAAAAGTCAAAACCTTTGCTGGGCCCCCCGTCTTTTCTTCCGCTAAGGGAACTCCTAACTCCTGTGCCAACCCCTGGAATGACTCGAGCAACTCATTGCAGTTGCCAGACCCGGAGCGCCCCACAAAAAGGAAATCATCCAAATAATGGGTGACTCCAGACATTCCTGATTTAGTCCTAACGGCCCAATCCAAAAAGGTGCTAAATTGCTCAAAGGCCGCACAAGAAATGGAGCACCCCATGGGAAGTGCTCTGTCCATGTAGAAAAACCCCCCGAATTGAAACCCCAGCAGCTCAAAATCCGCCGGATGAACGGGAAGCAAACGAAATGCCGACTTAATGTCGCATTTAGCCAGCTCAGCCCCAAGCCCAAACCGACGAACTAGCTGCACGGCCGAATCAAACGATGCGTAATGAACAGAGCATTGCTCATCTGGGATCGCATCATTCACCGACCTGCCCTTGGGATAGGACAAGTGATGAATGAGGCGATATTCCCCCTGGGTTTTCTTAGGTACTATTCCCAAAGGTGATACCCGCAACATCGGCGTAGGTGGCGCCGTAAATGGGCCCAAAACTCTGCCCTCTAAAACTTCCTTATCTATTTTACGCTGAACTAACTCCTCCATCCCTATAACAGATTTCAAATTTGGGGATAGAGTTTGAAACCGGGGACCCAACGCCGGAATCCGAAAACCCTCCGAAAAACCTTCCCATAGGTATTTGGCTGACCCCCTATTCGGGTACTTATCTAACCAAACCCTCAACTGATCTAACTTAATTGGGCTGGGGCCCTTTTGGAACTGGTGCCTGTCCTGAGGGCTTTTTAACGAATTGGGTGTCCCTAGGAATCCCTCTCGCGGCTCTCCCCTTAGGGCAATTTCTGGACGGGTGCGTGCCATAACAGATTGCACACGAGTGGGCATATCGACATCCCCTGCGTGAACAGGCTCCCTGAGCAACAAATTCCCAACATAGAGGCTTTTGTCGTTGAGACTGCTGCTGGGGAGCCCCCTGCCGAAAGGGCTGCCCTGCCTTATTCTGAATAGTGTGCCCACTATCTGCTTTCAAGGCAGAGGAAGCCCTAGATGGATTCATCACTTCAATCCAAATTTGATCGTCAATTAAATCCCAACGCTTGTCAGGATGGGAAGCCGCCTCGGTTCTAAACCGCCTATCATATTCCAGCCAAGCGTTAGGAGGGCCACTGACGTAAGCTTTATTAATGATATTCTGATACTGCCACAAGGCCGTAGCCCTTTCCGGGGCAGCATCAGAAAGCAGGTTGGCATACATTGTGAAACAAGGGAGCCAATTCTCCCAATTCTGCTCAACCTTGCGCTTCTTAATCTTCTCCTTACTGTCCTCATCTAACTCCTCCTTCTCTTTCTTATCCATATCCCGAAAGTATAAAGAAAAGATATCCACATATTCGTTTCTTAATATCTTTTCCATTGTTTTTGATGCCAAATGGGAACCCAACCCCGAAAGGCTAACCGTAGGTGTCGCCTGTGGAGGCCATTTTGCAGTCCCCCAAAATTTGCTTGCTTCCCCCGTTCTGGCTGACTCTAAGGTGACAGTGACTGGCTTAACCGCTTGAGCGTCGGCATCATCCTTATTTTCACCTATCTTGGGGTCCAAACCACCCTCAGACGGAATCCCAACTGCAACCTGTGACTGCGTCCCCACCACCGATTGAGCCCGCCCCTGGGCCCATGGCCAAGTGAGTGAGGCAGAAGTAGATGCTGATGTGAGTGTGGCACATGCTGATGTAAGTGTGGTGGAAGTACCTGCTGGGACAGCCGTCACCAACTGCTCACGCCCTGCTACATCGACAGCAGCAACACTCGACCCGACCGACTGAGTGGACCCGGCCACAGCACTGGACGTGGAGACCAATGCCGTGGGCTGACTGGGTCCGGCCACAGCCGCCGCTGAGGAGCCAGAGGAAGCCTGCCCAGACGGATGGACTTCGGGGCTGGTGATGGTCTGCACAGCCGAAGACGCCAAAGATGAGTCCCCTGCAACCCCCGGAACCGCCAGTTGTTCAGGAAGCCGGACCGCCCTTTCCGCCCCCGCGGCTGAGGTTGATTCTATAATAGAAACCCGGGACAACAGAGATTTGAACAACTGTTTCTTACTTGCCCGGCGAGTGGAGCCCGCACCAGCCCCACCCAAACCAACCCCCCTATTTTGTTCTATTTGGTTGACACGCTGAAGAAGGGCTTCCAAATCTTCCATAGACACCCCATCTTCCTCCGACGACGACCCGTCTTGTCGCAAAGGGCGTTTGTGACCCGTCTTCTCCGCAGGACCCTTCCCCTTAGGGCCCCCCCTGTTCTTCTTTGATGGCATCCTACAAGATAAAAGAGGGGTACAATGCCCATGAGAGCCCACTCCACACACCAAGCGCCAACGCACCCTTGGCTACACCCCTCCTGTGATGCGAAAGCGCCGTCCGCACCACATAAACATAGAATCAAAGAGTTGAAGGAGACAAACTATACCATTCCTCCCAAACCCAGGAAAGCTTATTAACCAAACCATCAAGGTTCTGTTCCAAGCTGCCCTTGTTATTCCAAAGGCACCCTGTGGCCAACAACGTATGGTAAAAAAGGGGGGGGGGGATGTTTATCAGCACAACTTGAGAAAATTAAGTGGGCAAAACAGCGCATATTCTTTTATTATTATTATTATTATTATTATTATTATTATTTATTTATTTTTCAAATAAATGCTGGCATTATTATTGCAGCGTTCACTACCAAACCCATGCTGTATATGGCGCTTTGGAATCATAGAATCAAAGAGTTGGAAGAGGCCTCCTATGTTATCACCCTAGAATCAAAGAGTTGGAAGAGGCCCCATGTGTTATCACCCTCTCTTGCCCACATGATAACAGGATCATAGAATCAAAGAGATGGAAAAGGCACCAAGTGCCATCACCCTCTCCTGCCTTTAAATTTTTTGATCCGTTTACTTAACTACAGCTGCCGGATCGTGGTCTCAATGATCAAGCAGGAGTGTGTATACTGGTACCATGACCCCCTAGAAACGTGTAGCCAGCAGCCACCCACTCCCAGCTGCAATAAACCTGTATTTATTTATTTATTTATTTATTTTTAATTTAATACCTTTCAATTGAAAAGAGGGGGGGGTAATATCTCACATTCACAAATATAGACCACCCCCTGCGCCAAACAAAAAGCCCCAGCACAAAGGGTTCTTGCCCAGGCGCCTCCCTGCGCCACCGCCACCCCCCAAATGGCGACCGCAGCCTGTAAAATAGAACCGCCATCAAATGGCCCAAAATGGCGGCCGCAGCCGCCCAAAGCCCCGGACAGCGTCACGAGCAAATTAAAATGGCGGCGGCTGCAAAAATTCGCGCCATTAGGAACCGAACTGCGTCACAATCGAATCAAAATGGCGGCGGCTGCACGATTCGCGCCATTAGAGACCACATCGCGCACTAATACGCGCGCCTGGCGCGATCGCGCCACAGGCACCCCATAAAGCAACACGGCAACCCCGCGGCGCACGCTTGCAACGCGCCGCGAGCCTGTCTTTGCGCGCCATTGACCCCCAGCGCCCTCACGGCAGGGCAAACGTAAAGGAGGCGGCCGCCGACCGCGGGACCGCGCTCGGGCGCCGCCGCGCGCCACTGCCGGCGAGCAAACAAGGCCGGCGGCTGTACTCCGGCGCCAACTGCGCGCTAACGGACGGCGAGGGACCAGCGGCCGCCAATCCCACGCCCGTCCTCCGGCTTTGGTCCGAAGCTCCACAGCGGATCCCTAAGGGGAAGGAGAGCCGCGCCCTCCTTCCCAACCAGCTTCAAGACCGACCTGGAGCTTCCGAACACACGTCTTGCCTCTCCGACAGTCAGACAAGACTGAAGGAGGGGAGCTGGCTCACGAGGTAAGCCAGCCCCCGCCCCTTTTCCAGGAGGTTCTAACTGGAACCTCCCATTCTCTCCCTTCAGGGGGTGGGGCAAATCGCTCTCCCCACCAACTGTGTTGGTGTGGAGAGTCCCATCTCTCACCAGCTCACAATATAATTGTTTTCTTGAAATTGCCATTGTCCAGTGGTCACGATCTTGAAAATAAAACAATTGCTTACAAATTAAACATATAACAGGATGAAAATAATGCTATAAGTCTGCATATGATATATTAAGATGGATGGACTTGGCTGAAGAAGAAGAAGATTAGAATGTCAAGTTCTTTCTATCCTGAGAAAATAACAATTACAAAAATTTACAAGATTTTACTCAAATGGAATACAGAGAGGGGACAGATAAAAGAATGTATGGTAAATTGGGCTTCAAATATTGGAAAACAAATAAAAGTGGAAGAATGGGAAGATTGCTGGAATAGGAAATTAAACATTTTATATGCATATGACCTAAGAGAATATTGGATTAAGATGTTTTATAGATGGTACAACATACCTCACAAATTGGGAGAAATTAATAAAAAGATGCAATCTAATTGTTGGAAATGTGATTCACAGGAAAGATCATTCTACCACATGTGATGGACGTGCAAAAGAGCCAAGGAATATTGGAACAAAATCCACAAGGAAACACAAAAAAATGCTAAATTTGCCGAAAAACATATATTAGGATTAACAAAAGTAGATTTAAATAAGAATGAGGAGATTTTATTACTGTACATAACAACTGCAGCAAGAATAGTATATGCCAGGTTATGGAGATTGAAAGAGATATCCAAAATTCAGGATTGGCTATTAAAATGATTAGAAATTAGAAACATGGACAAATTGACCCAATTGTTTAAAAAAGAAATCATGAAATAGTAAAAACAGAAGCAGATTGGAATCCTGTGAAAGACTATTTAAGACAGAAACACATAAACATATTGAATTAATCATCCAGAAGGCTCCACCGTCGGGAATGGGAGAAGAAAGAAAAAGAGAAGATAAAAGCAGAAATACAGATGAAGTTGAAAATAGAAATTGGTTCATGATAAAGAAGATCAGAAGTTCTGAACGTATTCTTTTAGTATAGTAACCCGACCCAACTCTCCCCTATGCTATCCCCAATGTATACCCTACCCACACAACCTTCCCTTCTCCGCATCCTTAGGATAGGGTTTTGAGTCAAAGATTTTAGCAACTGTGGCAGACTGTTTAGGGTGGGGGCTGGAGGTGGGTTGTTGATCATATGTTAGAGTTTTGTGTGTGAACACTTTCCTTTTTTATGTATGTTGAAAATTTAATATGCATTATTTTTTAAAAAGAATATGATGTAAGATATATTGGCCAATTATTTAAAAGACTCATCAAAATTAAATCATGTACCATCTGTTCTGACTAAGTTAAAAGATACAATGAATTCCATGGTGGACATGGCCATGTTGTATATCACTACTATATTGACACTAAAACTGGGGCGACTCTTCAACAAGAAGAGGGAGAGGAATACATAGGGATTCAAAACCAGTGCTTTAAGAATTAAGTGTTCAGTGCTGTTGAAAAGAAAGGGAAATTCTGCATTATCCTTCTACAGTAAGAAGGATTTGGGCAAAGATTTGATAACTGCTTTCTTAGTAAAGTTGGAGAAACATTTTAAAGAAAACATACAAATGGTCAAAGTATTTATCAGGAAACTATGAAGAGAAGAACCTTAAACTTCTGAGAATTTACTGAGTTTAGGATTTATTCTTTGCCTAAACTACACATGGCATTTTAGTCCAGAAAATAGCATTATTATTTCCTGTGAATAAAATGTTTCCTGTGTAGAAAATGCTGTTCTACAAGCATACACTAAAACAAAGCAAAACAATTTGTGAATATTGTACATAATAGGTCTCCAACTTTCAGCAGAGGAAACAAAATGTTGTGTACAGAAAATAATATTTCCATGCAGGAAATGCTGTTTCCTGTGCATAAAAGGATGTTGTCTTGCAAAAAGTGTGCATTTTCCACAAATTAAATCTGAATTCATAGGTGCTGTGTCCTGGGGCATTGGTAGAACATATGTCATTGCATTCCTAGGTAGAAAAGGAAAAATCTGAAACCATTGAAAGTTACTGTTATTCACTGGAGGAAAAGACCTCAGAAATCATTAGATATCATGTCCAACCACTAGGCATACTAGCTTAGTCTGATAGAAAATGAAGTCCATCTGTAGATGTACAGGGATTTTGTCCACATTGCTAAATATATTGCTGTAGGTGGCCCTATGATCTAATTTGGTAGAAGGCAACTACTTTTCAGAGCTGACTAAATCTTTTATAAGTGGCAGGTTCTTTTGACCCAAAATAAAATGTACCATCACTAGAAAAAAATAAAAATAAATCGCAGAAGAAAAAGGCAATTTTGAATATTATGTTTTGTTGAATGCATGCATTTGGAATGAGGAACAAAATGAGTCCCTTAGGAGCATGAAAGTCTCAAAGCAAACAGGGTCGAACCAATTATGTAGAAGTTGCTCCACAACAACACGATTCAGACCATACCATGAAGGTTGGGATGCATGAGGCAAAACTTTGCAATTTAATAGCACTGCAAGTCTCTCTCTTTTCAAAAAAAAAATGTGTCAGCTCTGTTGGAAGTAGGTGTTTAGGTTCCACTTCATGAAGCAAAATATATTTGACTGGCAATGAAAAGAATGCCACTGCAGATCACTAACCGCACCACTGAGATGTTGGCATTGGAAAAACAACCGCTCAGCCTGATGGAGGCCATCAAGTAACAATGTCTGTTAGATTGCAATATGAATACATAACATGATCCCACATTACAATCTGTCATCATGCATCACCATCACCAGGACTGTGGTACTTTCCTGGGACAGGAGTGGCCAACAGCAGAGCTCATAAGAATTCATTACTGTTTTAATACACAAATGGCCATATCTGGTTGAAATCTAGCAGCCTATCCTCTCTTCAGGTTGTAGAACAAATATTACTATCATTTTGTGAAACAAATAAAAAACTACCTTTGGGGAATTTTCCATGATAGTCGTTGGAAGGGAGGTCAGGTGTCTTTATGTATATATCAAATCAAATCAGTTGCAATAATAATAATAATAATAATAAATTTTATTTGTACCCTATCACCATCTCCCCAAAGGGACTCAGAGCAGCTAACAAAGCACTGAAATAGAATTACATATGATGAAAACAATGTGCAATTTGACAGATTACAAAAAATAACAATGTCAATTGATAAAATTAAAAAAAAATTAATTTCTAAAACACAGTCACACCTATGGGTCATTGGGTTTCTTCAAACATGAACTAAAATGCCAAATAACAATGGTGGACATCATCACATGACCACAGTACATTACTCCAGGTTAAAGGCCCATGTAAATAGGCATGTTTTTAGTCTCAATCAGAAGGTTTGGAGATTTGTGGCTAATCTAATATCTCTAGGAAAGGCATTCCAGAGCTGGGGAGCCACCACTGAGAAGGCCCTTTCTCTCATCCCCACCAAACGCACCTATAATGATGGTGGGATTGAGAAAAGGGCCTCCCCAGCTGATGTCAAGGCCTACACTGGTTCATAGAAGGAAATGCAGTGTTGAAGATAGGTTGAATCCAAAGCATATCAGGCAAAAAGAAAGAATAGATTACAGAAAAAAGAATACACGGACTAAAAGTTGACTTTCAACTTCTCTGTCAGTGGTATATGATACTAAAACCAACTTCCCATACAGTCATGTCAACACACTTCTACTTGATCTAAAGTACTAATTCTCAAACCCCACCACTAATACTTTGTTACTACTGTCTCACAAAAAACAATTATTGGTTTCTATTTTTTCATAAAATTTCCCATTGAATTTTATCTTATAAACATAGATATGTTATCAATTTCTGCCGATTTAAACAGTTTTGCTCTCCAGTCTTTCTTTCTTAGAATTTCCACATTCTTCTATTTCTTTGCACTTTTTCTTCTGGAGTGGTTTTTATCCACAGGTTTAGACCACAAAAGTAACTTAGAATGTCCTGAAAATATAGTCCAAAAGGCCTCCTCTTTTCATTTGCATTGAATAATTTAACCGCTTAGAATAATACTGTCTGTCTTTTCTACCTTTTTCTTCTAATGGCAAAAGTTTAAATGGAACTATCAGAAAAGAAAATGACTAGTTATGCTCTCCAATGAATGGTAATAGTGATAAATGAAATACAATTTGGTAGTTGAAATTTAATGAGCACATTCCTGTTTTGTCTTAATTGGGGCAAATCATCCTAGTTTGAATAGTCAATATATTGTGCTGTATGCCCTCTTCATTTACAGGGGAAGGAAAGTAGTCACTCAGTTGAGCCAGGAAGCATTGGCAGTTAAGTCTACAAATAAAATTTCAAATTAAAACTGAGGTTGGTGGCTGATGACTCTGCTGGCAATGTGGCAGTGAATCTGACATGAATTGTAGTGAAAGCTTGAAAGGTCTAAAAGGTCTATGTAATCTGTATGCTTCCTTTAAACATCAGTCTAAAGCCCAGAGTATATTAGCCAGTAGGCTTGTACATGGATCCGTTTTTGAAAAAGGTCTTCAGCTGGTTTGGTTAGTTTGGACACCCACAACAGCATGGGCTTCACTGCCAATTTCTTTTTGGCTGCAACAAAACAGCGGATGTTGAAAAGCTGTCTGCTTTTGGTTTCTTTTGGTTGCGGAGATGAAGTCAGCTGCTAGAAGGGAAAGGATCCCATAAAGGGTGGTTTCTTCAGCCCTTGCCTTAAACCCAGATCTCCTCTAAATACAGAGAGGAAAGGATCACAGGAGGGGGCATTTCTTAAGCCCTTCCCTTTAACCTGAGTGTCCTCTATATACAGAAGGGAAAGAATCGCAGGAAGCAGGATTTCTTAAACCTTTACCTTAAACCTGGGTCTCCTCTAAAGAGAAAAGGGAAAGGATGACAGGAAGAGGCATTTCTTAAATCCTTACTTTAAACCTGGATGTCCTCTAAAGAGAGAAGGGAAAGGATCACAGGAAGTGGGGTTTCTTAAGATCTTACCTTAAACCTGGGTCTTCTCTAAAGAGAGAAGGGAAAATATTGCAGGAAGAGGGGTTTCTTAAGCCCTTGCCTTAAACCTGGGAAGCCTCCCCAAACACACACACACATTGCCTCCAATGGGCTGGATTGAAAAATAATATTTTGGCTTCCCAGATCAAAAACAGATTTCTGTTCTCCTGAATTCAGGAGGCTCTTGAAAAATGAATCAGGGTCCATACCGAAATACAGGACACCGAAAAAGATCAAGGTTTACCCAGATTGCACAAGCCTATTATCCAGCTTTCTTCTACTACTCTGATTATGACATGGAGCAATGCACTTGAATTACAGGAAAAGGTGCTGAAAGTTGTTTCACAGTGGATTAAGCTGCCTTTAAGGGTGGTGGAGTCTCCTACTTTGGGTGTTTTTAAAACAGAAGCTGGGTGGTCATCTGTCGACAGTGTTTTGATTGTGCAATCCTGCATGGTATACTATTGAGCTGGCTGAATCTTGTAGTCTATTTCAATTATATACTTCCATGATTCAACACAAATTTCTCAGTGAATTCTCCACTAATGGAAATAACATAATTCATAGAATCATATAATCAGAAGGGACCACAAGGCCCATTCAGTCCAATCCCATGGTATACAAGAATACGCAATCAAAGCACTTTGAGGAGACATTCCTCCAGCCTCTGTTTAAAAACTTCAGGAGAAGGAGACTTGATACATCCAAGAATTCTAAACTAGACATCTTCTATATACCAAATAAAATAAACAAATTAGGCAATCAGGGAAGATCTATTGTTTTAAGATTAGAACTGGCACTCTTGGCATATCTGAATATATGACCCCCACCCCCACCCCCAGACTTTATGCCACATACACCTCAACCTGCATGAAGGATACAGCTTCATGTGGACCCAGTGATCATCTTCCTAGCCACTATGTATATGAATTCTGAATATATCCCAAACTAGGATGTACAAAACACCATCCAAAATAAAGCCTTGAATGAGGCTACAGAACACCTAGCCACCAAACTCTGGCATTTCAATTTACTCATAACTACATCAAGTGTCACTGGTGGGGGCAAGAGACAGGGCCTTCTCAGTGGTGGCCCCTCGGCTATGGAACTCTCTCCCCACTGAAATTAGATCAGCCCCCTCCCTCCTGACCTTCAGGAATAAAAAACTTTAGCATGGCTTTTGGACCAAGCTTTTGGTCAGTAAACTGGAGCAGTGCAATAAGAGATTACGAGATATCATAATGATGACTTGGATTGGCCCTGGAATATGTTTTGGATAATGTGATTTTAATTGATGCAATAATGTTTGATATTTTAATTGTTTTAGATTTAAATGTATTTGTTTATTGATATATGGCATCAAATTGTTGTCTTTGTAACTTTGCACTGAATCCCCTTCAGTTTGAGAAGGACAGGGTAAAAGTGTGATAGATAAATAAATAAATAAATACTAGGAATAATATTTACTTCTAAGTTATTGCTGCCATGAACATGAAACCACAGTATGCCAACATATTCATGGATGACCTGCAAAAAATGTCTCCTCAGCACATGTACCCACAAACCTCTTTTCTGCTTATGTTTTCTTGTTGACATCTTTGCAGTTTGGTCATACAGAAAGTAACCATATGACACATTGCAAAAGGATTTTTAGCACCATATTCAATTAAAAACTCATTGCAAAGGCAGATTTACAGCAGAACATTGAAAAAATGACAACAAATGATTTACCTTTACTTTAAAGTAGTCAATGAAGACACCGATAGAGTCAAATATTTCCTTTTTTCCTTTACTCAGTCATTAATCAAACTGAATACTACAGTCAAGGAATCAGATGATGAGTAGGATTTGGAAGAGCAGCTATGAAGAGGTTAAATAGGATTCTGAAGTGAATAGTAATAGTAATAGTAACAATAATAAGAACAAAAAGGCAATAAAAGAAGAAGTAGGGGCATGAAAGATCAACTTCTAATTGACAAAATTATACAGGAGGATTGCAAAAGCTGCAAAACAAACCTCCATACAACTTAGACTGATTACAAAAAAGCATTTGACTCACTGCCACATTGTTGGATTATCAAATGCCTAGATGTCATTGGGGTTTGTAAAAATGTTAGAAAGTTCACCAAAAATGCAATGAAACAATGGAAAACTGAGTTGCTCATGGGTAAAGAAAGCTATGGAACTGTTAACATCAAGAGAGGAATTTTCCAGGACGACTCACTATCACCACCGCTGTTCATCATTGCAATGATCCTACTGTGAGTAATTCTACAGAAAACACCTAGGCTACCAAACAGCAAGATACTCACCAAAAATTTCCCACTTGCTGTACATGGATGATCTAAAGCTTTATGGAAAATCAGAAACTGAAATCCAGTCACTGACAAACACAGTCAGAATCTTCAGCATTGACATCAGTATGGAGCTCGGCCTAGACAAATGTGCCACAGAGTCATTAAAGAAAGGGGAAATTACACACAGCAAGGGCATAGAGATGCCAGACAAACCATAAAATGCAATCAGTCTGAAGCCTATAAATATCTGGGCATACTACAGTTGGACGATATCAAACATGGGCATGTGAAAAATGTGGTCAGCAAAGAATATATCCAAAGAGTCAGAAAGGTTTTGAAGAGCAAATTAAATGGTGGAAATACAATCAAGGCTATCAACATCTGGGCCATCCACATCATTAGATACATGACTGGAATTGTGAACTGGACACAAGCAGAGCTGGATGATCTGGATATAAAAACAAGAAAACTAATGACAATCCACTAATCATTACACTCGCATAGTGATGTCGACAGACTTGACCTGTCCAGAAAATCAGGAGGCAGAGTGCTTCTGCAAGTGAAACAAATGGTAGATGAAGAGAAACATGCACTGGCAGATTATGTGAAAGGCAGTCAAGAATCAACATTGAGGGAAGTCAATAGCAATAAACTGCTTAAAGTGCAAAAGGCAATGAATGAATACCATAAAAACACAATGCAGCCACTTATGATCACAGCACCACACAAGAGTCCAGAGAATAAGCAAACAGTTTATTGTAAAAAGCCCATTAAATATACGAAAAAGCAGGAAATAAGAAAGGAGAGGAATAACCCCCCCCTCAAAAAAAAAAAAGATTTCACTATAGATGATAGGAAGAAGAGATAGTCACACAGGAATCCAAATGTCTCATAAAAATTCAAAGGTAACATAATCCAGGAATGCAGAGAACTCACAAGTACAGCATAAATCCATAAACAAAAGGCATACTTAGAAAAACATGAGCAGGAACCATGAATATAGAAAACTTTGAGGATACTTGAATCCAAAATCAGGACTTGTCTTGACACAAGAACTCAGGCCTTGTTTCTCATTCAAAAGCTAACATTGCCTGAACTAACTTTTATATAAACAACTGGCTGTTAATAAGCACTCATGAAATCATGTCATTTCCCATGAATTTTCTCTATCTCTTTCCCATATAGTCTCTCTGACCTATGGAACCAATTCTCTGCTCTAAACCACAAACAAAGACTTTTGCTTATCTCTGTGATGCCAGGTGCTTTCCCTTAGAGTTTTCTGTTTCATTTAATTCTTCTTCGCTTGATCCCTTATATAATGATGTTGTTTCTGGCTCCTGTGACTGACCTTGTAGCTTAGCACTGTCTCAGCTAGTTTAATTTTCCTGGCTTGAACCTTCAACACTTTGAACTTGGGCCAAATCTGCATCCCTTTGAACTCTAGGAAATCTCACAATTCCTTCTGAAGCATCAGTGAACCCATCATTCCCCCCTCCCCCATCGGAGCTACAACTGATATGATTTTTTTCTCCTTTTCTATGTTATCTTTGCCTTCCCCACACTGTTTTGTGAGGGCTTGGCTAGGGTGGTGTCTATAAATGGCAGGTAATGGGGGCAAATGGAAGAGTTTGGTGTTCACCTTGGGACCCTTTGGTGTAGGGTATTCCTCTGAATTTGTCCCTATCAAGTTGCGTAGCCTAGGAGATTTGTGAAGGAGATACCCTTAAATTAAGTCTGGGAAGTAGTAAGTCCTGAGGCTTCAGTAGGAGTGCCTGAGGTTTAGTTTCCAGGAAGTAGCTGGGAAAGCAATCCAGTTAGTTGGCTTGCCCTCAGAGCTCAGATGATTTGCCCAAGAGTAGGCTGTTGGTGTTGATCTCAGATAAGACATCTAACCACAGCTGATTCTGCATCAGGTTGATCCCCCCCCCCCTTGCTCCTTTCATCTCAATAAATAAATAATACATAGATAAAAAATAAAGTGGTTGTTATTTCAATCTATGCTTTGTGTCTGGTCTCGTTATTTAATGGTTTTTCATCAATTACTTACCTTCAACACCAATATTATCACTGGCTTCTGTGAGACAACAAATGAACAAAATGAAGACTTGAGACCTATTTTTCACAATTTTAATCTATGAAGATAATCAGAATGCAGTATCCTTTGGGGATAGTTGACTCATCTTTGTGAAACTAGGGGATTTGTCATATGGAGGTGTACTACTGCCAGGGGACCATACTCCTTTCATGTCTTCTAATCCCAGCTCATGTTATAAGAGTTAATTGCACAGACAAACACAGAATGTTTGTTATTAATGAGAGCATCTTTTTAAAACAATTAATTCTTTCAGTGAATCTTAATTAGTGTGCATCTGAAAAAAGTAGCACTCAGTTCCTCTCCCTTTATTATTTTCTGTTTCTCTAACATCTGGCAGCTCAGAATTAGCAATAATGAATTCAACACTTTAGTATTTTGTAGGGAAAATTAATAAGCCTATTTAAAAGGAAAAAACAAAATTATAAAGCATGCCCTTATATAATATTGTCCATTAAAATAGCATTTAATTATTCTATATGTTCATCTGAAAGTTTAGAAATTTGAGTAAAAGATCACACCAAAAAAACTGAGTCAACTTATTCATGGGTCAGTACTATATCTGAATTCTTATCCAAAAAAATAAGCCATCTCGTTACCTGAGTTAGGGAGGTGAAAGTCAAGATCTTAGTCTGTCCTGGGAGAACTGAAAATAAGCACTAACCCCTTCTACACTTTCAACTATGGCACTGCTTCTGGCCTCTCTGAATACCTGAGCACGACAATTGTGGCAGTGGCCAGGGGCAACTGCCCCCCTGAGATGGCATTGATGCCTCACCTTTTCTGTGAAATGACTCTCAACTTATTTGCTGGTTATATCAAAATCTATCATTTGTTCTCAAAACCTGAGATGGAGTTATATAGCATATACTGTGGTTTAAAAAATCCAATTGGTATGGTGTATAACAATTTGGCTCTTTTTATCTCTATTTTCTTATTCAGTCATTCCAGATGTGTCTTTACTCCCCGCTTCTATAAATGTACACTCACTGCTGAAATCTTAGAAAAGTATGTTGGGATGAAGGGAAGAATCATGTGCATAGTCAGAGGTGGTATAGAAATTTCTACTGAATTTACTACAATGACCAAACAGGTGAGAGAATGTTGGTTGTAGTGAATTATATTTCTGGTTCAGATCCTCTCAAATGACCTGCTGTCATCAAGTGCAGTAGAGGAACACAATACTAGTGTGAAAGTATATTCAAGTTAAAAAAAGCAAATTCAACGAAAAATCCAGTTCTCTTTGCCATATGGCAATGGGGAGGAAGGAAAAATTCTATTAATCTCTGGCACCAAAATTACTTGGGCTGGCTCTAGATGTAATAGCTGGTCCTAAATGTGCATGTGTCTCCTCCAAGGAATGTATTCTCTGGAAAATGTAGCAGCAGGATCAATACAACAGAAAAGAGGAAGGATAAAAATAACAGGAAAGGAGGAGGGAGTAAGACCAAAGGGGTCATGATATGGAAGCAAAGCTTTCCCTAAGTGAAGATGCCTGGGTAAAAAAGTGTAGTGTCTTTTTTACTTAACAGTATTACTTAACTGAAGCCCCTTCTCCACTGCCATATAAAATCCTGATTATCAGCTTTGAACTGGATTATATGTCAGTGTAGAAGAGGCCTTGGGTGCAGAGTCCAAGTTTGAGAATTTATATGTCCAGATGGCATGTCACAGATAGATTGTTTGGTAATAAGTAAGTAAGTAAGTAAGTAAAGTATACTAAATTTTCTTAATAGCAGTAGTTCCTAAATTTTGATTCCCTTCCCCCAAGCAATATCTGGCTGACGTAGTCAGATCCTGTATTAGGAGATGGAGTGTAAAGTTTCTTCCAACTGGAATGGCATTTAATCTCCTTCTCCTATCCTGTAGTTATTGCTCTGAGTCCCTCCTCGGGAGTTGAGAAGGGCGGGGTAGAAATGTTATAAATAAATAAATAGTCACCTGTCTGTTTTTTTCCCCATCCCTGCCATTTGTGTCTGGTAAAGACAGAGGTTCGATATAGACAACAGATCCTGTCTGATTTCAGAAGCTGAGTAGGGTCATCACTGGTTTGTACTTGGATGGATGATTACCAACAAATAGTAAGTGCTATAAGCTATATTTCAGAGGAAGAAACTGGCAAAACCACTTCTGAGAATTTATTGTCTAAAAATATCTGTATGAAGTCACCACAAGTTAATGGATGGATTTGAAGGCACCTACACACATAAAGAATTGGGTAGTGGTGGAGTTATTTTTATTAAAAGCACAATGTCAAAAGTGTTAGCTACATCCTCCCAGACTTTTCACTTCCAGAGAATGATGGTGTGCATACAGCTGTACAGACAGCTTATCTTCTCCTCTGCTTCCTCCCCAGTACTGTGGCCACTAGATGGGGTTGGGTGTTGGAAAGATTGCAAGTTATTTCACAATGAAGGTGTTCCTTTTATCTACACTGATTCCTCCCCCCCTGCCAAAAGCTACATACTGTGTATGTCACAAGCATGATGATGGTTCGAGCTACATTTTGTTTGCTGCATTTTTAAAAAAGCACGGAAGGAAAGTTTGAAGACATTTTCACACTTCATGATAAATTATTTTTCAAATTTGTGTGTGATAGGGAAAAAAAGAACTGGATATGCAAATGTCAATCAATATGTGAGGACATAGGGAAGATTGCTTCAGTAAGTTGCTTTTAGTGTAACTCTTAGAATTCCCCTTGGTCAGTGTGGTCACTGGGGCTGTCCTGCACAGCCAGTTTCCCCCTGCTTTAAATTTCCACATCTTCAACCGAAAGCACCTCAAGACATATGAAAATTATCAATAATTCTGCACCAGAGACTACTACAAATCATACATATATTGTGTTTCTGTAGGAACTGGAGTGTACAAAGAGCACTTCACTTATTATAGTGAAGGAAGCTACATTATATGTATTTTTAAAGGTATTTCTCAAAGAAATGGGTATTTTAAAACTCCCCAAACCGTGCCCTGACATTTCAAAAAGTATATGTTTGTAACATGTTCTTTTCTTAGCTCTTTCTTTTCTTTAGCTGAAGCGTTGCTACTTGGTTAAATGCTAGAGGACCTTTTAAAAAGAAATATATGTTTTCTTCCCAGCAGGTGTAATTTTACTTTTGTGTGTTTTTTATGTTTCAAATGTTTATGGTGGAAAAAAAATCCCTTTTGACTATTTTCAAAATGATTTCATTCTTAACTTTCCCAAGATATATAACTATTCAGATTTTAAGCCTAATGTGATGGTACTCTTCTTCCTTTCAGAAGGAAGTGCATCAGGCATAGATCAATTCCTTTAGCAATTGTGATATTTATTAGCAAAGGCTTAGAGTAACAGTTAAGTTTATCTCCACATGTAAAATCAGAACAACCCTTTGGGCTTGTCATGTCAAGAAATTTCTGGGTCAAAACCAGAGGCCTATATCCAGAGGCGGCCCTAGGTAATTTTCAACAGTAAGCAAACAGTATTTTGGCACCCCCCCCCCCCAACCAATCATTGATATATATTTTCTGTTCATCGTGGGAGTTCTGTGTGCCATATTTGATTCAATTCCATCATTGGTGGAGTTCAGAATGCACTTTAATTATAGGTGAACTATACATCCCAGTAACTACTACTCGCATATGTGAAGGTCTATTTTCCCCCCAAAGCACCTCAAGAGCGCCCCTGGGCAAAATCAACTATACTGCAAATGCTTACTTTGCGTAATGGGTTGAGCAACCCCTGCCTATATCCTCATCACATTGAAACATTTACTCATTATAGGACACTTCAGCCTCTTTTCAAGCATTGAGAAGTGTATTAACAAAAGGGCTTGGAAAGGAAAGCAACCCATAGAAGTAGTGTCCTAAAAATGATGTCTTGTGTCTGCTCTAAGTGCATGGTTGAGCTAGAGGCAGGAGAAGGTGGAAGATTTCCCCTTTTGAAAATAGTAAAATGGAGATAGCAGAGAAAAGGCTTCTTGTGTGATGATTCGGAACGCAGACAACAACGGGGTGGTGGGGTTGGGGACCAAAGAGGCAAAAAGTGTCATGCGAAGACAGAACTTAAAATGGGATGATTGGAGATCGAAAGGGACTATTGCCTTCACTAGACATATGGACCTCCACACCTCAACATTCATATAGTGAGGTCCTTAGGACTTATCATTAAAATAATATACCCAAGAGTAACACAAATGAAGTTATTTCATATGCATTATGACAACATGCTTTATCTAAAGAACTGGTCAACTGGGTCCGGATTCTGTACAGTGATCCATAAAGCGTGGTGCAGGCCACTGCTGGCACATTGTCAGAGTTCCCCATCATCATCAGTGTGCATCAGGGCTCAGCTCTCTCCCCCTCCTTTTCATTGTTTTAATGGATGCAATTACTAGAGATCTGCAGAAACTGACACCTTTGACTTTGCTGTATGCCGAAGACATAATACTTGCTTCTGAGGATAAGGGAAAACTTGAACATCAAGTACAAGCATGGTGTGACTGGTGGGTGCAATTCAGTCTTTGCCTCAATGTCAAAAGATGGAGTATCTGATGACCAACAAGGAGGAGACTGGTGCCATCCATGTGGACAGGGTGGATTTCCCACAAATCAACACTTTCAAGTATCTCAGATCACTGATAACTTCAGGTGCCAACCTTTTTGACAAAGTGACCACGTGGATTAATGCAGCTTGGATGAATTGGCACTTGGTAGCAGGTGTATTCTGTGACAAGAAGATGCCCAATCACCTGAAATCAAAAACATATGGAACTGTTGTAAGCTCTTTCACAATGTATGGAGCCAAGTGTTGAACACCACCTCCGTGTCATGGAGATGAGGATGCTACAATTTACAGCTGGCATCACACTCCTTGACCACATCCATGTCAAACAGCAACGCTTTGGCAGTGCTCTAATTGTTGAAAAACTATGAGAATCATGCTTCAGATGATTTAGAAGAGCTTGGCAAGAGACCAAAGGGATGACTGAAGCAATCCTGACTGGACACATTGCAAAATGATCTGAAGACTGCTGGCATACACCTTATCAGGTGCACAGTTGGGTAAAATGCTACCAACAAACCAGTAAAGCAGACCCTATCATCAAGCAGGACAAATGCTGAAGAAAAAGAAGAAGAAAAAGAAGTATAAGACAAATGAGTAAATATTTATGTGATTCAAAATTTCATTTTTCCAAGTCCTGTACTGAACAGAAACAAACACATATACATTTTTGGCAGCACCATTTTGAACACCTTTACAAATTTTGATCTGAAAAACTGTAGTGCAATAGAAGATATTTTCTTAAACTCTACTTTGCACACAAAGCAGCTATCAATGTTTATTTATTTACTATTAGTTATTTAATACATATCCCACATTTCTCCTTTTACAAGAACCAAGGCAGCTTCAAGCATTTTTTAAAGTTGTCCTTTTTAGATAAATATTTTATTATTTATTTATTTATAATATTATATTTATATTTTGCATAAAAGATAAAAATAATTATATGACTATTTAGTTGAAAACACAAGTTTAAATAGTATGATATGTTATCAATACATAGTAAAAAGATAATAGAGAAAAACATTTTAAAAACCCCATTCAAAGCTCTTTTGCCATGAGAATTATAAAACAAGGACTTACTTGATTTAAAGAGTTTTTGCCTGCCAGGCCCTTTCTACTCTGCCATATAATCTAGATTATCAAAGCAGATAATCCATATTATCTTCTTTGAACTGATTTATATGAGTCTACACTGCCATATAATCCAGTTCAAGTAGATAATCTAGATTTTATATGGCAGTGTAGAAGGAGCTTTTATCACACAAGGCAGGCAAACTGGCACTGAAGCAAGGCACCTGCACTGAAGGTTCATATTGCATGATGCCCTGCACAGCCCACTGCCAAACTGGTTTCCCTCTCTGGTAAACCCTACTGTTGAGCAAAACTCACACATAGCCCACAATTCTGCAATTTTCTTGACACCTACCTTATATGACAGTGACTGGTATGCTATAGCTGTTGTGTGTGGTCATCCAAGACCGCCATGGATATAATTCCCTTTTATTTGGGGCAACTGAATAAGGTAGTGTTGGAAATATTTAGCTAATTAATTGATTCATATCTTTATTCAATATTTTCAAAGTATTTCTCCATTTTGCCTTTTGAAGTGAATATAAGGTTCCAAGCCCTGTACCTCAGATCCAAAAATATTCCTCTAGCATGTACACTATTGTTAGTAACTCAAAATTCATCAACCTCTTAATAGGCTGAGAGGCCATTTGTATACATTTCTCCAGAGGGAGAAAGAATTCTTCAGTAGCTCCCATCTTTTCCTTAGTAGCATCATTTAGCTTTAGTAAATGATGGCAACACCACTCCCCTGCCCACCCCCAAAAGAAAACAAATATTGAAAAGTGGGAAGTATTCAGATATAATTCTGCTGAAGCCATTACTTTTATGGTAGGGTAACAAAAAGAAAAGTTTCAGAAAGTGTTTTGGAATAATTCTAGTTCTGCTTATCCCGTTATGCTTATCCCACTAAATGGAGGGCTGCACAAACACAACAAGGACCAAGTACCAAAAGCAAAATAATCCCAATTAAACAGCTCAAGGGAAGATCTCAGGAGCTCACATGACTTTACACTAATGCACAGAGCATGGGAAATAAACAAGACGAACTCCAACTTTTAGCACAACACCACAAATATGATATCATAGGGATCACGGAAACCTGGAGGAATGACTCCTATCGCTGGAATGTAGATATCGAGGGGTATAACCTCTTTCACAGAAACCGAACAAAGGGGAGAAGAGGCGGAGTAGCCTTATATGTCAAAAACTCTTATGCTGCAGAAGAGATTCAAGACAGCAATCTGGGAAACCAGCTTGAAATCATCTGGATAAGAATCAAAGGAACTGGGACTCAAAAAGATGTCGTTGTAGGCGTCTACTACAGACCCACAAGCCAGGAGGAAGAACTTGATGAAGTCTTCTGCCAACAGTTGATCAAACAGGCACAGAGAAGAGATGTAGTAGTCATGGGCGATTTCAACTATCCCGATATTTGCTGGAAAACAAACTCGGCCAAGAGTACAAGGTCCAACAAATTCCTCGCTTGCCTTGCAGACAATTTCATGGTCCAGAAGGTAGAAGAGGCAACAAGGGGATTGACTACTCTTGATCTCATCCTAACAAATGCGGAGGACCTGATCGATGCGGTCGAAGTGGTAGGATCCTTAGGGGCAAGTGACCATGTGCTCCTGCAATTTGAGGTACAAAGGAAGGCCGAAACTAAGACAAGTCAAACCCGCATTTTGGACTTTAGGAGAGCTGATTTCCAAAAAATGAAGGAAACGCTGAGCAGCATTCTGTGGACACAGATACTAAAAGACAAGGGAGTTACAGATGGATGGGAATTTCTCAAGAATGAAATACTCAAGGCACAATTGCAAACCGTGCCAACAAAGAGAAAAAATAGGACAAGTGCAAAGAAGCCAGAATGGATGTCCAAAGAACTTCTAACTGTGCTAAGACACAAAAGAGACATGCACAAGAAGTGGAAAAAGGGAGAAATCACCAAAGAAGAATTCAAATAGCCAACACCTGTAGGGAAAAGGTCCGCAAGGCTAAAGCAAAAAACGAGCTCAGACTTGCCAGGGATATTAAAAACAATAAAAAGGGCTTCTATTCTTATGTCAGTAGAAAAAGGAAAAACAAGGAGGCGATAGGACCTCTTCGAGGAGAAGATGGGGCAATGCTGACAGGGGATAGGGAAAAGGCAGAACTACTTAATGCCTTCTTTGCCTCTGTCTTCTCACAAAAAGAGAGTCTTCAACCTCAGCAAGATGGAGTGGATGAGGGATTGGAGGACATCCAACCCCAAATTGGGAAAGAAGTCGTCCAGGAATACCTGGCCGCTCTTAATGAGTTCAAGTCCCCAGGGCCAGATCAACTACACCCCAGAGTATTGAAGGAACTAGCGGAAGTCATTTTGGAACCATTGGTAACCATCTTTGAGAGTTCTTGGAGAACGGGAGAAGTTCCAGCAGATTGGAGGAGGGCCAATGCGGTCCCAATCTTCAAGAAGGGAAAAAAGGATGACCCAAACAACAACCGTCCAGTCAGCCTCACGTCGATACTGGGCAAGATTCTGGAAAAGATTGTTAAGGAAGCGGTCTGCAAACACTTAGAAACAAATGCAGTCATCACTAATAGTCAACATGGATTTATCAAAAACAAGTCATGCCAGACTTTCTTCGATAGAGCTACAAGCTGGGTAGATGCGGGGAATGCCGTGGATGTAGCGTACCTGGATTTCAGTAAGGCCTTCGACAAGGTCCCCCATGACCTTCTGGCAAGGAAACTAGTCCAATGTGGGCTAGGCAAAACTACGGTGAGGTGGATCTGTAATTGGTTAAGTGGACGAACACAGAGAGTGCTCACTAATGCTTCCTCTTCATCTTGGAAAGAAGTGACAAGTGGAGTGCCGCAGGGTTCCGTCCTGGGCCCGGTCCTGTTCAACATCTTTATTAATGACTTAGATGAAGGGCTAGAAGGCATGATCATCAAGTTTGCAGACGACACCAAATTGGGAGGGATAGCCAATAGTCCAGAGGACAGGAGCAGAATTCAAAACGAACTTGACAGATTAGAGAGATGGGCCAAAAGTAACAAAATGAAGTTCAACAGTGACAAATGCAAGATACTCCACTTTGGCAGAAAAAATGAAATGCAAAGATACAGAATGGGTGACGCCCGGCTCAAGAGCAGTACGTATGAAGAAGATCTTGGAGTCCTCATGGACAACAAGTTAAACATGAGCCAACAATGTGATGTGGTGGCAAAAAAAGCCAATGGGATTTTGGCCTGCATCAATAGGAGCATAGTGTCTAGATCTAAGGAAGTAATGCTACCCCTCTATTCTGCTTTGGTTAGACCACATCTGGAATATTGTGTCCAATTCTGGGCACCACAATTCAAGAGAGATATTGACAAGCTGGAATGTGTCCAGAGGAGGGCGACTAAAATGATCAAGGGTCTGGAGAACAAGCCCTATGAGGAGCGGCTTAGGGAACTGGGCATGTTTAGCCTGAAGAAGAGAAGGCTGAGAGGAGATATGATAGCCATGTATAAATATGTGAGAGGAAGCCACAGGGAGGAGGGAGCAAGCTTGTTTTCTGCTTCCTTGGAGACTAGGACGCAGAGCAATGGCTTCAAACTACAAGAGAGGAGATTCCATCTGAACATTAGGAAGAACTTCCTGACTGTGAGAGCCATTCAGCAGTGGAACTCTCTGCCCCGGAGTGTGGTGGAGGCTCCTTCTTTGGAAGCTTTTAAGCAGAAGCTGGATGGCCATTTGTCAGGGGTGATTTGAATGCAATATTCCTGCTTCTTGGCAGGGGGTTGGACTGGATGGCCCATGAGGTCTCTTCCAACTCTTTGATTCTATGATTCTATGATTCTATGATTGCATGTATCCTCCAATTTGTTACACGATTTATAGATTTGGAATCAGCAATATGTTTTATATACTCTTTAATTAAAAATACACCAACTATTAATTAACTATGACATTTAGGGGGAAAAGCTCAGAGGGAAGACATTTGTGGCAAATTAAATAAATTGCTGATCACATTGTTGCATCTTGTAGTCATTACTGTGTAGCTCAGCACTGAGTTCTCCAAAATGACAGGAGGTGAAACCAAGTCCCATTACTACTATTTAAAATTGGGAATGGCATATGTAATGAGACTAGGATTCAAGACTTTCATTAATGAAGAGTAGCAATTCTGGGAAACATTGGAAGGAAACTGGAAATTCAGACACTCTCTTGCTTCAACCCAGTACTAATGTAATAAGTATGTCACAATGCTACATATTCCACATCATGTGGATCATTTTATAAAGTCTGAGAAGATACATCACATTGAAAAAAGAAAATATAGTAAACCAGTGAAGCAAAATATGGACCTGCCACAGCCCCTGAAAATTATTGTTTGAAGGAAATGCTGTAGCAAATTGAAAAGTGCAGATGCAAGGAACAACAATCAGTAATGAATGAACATTACATTTTGAGACAGGTGAAGAATTAAAAGTAGTATTTTGATTACATAATAGTTAATAGACTAAAAATAATTTTGAATAAAAATATTTCAAGAACAAGGGACACATTCTTTACAAGAACCATGAGTGAAGAAAAATGTGTAGACTGAGGTATCATCTATCAAAATAGAACATGGAACCAGGGAAAATACCCCCTAAGAATTAGGATTGCCAGATCTCAGATCCTTGCCTTCAGATTTCATGGGCTATTTCCAGATGGGGCAAGCGTATAATTTATACAGTTTTGAACACATCACCATGTTTGTCCCATGGTGTCATGGTATGGTTCAGAATCCTTAGTGCCTAGGTTGATCTTGAAAGGGCAGCACTACTAAGAATGGTATGACCCAAATAACTTATATGAACAAATCTTTCTTTTTTATATAATAAATAAATCTTTATTTATATCCCACCACCATCTCCACAAAGGGACTCGAGGCAGCTAACATGAGGCCAAACCCAAATAATGACAATAAAGCAAAGTACATACAAAACAGACGATAACATCAAATAAAAATGCTCAACGATAACATAGTAATGCAATAAAATAATGACAATAAGATAATAAAAACAAAGTATAAAATGTTAAAAAAAACTAAACAAGGGTGAGCTGGGCCAAATACGAAGGATAAATATTGTAAAACCTGTGGGTGAGATAGATAGATAGATAGATAGATAGATAGATAGATAGATAGAGAGAATGCTGTGTCTAGTGGGAGGCAGGGGTGGGATAAACAATGAGGTTAATCTCCACTGAGGGATGAAATGAAGTGCATCAGAAAGACAAATTGGTACTGGGATGGGACATGGCATGGGAATTAGTTTTTTTTATAAACATGTTATGTTCTGGCCAGAAATTGAAATATCATTTTGGGGGCAGAGCAGATTAAACCACTGAGCTGCTGAACTTGCAAATCGAAAGGTCCCTGGTTTGAATCCGGGGAGCGGGGTGATCTCCCGTTGTTAGCCCCAGCTTCTGCCAACCTAGCTGTTCAAAAACATGCAAATGTGAGTAGATCAATAGGTACCACTTCTGTGGGAAGGTAATGGTACTCCCTGCAGTCATGCCAGCCTCATGATCTGGAAGACGTCTACAGACATCGCCAGCTCTTCGGCTTAGAAATGGAGATGGCCACCCCCCCCCCAACCAGAGTTGGACATGACTAGACTTAATATCAAGAGGAAACCTTTACCTTTATCTAAAAATAATATTTTGCATTACAGTTGCTGTTACTGCTAGAATTTTTTAAAAACATTTTCTCATTGTTCAAAAATAATTCAAATAGCTACTTTTAGTTATTTATTTCTTTTACTCATATCTATTACACAAACCAGTGTTTGTTACCGTGAACCACTCCTAAGTATTAAGAGAACACTTACTGCAGCTGTAGCTGCAACTAATTAAGTTACCATTTCACAGCATCAAAGTTCTCTCTCATTACAATTTTAATACAGCCCTGTTATATATTGTTTCAAAAATGAATTAAAATTAACTCATTGGCTACTCAACATAATTCATTTCTGAACACTACATACAGAGGCAAATGAACTTACATGTATTTCCACAAGGGAAAATTATGGAAATTAGGCTGCTGTGATTACAGCCCCAAAGTTCACATTAATAACAGCAGTATCATTATAATATATTTTTTCCCGAAATCAAGAACTTGTTGCAGTAACTCATAGTAATAGAAGAAACTTTCCAGTGACTGTCAGCTGCCTACCAAGTGTTCCATCTGCATTGATTTTCTATTGTTCTATGGAGGTTCGTTATAGTTGAACATTTTCTCCCATAAGCTGCCCCTGTCCTCCCAATTTCTGACAGCTGATTACATGACAGCTTCAAATTGTACTCATGAAAGAAAGGCACACAGATATCTTATTTAAAATGCTGATTCATAGTAATTATAGGAATACAGTACCTTTGTGACAGCTTACACGCTGGCAGAGATTTTGAAGAACTTTGAAAGAACTGATAATTGGCTTTCACTGAAGTTGGCTTATACTTTCAAATGAGCGATCATCTCTGATTATGTTAAAATGTCAAAATATATCATTAAATCAGTTACTTGGAATAGCAAAGACTCTTAGTAAAATTGGACTTAACCATGTGACACTTCTTAGAGGTGCCTTTATATTCTGAAAGCTACAGTAGCCATTGACTAATGCACAGCTTCCATTGGGTGGTGATCCTTTGCTTATATGCAATGGATTCATATGTCTCAGTTCTCCTCCCATTCCAGAAGTTTTCATGCAACATGAAAATGGCAAGGGATGACTTTGGAATTAGTACTTTAGAATGTAGACCTACCTGAAGCTTGTGAACAGACAACGGTCTAGGACTTTAATGTGTACGATCTTTTATTCACATAGCTTAGGTAAGACACCATTTTAAAGAAAAAACAAGTAAATAAATGGAAACTAGGAGCAAAAAAGCTCAAACATCTCAAAATGCTGAAGACATGTGGAACAGAACTTAGGGCAGAGCAATCACACAGAATGGTTAATCTCAACTGTGGCAATGCTGCAGATCCATCCACAGTGACTTCCTTCATAGCTGTAAAGAGCTTTTTCCAGTTTCAGCAGTCACAGAAATCTCAACAGCTACTTATTGGGCCCATGAAAGGAATGCAGCCACAGTTACTTGCCTCTCTGGTTACTTGACTAGAAGCTGTCAGTAAGCGTATGCTGATCCTTAGCAACAGTGAATTAGCTAGCAGTATTCTATCACAATGTGCTTTTTAATAATATAGAATTGAAAACAAGAGTAAACAAGAGTAAAATTAAGAAACTACAGAATGAGGGGAATAATATTTTTGAGATACCAGAAGAATGGCTGTCAGATTATGCAACTTCTAGTCAAGAAGACTATACAACTTTTAGCCATATTAAAATGAGCAGCTTTTGCAATATTTAGCCATATTTTCTAGTGGTTGTATTCTTACCTTATGTAGGGTCTTGAGCTCATATTTTACTTTAATAAAAACAAAACATGGTCATTTTAATTTGGAGCATCAAAAAGAAAACAAATTGTATTGCAAATCAAACAATCCACTGTGTTATTGTTGAATGGCTTTTCAAAACAAATACTTTTTGGAAATGCAATGAATCTTGTTGAATTCATTATATTCCCTAAAGCAAAATTAATACTAATTGTATGTATAGTCCTATGACCTACTGGAATCAAATAGTTTTCTATTTGACTTTCTCTGATAGAAAAGGAGGAGGAGGAGGAGGAGGAGGAGGAGGAGGAGGAGGGAGAAGAAGAGGAGGAGGAAGATTTTACCTGCCTGTCAAGGCTATCAACACATCTCCGTTATGAGTTATATTGCTAAAATTGTGAGCTGGACAGAAGCAGAGCTGGATGATCTGGACAGAAAAACAAGAAAACTGATGACAATCCACTACTCATTATACCAGCGCAGTGGTGACGACAAACTTTACCTGCCCAGAAAATCAGGAGGCAGAGGGCTACTGCTAGTGAAACAAACAGTAGAAGAAGAGAAACATGCACTGGCAGATTATGTGAAAGGCAGTCAAGAACCAACATTGAGGGACGTCAATAGTACTAAACTGCTTAAAGTGCAAAAGACAAAGAGTGAACACCATAAAAACTACAATGCACAGAAGAAGAGAAAATTGGCAAAAGAAGGCTCTCCATGGACAGTTCCTGAGAAAAATTGAGAGCCAAATTGACAAAGAAAAAACATGGCTGTGGCTCACAAATGGATATTTGAAAAAGGAGACAGAGGGCCTGATTCTGGCAGCCCAAGAATAAGCTATTAAAACAATTGCCATCAAAGCCAGAATTGAAAAGTCGGTGACAGATCCCAAGTGTAGACTCTGCAAGGAAGCTGATGAAACAACAGATCATATCCTCGGCTGCTGCAAGATCACACAGACAGACTACAAGCAGAGGCATAACACCATTGCTCAGATGATTCATTGGAACTTGTGCCACAAATACCATTTTCCAGCGACAAAGAACTGATGGGATCACATGCCTGAAAAAATTATAGAAAATGAACCCGCCAAACTGCTCTGGGACTTCCAGATTCATACTGACAGAGTTTTGGAGCACAATACTCCTGACCTCACGATCATGTTAAAAAAAACAAAGTATTGTCGATGTTGCAATCCCAGGTGACAGCAGGATTAAAGAGAAACAACTGGAAAAGCTGACATGATATGAGGATTTAAAGATCGAACTGCAAAGACTCTGGCACAAGCCAGTAAAGGTGGTCCCAGTGGTGATTGGCACATTGGGTGCAGTGCCTAAAGACCTTGGCCTGCATTTAAACCCAATTGACATCTGCCAACTGCAAAAGACCATCTTATATGGCTCTGCACACATTATTCGCCGAAACATCGTGATCCAATACAGCAGCCAGCAGAGTGATCTTGTTTGCTGTCGACTCATCTTGTTGTGTTTCAAATAATAGTAGTAATAATTATTATTATTATTATTATTATTATTATTATTGTTATTATTATTATTATTTACCCACCTGTCATCACACCTTGAGGTGGACTGCACAATAGCTAAAATGCATAATCATCTTAAACATTCTATAAAGTACACATATCAAAATGTATTTCTATCAAATACATATTAAAATACACAAAATGTGAGTGTAAAATTCATGATTAAAACTGAGTGGATAGGCGTGTTGTAGGAGATAGGTCTTCAGATGGGTTTTGAATTCTGACAACACATTTAGCTGTTAGACCTCTTCTGGCAGAACATTCCAAGGTTGTGGTGTGGCTGATGAAAAGTGGGTGATGGTTGTCAATTGAGTTCTGACTGGTTGGAATAGCCACTCCACCTAAGAGGACCTAAGTATTCTGGGTGGATTGTATGGGAGAACCCAAACCATGTAGAATTTTAAAGGTCAAAATCTTTAAGGACTACATACTTAAAAAACAAAACAACAAGGAAAATTGAATTTTATTATACAGTGTTGAGCCTCATCACTGGCTCCATCAACACTGACTATTCAATGCAGTTTCAAATCAGTATTGACAAAAGTGGTTTTACTGTGCAGACAATTACATAGGAAATTCTGGAATCAGTTTGAGGCCTGAATAGTAGATATGTGCAAGTTATCATTTCCTTCTGACATCTTTGGTACCTCCTCTATCTTTGGTACCTTCGAGGGCACATAATGGTAAGCCACCCCTTGCATGACCCCCCCCCCCCACAAAAGCAAGCGAGGGGTCCTCCAGCTGCTTCGTGACATCACGGTTTAATCTTTTTTTTATTAACCCCTCAGCTAAAACAAAAAGAAATCCCTCATTCCTGAAAACTTGCCTCCTTGGCTTGGAAAGAATGCATGTGGCATGCAGGCCCGGGAGAGAAAGTGTGTGTGCCTGCTACCGAGCGCAACTCCTCTAGAGTAGAAACAGAAGACTCCTTAAAACACATGCCTGCCTGCAGTACCTCTCCAGTCTCCTTTAGAGTAGAAACCTCTTAAATGCCTAAAATTGCAGAAAGGGTAGCCTGGGAAGCCCCCCCCCCCCATGGGCCAATGGGAAACAGATCTTTCAGCATCTTAGAGTGAAAACAGATATCTGCCCTCCCAAAAATGAATTGGGACCCCCACTGAAAGCTGGGACATGAAATGGGTCAAGGTTTACCCAGATTACACAAGCCTACTGAATAGTGATTTTGCAAACTAGAAAGCAGTGATGCACATTAAGAGTTTTAATTCACACATTTTGTGGGAGTTGGTTGTCTAGCCACTATAGCTTGTTGTCTGAAAACACATTCAAAACTTTGATTTGTTTCATGACTTTTGAGATACCTGAATTTTAGTTTCTTACCCAGTACTGTGCAGGCAGACCTTTTCCTATTCATTCTTGTAAAGTTACCATATTTATGCCATACAATCCTTTTTCTCCTTTGTTTACTTTTTTAAAAGACAAAAACAAAAACATTTCTTTAGAGATTTTCAAGTTTCTGCTACTCTACTAAATTAATGGACCAGAACTATTTTATTTTGTTTTAACAAGCCCACATAGGGAATCATATCGTAAGATTTGTAAGATTTGAAAGGTCTCTTGTGGGGCAGTTATAACATTTCTGAGAAAAAGAAACATGAGAAGAAAAGAAGATATATATTGTAGGTTATCTGCTGAAAAAAAGCTAACTTCAAGATTATTTTCACATGATAACAATGATAACAAGACTCTGGTGCTACTAACAAAAAACATGTTAAATAATGGTAAGTATAAATCAAAACCCAGTCTAATTAAAACATTCCTGTTTTCGAATTTTGTTCCCTTAATACTAATCATGTTTTTCCAGCAAAAAAGTATTAGCATGAATCTTAATTTATTTCATTCATGCATGTAACAATGAGAAATTTAAAGGTTTTTGTTTCCCCAATGGGTGAGATTTTTGTAATACACACACAAACACACACATTCTGAGACTTCTGAGAAACTTGTATTAGAAAAGATGTTGTGAAACAAACAAACAAACCCAGATATTGAAAACATTAACTTTTGTTTGCTTGTTTTGTATGTTACTTTAGTGTTGTCTACACATAACACATCAGAAATCAAGAGAAATTAGTGACAGTACATATCATTCAAATTAATAGTGATCAGTGACTGATTGGCATCCTGTTAGTGAATTATATAGGCATAAGTGGTAATTACACTTGCATCTTTATAGGCCTTGTGGAAAGCAGATATTCCTTTTCTTCTTTCACAAGCTCCTACCCTTGAACATAGTATGGCCGTGGGAATATTGAGCAAATCTCCTTCTCCCCAGCTAATTGATCTTGTTCCATTTTCACTTAAACAGTTACATCTAATTCAGTCTGGCATTTTTTTAAGGAAACTGATGGCAACATTAGTAGTTTAGTAATGCTGGAATTATACAAAAATGTCTCAAATTTACCCAATCTGTAAATGTGTATTGAAATTTGGAGATATTTGTTTCATTTAGTTTTGTTTTACTTTTTTGCAGAAGGAAAGGAAATGGTCAAACCTTCAACATTAAATATAGCATTGGGACAATCTCTCCCCTTGTCCCATCCTCTTCTCTTTCCTTTTTTTGTGTGTGCTGATATCAACTACAGCCTCCCTCTGAGCCTGAGTGACTGTTGGTGGCTCTACACAGACCACTTATTCTGGTAATTACACTTGCATCTTTATAGGCCTTGTGAACACTGGATTGGCACCTAGATGGTTTAGACTGCTGCCATCCCTGGACACTGTAGAGACGGGAGAGAGTCCTGACTATCCAGCAGCAATGAACCTAGATTGTTGCTGCCAGACAGACACCCTTACCATCCCCAATTCTCCTTGTCACAGTAACCATAGGCTACAATATGACTTGTGTCAGTCACTTATCATCTGGAGTGACATGGGCAGGGGTGTCAGATTGAAACAGAAGGATAAAAAGTAGAAATTGCCTCCTCTTTTTTCCCTTCTCTTCTCCAATCCCCTTCTGTCTTAGCCAATTTCACTCCAGTGATAAGCAACTGACATGAGCCACGCTGTGCCTGCTGGCCACTGTGACTAAGTGAAGGGAGGGGGGAATAGTACAGTAAGTGCCATCTTGTGTGTTCAGGCCACCCAAACTCAGGGAATACAGGATGGCCATGTAAACACTTATGGACAGATCTGTCTCAGAAGCATTCCACCTCTTTACATGGGAACAGCCACAGTTTGCTCTGGATTCTTGAGGAGTATATGGATCAAGCTAGTACTTTAGTTAACACTATGTAAGGCTACATTAAGGTGGAATGACCAGTGTTATCACAGTTCAGCCCCGTGCATCATTTATCTGCCACAGAGCTGATCCATCCCCTTTGCGATTAGCAGTCAGTATAGATATGCCTGTTACTTGCTCAGAATCATCCAGTGGGTTCCATGGCAGAGAAAGGATTTGGACTCTTGTCTCCCTGAGTCCTAGTCCAATACTCAAACCATTAAGCCATGTTGTCTCTCAGTATGCTAGAATATACATTTAAGTCTGAAACAAAGCTGTCCACAAAAGTACTCAATGTATTTTACTCTGGAATTATGGATAATGGCCCATTTCCCCTCCCTTCTTTGCAAGTGGAAATGAAGGTGTGCATATGTAGCATATAGATCTGTTTTTCAAAACAGACTGGATGATTTGGAATTTTTGGCTGTCGGATTGCCTGTAACTGCATAGGCAAAATGGCCATTTTTTTTGGTTGCAACAAAACATGTGGCTGCCAAAAACAGCTACTTTCTATTTCTATCAATCATACATATGGCACAGAGAGGCAGTCGTGTGCATGGGTTTCCCTATGAAGCTGTGAGCCCTGCTGCCTGCCTGAGCCAGTCAGAAGAAGAAAGCCACTCACGTGCTCCATGTTCTATCTCAGTGTCTTTGCTGCTCTTAGGATCACGTTGCTTATTTCTGGACTCAATTCCAAATACTCTTTTTGTTTAATTTAGTTTATTGTGACACAGAGGCAATCTCTTTAAATTATTTTGGTATAAATCTTACTGTAAATCCCAATTTGATCAGACATGATAAATAAATGGAATTTACTTAAATGTTTACTTATGGAGGTTGTGGAAGTTTGATAGCTCTTTTAGCTGAAACCAATAATAAAATTTAGTGGTGTAATAGTTTGAATATTGGACTAGGACTCTGGGAGGTCAGCATTCAAATTTCCTCTTGTCCACTTGCAATCTAAAAAGAGGGCAATTGCAAACCCCATTGAACTATTATTTGTGAGAGGTTAACCATAAGGTTGTCATAAATTAGAAATTACTTGAAGGCACATAGCAAGCAAGCAATATTCTCGAAAATTTTATGTGCTATGACTGGGAATAAATAAACTTTTTAATTCTATATTCTCTGAATTTCACCCTTTCTCTTTCTGTTATTTGTAATGAATGGATCTTTGAGTAAACATGAATACACATTAATGGCCTACTCTTTTTTCTAGTGAAAGTTACTCTAAAAAGCAAATCCATTGTTAGTGTTAACCAGTCAGGCTGAATAGTAACACTTAAATGTAAAATGCTTTGAAAACTCTAAATGGAAGAATATATCAAAATACATGTTGATCAGCGGCAGCTGTATTTCCCCCCTACCCCCGAATGAGGAAGTATATGTCAGCACAAAGAAGATAATAACCTTTTAAAATATTATGTCTCTTCTGTTATTCTGAACTAACTGTCAAATCCTTTGTAATACTTGAAGAAAAGAAGTGCACCGAACAAGGCTTTAACACCACTAATTAAGTGCACTCAATCGCTGTCTACTAATCTCCCTCTCAAAAAAGAGGATTGAAAGGAAAATGGATGCATGTTTATTTTTTGCATTACATGAAAATATCTGAGTTTGAGAGCAGAGTAAAGAAAGTCCCTCCATTTCTCACAGTCCTTTCTCTAGGCTATGAAAGACAGAAGAATTTCTGGAAATATAGAGGAGGGGAAGTGTAAAATCACAGTGTTTTAAGGGCCGAGGGGTTTATTCAGCAGAGCTCTTATATTGTCCAGCCAACCAGAGCACCATGTTCCCCATAATGCACAGGTATTAGGGCTGTGTAATCAATGAAAAAATGTTTCAAAACCCATTAAAATTAGGAGGCACTGGCATTTTTGTTACAGTAATTGCACAAGTGGGGAAAAAATCAGAGGCTCCTTTCTCATTCATTTTTACAGCTTTGGGCTGACACTTGCTACAATGATGTCATTGGAAGGTAGAACATGGAATAAGGATTCAGCCAGTGCTGGATGGGGTTACACTCTTCCTGAAGACACAGATTCACAGCTTGGGGCTCCTCCTGGACTTGGCATTGAACCTGGAGGCCCAGGTGTTGGATGTGGCCAGGAAAGCCTTTGCACAATTAAAACTTGTGCGCCAACTACACCTGTTCCTTGAGAGGCCAGATCTAGCCATGGTGGTCCATGCCTTAGTTATATCCCCTCTGGACTATTGTAATGTGGTCTATGTGGGACTGCCTCTGAAGAGTGCTTGGAAACTTCAGCTGGTCCAAAGAGCTGCAGGCAGGTTGCTAAGTGGGGCTGGTTGCAGGGACAAACCCTTATTACAGTAGCTCCATTGGCTGCCAGTCTATTACTGGGCACAATCCAAAATGCTGATTATGACTTTTAAAACCTTGTAAAAACCTTCCTGGGCCAAGAGATCTTCAAGAGAGGTCCTTCTTTCAGATTTTAACTGAATGTTTAAATAGTTTTTTTGTTTGATTCTGTATTTATATTTGTATATTTTAAATTGGATACCAATGCTTTAATGTCAAACTGCTTTGACTCTCTTTTGTGGAGATAAAGTGGGGTAGTAGTAGTAGTAGTAGTAATAATAATAATAATAATAATAATAATAATAATAATAATATACATTTACCACTGTTAGCCCATCAAGTTTCTGAACATTTTAGTTTTCCATGGATTTTGGGGAATTTTGAAAGTTTTTATTGAAAAATAACCACAAGAGAGATCTCCTTTGATTTTATATACAATGACACAAGATAACAGAGGATCATTCTCCTCAGCTTTCATAAATATTCATATATCTATCTACTATTGATTTTAGGGAATTTTGTTAATGTTTTGACAAAAATGTGTTCTATGTATCACAACAGCTGTCTCATTGAAAGTCTCTCATACTAACCAATAGAACTTCCATTTAGGGGCTTCTGCCCAGCCCAGCACAAAGATTTACTTACTAGAAGTATCAGTCAGATTCAACAATTGATTGGAACTTTGGCTGGCTGCTGCTATGGAAGGACAAATCTCTTCCCTATCCTGATTTGAGCTTTCTGATGCTGAGCGGAATTCTGGGAAATGTACTATAGGGCAAGGCCTTTTGAATTCTCCGTCACCGTCTTCACCGTCTTCACCTTCCCAAGATTTTGTGTTCTATCAGTCTCTATCCCAGCTCCCTCAGTTTGTCCCATCCTGCTGCTTTCCTCTCCTAATGCTGAGAGGCCATTAATTTAAAGAGTAATTGCAACCTCATTGGCTTGGCCTGGCTTCCTTGTACTGAAAATAAAACTGCCTTAAGAAGGCTTCCAAAGTTTACAATATTAAAAAAAGTATTCAGCATGTTTGAATTCTTAAGTTTTTCGTGCCCGTTCAACAGATATTGCTTTGTAAGTATGAATTTAATGAATTTCGTAAGACTTATAATGACTAACAAAAATGCACACCCTTAATAGGTTGGTATGTGTCTTCTTTTATAAATGACATATACAATCTGTCACTCCTTCCCACCTGTCACTAAGGAGGCTGTTCAGACCTTGAACCGGTGCTTGGCTGCTGTGTCGGACTGGATAAGGGCTAACAAATTGAAATTGAATGCAGACAAGACAAAGGTCCTCCTGGTCAGTCGAAAGGCCAAACAGGGCATAGGATTACAGCTTGTGTTGGATGGGGTTACACTCCCCCTGAAGACACAGGTTCACAGCTTGGGAGTGATCCTGGATTCATCGCTGAGCCTGGAGCTCCAGGACTCGGTGGTGGCCAGGGGAGCTTTTGCACAGTTAAAGCTTGTGTGCCAGCTGCGCCCGTACCTTGGGAAGCCTGATCTGGCCACTGTGGTCCACACTCTGGTTACATCCCAAATAGATTACTGCAATGCACTTTACATGGGGTTGCCTTTGAAGACTGTTCAGAAACTCCAATTAGTCCAACGGGCGGCAGCCCGATTACACACCGGAGCACCATACAGGGAGCACACTACCCCCCTCTTATGTCAACTCCACTGGCTGCCGGTCCACTTCTGAGCACAATTCAAAGGGCTGGTCTTGGCCTATAAAGCCCTATACAGTTCCAGCTCAGCCTACTTATCCGAACGTATCTCCCTCTACATTCCACCTCATGGTCTATGATCTGCTGGGGAGGCCTGTTCTCAGTCCCACCCGCTTCACAAATACGTCTGGTGGGGACGAGGGACATGGCCTTCTCAGTGGTGATCCCCCGCTGGTGGAATTCACTCCCCAGCGAGATTAGATTAGCATCCTCCCTCCTTTCCTTCAGGAAAAAACTAAAATCGTGGTTCTGGAACCAGATCTTCAAGACAGAAATAATGCAATTTGACTTTAAAACTGTTCTGACCCAATGCTAAGGAATCCTGACAGTTGTAGTTTGGTGAGCCAAAAGCCCTCTTTGGCAGAAAATGTTAGAAAGAAAAGTCACAGCATTCTAATCATAGAGAAAATACTGTTTAATAAACATGTGATGAACATGTGATGAACATATGGATTATTGATAGCACCTGGGTAGAGACTGTGAATATCATGATATGATACCTAAGGGGGTGGTGGTAATAGCTGAGTCTTAACTATGGGAGGGTTATTGCAAAGGAGTGTCCCTTACTAATGATCTATCAGCAGATGGCTATATAAGGAAAATGAAAGAATCCACATTTCTCTCTCCTGTGTGACAGTGTGAATATCTGCCTATGTTGAGATTATTTGATTACTCTGATTGTTTGCAATACAATAAATGTTTATACATTTTTATATATTGCAATGGTAAATATTAAAGCCTCAGGATATTTTGGATGAAACCTGAATGCATGAATTTACTTTAAAAAGTCTGTGTAGATAAGGTCAGATGCTAGCAGTTGGACTGTGCTGATAGACAGGTTGAAACATGTATTTGCTGTGAATTTTTGCTTGTTTTTGGGGTACTTGCTATCTAACTTGCAGTGGTTCAGGGACGTCATGATTTGGAAACTATAAATCACTTCATTACCTGTGACAGAAAAGCCTAAAAATCCTGTACATCCACAGTTCCCATGATTCTATTGCATTGAGCCATGGCAGTTAAAGTAGTGCAAAAGTGCATTAATTCTTCAGTTTGGACGCACCCTTAGTTGGCCAAACGACTTTTCTTTCTGGGTTGTTGTAGGTTTTTTGGGGGCTATATGGCCATGTTCTAGAGGCATTCTCTCCTGACGTTCACCTGCACTTCTAGAGAATGCCTCTAGAACATGGCCATATAGCCCGAAAAAACCAACAACCCAGTGAGTCCGGCCATGAAAGCCTTCGACAATAACTTTTCTTTCCATTACTATTAAGACTTACAGAGATGTTTTAGTACATGAAGGGAATGTTTTTCTGAGCCAGTAAATAAATTGCAAATATATAGGAATAGATTAGATGGTGGGATATGTTATAGTTTACAAGGGGTGGGGGGACAAACAAAGAATAGGTGAATTATTTATATAGTATGAGTCCAGTGGAAGTTTAACTGAAGTCCTCCAGTTTGCTTTCACCCTTGAGTTCTGTCGCAGTTCTGTTGACAATTAAATCATTTTATTGGTGCTGTCAAAAGGAGGACCCATAATAGAGAAAAACATGCATCAAATGTCACTCAGCTGTGGGATGCTAAAAGCTGTCTTAATAACATTAATTCTTGTAGAAATACAAGAAGATTTTCTTTAATGCCCAATGGCTCCATTTCCATCCAGTTTAAATCAAAATAGAGACACAACAACAAAAAAAAAAAAAAAAAAGCAAAAGGGTATTTGTAAGCCAAAACCTGAATTAAGCTGCAATTTCAGGAAAACTATAATTTTCTAAATGGAAACTAGGCATCCAGCATATTTTAGGGATGACAAATAAGAAGCCCCAAGCCAATTTAAGTACTTTGTAAATACCAGTTGGCTTCCCAGATAGCAATGCAGACCAAGGAGATATGGCAAATGAAATATCTTATCCGTATCTTACCTGAGCAGGTGAATGTTGTTCTTGTTTTTGCCTTAAGGTTGTAAAGCTGTATCTAAGTAAAGTTTCATTTTGTTTGCCTGTTTGCTTTTAGAAAGAATATGGCAAAATGTTTCTGAACTTGAAGGTACTGCATTCATATCGTCCTCCATATGTTACAAGAGATATTTATGTATCTAGAACTATACCAATAGCTATATCCAGGCCTCATCTACACTGCCATATAATGCAGTGTAAGATCACATTAGCCTGGTGTGCTCATATACACAGGCTAATTCAGTTGTACCTAGGGCAAGCCACTTGTTACAGCTGGACACCAGATTAAGAAACACCTGGAAGATCCAAATACTCCACGAAGATTAGGACCTTTCCTTGTGTTTGGCCAGTGGGGTTTGCCACCCAAGATCCCAGTGCAAGATCCATAATCACATCCACAGAGCTATTCCACACTTACTGGCCACAGGCAGCTCAAGAAGGTGAGATAACAGTACCTTCCTGCCCACTCATTCCATCCCCAAATGAGAAAAAGCCCCTTCCTGCTGGCACTTTGAAAGAGGGGGATAATTCTTCTCAAGCTTCTTTGCTCCCTTAATTATAAAGAATCAGACAGTACAGAACCACTGGCTCTGGAAAGTGTGGATTTCTTTAGGTGGGAGGGGTGATTGGGGGGGGGGGGTTGGAAGAGTGGAAAACTGAGTGCATGCCCAGTCTTGCCAAACCAGCTTTCGAACAGCTGGGCTGGCAGACCTTGTGTGATCTCAATGGAGATTGCAACTGGAATTTTTCCATGCTGGTTCCGAGTTGCATTATGTGCCTTTGTGGAAGGGACTTGCATCAATATATTCTGTATGAAATTAATCCCCGTGTAGGAATAAAGTCCGAATCCAGTCTGAAAGAAAAGTAGTGAATAAATCTAATCAACTAATTAATTATGAATCTAAACAGATTCTTGAGATGTAGAAGCAGGTATTGTGATACTTTGTTATTAAACAATTTTAAATCCATAGTTTCAAAAAAAATAATAATCTACTGCTAACCTCACTTGAGATAAAGAATGAAGATGGCACAATATGATGTAAGGTGCTTCATCCTGCCAGTCCTATTCAGCCCCAGTCAGCACTCTGGCATTGACATTTTGGATCAAGACAAGTTCCTAGGATACTCATTTCAAGGACAATGTCTTTCTTTCTTTTATTTGTCTTATGGTCCATTTGTTATGCAAAGGCTTTTTGGTCAAGGTGGAAGCTGTCATTTGATTTTGCAGTGATATCACTTTTTGATGATGTTGAAATATATATTTTTTCACAATGAAAGGTTTCACACATAGCTGAACATAAATGTGTTGTTTGGCTATAACTATCCAACAGCTGCAGAGCTGCTGCACAGAATGAAATTGTTCACATTGTGGATTTTTTTTTAAAGAATGATTTTGGTTTGCCTCAAGGTTCAAAGATACGGAAAAAGTTAATACATGATTACTTAGTACATAAGTTAACCCTTTCGCTTGCAACTGCCCAACAAGTGGGAAATAACTGTGCATATAATGAAACAATGCAGAAGTGCTTCAATTTGCTAATATTCCAAATATTTGCAGAGTGGTATCCAACTATTCACACCTACAAATTGGGATTCCTGGCTTATAACCCTGCAGCATGGAAACAGGATAGGATCATTATTTGCCAGATCCTGTATTCTGCTCACAACAGCTCTTGATATTGAATCAATAGCTAGTATTGACAGTGTTGAACATTAGAGGCAGTCACTGCTGACCTAAATAGTTTCAACTGATACATTTTGGCAATAAGTATTGGGATATGCTATTTAAAGAGAATAGCTAATGCATTCAAAAACAGAGTTAGAAAGATGTGAAATTGAAGTGATGTGCAAAAAGTGGAGGCTTAAGAAGAGGGAGCAAATACAACCTTTTCCCAAGAAGTAATGGGCAGGACACAGTAATTGTAAACCCTTACTAACTTGTTTGTTAATCTGTGCTTTTAAGTTTCATGTCAATTTATGGTCCTGATTAATTTCATATGCTTTTGAATGCTTTTATATGCTTTATTTGCTTTTATGGTTTAAATCTGGATTGTTTCAATATTAATTTTGTTTAATACTGTTTTAATATTTGTATATTTGACGTTGTACTGAAATGCTTTTATTTGTGAGCCATTTTGAGTCTCCACATGGAGAGAAAAAGCAGGATATAATAATAATCTATATAAATAAAAATGTAATGTTTGTTTGTGGGGTTAACATAACACAAAAATGACTGGATGAATTGACACCAAATTTGGACACAATACACCTATCAGGCCAACAAGTGACCATCACACATAAAAACACTGAAAAACACAGTGGAAAGGGCTTGAAAAGCCAAAAAAGCAAAAGGATGCTACAGTGTATGCACAAAAGGACTCCCCCAGCAAACAAAACAAACAATAGCATATCTTCAGTCCCTTTCTGACTACATCTCCCAGTATCCCCTGGACCAGGCCCTTTAGGAGAGGAGGATGATCCAAATTCCAACACGCAATCTTCTTGGATTTCTTTGAGAGCATTCCAGTACCTGCATATTTCCCATTTCCTATTCCTGGACTACAACTCCCAGCAATCCTCCAGATATATAAGTAGATAGAGTATATAGAAATAGACAAGTAGACAGATAGATTAATCAGAAGGACTGATGGGAGTTCCAAGAATGGGAAGAGAAAGAAGAATGGGGAGAAAGAGGAAGGGATAGAAAAGTGGGGGGGGGGGAGGGAAGAAGAAGAGAAGGAAGGAATGGGAGAAAGAAAGAAAAAAAGGGAAGGAAGGAAAGGGGGAAGGAAGGAGGAGAGAAAGAAGGAGGGAAGGTTGGCCACACAACGTGTGGCGGGTACAGATAATAATTTTATTTATTTATTTATTTAAACAATTTTATATACCACCACTCCCCGAAGACTCGGAGCGGATTACAATATACATATGCGATACATTACATTTAAAATCAAAGAATGTTTTTCTAAACAAAGAATACTCTGAATTTGTTCTTTTCTCTGAAATATACCCTACAGCACCTGGTATACATTGGTGGCTTCTCATTCATTCTAATCAGGCTGACCTTGCTTAGCTTCCAAGACTGGACAGTTTACAGAGGGCAGGTCTAGCCATTTTCCATGTTTCACCTCTGTTGAAATGTTTTGTGCATTGGAAAGAGAGGATTCCATTGTTTTTTACTTTAGGGGGAAAGGAAGTGCTCTATAAACATAATTCAGTTAATTTTGGGAACATATGTCAAAGTGGTCAATCATGCCTCATAAAAGACATAATTAGCAATTCTGGAGTATTTGAAGATTAAGTCACTAAAGTACAAGAATGTACCAGATTAATATATAGAATCATTTGTTTGCATGCAATATACTAATACTTTTTGCAAACTAAACATAGCAACATGGTTTCTATTTTGTGTATCGCTCCTTTTATTGTGATGGTTTGCTACTGTTCAGTATTTTTTGTGCAACATTATTTCCATTTATCCCATTGTTGCAAAATATTATATTTTGGTGTAAAACTATTTTAAAAAATAATCTAATTCAATGGTTCTCAACCTGTGGGCCGCTGGATTTTTGGCCTTCAACTCCCAGAAGTCCTAACACTGGTAAAATGGCTGGGACTTCTGGGAGTTGTAGACCAAAACACCTATACGTTGAGAACCACTGTTCTAATTGCATGTGCAATTTAACCTTGCAATGAGCTTTTCTCATCATTGCACACTTAAAACCTTGTAGTCAGTTCATCCAATAATACTGAAGTTAAATATTGGAAAATGCAAATGATACTTGTGGGTTCACAAACCTTGATGCCCACTGCATTTTGGACCAAAAGGCCTTTCAGAGGAAGGATCTCTGCAAGATTATAGCAGAAAGGTAAAACAACTACTCTGTGTTTGTTGTGATCCCAGTAATGATCATTCTCCCACTGTAGCTGACTCTATTGCATAGCTTAATAATGATATATGTTTAAAAACATCTGCATGTTAAATGAAAGGATGTATTTAATTTCAACCTCAAGTCTGCTGTGCCATTGTATCTTGCTTTTGTTGAAGTCTGCATCTGTATTGAGTTTTCTTTTTTTATTCCCTCATACAAATATTATTGGGATTTTATTCCATGAATATAACACCAACACCACCCGCCCGCCTCTTGTACATGCTAGCTATTAGTTCTTCTTTCCTTCTCCCTCCCTCTCTCCTTTCTGTTTCTCCTTCTAAAGAGCATCAGTGACAAAATCCTGGAAGACCTGATGACAGCAGTGCCAATTAGTTAATGTTCAACAAAATATGTAATACATTTCACAGTGACTGACTTTTTGGCATCAAAAATGTTATTCCTACTGCCGTCGTCTTGCAACTAAACTTGTACTTATTATTTCCAAATTCCCAGACAATCTGTTGTAAAACAGGAGAGAATTCAGGGTGGTGATGCCAATCAACTGGGTTGTCAAATATTGATCATCTCTTACTTGAAATGATGGCAGGGCACATTCCATGGTGGCCCTTGAATTTTCTTCTTTATATTGTTTTTTTTTTATTTCTAATGTAATAATATTAAAGCTTTGGATTTTTTCCATAGCAACTTTCTTTAATGCTTTGGACTAAAATGCTAATGGTGAATTGACTGATACAGGTGCCAAACATTTCACAGCCAATAGCTACAGAGGTTTTAAATGGGTTTGTTAAGCATAGTTTCATACTTCCTATTTTTCTCTTTGCTCACAATATTTCTTTCTGTTGGTATGCTTATCTCATTTCAGGAGCAAATTAGAAAACCTGCATTTTTCAGCTCATTTATTTTACTACTTCAACCTAGAATGAAGAAAACACCCAGAAGAGGGAAATTCTCGCTACCTTTTGCCCCTTACCCATTTCTACAGTCCAGAAATATTCATCCAGGTGAGTTTGGTTGTCATTTACCAAATTCTGTTTTTGTTTTAAAAGTAAAAGTTCTAGGAGTAAAATATCTTCATAAGTATTTTAACAAAGGAAAAAGCAACAAAAAGTCTACACATGTTCAAAACCTGGAATTGTTCTATAGAGATAAGAAACCCTTCGATATTTTTTGTTTTGACAAGAGCATATGAAGACTGTCTGGCAAACTGAAATCATCCTGCTAATGCTGTTGAGTCATAGACATTTTCAGCGTGCCAATATATTCATTCTCCTAAAATGTAGTTGTTTCTTAGTGACTGTTTGAAATTTGATTATGCTCTAGACTAATGAAACTGCATCTCCAACTTTAAATAACATAATACCTGTATTTACTCGAATCTAATGCTCCATCTAATTTAATGTGCACCTCAATTTTCAAAATGCTGAAAACCAAAAAAGTGTTTACCATATTATGCAAATCTAATGACACACCCTAACTTTGGGAAGGTAATTTAGTAAAAAAAAAGAGGTATTAGAATTAAGTCGATGCAGCATGTAGGGGAAATTAAAGGAAAGCAAAACACATCAAACAAAAATAAAGGAGTAATCACTTAAGGAAGAAGTTGATCTCACATCTTGAATTGGTAAATCAAGACCACTTCAGTTTTTGAACAAAGAACAATTCGACATTTGTGTTTATGGTCACTAATGTCATTGGGATATTTTATGACAAGTGGACCAAAGAGTTGAACAAAGCTAAGCATAGAAGACAAAGGCTGGTTTCAAGTAAACTAAAAATGAATAGATAACATACAGCCTATATGTTGGCTCCTCAGATATACCTAAGGTATATTAAAAGAACACTATTTTTCATAAGTCTTCCCAGGCATGAAATAAAATAATGCATTTTTAAAGCATGATGTTTTCAAACAAATTCCTCTTGGAGAATGCACATAATTAGAGCTGAAGTCCTGCATAATAGTTAGTTTGATGGCATTGCATGCCAGCTCCTTTCCATAAACAAAATGTACTAGTACAAGACACATATTTGATCTCATTTTTTTTGCCTGCACCTACACACATGAACAAAAATAATAAATGATTTCAGGAAAGCAAAACATGATTTTCTTAACACCAAGTACTATTGTCATGATGTCAATTTTAATTTGTTTGGCATGGAGCCTGAGTAAAATAGCGCCACATAGTTTCATATTTCTGCATTTTTCTTTTTAATTTTTAATTTTCATACTTTAATTAGAAGTGCAGTAGTGTAATGCATATCATCAAAAATGCTCCATTTGTTTCATTGTAATAGCTTTCCAATAGGAGAGTGTGTGAGTATGTATTTATTGCTGTGCATCAAATGAAATATCAAACCCATTTTTCCCATTTAAAAACATGTGAGTTCTAATCGACAAGAGGGCTTAGAATGTTAAATCAGCCATCCATATGAAATGTGTCACACAGTTTTCTGTCATTCTAATTAATTAGGCAGCATTATTGGTTGTCCCCAGTGAACTCTGATGAGTTCAGTGTCTGATAATAATTTTGTTCAATCTTTAATTTTAATACTTTTGAATTCTTGGGAAAAAAACCTATTCCACATCATATTCATAAACATATATAGAGAAAGTAAGCATGATGCTCAATGGAGATTTTGTATGACTTTGTAGGTTCAAACCCATCTTTGACTTCATATTAATGTCTTTTCAATTCAAAAATCTTCAATGACCACAATTCAAAAGTAATTACAATCCAGTAATTATCTTATGGTTTGCTATCAGCTATCTGGACATGTTTTGTGTTATAGTTTCCATCCCTTTTGTCTCTTAAATAACTTTTAGAATTAATAAGTTTAACAGTGTTACTTTTCATTCTACATCACATGTATGAAACTGTGCATAAGGTTAATTTGGTGTGACTTTCTTCCAATCAACATTGTTTCAAAAATGTTAAGGGGTTGTAAGGAGGTAGGAGATGATAATTAATAACTGTCAAAGCAATTCATTTAATATGATTGGCAAGAGACATGAGAACAAATGGCAATGAAAAGTGTAGCTGATGAAGCAAAGTAACCCTCTGTGACATTTGATTTTTAGTCCAAAATTATGAAAAGAAAACCCCAAACCAGTCTAAGGAGTATTAAATGTGTACTATATTTCATATTACTAGCACAAATAGTAGTACAGTGAGTCACTGGTATCAACTGGAGTTTGGATACAAACCCACCATGAATACTAAAATCCATGAATAATGAGGGCCCAACATATACAATGACAGAGTAAATTTGTGTCCTTTTATAAAATAGTAAAATCAAGATTTTTTTAAAAAAAAATGCTTTCAAAGCAAAAATGATTGAGCTCATGGGTGTGGAACCTGTGGATACTGAAGGCTGATTGTACAGTACAAAATAGATGAATCAACCATAGCAGGAAACATTTGCAGGTGATAGTGACAAAATATATGATAGTTACTACTCTACTTATTTGATGTGTTTTTAAAATTACTTTTGATCCATCACGGTCCATTACAATCCATTTTGTCTGGTGGTACATAATACACTGGACTAGTGGGGTCAATTGTACTATTATTAAATAGTCTCACTTACATCCCAAAGAGTGAAGTTATTCTGTTTTAGAATTGCAATATAACTTAGTTGTATAATACTTGCTGCAAAAAATGAATGGAATGAATATATCTCCTTTATATCGAGTTATTTTCAAGTTCTGATAGCTAGGGAATAGGAAAGGCAAGAATATTCACAGGTTCGCAGCTTGGGAGTGTTCCTGGACTCATCGCTGAGCCTGGAACCCCAGGTCTCGGCGGTGGCCAGGAGAGCTTTTGCACAATTAAAACTTGTGCACCAGTTGCGCCCATACCTTGGGAAGTCTGATCTGGCCACAGTGGTCCACGCTCTTGTTACATCCCGAATAGGTGACTGCAACGCGCTCTACATGGGGTTGCCTTTGGAAACTTCAGTTAGTCCAATGGGCGGCAGCTAGATTAATCACCGGAGCGTCATACAGGGAACATACCACCCCTCTGTTGTGTCAGCTCCACTGGCTGCCAATCCAGTTCTTAGCACAATTCAAAGTGCTGGTTTTGACTTATAAAACCCTATATGGCTCCGGCCCAGCGTACCTGTCCAAACGTTTCTTCTTCTATGTCCCACCTCAGAGTTTAAGATCTTCTGGGGATGCCCTGCTCTCGGCCCTGCCGCTATCACAAGTGAGGTTTGTGGGGACGAAGGACAGGGCCTTCTCATTGGTGGCCCCTCGCCTGTGGAACTCACTCCTCGGGGAAATTAGGTCATCAACATCCCTCCTCTCCTTCAGAAGGAAGCTGAAAACATGGATATGGGACCAGGCCTATGGGTAATCTGGCAGACTGACAAGGTAATGACGACCAGAATTTGGAAAGGACTATGGTAATGCTGAATGGACTTATGGATTTTAGAACTCGGTGAACGTTGTCCACTAGATTGGCTTTTTAGTTGGTATTGTATTAATTGAATGTTTTAACTATTGTGGTTATTGTTGTTATGTATTTTATCTGTTGAATTGTTGGCATCGAATTGTGCCGGTTGTAAGTTGCCCTGAGTCCCCCCCTAGGGGGTTGAGAAGGGCGGGGTAGAAGTGCCCAAAATAAATAAATAAATATTCAGACATATTTGAAAAACAGTTGAATACCTTTTTTTTAGTACTCGGAAACCTTGGAGCAAATCTCTGTGGTTCATGTTATATTCTACAGGTAGTTGCTTTGGTTAGAAAACAGTATTTTCTGCCCAAGAAACAGCACTTCTGTGCAATAACCAGCTTTTTCTGTATTTAAAGAAGTATACTGCTTTAGCTGGAGATTTTTTCTGTGTAAAATTTGTATGTTTGATTTGCAGAAAAATGTATTTCTTGTGCCAAAACTCTGCATGGAAAAGAAGTATTTTTCTGCACTAGTATTAATACCTTATTCACTTGAATCTAATGCACCATCAAGTCTCATGTGTACCTCTATTTTCAAAACCTTGAAACAAAAAAAAAAGGTATCTGCTGGCGAGTGTAATGCACATCAGCAAAAAATGCACTCTTTGTAATTCATTCCAAAAATGTATGCATTATACGTGCTATGGGTTTTGAATTCCTCTTTAAACTGAAAAGTATTAGATCACCAAATATTCCAGCAATGGAATGTAACACCAGAGAATCAGGTACCCGTTGATGGAAAGATGAGAAGAAAAAGAAAACAGAGGGAAACTGAAACTTACTTACTTAGGCGATCCCTCGTTGGCCGAGTAGAATACGTCCAGGGGCAGTATTCTTGTGGGTCCGTAGGTGGCTGTGGAGCCCTGTTCTTGATCTGCATCTTCTTCCGCAGTGAGGGCATTGGTTTCCAGGTGGAAGGCGGTCTCAGTCGGGGTTGGCTGGCTACGCCTTCCTCTTGGCACGTTTCCCTCTTTCACTCTCCATTTGTGCCTCTCCAAATTCTGCGGCACTGCTGGTCACAGCTGACTTCCAGCTGGAGCGCTCAAGGGCCAGGGCTTCCCAGTTCTCAGTGTCTATGCCAGAGTTTTTAAGGTTGGCATTGAGCCAATCTTTAAATCTCTTTTCCTGTCCATCAACATTCCGTTTTCTGTTCTTGAGTTTGGAGTACAGCAACTGCTTTGGGAGACGGTGGTCGGGCATCCGGACAATGTGGCCGGTCCAGCAGAGTTGATAGCGGAGGACCATCGCTTCAGTGCTGGTGGTTTTTGCTTCTTCCAGCACGCTGACATTTGTCTGCCTGTCTTTCCAAGAGATTTGCAGGATTTTCCGGAGGCAGCGCTGATGGAATCGTTCCAGGAGTTGCATGTGACGTCTGTAGACAGTCAACGTTTCGCAGGCATATAGCAGGGTTGGGAGGACAATAGCTTTATAAACAAGCACTTTGATATCCCTACGGATGTCCTGGACCTCAGACACTCTCCGCTTCATTCGGAAAAATGCTGCACTCGCAGAGCTCAGGCGGTGTTGTATTTCGGTGTCGATGTTGACTTTGGTGGAGAGGTGGCTGCCAAGGTAGCAGAAATGGTCAACATTTTCTAATGTTACACCATTAAGCTGTATCTCTGGCATTGGAGGGGGGTTGACTGGTTACTGCTGGAACAGCACTTTGGTTTTCTAGATGTTCAATGACAGGCCAAGCTTCTCGTATGCTTCTGCAAAGGTGTTTAGAGTGACTTGTAGATCTTCTGAATGCGCACAGACGATGTTGTCATCAGCATACTGGAGTTCTATAACAGATGTTGTTGTAACCTTGGTTTTGGCTTTCAGTCTGCTGAGGGTAAACAGCTTGCCATCTGTCTGATAGATGATTTCCACTCCGGTGGGACGCTTCCCATCAACAAGATGAAGTATCATAGCGATGAAGATGGAGAATAAAGTTGGGGCAATAACACATCCCTGTTTGATACCAGATTCCACCTTAAATGGGTCACTTTGGGAGCCATTGCTGTCCAGGACTGTTGCCATCATGTCATCATGGAGGAGCCGGAGGATGTTCACAAATTTGTTAGAGCACCCGATTTTTCGGAGGATGGTCCAGAGAGCGCTGCAATTCACTGTGTCAAATGCCTTTGCAAGGTCAATGAATGCCATGTACAGAAGTTGATTTTGTTCCCTGCATTTTTCTTGGAGCTGTTGTGCAGTGAAGATCATGTCCATGGTTCCTCTGGAGGGGTGGAAGCCATTCTAGGATTCTGGGAGGGTGTCTTCTGAGAAGGGCAGAAGACGGTTTGCAAGGATTCTTGTGAGGATTTTCCCAGCGGAGGTTAGAATGGAGATACCTTGATAGTTTAAACAGTCTGTTCTTTCCCCCCCCCCCCTTTTTTTAAGAGGGTGATGATGGTGGCATCCTTGAAATCTCCTGGGATTTTCTCGGGCACCCACACTTTTTCTATGAGCTGGTGGAGTTGGTGTGTCGGCTCAGGTCCTCCCTCTTTAAAGATTTCAGCAGGGATCCCATCAGGTCCGCTGGCTTTGTTATTCTTTTGTTGGCTGATGGGCCGGCATTGCTGACTTCTTCCAAACTCAGTACCCACCACCCATGTGCCAGTCTGTGACTAGGGGCTTCCAGATTTCACAGTCCTGCCCCCGTCACCACTCGCTGATTGCCATGGGACTTTGGTTGGTTTGTTTTTATTTTCTTTGGAAGATGCTTGTGCGTGAGTTTTTTTAGTGTGTGGAGGTCAGTGCACAACTGATCAACACACATTCTTCACAGAGTGAGGTTCCACTGGTGGTGTAGTTTAACACAATGACTGTGGTTTCTCAGTCTGTTGCAGCCTTCTTCTGCCTTTACAGCCATTATAACAAGTACCATGTTATCCTCCTCCTGCTCCGCCGCTGAGGTCTTTGGGTCTTCGGACTGTGCTTAGTCTGGAACCTCCCCCGCAGCCACTCCTGGGAGTCCAGTTGTTGTGCCCACAGGTTCATCACCTCCTCTTGCCAAAGAAGAGGAGGAATAAATGAATTGTTTATTGTACCAGCCATAGGTCATGGCATCAAATAATGTGCAAACATTTTCCATTATAAACGTGAAAACTTATTCTATAAACTGGCTCTTTAAAATTATCATAGCAGTGATAATCCCCATAGACATGATAACAATATCTGATTTGTATTATCCCAAACTTTTAAAATTTCCATTTCTAGTCTCTGTCTTCCAAGTTGGGAGACAGGGGACAAATGGCTGGGAGGGAAAGGGGTGCCCTTTTTCCTCCATCCCCAATTTTGGGAGGGAAGCCCCTGCTCCACCATCAGGCAGAGGCTGACAAGTTTGCTAGTCCCAGCATGATTGCAATGCACCATCGAATCTAATGTACATCTCAATTTTGGCTAAACAAGCCAAAAATATTATGCAGGAGATTCGAGTAAATATGGAAAATTATGCCATTAAATATAATTTTTGAGGCACAAAAATGCTATTTATGTGATTTTCCTGAATAATACAAGTACTTTGTGGGGTTTTTAAAGACTTTTCACAGATGGGAGAAAATTGCTGAAATTACTAATTGCTACGTAAGAGAAACAAATTATGGAAGAATCACATCCCTATAGAATAAGTAAAATATCATACTTTAGATAATGAATCAATACTATTTTAAATGTTTGTACAATATCTACAATTTTAAGTTTATCACCAAAAAAATAAAATGGAATATCAATAGTTAATGTTTCCTCAAAGAATGAGGTGTTCCAAAAATCCTCTTTGAAGGTTACTTTTTGCAGCCATGAGAATTCTCTCATTCTCAAGAGAGTAGAAGCTGGGAGGACAGTGTGGGAAGGCTCTATTATATTAGTATAATTCTGTGCATGCTTCTCTGAATTTGAGTCTTTATATGCAACTTTTTTTTTGATGAAGGGCAAAATAAAATTGAACTGCCACCTGACATCTTTTAGAGACATATGGTTTTTACTGTGTGACATTATGTTTATCCATTTCCATCTGCATCTTGGGAGTATTTCCAACTTGAATCAGCTTTTGTCATCTTAGTTGAAAAGTCTCCAAATAATTGCTTTAGAGTTATGTTATTTGCTTGTACAAAACAAGGTTTGGCAACCTAAAATGCAGCTGGCATCTAAAGAAATCTTGTTACAATTTACAATATAAATGAAACAGGAACCAATGCTTGGAAAGACAGCACCTAGCAGAAGTACTCATGCCTCCCCCTTTCATACACATACATCCTTTGACTTTTCCACGTCCTGCTATCTTACAGCTGTAACAGGTTTTGTTGGCATTGTTACCATTTGATGTACACAAGATAATCAAACCTGTGAATGTGAAAAATATATTTTCCCCTTTGAAGAAGAGACTAACACATGTCCATTAGACAATTGTGTACTTCTTAATAGTGGCACACTTCAATAAGCTCTGTTGTAACCCACTGCTTTGAGAAGCCACATTACTTGTTGAATGACGTTCATTTGGGTCTTATCAAATGAACTCAGATTTAAAATAGCTGTGTCTGGAAAACTTTAGCAATTTTGACAGCATAATAAAATGAAAAGCATAACGAAGGCCAAGAAACTATTTAAGGAAATCAAGAAAAAAGTTTTGCAGAAGCAACCTTTGCCGGTGAATTATTGAAAAATGACAATGAAATAACTACCATCACCAAAATTTAGGAACATCCTCTGGAGCACTATTAAATCCATTATTCTACAATAAAAATACTATGGCTCAACTGTTACTTTCCTTAGGGAAGACTGTACAGTAAACCAAAAGGATAAGAACAATATTAGCTAGAGGGGTTTTTGAGTTCTCAGTCCTATTAATTAATAGTTGGACTATGTTAAAAAAGAAAAAGAAAACCTTGAGTAGTCCAGAGTTGGGACTGATAAATGTTATGAGCCTCTGTATATGGTAGGTAAATAGGGAAAAGCCCCTGGTGGTTAGCATAACACTTAATAAATCTTATCCTATATTAACTGGCCTGCATTGAATCCTTGGGTAAAGGGAAATCATTCAGAAGAAATAAATAAAAATTCTAACATTTATCTCATGAAGAAGGCCTGCACATCTTGTACATGTTACAAAGTGAATGGTGGAAGCTGGGTTTTTGCTTTCTGTATGCTGCTTAGATACTTAACAGGATACTTGCTCCATACGCTTCATAAGCTTTCAATATAGGAAACCAATTGCACTGTGCAATGGGTTAAACCATTGTGCCAGCAAGACTGCTGACCAAAAGATCAGCAGTTTGAATCTGGGAAGCAGGGTGAGCTGCCATCTACCAGCTCCAGCTTCTCATGTGGGGACATGAGAGAAGCCTCTCACAGGATGGTGAAATATCCAGGAGTCCCCTGGGCAACATTTTTGCGAACGGCCAATTCTCTCACAACAGAAGTGACTTGCAGTTTCTCAAGTTGCTTCTGACATGAAAAAGAAAAAAAAAACTATCCCAAAGGATAATCGCTCAGTCTTTGCTTAATCACCTCTAATAGTGTGCTTTCTCATGTTATAAGGCAAGAAACCCATCCCATTCTTCCTAAATATTAGGACCAAATTTTCTTCCTTCAACTTGTTGTATTGATCCAACTCCCTGGAATAATAGAGAGCAAGTCTTTTTCATCTTATGCTTGCCCAATATAATACACTGTAGTTTACAGATCTACCTACTGATACATTCTGAATAGAATGAAACAGAACAAGTGTGTGTTTTTTTTAAAAAAAAAAAACCTACATAGATAACAGTTATAATTATGTGTATTTATTTACCTACAATCTTCTATCCAGTTGGTTCCTGACCAAAAAAATCAGGCAGAAGTCAGATTTCCAACTGGAGTGACATACAGGGAGCATGCTACTCCTCTGTTACATCAGCTCCATCGGCTGCCAATTTGCTACCAAACCTGATTCAAAGTGTGGGTCTACCTATAAAACTCTAAACGATTCTGGTCCAACCAATCTGAATATATCTCCTCCTGTAAGTCAACAAGAGCTTTAAAATTGACTGGGGAGTCCCTGCTTTTGGTCCCACCACCATCAAAAGTGCTATTGGTGAGGGTGAGAGACAGGGTCTTCTCAGTGGTGGCCCCCAGGCTGTGGAACTCCCTCCCCAGCAACATCAGGCAGGCCCCTTCTCTTCTGATTTTCAGAAAAATATTAAAGACCTGGCTTTGTACACAAGCTACTAAAGAATAAGCTACTAGAGATGAACAATGAACTGACCCGGACTTTGATTTTAACTAGCGTGTTTTTAACAACTGTTTATTTAATATTTTGTTTTAATGAAATTGTTGAATGTTTTTATGATTGTGATGGCACCTAATGGTGCTTGCTGTGAGGCCGCCCTAAATCCCCCCTCGGGGGTGAAAAAGATGGGGTATAAGTCTATGAAATAAATAGATAGATAAATAAATAAATAAATAAATATCAACACGGTCTGAGTAAAGATTATGAACAAGGATTATGGAAAAATGGTACTATGCACTTTACATGTTATCAATTTTTGTATTTACTGGATTAATTGTTTTAATTGTTTTGTTGATGGAATATGTTTTTATGACTGTATTTTATATGGTACTGAATTTTGCGAGAGGTGTAAGCTGCATTGAGTTCCCCAAAGGGGTGAAAACGGCAGGGTAGAAATAAAGCAAATAATAAATAAACAAATAAATAAGATAGGGGGGATTGCCTGCTTGGCTTTTATAGCTATGGGTGTGAACCTACACTGTGTATTGAATGTGTATATGTGCTACTGAAATGCTGTTGGCTATTAACATAATCACACAGTAGAACTGAGAATGTGTATGCAAATATTAAGACGGGACTATCCAAGAATCTTAAAATGCATCCATTTACTTGCTTTTGAAGCCAAAAGAGGATTGTGCTTTTGCCTTGGATTATATGAGCACTACTGGGAAACACAGCAGAAGTGAACAAACTATTGAGCATGGTTACTCAATAAAGGGGAATTTGACATTAATATACACACCTCATTTTGTTATAATGGGTAAACAGCTCCCAAGAGGTCGACATCTAAAGTGCTTTCTAGCTGATGTACTTCAATCTGCTGGAGCCAGCCAGTTTGGTGTGTCTAGTTAATACCTTTTGAGAAAGGTGCCAGCCCAGAAGCTGTGCGTATTGTAATTGACATTATGGAAAATCACATTATAGCTTCATTTAATAGCTACTGGGGACTGCTAGGGAGGGAAATTCTCTTGAACTCCTCAATAAATGTATTTGAAAAGAAAGTCCTATGAGTTTGGATGGATATACTTCTGGATAAGCAAAGTAATAGAGCCATCTTTATGTAATGGTTTAAGTGTTCAAATCCTTGCACAGCCATGGGACATCAAAATGTGATATTGGGTAAATCAAATTCTCAGCCTTGGAGATATGCCAAATCTCTGAAATACAAATACCCCCCCTCCTTCCAAGAAAAATCCACCTTAGAGTCACCTTAGGATTGACATAAGTTGAAAATGACTTGAAGGCACACATGAACATGAAGTATGTTCACCAGAGGACTGCAAAGATTCTACCTTTAAGTAGAAACTGGACAGCAAATCAAAGGTCATGTAGAATACTTCTATAGTGAATGCTCAATATTGTGCTGGCCAGTGACCATAATAAAGTTTTGTATTATATTGAGTGAATATATTTCAATGAATATTTAAAATATATGCCTAGTATTTCATATAAGTGTGTGTATGTTGGGTCAAAACATTAGTCTAGATTTGTGTGGCATTTCACAAGACAACAAAAACATCTGCCTCTTCTGAAGGTTGAGCTAATCCAAGTGGTTTTACCTACCATATATACTGTATAAGTTGACTCCATGCATAAATTAAGGACAGAATTTGGCACCAAACTTCAGGATTTTAATATGACCAGTGGATAAGGAGAATAATTCCACAGATGAGAAATCAATACTCCTCAGGTGCCCACTGCCATTTTCTCCTAGGTATTCAAAAAGACAGAACTCGTGCTATAGCAAAGAGAGTAGTGGGAGTCAGTGTTTCTTTTAAGTTTGCTTCTAGTTTTTGGCACTCTACTCAGAGAAAGCGATGGTCCCTTTCTGATAAGAATTAAGGTATAGTAGTAGTCATACTGGCCCATAGATTCGTCAACCCAGGGGTTTTTTTTGAGGGGAAGGGGTTGATTTTTCTGGCTAAAATTTCTACATGAGTATATAGGGTGTATGTGTATGAAAGAAGAGGTCATTAAGAACTCTTGTTTCTTAATGTATTTATTTATTGCCAGAGAGACCTTGATCAGTATTCAGATAAAAAAGTCAAGTGTCTTCAGAACATTTCCTTTTAATTTCATATAGAGAATAATCAGGAATTAGTATGATTAAAACATGGACACAGTAAAAGGCCGGGGGGAGGGGGGGGTAAAACGGGGTCATTGCTGCTTGCTATTGTATTTTTTGGAACAGTACCCAGATGGATTGAAAAGTAATAAATTAATGTTGGAAATGAACAAACATGATTTCCACTTATGTAGAGAGGTCACCCTTGTTTCATGAGCAGCAAAATGTTCAGTCTGTTAATTCTACAGTACATTGAATGCAAGGTTTGAGCCAACAGAATACTGCTTTTATGAAAATATAGGACAGTGATGTTGGAAATGACAAAATGATGGCCCAGTGGGACCTGTATGGTCTCAGCCCAGATGAATTGGCTGGACATGCTGGATCTAGGGCTGCTGTGAGACCGATATTAATCAAAGTCACCTGTAGGTACCAAAAAGATGTCATTTAAAAACCCTGGATGTTCGTTAAATCACCAAGCTACTTCACATAATGGTGCAGTGTATTCAAAGAAGATTTCCTATTTCCTTTCTGAAATAGAATAAGTTCAAAAGTCCAAAACAGCATTATTTACTGAAGCTATAACATTTTCTATATAGTTTTCTGTGATTTCTAAGGGTTTTTTTTTTACATATTTTTATGTGTGTTATAAGAATTAATGTATCTATATAGCAAAGTTTGGGCTTACACCAAGACACTTGTTTGATGTTGGATGGCAGGTAACAATATACAGAGAGGTTGTAGGTTTTTTCGGGCTATATGACCATGGTCTAGAGGCATTCTCTCCTGATGTTTCGCCTGCATCTATGGCAAGCATCCTCAGAGGTAGTGAGGTCTGAGGATGCTTGTCATAGATGCAGGTGAAACGTCAGGCGAGAATGCCTCTAGACCATGGCCATATAGCCCGAAAAAACCTACAACAACTCAGTGATTCCGGTCATGAAAGCCTTTGACAATATTCAGAGAACTTCATAGTGGCCAATGACAAAATTAAGGAGAAATGGGATGGATTCTTCTCAGTGGCTTACACCAGTATAATGCTTTATTACAACAGAGTAAGGCACATTTTTTGTCACAGTGGTAACAAGATGGAGGTGGTGTTGAAGAGAAACTTATCTCCAGAGAAAGCTGCCTTCTTGTCTCATAAACAGCTCAGGTACCAACATGTCAGCTTTCTCATTTGATAGAAAAAATTTCTTACACGCAACATACCACTGGCACTTATGGTCATTTTGATCTGATTGCTTTGTTCTACACCATTGTGTAGTTATGCCAACCAGCAAGGTGGCAAACATGAGCCCAAATCTTATTGTTAATACAAATTAGAGCAAAGCTTTTAAATTATTTGGATTCAATTATGCTGGGGAAAGTAGAAGGTAAAAGGAAGAGGGGCCGACCAAGGGCAAGATTGATGGATTGCATCCTTAAGTTACTGGACTGATCTTGAAGAAGCTGGGGGTGGTGATGACCGACAGGGAGCTCTGGCATGGGCTGGTCCATGAGGTCACGAAGAGTCGGAGACGACTGAACGAATGAACACACACACATATGTTAATGCATTATTCAGCAGCAAATTCAATGGGCCTTCTCCAGTTAGGACTAATCCATTGAATTCCAGTGACTTGTTTCTTAATACACTTTTAAAAAACTTTAACTGCATTATTCCAGTAGGCCTATGCAAAACTATTATTAGTCTTTGTAAGTTGTTGGTAATGCTGGGATTTCACCTGAAAAAACTACTTGACGCTAGTGGGCAAATGACAAAAGAATGAGAGTTAGCATTGTTTAAAAGGAAATGTAGTAAATCCCATTGATGTCCCAGTCAGTGAACAGAGGACTGCAGCCTCAGTATATTAAAAATAGAAACAAAAGAATTACATAGTTATGTTCAACAATAAAAAAATAGAGGAAGCTTGAGGACTGGGTTTAGAAATGGATCCAGAAATGAGGAGAGGAAGACTGAAAAAATGAAATCTGAGGTTATGCTGAGACATATAACAGAAGAGATTTAAGTGTGTATACAAAGTTCTTAAGGCATCAGTATTTCAGATCTAAGCTGTCACTTACTTCCACAAAAGGATATGTGGGATTACTCTGTGAGTTTAGAAGGACCATGTTGTATGATTGTGAAAAGAAGCAAATGAAGGATTTAAAATGAAATACAGGAAGAACTAATGGAAAAGCAAGTCATTAAAATTAAGATGGCCAGAGAGATTAGAAAAGAACATGAGAATGATTTCTACACCAATTCCTCTGCTAAAACCAATGAATAAGAGACTTTAAAAACTTTCCTGACTATATGCCTATTCATCCAAGAACTCCAAAATACCTATAGTAGGTTGCCAGGAGAAATAATGGACAGGACTAAGATTTCTTTAATGTTTGTATATAAATGGGGAAATTCAGCAAGTGACCTTGTGTGAAAAGGAAAATCTACTGAAAATCTTTTTTTTCCTGCACAACCACTAAAAAAAAGATAAGTCCCATCCCTTATTTCACCTGGAAACCCAAGTACAAGACACTAAGAATGATATCAAGGTACTGATCTGAGAATGAAAAACTGAGGAAATAAGAAAAAAGGATTGCTTTTAAAGAGGTAAAACTAATGCAAAGGTGATGTTCCAGAAGAAATTCAGATGTGGCTCAAATCCAGAAATAAAATTACTTGTAGGTTTGTTATTTTATTTAGGGGAAAAGGCCAAGAGTTCAAATGTTGCAAGATGATGATGATGATGATTTGGGGACTTCTGATTTTAAAAATCCTATTTGTACAGAAAACCTGTATGTGCAGAAAATTTCTCAGTGCTCTCACTAATTCCTCTTCATATTTTCACAAATGCTAAAGATGGAAGAAGCAAAATATAATATCGGGTATGATAGTAGGACCCTTCACCTCTAACTGCCTATTTCAGCCATTGCTGAAGATGAGCCTTCAGCAGGATCAAACACTTCCTTACCATTCTGAGCAAGCACCCCTAGAGGAAGCTGAAGCAAACATACCTGAGTAAGCTCCAGATAAGTTAAACATATCCATGCCTCTAGAGCAGTGGTTCTCAACCTGTTGGTCCCTAGGTATTTTGCCCTACAAGTCCCAGAAATCCCAGCCAGTTTACCAGCTGTTAGGATATTTGGGAATTGAAGCACAAAACATCTTGGGACCCACAGGTTTAGAACCACTGCTCCAGAGTGTAGGAAAGGGTGAGCAAGGTCTCAGAGATTCGCACAGAAACAATAACTGATGAAGCACCAGATGAGATCTCAAGATATAAAGCCCTCAGCCTTGTGATTCTTGTGACAGGCAATGTTGTAATCCAACTTGAGGCCAATGCCTGTTTGTTTGTGTCCTAGGATCTGACTCTACTGCTTCTTGGTCTGTTACTCAAGGCTTTGACTTCTGGTAATCTGGCTGCTGGCTCTGACATCTTTGTTTTAATTACATGTTTCTCACTCTGGGATGGACTTTTTGATATTCTATTGATCTCTAAGGACTCTTGTAATCAACATTTCTGATCATGAACTGTTGAGATTGACTATCTTCCCTTTTGCAGTGAGTTTGTTTGGATTTTGCTCCTAAGCAATAGTTTTGTCTATGACAGTAACCACTGAATTTTGAAACTAGCTTCAACTGGTTTATATGGTCACTGTAAATGTGCCCTAGAGCAGGGGTGAGTAAATTCCAGGATGGGAAAACCTTGGATAGCTAACACACATGCTTCATAGCCCTGGGGAAAAAAAAAGATGTTTCCCCCAATTTCCTATTTTTAAGCCCTTTCTGGGTCTTGAAAAGATTGTGGAAAATGTGTTGAAAATGCCCCCACTTCATTTTTTTTGAAGGGGGTGGGTGTTTTGTTCTTCATTTAAAATTCTTTTCTTTAAAAAATGTGTTAACCTCTTTACAGCCATTATTTATTTTTTATTTATTTGGGGTTCTTTTACCCCGCCCTTCTCACCCCGAAGGGGACTCAGGGTGGCTTACAAAAGCAAGGCACAATTTGATGCCTGCATCATGAAAACAATCAAACACAAAATTACATCAATACACAGTTAACACCAAATATACATTATAACCATAACATCAATAAAATCAATAAAACCAAATACAAACCCAGTTTCTCCATGGGAACCACTAAAACTATTGACCTACAACATATACTTTGTCCAGGATATGTTTTATTTATTTTATTTATTTGCTATATTTATATACCGCCGTTTCTCAGCCTAGCCGGCGACTCAACGCGGTTTACAACATAATATAACAATCAACAGTAAAAAAAGTTAAAAGCATAAAAAAACATAAAACAAAAAAAGTTAAAAGCATAAAAACACAATTCATACATCAATACCAATCCAGTTCGACTCTTAACTAAAAACGTGATCCAGTTCGTCATCCATGTTGCCAGTCCTTTAGTCAGTTACCATTCGTTGCATTGGGTTAACCAAATGCCTGCTTAAACATCCAGGTCTTCAATCTTCTTCGGAATATCATCAATGAAGGGGCTGATCTTACCTCCAAGGGCAGGGCGTTCCAATGTTTTGATACATTTGTTCACATATTTTTAATAGCCCACAAATATGGAATTACTTTTGCTAAGAGACTGATCAAACATCATGAGGTAAATTTACTCACTCAACAATGTGGACTGGTATGCATTTCAAGAGGTAAGAATTTAGAGGTGGTACAATGAATGCTTTAGACTGCAGGATTTGTGTTGACCCTAGCTTAGTTCTATGCAAGTAAAAACACAACATGAAAAGCAGGCTTTAGTTGGAAAATTTTCCACAGTATGAGGATCATTTGCTCACCTGCATTTTTTTCTTTGAAAAATAAAATAAAAATACACACAGAATAATAAACACTCACTGTATTTTATTTATTTATCGTGTCATCAGCAACCACTGTTTTACAATTCTAACAGAGCAAAACAAACACAGAGATTAAAATGAAAAAGAAAAAAAAAGAAAAAAAACCCACACAGATTGTGTAAATTTGGTATTTGGTTAAATGTCCTTTGACCAATATCTGGCCACTTGGAGTGCCTCTGGGGTTGCCGCAAGAAGGTCCTCCATCGTGCATGTGGCAGGGCTCAGGGTGCATTGCAGCAGGTGGTCAGTGGTTTGTTCTTCTCCGCACTCGCATGCCGAGGATTCCACCCTGTAGCCCCATTTCTTAAGATTGGCTCTGCATCTCGTGGTGCCAGAGCGCAATCTGTTCAGCGCCTTCCAAGTCGCCCAGTCTTCTGAGTGCCCAGGGGGGAGTCTCTCATCTGGTATCACCCATGAATTGAGGTGCTGGGTTTGGGCCTGCCACTTTTGGACTCTCGCTTGCTGGGGTGTTCCAGCGAGTGTCTCTGTAGTTCTAAGAAAACTATGTCTTGATTTAAGTCGTTGACGTGCTGGCTGATACCCAAACACTCACTGTAAGAATGTGACATAATCTACCATAGTCATCCATTAAAACTGTAGAAGTTATTGAAACAATTTCACTATTTGCTCTTAAGTTATTAGTCATTTGTCCAATGACTTCTAAACTTGCAATTGATTATGTGTGTTGGTTTTTCTTTTTCACTTACTGTGTAATGGGGCCTATATGATGGTTCCCTTTTGGCTTAATGATTTGTCTAGCCTTGTCTGTCTAGTAGACTAATGAATTCTTGTGCTTTCTTAGTGTCTCTAAAAGATTTTCTATTTATATTTAACTGTTAAATGGAATACAAATCTAACCTCAAATTTCTCTTTTTGATTGATTCAAAGTCAATCATTCTAAGCCTTTCCTTTCTGGAAAAATATTTTGTGAAAATAAATTGAACTCTATTTGAGTTTTAATCTTAATATCAGCATTAATGTTTATTTGACCATGAACACTGAACTGTGATTGGGGGGGCGGGGGGCGGATTACCTTCCACTGAAAAGGTCAGAAAGGGTAAATCATGATCATGAACCATGCTCCATCTAAGCATCTATAAAATCCTGCCCCCCCCCCCCCCAACATGGCATATCATACTTATTATTCCAGAAGTGAACATGGAGGAAGCTTAAATAGATATTAAAATTGTCTAGACAAACTTCCAAAAAACATGGTATCCACAAAAGAGAAAAAAAGAACAAAAGAACAATGCCAAAACTTCAGCTTGTGGGTTTTCTAACATTACTGTAGACTTCATTTGTTGAAAGAATATTTTAAAAAAATAGAGAAGAGAGAAAAGAGGAATCCTCACTCCTCTCCCCTTTCCTTTTCCAGAATGCCCCATCATCATGGTCAACTTCATTGCTTTTGATGATGGACAGTCAGATCTGAGACATGGCAAAGACCACCATGATATGGCACAAACTGTGTTAAATTGGTGGAGAACAGAAATCATAGTATAACCCCATAAAGGTATGTCTAGACTGACCCCCTTCTTCTGGGCAGAAAGACACCATCCAAACTCTCTTGACATCCATTTGCTTCCTCTACTGGGTTGGAGGGGACCCTCAAGACACATCCATCCATTTCTTCCTTTTTGCAGATTCAATCAATAATTTAATTTTATCCTTACTTACTGACCTAAAGGGTTGGCTGGCTATGGCTGCCTACCCCAGTGCCTTGTTCATGGCAAGCAGGCCAAAGTGAAATGATTGGTTTTTAAGCAGTTTATGTTCTCTTGGCTTTGCAAAAGTTGCTTATTGCTTTGCTGCCTTCTTTAGACCGCTTTGTAGATTCAGTTTATTTTATATTTAGAAAAAGACTGCTATAGATAGCAATAGGGGTCCATCAGCCATTAGCCATTTTGGCTAATGAGCAGCCAGGCAGTGTGGGAAATATAGTTTAACAGCAGGACCTTTTGCAGTCTCTACCATTGGGGGCCTGGCCTTCACAAACTACATCAATGGCTGTGCTTAGCCACGCCCACCTCATCCCTCCCTTGCATCGCTGGGGGAGGGAAAGCATGAGATTTTAAAACTTTTTAGACTTTACCAAAGTTGCTTAATGGTTGTGAAAATTAAAATAACCATGGGAGATATCTGAACATTATGGAATATATCTGGAAATAAAAGGTAAGTGGTTCAAATTTAGATACTTCCCTCCCCCTCTCCACTTTTCCTGCATGGTTCAAAAGTGCTTCAAAAGTCAAAATTTGGAAGTTTTTAATGACTTTCAGGCTCTTCCAAATGAACCTATCCAACCCTAGTAATTACCTTTCTGGCCTCAACTCTGTTCCATACGTGTCATTCTAATCGTTTGCATAGTGAAACTGGTTTCTGCCAAACTGATTCCATACTGACCTAAGTGGTCTCCTTGAAAGGGATAATTATTCTTTAAAATAATTGCCGAGGTTACCAAGCAAATACAAACTAATCAGGAGTTGTTTTTTTTAAAGAAAAGTAAACCTTTAAGCAGTGAAATGCAGAAGAGCTGTTGCTAATTTATATGAAATTTAGTACGTATTATGCCCTCATAAGGGATCAGTGTGCCTTCAGCTCCTTCCAATTACTCTCACATGTGTTGCTTTCTAATAGGTAACAAGAAGCACAAAGATCTGGATTTAAAAATTAAGATTAAAATATGAATCCACAGTAGCCAACCTCTAAATAAATCTAGGATGAAATGGTTTCTGCATCACCAAATTAGGGATGTCACTGAATCTTGTGTTTAGTGCACACCTCTAATACAGTGCAAAAAATATATTTATAGTGCTTTTATAAAAGAAACATAAGATTCAATAATCACTTTTGAGACCATAAAAATACAAATATATAGTATAATTTGTTTATTTATGTGGCTCCTTGCATTCCAGTATTAAAAATATAGTTGAAAACAAATGTGGTTTTTTAAAATAAATATCTGAATTATTAAAATATTACAGTTATGTTAAATTACTCTTAATAATATCCCTTGCAGTCAAGTGAGCTCTTTTCTTTAGAAAATGCACACTATTTCAATGCCTTGACATTCACTAGAATAGTGTCGAACTTTTAAGAGTTCATTTGTCTCACTGTAATTCATTTTACATTCCCTGACAAAGGATGTCACTATGTGGAAAACTACATGAGCTCAGGTAACAGCAAAGACTCCAAAAATGAAACCAGACACACGTCAAGGCTTTTCCTTTGTGATTTCTTCCCTCTTTCATTCCATGATTTGTGCACAATTGAAGTTAGTGCTGTAACAAATGCTGAAAGATTTTACAACACAGCTGCAAATAAATGTTGATTTACACAACATATACCACAGATGGGTAATGTATATAAATCAATGCTTGCAACGTTTATTTCATAATGTACCATAAAGCCTTACAGCTCTGCTGATTGCATTGTGTTGCTTAGCTTGACCAAATGAGCAAATCACTAAGAGAATTGATTTTATTTTCTGCCAAACAATGCCGCAGAATGTAAAAGCAAGCCTACATAAACAAGTCAGGGTTAACTCCTTATGTGCTAAGTTTAAATCATGCCAGCTTTCTAGCATGCCTATATCCCACCCTAATGGCAAAAGGCAAACTAGAATATTTTCAAGGATAATTGGGAATGTGAATCCTAGTCTCCAGAGTTATAATCCCACATTCAAACCACTATACCACATGGATTTGGCCATTATACATTTTGAGGGTTTTTATACTGTGATATCTCTGAACTACAGAGAAAAGATAATATCATTAAATGCAACAGTGTCAAAAGGTGTGTCTTCACGGACACATAAGCAGACATGATTTGGTATCCCAGATGCTAGCTTGAGTGCACTTCGTGGCCAAACAGGAACTCTTTGACTTGGGCAGGGCCCCTAAGGTCGGGACACCCCCTCCTACTGCTTGGTAATACAGGAAAGGTCTTGCAGCCTTCTGCTAGGCCTAAAGAGGCTGGGAAGAGGATCAGATGGGAGGGGATAGCCCATTCCTGGGTCACTCGAGACCAGGGAGTACAGGATGACTATCACAACAGTTACAAGAACTGGCCCAGCTGTTTTGACAGTCCCTAACTTGGGAGGCAATCCTGTCACAGTTTTTAGGTTTCTCCCTGAATTGGCTTAACCTGGGAGAAAGGGACATTAAGTGGCTTCCCTAAGTTAATGTGAATCAGCCCTTCCCTCCCCCAAATGTGGAGCTTAACCGCCTCAGGGCTGATCCATCCTCACACCGACCTAAGTGGTCAGTGTAGACTCATCGCTGAGCCTGGATCCCCAGGTTTCAGCGGTGACCAGGGGAGCATTTGCACAGCTTCGGCTCGTGCGCCAGCTGCGCCCGTATCTTGGGAAGTCTGACTTGGCCACGGTGGTACACGCTTTGGTCACATCCCGCCTCGACTACTGCAACGCTCTCTACGTGGGGCTGCCCTTGAAGACGGCCCGGAAGCTCCAGCTAGTCCAGCGCGCGGCAGCCATGTTGTTAACCGGAGCGGGACGCAGGGAGCGCACAACGCCCTTGCTGTCCCAGCTCCACTGGCTGCCGATCAGCTACCGGGCCCAATTCAAGGTGCTGGTATTAACCTACAAAGCCCTAAACGGTTCCGGCCCAAAATACCTTGAGTACCGCATCTCGGCCTACGAGCCCACGAGGACCTTGAGATCATCCGGGGAGGCCCTTCTCTCGGTCCCGCCTGCCTCACAGGCACGTTTGGCGGGGACCAGAGAGCGGGCCTTCTCGGTGGTGGCCCCCCGGCTGTGGAACTCCCTCCCTGCTGAAATTAGACAGGCGCCTTCCCTCATGGCCTTCCGCAAGGGCCTGAAAACCTGGCTCTTCGGAAAGGCCTTCAATTAAGTGCTATGATTTGGAACGACCACCGGAATGGACTAGGATTACGAGACTGATCATGACCCAAACAAGACGAAGAGGATTTTTAGTTTAGTTTAATTAATTGTGTGTTAGTATGATGTATGTTTAGCCCTGAATTTACTGTAACTGTTGTCTTTTTGTTCTATGTTCTGTACACCGCCACGAGTCGCCTTCGGGCTGAGAGTGGCGGTTAACAAATGCCAATAATAAATAATAATAATAAATAATGCACCACCAAAAATAGTCTTTTCACCTTGTTTAAGACTTAAAGCAAGAAGAAAAACACTTGGCATCGAGAATTTGTATCCTAGTGATATTTATTTACAGGATTTTTGGCGAAACACTGTAGTCTAAACTGCAGTCCGAAATATATTTTCTAGGGAATAATATGTAAACAGCCAATGTGCATGTATATTTGCATATTGTGTGTGTGTGTGCATGTGTATATTTGGTATGTCTTGGTGTACTCGGGTGTGAAATGAGATACAAGCATTTAAAGATATATATTTTTGTAAAAAGGTATCCAGTGTAGTACTGTTGAGGTTCAACTCAAAGATGGCTTCTCTGCTTCTAAGAAAGTATTCTAGCACATTATATAAGAAGACTGCATTCCCAGTTTGAACACTTCAGATCTCTAAAAAAATAAAGGTCATTGCTCAGTCTATGAACAGTAAAGTTTCAGGGCCAGATGGTGCTCCTCAAGAGATTTATAAGATTAGTTGCAGAGCTCCCATTGAACATCTGCAGAAGCCTTTTTGCCTTGATCTGGAGAAGGAAAATGATCCCATAGGAATGGAAAAGATGGGAATGTTATTAAGATATACAGTGTTATAAGAAGAGAGGTGAAGCATTTCAAACAAACAAGAAGGTTTTCTTTGCCTTGTCTTTTTGCAGCTTTCAAAGAAAGATTTGGAGTCAAATCCATCTAGGGATGCTTCACATATTTTGATACTCATGCTCATGGGGGAAAATACAAATTTGTTGTCTCAGATAAATGTCTAAAATATTCCACAAGAGGTGTGTGTGTGTGTGTGTGTGTGTACACACATTATATAATATCCCACATTTCTCCTGGGTTGGGATCCAAGGTGGAAGTTTACACAGTAAAATTAAATTGTATTTTACAAAAGTTAAAAATAATTATAGATAAAATAGTCAAAATGCATTTAAAATACTATCACTAATATATATTTTTAATAAAAAATATATAGGGGAGCACTGCACAACATAACTAGTAAGTAAACTTTATTACAGTTGAAACAACAACAACAAAACTTTATTTATATATTACTCTATGTCCCCAAGGGGACTCAGAGCAGTTTCCAAGTAACATCATCAACACATACAGAGTAAGCAATATAAACCTAAAATTAACAAAGCAATATAAGCATAAAAAAATCACAATAGCACATATATATTTAAAATAATCCTGCCTGTTCAAGCCAATATAAAAAGGCTGGGCCAAGGCTAGTGCAATTTCTAGAGGGCCTGGGAAATTAGGTGCAATGCTATAGCAGGCAACGACAATAATAGGTATAGGCTATGGCTGTTCATTTCCGGGGCCTAATAGGAGGAAGTGACCTGGATAAGTGGTAGAAAAAAATATGGTCACATTCAACAATATCTAGGACTGAGCTCGATGACCAGATCATAACAGGGGGAACCTGCTGAGATTGAGAAACACATTCATCTGCACTATTTGAATAGTTTTGTTGACTTGTGTAGAGAGGTACAAGAGTTCATATAGATTGGATCCAAGCTTTGTGGGGCTTCAAAGGTAAACAAAAAGAGCCATCACAATGATTTGTGCCTAGGAACAAACTGGCTGCCAGTAGTTTCAACAGGTAAGTCACTCTGGCCATTGCATTTTTGAACTCTCTGAAGTTTCCAAACAGTACACACATTCAAACTATGAGATGGGGCACCTGGTGAGGGAGCTGAAATCCACACAGTCCCCTTTTTTCTAATATAAAACATCGTGCTTCTTTCTCTCTTTTTATAGCTAGAGAAAGAAGTTAATTTGGGAATTTCTTTGTTGATTTACTTATTCTGTTTCTATATTGCTGGATAAATGAAGGAAGGGGGGAACCTTGTAGCTATGGATATACGGTGGCGTGACCACTTCAATAATATGTCTCCTGCTCATTTCATCTATTTTACATGAATCACCTGACAGAGGGCTATGGTCTGGAATTCCCAAAAAGGTCTACAAATTTTGCTTTTATTTTATTAACAGATCTTTATGTTCATATGGTAAAACAGTGGAAACATACACTGAAATAAAGAAACCGGTTTCACACTTCCATGGTTTTACCAGATATGCTGAACAAATTGATAGCTGGATTATTTTTCAAGTATCTTCAATTTTACAGGAAGAGAAGTATATAAATCATTGGCTGGCTCTCTACGTTTAATTCTTGGGGACGGTGGCACCATAAAATAGAGAAAGCAATAACATTATGAAGTATCTGTACTCTAGCTTTCTGTGCTTGAAACATCTTTCCTTATAGTATTTTGCTGAGTGTATATGCTTAGATATAAGATCAAGACTAGATTAGTTTTTTACAAACTCCAAATTTATACCATATTCATACCATGCAACCACCATTCAAGATCCCTTGAGCACAAAGGCAAAAAACCAGGACATAGGATTTTTAAAAGATAGTCCTCCAATACTGCCTGTCCTAAGCAGTATTCAAATCTACACTAGAAACATATATCAGATTTGTCCAGCTTTCTGTAATGATGTTCCTCCAGTTAACCTCCTTGAGCTACAGTAAAATATGTTATAGAGTTACCTGTTAAGACTCCACAGATGATTATGATGATGATGATAGTTACTGCAGTGATACTTATTGTTACCTGTCTACCTGTGCTCTCAGCATGAGGATGTGGCAGGCAATGATGAGGAATTCCCCCAATTTTGCCTTTTCATCATCACTGTATTTCAATAATCCCTTCTGCTGAAATCCTGAAGGAAGCTGGAACTGGCAGCAAATCCACAGAGAACAGTGTGTGTTCTTCTTCTATTGGATTTTGACCTACCAGGGTTTTGGCCTGCTAGTGCTGCTGCTCTTTTTTTTTTCAGGCACCCAGCAAGCTCATTTTTGCAGTGTGTTGAGCTCATATTCCCTCTAATAATTGCAGGTGAAGGGTCGTGCTTTAAATTTCTACATCTGAATAAGAGTGCTGTGATGGATTTTTCACTAAGAGGAGGGAAATAATGTAGCCCAATATGATCTGGGTTTTCTTTAGGAGCAAGCCTGCCAGGTTTATGCAGGAATGGCAGTGGTAGTGCTAGGGAGCACACCAGGTGGCTCCCCTTGGAGAACAATTGACTGAGGAATCCTTATCCAGATTGATAAATTCAAATCATGTTGCTTCACTTTTGCCTGACAAAGAAGGAACTATGCAGCCAGAGGCGGCCCTAGGTAATTTTCAATGGTAAGCAAAGAGTATTTTGGCGCCCCCCCCCCAAAAAAAAAACCAATTACACACACACACACACATATATGGGCATGGACAAATTTTGGTCCTCCAGGGGTTTTGGACTTCAACTCCCACCATTCCTAACAGCCTCTGGCCCCTTCCTTTCACCCTTTTCCTGCTTAAGCGGCTGAGGGGGGAAAGGAAAGGGCCTGAGGCTTTTAAGAATGGTGGAAATTGAAGTCCAAAACCCCTGGAGGGCCAGAATTTACCCACAACTGGTGTAGAGCCAGCCTATATCTTTGCATACAAATATTAGCATGAGTCATGGAAATGGGGTGTTTTGAGTGTGTCATGTTCTTGCAAGTAACACTACAATTCCAAAAATCTGGTGATGTACTCTCCACTGTGAGTGAAGGAGAGGCCAAAGAGCAATGGAAAGCCAAGACTTTGTCCTGAGGTTCTCTCTTCTTGGAAAGTCCAGTTTTGCACTAACACAGCCGCATGACCTGCAGTATCTCCTGAAAGCCTCGTTTTACAAGGCGAAGGAAGGCTTGAGAAAGGGTGGGGTGGGGAAGAAAGCAGGGTGCCGAGGCACGCAAGAGCACTCACAAACTGCCCAAGAAAAGGCTGAGGACAGAGGCCAGACACTTTGGAAAAGTCAAAGGGTGCATTTACACTGTAGAAGCAAAGCAGTTTGACACCACTTTAACTGCCGTGCCTCAATGCTCTGGAATCCTGGGAGTTTAAGATTCGTAAGGTCTTGAGCCATCTTTTCCAAAGACTAGTGCCTCACCAGCTTACTGGGTGCATATACACTGTAGCCTTAATGCAGTTTCATAGACTCCTAGAGTTGGAAGAGACCTCATAGGCCATCCAGTCCAACCCCCTATGATGAAAATAGTCTCATCCATGCACAGAGGCACTCTCTTAAGGACCTCAATTGGATGGCCATAAAGATACTTGCTACGTCCCTGCCATACTTGTTTTGTTTTTGTTTTTTGTCGTGTCAGGAGCAACCGCTCCTGTTGTGAGAGAATTGGCTGTCTGCAAGGACGTTGCCCAGGGGATGCCCGGATGATTTTGATGTTTTATCATCCTAGTGAGAGGCTTCTCTCATGTCCCCGCATGAGGAGCTGGAGCTAATAGAGGGAGCTCATCCGCCTCTCCCCAGATTTGAACCTGCGACCTGTCGGTCTTCAGTCCTGCCGGCACAGTGCTTTAACCCACTGCGCCACTTGCTGAATGACTTGGTCCCTCACCAAACTACAATACTTTAGCCTTCTTTGTAAGTGCTGGTGCTCCACTAAACTACACTTCTCCAGGATTCCATAGCATTGACTCCTGGCACCTAAAAGTGGGGTCATAATGCATTAACTTTACAGTGTTAGATGCACCCAAGGTTTTTAGCCTTTCTTACTAAAATGCTGCCTCACCAAAAAAAAAAAATTACGTGTCAGGAGTGACTTGAGAAACAGAAATTCCTAGTATTGAGCCATGGCTGTTAAAAGTCAGCCAGACTACATTCATTGGACAGTTGAGATGCACTCTGAGTTGCAATGAAAATACAGTCTTACCTATACAGAGAGGGTAAGACTCTTCCTTAGGACCTCATTTGGATGGCCATAACGATTGCAATACTTGTAACAGAGTGCTGGTGCCTCACCAAAACACAAGTCCTAGCATTGAGCCATGGCAATTAAAAGCGAGACTCAACTGCATTAATTCTACAGTGTGGAAGCACCCAACATCTCTCAGAATTCCCTAGCATTGAGCCATGGCACTTAAAAGTGGCGCCAACTCAGACATGGACAAGTTTTGGCCCTCTGGGTGTTTTGGACTTCAACTCCCACCATTCCTAACAGCCTCAGGTCCTTGAACAGCCTTTTCCCCTTCAGCCCCTTAAGCAGGAAAAGGGAGGAAAGGAAGGGGCCTGAGGCTGTTAGGAATGATGGGAGTTGAAGTCCAAAATGCCTAGAGGGCCAAAGTTTGCCAATGTCAGGGCTAACTTCATTAATTCTAAACTGTTGATGCACCTAAGATCTTTAGACTTCTTTACCAAAGCGTCCTGGTGCCTCCAGGATTCCCTAGTATTTATTTATTTATGGTATCAGACCAAACCAAGGGTACCTTTGCACTGTATTTAAAAGAAAACATGCACACAATCAAAGTTTGAAAACTTGGCATTATATTATATAATTTATTTATTTATGGCATTTATATGCCGCCCTTCTCACCCCGAAGGGGACTCAGAGTGGTTTACAAGATATATATGCATAAAATATATTTTAATATTATTAGTAATATTAAATGTAATATAAAATATATTATATTTTATAATCCTGGGAGCCCCCGGTGGTGCAGTGGGTTAAAGCACTAAGCTGCTAAGCTTGTTGACCAAAACGTTGCAGGTTCGAATCCAGAGAGTGGCATGAGCTTCTGCTGTTAGCCCCAGCTTCTGCCAACCTAGCAGTTTGAAAACATGCAAATGTGAGTAGATCAATAGTACCGCTCCGGTGGGAAGGTAATGGTGCTCCATGCAGTCATGCTGCCCACATGACCTTGGAGGTGTCTACGGACAATGCCATCTCTTTGGCTTAGAAATGGAGATAAGCATCAACCCCCAGAGTTGGACACGCTGGACTTAATGTCAGGGGAAAACCTTTACCTTTACTATAAAATATATAATTATTATTTTGTATTATTATTAGTAGTATTATATTACATTATAATATTATAAATATTATATGAACACACAATATAAAATATCCTGGACTGGCTGGAAAGCCTGGGGCTGGATTTCAAGCCTTTTGCAGAAACCACAGCTCGTGGAGAGGGAAAGGGAGAGGAGGAGAAACTTGGGAAACTAGGAAACGCTCCATATTCCCCAGATCTGACGCTTTACAAACCTCAAGAGCTTCGGGGAAAGATCTCGACGGAAAGCCTCTCCTTCCACAGGAGAAAAGGACGCGGGAGGGAGAAGGGAAAGGAAGAGAAAAGAAAGGGAGCCTGCTCTTGAAAAGGATGAGGGGGGAGAGAGAAAAAGAGAGACAGAGAGAAGGAAGGGGAAAGGAAAGGAAGGGAAGGGAATCCTGCTCTTGGAAAGGCGGGGGGGGGGGGGAGAGAAGGGAAGGGAAGAGAAGGGAAGCCTGCTCTTCGGGCAAACCATTTGCTGCAAGCCAAAGAGAAGCAGGAGGGAGCAACAACAAAGAGTTCAGTCCCTGAAGGCAACACACCAACACCTCAGGACTCCTCGCGACACCAGGGAGAAATCTCTGCTCGTCCCAAAGTAGTGGGAGGAGGAAGAGAACGAAGAGGAGAAGCCATATTCCAAGCCTTTCCTCTCCAAAACATTGTAGAAAAGTAACCAAATGGGAATGAGTTTCCCACACCAAGTCAGGGATTGTGGCCAAACTGAGACGCCAACTCCTGAACCCAATGAAGGGGAAAGACAGGCAGAAGAGGGGTCTGTCCCTTTGCCCCTCCCACGGCTCTCCTTTTGCCCACTTTGCTCCCTCTTCTCTCGCCAGCCCTCCCCAGGCCAGGAAGCGCTATATTAATCTTCCTCATGCTCTCCACCGAGTCCCCCGTCAGTTCTCGTTTCCCCCGGAGGCCATGAGTGGGAGCTCAAGAAGCCCCCCCCCCAAGACGCGCGCTCTAAGCAAAAGTGTAATTTGCCTTGAGCCGCCTCTGGAGGCAGAGAAAGGTTGCGACTCGCAACTGTGGAGGGGCATTTACAGAGGCGCCTCGGCGCCCCTGGAAAAACAAACTATTCCGCAACCGCTTACTTAGCGTAATGGAAGAACCGCCCCTGTATGCAGCCCAACACACTCTGAATCATCCCATGGGTCAACAATCGCACACAGGAATAGAAACAGCTACTGTCTTTTGAAAAGGGAATTCATCCACTCTTACCTGGATGTATGAACTCTGTCACTTCTTTTTTTATTATGGGGTGTAGGGGGGTGCAGCCCATCATGCTCTGAGTCCACTTTGGAAACATGCCTGCCAGACACATGGAGAAACAGGAACAGTGGAAACAGGCCAAACATCAATGGAAATGAACCTGGAGCAGGTTGCATATTTTCCTCTGAATAAATGGATAAATGGGTAAATGGAAGAATAGTGGTGGCAGCAGACCAGTGGGAGGAGTAGCCGCCTCTGTAAGCCGCCCTGAGTCCCCCCCAGGGTGAGAAGGGCGGGGTATAAGTAAATGAAATAAATAATAAATAAATAGCCCACCCTTTTCCATTCTCTCTGCAGTGGCTAGGAAGCTATTGTAAGTGGAGCTACTTTTTCTTCCAGGTTCTCCCAACCTAGACTTGCTTTTGTAGTCTTGAAGCTTAGTCTGTGCTGAGAAATCCTTTAAGAAATGCTGGGAAGCTACAACAGAGCCACTGCCATCACCATATTTAAAACCGGCATTTCATAGTGTCAAAAGTGGTGCTACAGCTGACCAAGGTATTACGGTGACCCATGTATACCATGCACACATTTTATATGCTTGAAAGAAGAAAATGACAGAAGACTTGACAGTCAAGATATGGGAAATAATAGAAATTAACAATGATGTTGAACAACAAGTCATTGGACACATTTTCAGAATAATGGGATATGATTTTATCAATAAATATTGGAGGGAAATGGAGTTTTGACCTCATCACAATTACCTTAAACAGCGTCCTAGAATGCTTCCACCCTGTCTTGGGGACAGAGCCCTATGACAGCCCTCACATGAAATCGTGTGACTTCCGTCTGCCGGAGTTCTCACTCTGAACATAGTAGACTTCCCATGTTATGCTGGCACCTATGGAGCCAGTACAGACCCCCGACACTCAAGCAATGCTTCTCCCCTGTGATGGGGAAAGCATCACTGAGAGGGAGCTATATGGAGTGATAGAGTCCCTCAACTACACCTCTCTTTTGTCCCAAACACCCCCAGACACAGGATGTTTTGCCTGGCATTTGTGATGAGGCTCAAAATGTACAAGTTTTGAGGCATAAACGTTGGAATATTCACTTGTAAATGTTTTTTAAAAATCAGAATAAACAATTTGCTGGATATGTAGTGGGAGAAAAAAGTTAAATGTATAGAGAAATTGACAAAAGAAAAGCTGGAAATCCACTTTAAAACCAATTTATATATGAATATATGTTGGTAGTTTTAGAGTTATAAGTAGAGACGTATGTTTTTTGGGAAGTTGTCTAAGTATGTCTGTCTATATGTATTTATAAATATTGTTGTCTTTGTATTTTTGTTAAAGATTTTAATTAAATATATTGAAAACTTTTTTTTTGGGGGGGGGGGGCATTTTTGACACAGTTGCTTTGACTTATACATTAGTAATTTTGAGAAGCTTGAGTTGAAAAAAATTCCCAAACTCCTGCTGACATTCTGAGGAATCAAAGAAGGAGCCATTTCACAATCCAGTGAAAAACATACACTGCTCTCTCTGTACTTTACATCCCACTCACCCTTCTCTGTGACATTAGGAAGTGGGTAATAGGCAGGGAGGAATTTATTGTCCCAAACCTTGCAAACTATATTTGTTTTCTTGGGATACTTTAACAGATTCATCATTTCTGTGTTGGAAAGGATTTTTAAAATGACTACTTTCATCTGGATCATGTCCATATAATATTACCAAGAAATATTTTGTAACTTTGTAGTGTAGTGGTGTGAAATATGTTTTACATACTTTCCAAGGTGACTTTTAGTCTCTGGGTTTTTTTTCTCTGTAAGCACATAACTTTAAAAAAAGAAAATAAAAGATTATCAGAAAAGGCAAAATGAAGTAGATTTTAGTCCATCCTTTCCCATAGCTTTCTTTTGACATTTAAAATAATTTCCTCTTTCTCTTTGGCTTCTTTTCTCATTTTTTGTATTTTTAGTCCTAATGGGAAAAGGTGAATCTTGGGCAAGTCTGAATTTGCAAAAGAATTTGCTGTGACACATAAAACTTTTACTGGGAGTTTTCAGAGTTGTGTTCAATAGACACAACCTTCAAATGCTTAAAACGTTTTTCCCCTCTTTCAAATAACTTTGCAGAGCAAATGTTAGGAAATTTAGAAGGAAGTAACACATTGTAAAAGGACAGAATTAAATAGGGAGGGGGAGACGGGGAGAGAGAGAAGAGACTTACAGCTACAGTTCTTCGTATGTTACACAGACTCATTTAATTTTTCATAGTTTAATAACATGAAACTTTTTATTATATGGTCTCCTCCTTATGGGCCAGTTAATCCGGCACCAGACTGGATTGTCTGCCTTCTTTCTGTTCACTTAGGGTGATCTGCTGATGTCATTGAGCTATGTGGCCATCTGGCAGCAGCAACATAGGTCCAATCTACTCCCTTTTCCCTGTGCCGATGAATTCAGGGGAGAGGGGATGGTGGCAGTGACCAATGTAAAGAGTAAACTGGTCCACTGTCAACACTTCGGTGAAGCCACATGTTTCCTTTGGAGTTTTGGGCAAACTCCACAACATGGTTGCTTTATACCTCATCTGCTTTTTGCCTTCTCTTTTCACTCCACTTACTTGTACAATGCAAGGAGTGAATCATTCTCTTAAAGAAAGGCACAATTTGAATCCCCGCATGTGAAGCATCCCCAGAGTTTCGAACTTCTCCTATTCTCCTTCTCACTCCCCCTCCCCTTTTATTGGATGACAGGAGACTTGGCACCAACTTTCCTTGTTGCTTTAAAGCTTGACATCTTAAGGTTTAAAAATGGCAGGATTTAAGTTTTGTTTTATCCTGTATAATTTCTGCTATGTAAATCGCCTGGAGCATCTTGGATGGAGGGCGATTAATAAGTAATTAAAGATGATGATGTTTCATTTTATTGTTTTTTTATTATTATTTTGTTGATATGCATTTTGATGTGTTATGCTTTAACTGTTCTGTTGGGCCTGGCCCATGTAAGCCACCCTGATTCCCTTCAGGGAGATGGAGTATAAAAATAGGCTAAGGTCTTTAGGCACTGCACCCAGTGTGCTGATCATCACTGGGACCACCTTTACTGGCTTGTGCCAGAGTCTTTGCAGTTTGATCTTTAAATCCTCGTATTGTGTCAGCTTTTCCAATTGTTTCTCTTCAATCCTGCTGTCACCTGGAATTGCAACATCGACAATCCATACTTTGTTTTTCAACAAACATCATCATCATCATCATCAAGTTCTCCATCTCCAAACAAAAGTAAAGTTGCGGTTTGTGGTTGCTTCCAGACAAAAACAGACAATGCTGCATACAGGATTGCTGAAAGCAGCTGATGTGTTAAAATTTATTTGAACCAGAACAGACGAAAACAAACTTGTACTTGGGCCCAACACACTCATTTGGTCTTTGCCACACCACCACTGGATGGCTGCACAAGGCGAATGCATAACACACGCTTGAACAGCAAAATTGAATTTATTTTATTTTCATTTTATTTGGCAGAGAGGCAGAGTTATGTTAGGCAGTTTTCCAGTGCATGCTGCTTGTTGTTGCCTTCCTCTCGGATTAGGTGATTTGCCGGCAAATATCTCAGATGTGTAGTGTATGTCGTCCAGTAACAAGTTTGTTTTATTGGGGACGGTTACATCCTGATTTCTTCATCATCATTCTTGGGAACTCCTTGGCTTAATTTCCTTGTCCAAGATTGTCATTTTCTTAATGCATGGCAAATTGAAAAAATGGATTGTGCAAATATGTAAAACTGCAGCTAAAAGGGAACTTTATCCACATGAAGGACTTCTGGCCCAAGAATAACACAGTGTCACACTGAGGAACCTAAAAAATTCCTAGAGAATATGTCTTTTTAAAATGTGGATAAATGAAACCATTAATACTAGATCTAAGGAGATAAGGTTGTAATGTATTTTAAATATATTTCCTAACAAATTCTATATTCCAATTGCACTTTCTCTGATAATTTTCTTTTCTATACATTTTTTTTAAAAAAAACCATTTTGAAACACATACTGATACTTTTACATTTTTGGACGGAGAGAGGTTTTACAAAATTGGAGATGTGTGAAACATGAAAGAAAATGTATGCTTTGATCTATGCATTTTTCTACAAAGAGATAATCAGGTTAATTCCATCAATACACTTACCACTTCTTCACCTGATGAGGGGAGGGAAAGGGTGCCAGCATCCTATCTATGTGATAAGGGGTGGAGGGAAGGTGTGCTGGACACCTCAAGCCACCCCATACACCTTCTCTTTCACTGATAGTTGTTGGCACAAGGGCTTGGGCCAAAAGGGCCATGTGAAGAGGTTCTAAGGTTCATTTACTCTAAGCATGTGAAAATACACATATGAAGTGGTTGCAGAACGTTCAATTATTAGTGGTCACAAAACTGGCCCTTCACATCAAGTGGTCAGTGTAGAAATGCTAATTTTTCTTACAGGTAGCAATTCTCAGTAATCACCATGAAAACATTTGAATATAAGCTGGATTTTTAAAGAGATGGCTGAGAAAGTTTCCAAACTTTCCTAGTACAGCTAGGCTTATCTCTCCCCTTAGTTGACTTATTATTGTGAACATTGATTGCCACTGGTGAATTGTCTGACTGGTCATGAAGCTAGACAAGTTCCAATAATATAGGATTGATGGTGTGGCATACAGCAACAATGAGATGACTTCATATATCAGTATTGTCTCACTTCTGAGCTTCTGGCTGGTAAACAAAATCAGCAGAGGAAGCAACTGTGTTATCAGACATTTTCAGGACTATCTTGGGGCTACACAATTTCTCAAAAACGAAATGAAATATATGGTACAGGTAAAGAAAACATACATAATTGGAGAACAAAGATACTTCAACTTTCAACATATCTGCTCATTGTACAGTATATGTTTCCATGAGACTTAAAGTAGAGAAACAGTATTTCCAAGCTAAATAAATAAGCAATATTTAAAGTCAATTTATTAAAAGAGAGACTGTGTTGATTGGAAAGTATCAGGCTTCCTGCAGATGCAGGTTTTAGTTTATAAGGATATCTGTCATGCTGATCACAAGATACCTGACAGATGCATGCAACAGAAACACTTTATTGTGCCAGATACAGTAGGTTACAATTCTGCCCAGAGTGTGGCCTGTAGCTGTGTTACCTAAGAGAGACAGAGATGAGAACAATACATCACCTCAGCTTCACTATGCTTTGAGCTGAACACCAAGCTTTTCTACCACCTTCTGTTCCAGCACTGACAGTCCAACATATCTGTCAGCCTTTGCTAGTATTTTCATTTTTCATTTTTAATATCTGAAGAGTCCCTGTCTTAATCTTTTCTACCTTTGCCATTTCTTATGAAAAGAAATATGAAAACCTGATTCATTTTTTTTTAAAAAAATGCTGAATTGAAAAAAAAAACATACAGAGGAAAAGACTAAAAGGGAAAATTTCTACTGATGTTAGTGAAATGGAAATGATTGCAGAACAGGAATGGAAAGAATATTCAAAAAATTGAAAAAAGACTAAAGCATATTTCTAGAACAGTGATTCTAGGATCAGCCCTCAAGGCGTTTTGGACTTCAAATTCCAAAAGAGCCTGTCATCTTAACCATCAGTTAGGGATTCTGGGAACTGATGCCTAAAACATCTGGAAAAACACATTTTGAAAATACTGTTTCTCATATGCTAGAAAATCTTGACCAGGAGATTCTTAGACTTATGAGAATTCCACAATTTGAAACTTATTATATGCAAAACCTGCATATTCTTTGCTCAGATTTATGCACAAAAATGTCCAAATTTTGTGCAGAATATGTTCCCAACTATAGTATTTTTCGAGCTTTAAATGCTGTTTCTTTCATATAAAATTTGCACAAAGTCTGAAATTGTAAATAGTTCATCCATGAGGTGGGAAAAAACTGTTACAATTACTCATTGCTTTAATTGAGAATGGAATTAATTCTTAATTAACCCTAATTTGGAAAGCCTGAGGTGGATCTACACTGACCCAACATTCCAGGGTAAATCTGTTGTGGATTGGCTTCAGGATGGAATCTACCTGAAATGGGCAGGGATGTCATTCTGTGCTTTTCAGAGAAATTGGTTTCTGCCTGTTTGTCATTACAGGTTGAGTATCTCTTATCCAAAATGCTTGGGAACAGAAGGGTTTGGGATTTTGGAAGATGATGATGATGTTTATAGATATTGGAATACCTCTTTTTGCATATACATACCTAATGAATGATCTTAAAGACAAGACCTAAGTCTAAACATGAATTTATGTTTAATATATAACTTATGCACATAGTCTAAAGATTATTTTCTGCAATATTTTAATTAATTGTGTGCATTAAACAAAATGTGTGTACACTGAACCTTCAGAAAACAAAGGTGTCACTATATTAGCCACTCATGATGACAATTTTGGAGTATTGATTTCAAAATTCTGTATAAGGAATGCTGTACTTGGTGTGTTGTCACTCAGTGTGAGTAATGAAATGAGAGAATAAAAAAGTGCTGTGTAGATAGCTACTTTGTAGAACATTACCTAGCTGATTAAATTCAGAGGAAATGAGGGCACAACAAGGAGGAGGGGCAAAGAAAACAACACTGAAAAAAACTGTGGTAGAAATGTAGATATATCATTCTTTTTTTAAAAAAAGAAACCTTTTTGTTTGCCTTTTTCCATTTTATCCAAATTTTTAAAAAATGAAAAAATTCTGCTGCCAGCACGAGAACAAGAAAGAAAGGTTGTAAGCCCATGACGGGCAGAAAAGAGAGCCTGCATTGCCAGGTTGGCTGTTCCAAACATCAGGTTTCTCAAAATGCATATAAATTTATAAAATATAATGGGAATTACATATTTTTACACCGATTGAAATCTGAAATATCATCTCTGATTGTTTGAGCAGTTGAGGGATGGGGGCAGGATTGAATTCCAAACATTTGGGGAACAAGAGAATCTCAGGTAAGGATAATAATGTCTTGCATTATTCTCACCATTTCCAGTGTGCAATATCTGAACTGGTTACTTATATGAACTAAAAAATAGTTCATAGTCTTCAAAGGCAACCCCACATAGAGTGTGTTGCAGTAATCTATTCGGGATGTAACCAGAGCATGGACCACCATGGCCAGATCAGACTTCCCAAGGTATGCGCGCAGCTGGCACACAAGCTTTAACTGTGCAAAAGCTCCCCTGGCCACCATTGAGATCTTGGTTTTCCAGGCTCAGCAATGAATCCAGGATCACTCCCAGGCTGTGAACCTGCATCTTCAGGGGGAGTGTAACCCAATCCAACACAGGCTGTAACCCTATGCCCTGTTCGGCCTTTCAACTGACCAGGAGGATTTTTGTCTTGTCTGGATTCAATTTCAATTTGTTAGCCCTCATCCAGTCCTACACAGCTGCCAAGCACCGGTTCAAGGTCCAAACAGCCTTTTTAGTAAGAGGTGGTAAGGAGTAACAGATTTGGACATCATCTGCGTACAGATAACATCTAACTATGAAACTTCGGGTGATCTCCCCCAGCGGCTTCATGTAAATGTTAAACAACATTGGAGACAGTACTGAACCTTGAGGGACTCCACAAGACAACAGTTGTGAGGTTGAACAGGTGTCACCCAATAACACTTTCTGGGACTGTCCCTCCAGGAAGGACCAGAGCCACTACAAGGCAGTACCTCCAAGTCCCATCACTGTGAAGTGTCCCAGAAGGATACCATGGTCAACAGTATTGAAGGCCGCTGAGAGGTCCAGCAGAACTAAGAAGGACACCCCCCCCCCCATCCAGCTCCCGGCCTAGATCATCTACTAAGGCGACCATCATTTCTATGTGCCAGGAGAGCTGCCCTAGATTTCCAATAGAGGCTGGTAAATACTTTTATTTTTTAGGGTTTTTTTAGGACTTTGGGGGAGGGGTGGGTATTCCCACAATTTTCCAGACTAAAACTGTGGGGGTGAGTATTCCCACAGTTTTCCAGAATGGGGGAGGGGGTGGGTATTCCCAAAGTTTTCCAGACTAACTGCAGTCCAGACACCAGAAGTAGTGGATTTATTCGAAGAAATTGCAGAATAAACCCACTATCTAATTGAGCACAAACCACATTGTCTGGATAGCCCTCTTTTTCATTGTGAAAGTTTCTGCAATAAATGGGCTGTCTAGATCTGCCCCTTTTTAAAAAACCCAGCTCCCATGATTCCATAACATTGAGTCATGTCAGTGGTGTCAAATTGCATTAAAGCAACAGTGTCAGTGATCCTTTGGGGAAATAACACAAATTTCAATATGGACAAATTAATCTACTCAAAATAATAATAATAATAATAATAATAATAATAATAATAATAATAATAATAGTAATATTTTAATCTCCTATTTCGGGAGGGAGATTTCATCTGGAAGTCAAAGATATGCCCAACAGTCAGTTCAAAAGCAAGTGAGCAAAGAAAAAAGAGGTAAGATATAGCCAAGTGCAATATCTTAGTGGAAATTTGTGCAATAGAACCCCACATTTTTTTCATTTTTAGTATATGAAGAAACAGTTTCTTTCCATTCTACCTTTACAGATACTTAAATAAATCTCCCACTGTATCTAGGATCTACTCGAGAATATGACATAGGAGTCTTTAATCAGATTTCTTCCCGTCGGCTTTATGCTTCCTGGTAGCTTTATATTCTAGGCTTAGGTGTGAGATGAAAAGCAATTGCCTTTGTATTAAAAGGAAACTCATTACAGAAGGAGGAAATGTTGAATAATTTTGCACTGCTCAACCCAGAATTACAGTTCTGTAAGACTTTGAGAGAACACGTCCCTATAAAAAGCATTGCAAAGCCATTTGCTTTTAAACCTGAATCAAACATCTTAAATTTACTTCAGACAAATTTCTATTTATTTACAATTTTCTTACCATCTTATCATTTTGCCTCAGCTTTTCAGCTGTCCTTGATTGGCTCCAAGCTGTAGAATTAAAGCAGTTGGATACTAATATAACTGTCATGGCTCATTGCTATGTATTCTTGGGATTTGATGTTTGATGAGTACCTACAGTCTTTAACAGAGAAGACTAAAGATCTTGTAAAACTATAACTTCCATGATTCTATATCTTTGAGCTATGGCAGTTAAAGTGGTATCAATTGCATTAATTCCACAGTGTTGATGCATACATTATCTTGCACAGCAATGATATACATTTCTAGACAGCCTTACTCTTGTGCCTCCAACTGTGTTCCTAAATTAACATCAGTAAGATTCAAGTTTGTCTAAATTTTTCTTTAATGAAACATACTTCAAATAGGACCAATAAAGGTTTTGGAATGTGTCTTATGTTTGCTAATAAATATCTTAAGGTTGCTAATAAATGTATTGTATCCACATATTAAGGAGCAGCTGTTGAGGCCTGTGAACTCTCCAAGGATGAGAATTAAGATTTTCTCGTTCAGCCTGGTGTTTCTCATGGACAACAAGTTAAACACGAGCCAACAATGTGATGTGGCAGCTAAAAAAGCCAATGGGTTTTTGGATTGCATAAGTAGAAGTATAGTGTCTAGATCCAGGGAGGTCATGCTACCCCTCTATTCTGCCTTGGTCAGACCACACCTGGAATATTGTGTCCAGTTCTGAGTACCGTACTTGAAGGGGGATGTTGACAAGCTGGAATGTGTCCAGAGGAGAGCGACTAAAATGATTAGGGGTCTGGAGAACAAGTCCTATGAGGAGCAGCTTAAAGATCTGGGCATTTTTAGCCTGCAGAAGAGAAGGCTGAGAGGAGACATGATGGCTATGTATAACTATGTGAGGGGAACATGTATAACTATGTGAGGGGAAGTCATGGGAGGAGGGAGCAAGTTTGTTTTCTGCTTTCCGGGAGACTGAGACACGGAACAATGGCTTCAAACTACAGGAAAGGAGATTCCACCTGAACATTAGGAAGAACTTTCCAACTGTGAGAGCTATTCAGCAGTGGAACTCTCTGTCCCAGAATGTGGTGGAGGCTCCTTCTTTGGAGGCTTTTAAACAGAGACTGGATGGCCGCCTGTTGGGGTGCTTTGAATGTGATTTTCCTTCTTCTTGGAAGAAGGTTGAACTGGATGGCCCATGAGTCTCTTCCAACTCTATGATTCTATGATAAAATGATTCTGTGGGGGGAAGCAAAAGTGTTTTTCAAGACAATGGGAATGTTTTAGGTAGATCTGTTGTTGGGGAAACAGGCAGCAATTCTCATGAGAATTAGCCATGGATTGACTCTGAAAGGAATGTCGAGGAAACATGAGGGTTTAGATAACCGAGCATTTAGAGATTGGAAGAGATAATGCAAAACAGACAAATCTGGTGTTCCCAGAGACTGAAAGAAAAACAAAGTTAACCCAGGTGTGAGAAAGAGTAATGTCATGGGTAAGTGGGAGTATTAAGGAATTGGAGTCAAAGTTAAGTGGAGAGATCAACATTGGATTTTCATGTGTCAAGTTGCCTATCTTGGGAACTCCAGGTTAGGATTTCCATTCTGTTTTCCTGTTTAAATTACATCCCTTTTATTTGGATTATAAATCTTGTTTCAAATTTCAAGCCTTGGAGATTATAGTCAAGTTTAAGTATCAAACCTTTGGATTATAATAATCATCATGCTTTCAAGCTTTTGGATATAATTCTAGTTTCAGTGCAACAAAACTTGAATTACAGTTTCTTGCTTTTGCCTTAAGTGATTTGTGGAATTCCTGTTCAGAGTTGGACAGTGTTTTTGTTAAGATTCTGGAAATCTAACTTATGAGTGTATTTTGAAACAGTTTTTATATTATATCTTCTTTTCTTAATAAACTTACTATTCTTGTTCATCTGTGTAGTGTTGGGGTGAATCAAGTAGACAACTGGGCTGCAATAGCAGCCCTCCTTCTAAAACAGACAGTAGTGATCTTAAACTCACATATTTCTGAAATGAAAAGGAAGTACTGTTTCAATGACAGCATGCTGAGAATGTGGTTGTTACACACACACACACATCATTTTTCAAGCTTATAGCAATACTCCCAAGCCACTGGTTGGCCTTACACTTGTTCTCTGAACCTGCCACTATCAGCTCATTTTCATCTCAGGAATTAGCCTGGAATTCCAGCAGGAGAAGAGCACAGGGCAAGAAAATTGCTACTGATGAGATGAGTGCAGTTTGAAGCTCAGCTAATCTTTAGAATGACTCTCTACAAGAAAAGCTATCACCGTGAAGGGGAAAGTACTGGCTTCTTACATGCCAAAGCTGAAACAGAGATATTATATTAGATGGGTGGCATGATTGTTATTTATCTATCTAAAATATATGGAGGATCCTTCAATAAAGCTTCTAAGGAAGGTACAGTAGACTAATAAAATATGTGCTATAGATAAACTATTCAAAATACTTTATAAACTGCAACACTACACTAGAGATCAATACAAATAGTCTCCCAAAATTCTCAACTCTTTGATGACCAACCATAAAATAACAGGATCAAACACAAATATTGAGTTTAATAAGGGCCACTTTCTTTAACCTATATGCTATTTAAGTTATGTTAAAAGGAACAGGAAAAGGGATCAACCTGAGGTTGGTCCAGCTGAGGCCAAGTTTCTACCCAGAGACAACCCTCACAATCCTCCCTTGAGCAAAATACTTCAGTCCCAATGGCAGTCCAAAATTAGTGTAGCTTTCTTACCGGCAACTTACTGGAACTTACTAGCAACTTACTCCCATCAAAGTCAAAAGGGCAGACTTGCAAAGCTTCCTGGTTTCATACCATGGTGGCCATCAAAGAAGGCCCTCTGCACAGCATCATCTTCCACATGACATTTAGGAAAGGCATGAAAATTTTCTTCTTTGAAGCAGAAACAGACTGGTAGCCAGTGAAGTGACTTTAGTGTGCAGGTATTATGTTCACTCCTGGATGTGCCTGTAACCAATCTGGCTGCTGTATTTTTGAACCAATTTGAGTTTCTAAACTTGGTACAAAGGCAGCCCAATTTAAAGCACATTGCAAAAGTCCACCCTTGAGGTTAATAGTGTGTGCACTAACAGTTTTATGTCCTCCAAATTTAGGAAGGGGTGCAGCTTGCATATCAGCCAGAGCTGATAGTAAGCACTCCTGACTGTTGCATCTACTTGGGCTAAAACTGGAGAGATGGCTCCAGGAACACTCCCAAGCTATGAACACAGTCTTTTTTTTTTGGGGGGGGGGTGTAACCCCATCCAGAAATGATTGACATATCTCTATCCCCTGATTAGAACACTTGATTGCAAGCACCTCTGTTTTGTCTATATCCAGACTCATTTTGTTTTTCCTTATCCAGCCCATTACCTCCTCAAGACATTCATTCAGAGATGACATACTTTATTAATAGCTGAGGCTATTTTTGAAGGCATGGAGAAATATATTTGGGTGTCATCAGTATCCTGATAACACCCTACCTCGTGTCTGTGGATTATCTTTGCCAGTGGTTTCATGTAGATATTAGAAATCTTTGGGGATAGAATGATGCCTTGAGGGATGCAATATAACAGCTCCTTTTTTGTGGAGCAGCTATCCCTAAGCACCACCATTTGGAACCTGTCTGAGAGGTATGACTGGAACCACTGCAGCACAGTGCCTCCAATTCCTAGCCCCCCTGGCATTCCAGAAGGATACTATATTCAATGATATTGAAAGCCACTGAGAGGTTTGGAAGCATGGACAGGGACACACACACTTTGTCAGTGTTAAAGCAGAGATCATCCACTAAGGTGACCATAGCAGTCACAACTTCATATCCTGCTCTGAAGCCAGTTTGAAATGGGTCAAGAAAGTTTGTGACAACCATGACTGCCCAAAGTTGGAGGGCAGCTACCTTCTCAATCATCTTGCCCCAAAAAAGGAAGGTTAGACACTGGTCTGTCATTATTAAAGTCCGAGGCATCCAGGGAGGGCCTTTTCAGCAGTGATCTAACTATTGCTTCTTTTAAACAGGATGGAAAATTCCGCTCACTGAGGGACACCTTAATAATTTGTTCTATTTGAGATCGAATTGCATCTCCTTCCTGGAATACCAGCTAAGAAAGTCAGAGATCAAGAAAGCAGGTTGCCTTCCTTACTTGCCCCAGCAGCTTGTCCACATCAACAGTACTCACCAGTTGAAACTCATCCAGTGTAATCCCTCTCACAGAGTTCCTGAATACCTTGTTGTTGGCCAGTGCTCCAATGATAGTGTCTAAGTCAGTTCTTATGTGAGATTTTATCTGTAAAATGGGTATTAAAAGCACCACAGTGAGCTACTGAAGGTTCCAATAATGGGTTCAGAGGGGAAAGTTCCTGAGTTCAACCTCTCACCATGCTAACAACTCAGTTGGGCATGAATCCACTAATGCAATGTATAGGAGCAGAGTTGCCATCTATAATGTGTCTTGTCATATAAAAATGAGTCAATATGGTGGAAACTCAATGGGGGAAATAATTGGGATATCCTCAGCCCCCATATCCCATGAACTGTATGGGCAGTACCCACATAATCTGTCTGAAAGATATTCTCCAAAAGTGGTGAGGGGAAAATGGTGATAAAATAATGAATATTGAACAGACCACATAGCCTGCATTTAAAACCAGGCCATCTCAAATATATCCTCCAAATTTGGTTTAAAAATTGTTTTTAGATGTGACAGTAACAAAAAGGCAGATATACAATATATATATATTATTAAAAATATCACCTTTTATCCATGTCACCATCCTATTGTCATAACTAGCATTCTGGAATTTTATAGATTGGTGAGGCACTAGAGCTTTCTCTAGTGAAGTTGAAATGTCCCTCTTTCAACTGCAAACCCTGGGATTTCATAAAGTACAGTTTTGGAAATTAAAATAGAATCATGATGTTTTGTAATACAAAAGCTCCTTTTTCACAGGCCATGCACAATTGCAAATCAGATAAACTCTAAAATACTGATAGAAGGCACTTTGAGCTAATTGCCAAGATGATTAAAGCACAGTAAAATAGTATAGAATCAATTGTTCATTTTTCAGAATGCCTATCTATCCAATAGTGACCAACAGAATTGATGAGGATTCTGTTGATTTATTATTATTTGCCTGATCATTTCAATTTCAGCTGATGTATACAATATCCATGGTCCTCAGAGCAGAATAGACTAATGAAAACCTTTAATCTAAAGGACATTCAAACAAGTTCTGGATTAGATATTTCAAATGGTGTATGGAAGAAATGGCCTTCCAAACAACACAAAAATAAATGGTTGCAATTGTAATAAAGTGGCAATGTGTCATATGAAGATGATTGGAAGATATATGAATTATATATCCAGTCCATTATTAAATTATTTTCACTGTGTTATTTTTACATTCTTCAGCACTGATACAGCCTATGAGAAAGACATAATTTTTATTTTTATTTAAATCCAAAATTCTTATGTCACTTGTTCAAGCCCGGATTTTTGTGTCTCAGAAACAAAATGATTTTACTACAATTTTCCAAATTTTGTTTTTATTGTGCTAAAACCACATGGTAGGAAGGAGAGGAAATTGACAAGTTAATAAATAGAATATATAGTGTTTCCTTGCTATTTTGTGGTTTGCTTTCCGCAGACTTGTTGTTTTGCAGGTTTTTTTAAAATATGAATTCAAAATATACACATAGTGAGGGAACACTTTATACCTGTTGTTTCTCCACCGTAGATGCTGCCTCCTCCTCCTCTTCCTTCTCCTCCTTCCCTGACAAGGCCTTGCTTGTCCTACATCTCCCTATGAATAAGGGCAGGAGGAGGAGGAGGCCTTTCTTCCAGGCTCCCACATGTTGCCCCAGGCCCAGGTTTCCGTGTTCAGGTTGAGCAGGCTTCCCTGCTGCTGCTACTATCAGAGTGGCAAGGCAGCCATGGCCCTGTCTTGGTGACCCCTCTGCTGCCCCTGTGCCGTGCCCCTGCCCTGCCTCTGGAGTAGCCTGGCCTGAAAGAGGAAGACCATGAGTGAAGGAGAGAGCGAGTGATGGGAGGGAGGAGAGGGTACCAGTGTGCAGGGAAAGAAAGGTGGGAGAGGCATCAATCTTGAGATTGTATGTGTGTGTGTGTATGTGTGATATATATATGTGTGCATATATATCATTCCTACTTCATGAATTTTCACTTATTACAGGTGGTCCTGGAACGTAACACCCATGATAAGTGAGGGAACACTGTACAACAAAAGAAGGCTTCAATACAGGGTGGAAAATATATTCCCTTTATCCACTGGATAATTTAAGGATAATTTATTTTTGATGGGCAAAGTTACTTTTCAAAGATGCAGGCAAATAGTTTCCATCCATGCATATCTGCAAAAATCACAAATTGCTCCGAAACAAAATCGGTTCAGTCGATGACCTTTCCTTGAAAGAAAGTTATTACTGGGCATAACTAAATCATGTCTTTGAGAGATCTGTGAGGAGAATTACATCACCAACAATGAGCTGACACAGTCAGACCTTTTCTAAATAAACATAGTGGAATTCAATACATAGATACAGCAGGTATAGAGGCGAAAGGTGTAAGGCAACAATAAGACAAAGTATGGATATGTAAACGTATGGGTCCAGTAATTCTTAAAACTCAGAATAATATATTTGTTGAATAACAGTAAATATGCAAAATGCAAATATTATAGGTTTCCTTTGCCTGCCTTCCTTCCTTCCTTCCTTCCTTCCTTCCTTCCTTCCTTCCTTCCTTCCTTCCTGCCTTCCGCCTGCCATCCAATTATGAATTCAATCATAATCGGGTGGCAGGCGGAAGGTAATTTTGACCCACTAAACACATTATCATACTAGGGCTTTAAAGTGAACAGCCTTGCATGGACTTCATGGCTTCCATGGCAACTATGGGGCTGTCCCAATTAATATCTGGCCCTACCCACTGTGCTGGACACACACTTGACTTGGTCTTCTGTCAGGGCTGGGAAGAAGGTGGCGGTGTGGAGGAGTTATCAATCTCCCCTTTGCCATGGACTGACCACCACCTGATCAAGTTTAGACTTGCTGCAACTTCTAACCTCCGCAGGGGTGGTGGACCCATTAAGATGGTCCGCCCCAGGAGGCTTATGGATCCAGAAGGACTCCTGATGGCTCTTGGGGATGTTTCCGCTGCCTTGGATGGTGATTCTGTCGATGCCCTGGTCGCTCACTGGAATAGGGAGTTGACTAGGGCAATAGACACGATTGCTCCGGAGCGCCCCCTCTTAAGTCGCCGAGCGAAACCGGCCCCTTGGTTCAACGAGGAGCTGGTGGAGCTAAAGCGAACAAAGAGGTGGCTAGAGAGCGTGTGGAGGAAACAGCCCAGCGAGTCAAACCGAACACGCCTACGCCTCTATCTAAGGGCGTATGGCGCGGCAATAGAGGCCGCGCAAAATGCTTTCTACTCGGCCAATATTGCGTCAGCAAGGAACCGTCCGGCAGAGCTGTTCCGAGTAGTCAGAGGGTTGTTGAATCCCACCTTGAGTGGGTCCCCTGACGACTCGACAGCGCGCTGTGAAGCATTTGCTCAGTACTTTGCGGACAAAGTCGCTTTGATCCGCGTGGGCTTTGACACCACATTAACTGCAGTCTCTGAGGATGTAACTCAAGCATCTGCTTGTCCAGTTTTGTTGGATTCGTTTCGATCTGTTCAACTCGACGAGGTCATCAGGGTTCTGGGAGAGGCGAGGCCCACCACATGCATCCTAGACCCCTGCCCTTCCTGGCTGGTAAAAGAAGCCAGAGGGGGTTTGGCAGAGTGGGTAAAGGTGGTGGTTAATGCCTCCCTTCGGGAAGGCAAGATTCCAGCCAGCTTAAAACAAGCTGTCATCAAACCGCTGTTGAAAAAACCATCACTAGACCCCACTCAATTCGTCAACTTTCGGCCAGTCTCCAATCTCCCCTACTTGGGCAAAGTCCTGGAACGTGTGGTGGCCTCGCAACTCCAGGAATTCCTGGTGGACACGGACTATCTAGATCCGTCACAGTCTGGCTTTAGGCCAGGACATGGTACTGAGACAGCCTTGGTCGCCTTAGTTGATGATCTGCGCCGGGAACTGGACAGGGGGAGTGTGTCCCTGTTAGTTCTGCTGGACCTCTCTTCGGCCTTCGATACCGTCGACCACGGTATCCTTCTGGGACGCCTCGCGGGAATGGGTCTCGGGGGTACTGCCTTGCAGTGGCTCCGGTCCTTTCTCGAGGGTCGCTCCCAGAAGGTGTCACTAGGGGACTCCTGCTCGACTCCTCGGCCATTGTACTGTGGAGTCCCGCAGGGCTCAATACTGTCCCCTATGTTGTTTAACATATACATGAAGCCGTTGGGAGAGATCATCCGGAGTTTTGGGGTGCGATGTCATCTGTACGCAGATGATGTCCAACTCTATCACTCATTTCCACCTGCCACTAAGGAGGCTGTTCAGGTCATGAACCGGTGCTTGGCCACTGTCACGGACTGGATGAGGGACAACAGATTGAAAATAAATCCAGACAAGACAGAGGTACTCCTGGTCAGTCATAAGACCGAACAGGGTACGGGGTTACAGCCTGTGTTGGACGGGGTCACACTCCCCCTAAAAGCACAGGTACGCAGTCTGGGAGTTCTCCTGGATTCATCGCTGAGCCTGGAACCCCAGGTTTCAGCGGTGGTCAGGGGAGCATTCGCACAATTAAAACTTGTGCGCCAGCTGCGTCCGTACCTTGGGAGGGCTGACTTGGCCACGGTAGTACACGCTTTGGTTACATCCCGCTTAGATTACTGCAACGCTCTCTACGTGGGGTTGCCTCTGAAGACTGCCCGGAAGCTGCAGCAAGTACAACGCGCGGCAGCCAGATTACTAACGGGTGCGGGATACAGGGAGCACACCACTCCGTTGTTACTCGAACTCCACTGGCTGCCGATTAGCTTCCGAGCACAATTCAAAGTGCTGGTGTTAACCTATAAAGCCCTAAACGACTCCGGCCCTGTTTACCTCTCCGAACGTATTCTCCCCTACGAACCATCAAGACCACTAAGATCGTCTGGAGGGGCCCTGCTCTCGGTCCCTCCGCCTGCACAAGCACGGCTGGTGGGGACGAGGGACAGGGCCTTCTCGATGGTGGCCCCTCGACTTTGGAACTCCCTTTTTTTTTCTTTTAATTTTTTTTTAAATTTTATTATTACTATTGTATAATACATAGAAACATTCCATCTTTGAAAATAACATTCAAAATTACTATTGTATAATACATAGAGACATTCCATCTTTGAAAATAACATTCAAAATACCAGTTTTTCCCCAATCCCGCCACCAGCACACACACCCCCCCCCGGGAACAAATAGAAACTTTAGCTGTGTTTATTACAATTGTTCAATCATGAGAATAGTTTTGTTCAACACCGTATATTTATCTTTCCCCTTTATTCTATATATGAGACCCTTCCATTTTGCTTTCCATGTCTTTTTGCTTTGACCCGTCATATAGTAACTTTTCCTTTCGCTAATATAATCTTGAAGAAGGTAATCTGCTAAATATTTGTACCAGGTTTTTGTATCCCATTTCTTGTGGTCTTTCCAGCCCAGGGCCACTGAGGCTTTAATTCCCTCTATCATATGTTTTATTATTTCCTCACTTTCCTTATATTCCTCTTTATTTTCGAATTTCTCAGTGAAAAATTGGGCCTTATTCCATTCTATCTTGATCCCTAATAGCTCCTCCATTTCTTTCCTGATTATTTCTTGGAACTTTTGGATTTTTTCACATTCCCACCACATGTGGGCATATGTTCCTATTTTACCACAGTTGTGCCAACATAATTTTGGGCACGTTTTTGTGATATGCGCCAGTTGCACAGGAGTTCTGTACCATTTTGTCAATATTTTTCGTTGCATTTCTTTAGTCTTTAGGTGTTTTATTTTATTGATTGAATTAATCCAACTGGAACTCCCTGCCATTAGAGATTAGAACTGCCCCCTCCCTCATGACGTTCAGGAAACTAACAAAGACCTGGTTGTGGAACGCGGCATTTGACAACTGATTTAATTCTTTGCCCACATGAAAGGAGGATGATGAATGTGATTGTGATGGTGTTGGACGATTTGGCTCTTTTAACTAGGATGTTAATATTTTAATGTGTATGGTGCTGATATTTTAATCGTGTAATGAAGTGGCATTGTGTGGTTATTGTATATTTTTTGTATGTTAACACATGTTGTGAACCGGTCCGAATCCCTCTTTGAAGGTGAGAGGGTCGGTATATAAAACCTCGAAATAAATAAATAATAAATAATTGCAATTCTGCCACCTGCAGAATTCTGGGAAATTTAGTTTAGAGTGGGATCTTTTGAATTCTCAGCTATAGAGGTCCTTGCCTTCCCAGCCTACATTTCCCAGAATTCTCCAGGCAGCAGAAATACAGGGATTACTGCTTTAAAGTTCTGGTGTGATTATATTATCAGAGATGCAGAACTGTAACTAGGTGCCAACAGGTATTATGGGTGAACATACTTCCTGTTCCCCACTGTATTACTCTGAAAATAATTCGGTCTTTTCTGATTCAGAAGCTAAGCAGGATCAGGACTGCTTATTACTTGGACAGGAGATGATTACAGAATACCAGGGATCTCCAATGATACCTGGGAAACAATCCCATCTGAAATCCCAGAGAGCAATGGGAGCTGAAAATATTGATTTACATGGACCAGTCATCTAACTCAATATAAGTAAACTTCCTGTGCTCTTATCATATCTATCCCTGTATTTTGGAGTTGTGAGAAACTCAAATTCAGAACTAATGAATGGAGTCAGCATAATTCTATCACTGTAACATTTCACATAAAAGCCTTTCAATTTACCAGTGGTAAATGGTTCAAAACACAGCTGTCAAGACATTGAGCTAGTTTGAAGGAGTATTGGGTTAATGAAGTCTCCAAATTGAATTTAAAACATACTTTCCATGGCTACTCTAATGGGGGAAACATTTTATAGACCCCAGCCTATATGTATAATATTTATAATATTTAGAGTGAATTTCAGCTATATGTATTATTATATAAGTTAACCCATTGGCCTAATATGAGATTATAAGGATGTGGTTTTTAAATAGGTGACTAGAAGTATAAGCTTATATTTAATTTTATATTAATGGCATGATCTGTTGCAATGGGTACATATCATCATTAACATGGGTGGTTGGTTCATTCAATGACCCAAAGGAGCTCTGCATTTTTCCTTCCTTTCAGAAGTATATTTAGACGCAATGTACTTAACATGGATACTAAGAGCTTTTTGTTTTTTGTATCTGCATCAAGTTCTCACTATTTCATAACACTAGGTACTGGAAGTTGGCATTCAGGGGTGTTGCACTAAGTTGGAAGAGAGGATTGGTTTGATATGACATGTGCATATGAACACATAAATCTCTATACTCAACAAAAATGGGGATGCCAGGCCTACACTGAATTTGTGGCAATGAAGTATATTTGTGTTATGTCTTCTCAATCAGAAATTTCCCTGTCCCCAAAATTTTCACTCAGTTCGCCTTTTCCAGATCATTACACTCTTAAATTGACATATATATGGATAGCTGAAGGTATGTGTATGAAAATAAAAAAGTTTGAAAATAGTTCATAGAAAACCACAAACATTTCAAATATGTGCAGAACATTGCTTAAATATTATTTATACTAATTAGGGACTGGATTAAAACTGAAGTGTCAAACTCATTTTCACTGAGGGCTACATCAGCTTTATGATTGCCTTCAAAAGACTGTAATTGTAAGACTGTATAAAAGTAACTATGTTGCCCTGGCATTGAAAGTCTCACAGGCCACATAAAATGATGTGGCGTGCTGGATTTTACCTGTAAGTATTGCCATTCACATGTGTGGATTAAACCCATTTTGTACAATTTAAAATTTCCCCCATAATGCCACTGAGAGGTAAACAGGGGACAAGACTATACATTTCATAACAACCAATACTGTGGAGCATGCACAAAATGTGGAAATGAGAAAAGGAAGGAAACCAACTTTATGGAAGCCATTGTCCACACAGTGGTTCCTAACCTTTTGGAGTTAACCTTTAACCTTTATATTGCTTTCTATACACTTGTCAGGATTGAAAAAAATACAATTAACATTATGGACACATTTACACTGATCGGTTTGGAACTGGTATAGTAAAAACCAGTTTTGCTGTGTGGATGATTAAATTGATTTCTTTGGAACATGTTTGAGGCCAGAAGGTGATTACATTACCACAGAAAGAGGCCTCAATTGGCTATGTGGTTGATGTTTTTCTCCATTCCTGCGAGAGATGAACACCAGTACTCCAGAGGCATAGGATGTGAAAGTGATAATACAGATTGGAAGTAAACAATTACTCCTCCTTCAGGATCATTAACCCCTGCTAGCCAGCCATGTCCTTGGGACATTATTCAGCAACCCTCTCACCCTGGTGTTGCAAATTCTACAAAGTGTTTCAGTAAAAAGTGGGTGACTACAATGTGCTTTGCATTCTGTGGAGCCAATTTCGCAATGTAATGTAGTTGTACATTTGGGGATTACTGGTGTACATTAAGAACCCTGTCACAAAGGCTAGGTGAAACATCTCATTTCTCTGAAAACAAGAAAAACACCATGATGAATCCATCACCCTGCACACTGCTCCCTTATGGTGACTCTTACCCCATCACATGTAGGAAGCATTGCCTGAGAGGCAAGGATCTGTGTTGGTTCCATGTTTCCACTGCATTTTTGGGCAGGGCCTCCACAGGAAGTCCAGTGATGTAATGGGATGGGCAGTGTGCCTATCATTGCTGGACTGGCAGAGAAGCATCCTAGGGCACTTCTCAAACTCCATCTTATGAGGTGGGATGAGTCTTAACTCAGATTTTTCCACAACTTTGTTTAATATAATAATGCACTTTACTGACCTTGATTCAAACTGCAGCATGCATTGTCACTATGTGTTTTGTAGATGCCACAGTTTCAAGTCAACTTGAAGCTGAATTAAAGGGCCAGTGTTAGATGGGAAGAAAATGCAAAGATATATCCTCCATATGGAATCAACCCAGAGGGGTACAATGTAAAGTGGCCCTTTGAAATTCCAAAATTAGGATTCACCAAATCCTTTATTACCCATGGTGGCACTTAATTCTCCATTATTCCTGCATGCTTCGTTAGACATCCTGAAAGCCTGTAATTACTTAACCAATGTGACAGACCTTGACTACTCTGCCCGAGTCAGTAAAAGTGAACCACTGAGGATCAAACAATCATAAATACTTTGGAATGTCACCAAAAAACTTGAAAGGAATCCAAGCCAAAATTGACTTTCAAATGAGTTTAATTATTTGCAAAGACGTGTTTGCATTACTAAGCAATCTTATTTTTCCTGGCAACTCATCCAACAAACTGATTTGGTACAACCACCAATTAGTTTTATAGCCAACCTACTAGATGCTTGTTTTATGATAATAAGTTCAGTATTTTTAATGCAAATGCCGTCACGACTGAGAATGTTTGGGAATATGTAATTAGTGTGTAATGTGTTCTCTCCTGAAAGAGGAATAAATAGGCAGAAATTCAGGGTTAAGGAATTGTGCTATTGTGATATAGAAGTACATATAATTTCTTCAACTTCACAGTAGTGGATGATGCAAGAAAAATTAAAAAGAAAGAAAAGGAAAGGAAAGCATATTGTCAAATCTGATATTAGGGCATACAGCCTGTCTCCCTCAGCCACACTGACAGAATCAGCGCTTCTGTCTCTTCTTTGTTCCAAACCTAACTGAGTCTACCTAACTGGCCTTGTCATACTTACAGATAACTTGAGTACATTTTCTCACATTCTATGCAGATATACTCACGAATGTAAGCAGAGCATATGGGCTTCTTGTCTTCTTTCTACCAAAAACCGTCTGGTAAAAGCATTGAATTTTACTTTGATTTTTTTTCCTCAGATGGGTATTTTGAATAAGGCCCACTAAACTTAATAGAATTTTGCTTCAGGTATGTTTTAGAGCGACCTAAGGATGTCAGGAAATTTCCAAAAGTAGGGGGTGAATAATGGGTTTAAAGATAGGCATGATTCTGCTGCTGAAACCAATCTAGTGGGCCAGAGCATATCAAGGGATGGGATTTTCCTCCAACCTCCTTTTATTTGTCTGACATTGTCAACACACACACACATTTCCCAAGGCTTTTTATTTGTGTGAGAAGTGACATGGAGAAAGGACTTTTGTGCTGATCCCTTCCTGCAGCAATCTAATGGCTTTCTCCAATCAGAACATCTCACCAACTGTTTCCCAATTGGCATAGCATGTACTGAGCAAAGACTGAGTTGTAAGCTGGCCTTGTTCCTTCTGCATCTTGCTCACTTGGGGGACTGTGAGCAAAGCAAATACAACTGCAGACTTTATTCCTGGCTGAGGAAGCAGTGGGAGAAGCAAAGCCAAATGAGTTGTGACCTTAAAACTAAGTCTCATTCTGTGGCTTTATGAGAGTGGTGGGTCTCACACAAGCTCCACAAGGTCCATGGTCCTGCCTGATATGCCAAAGTTGGTTCAAAGTTGGACCAGAGGTTATCGATCCTGCTTCTAAGAAACAAATTAACTTGCTGCTTTTATGGTGGCATGGACTCCTGATGTTCTGTCCAATCAGAAGTCTATATATTTGAATTTCAGTTTAATTAAAATCCTATATCAAAATAAACATTTAAAACACAGTGAGTTTCAGCAGCCTTTAAATGTTATACTAGCAAGGCAGAAAATGAGGGAGCCACTTTACTGCACGCACACACACACACACACAGTATAGTTTTCTGTGAAGTTATCCTTTATGTTAATGGACACATAACAATTAGTGAGACTAATTGATAAAACTTAATTTTTTGGGCTTGACGAATCTAAGGCTGGAGTTAAAATTGCTGGAAGAAACATTAACAACCTTAGATATGCAGATGATACAATTTTGATGGCCAAAAGAGGGGAGGAGCTTGGGAGCCTTCTAACCAAGGTGAAAGAAGAAAGTGCAAAAGCTGGATTGCAGTTAAACATAAAAAACCGAGATTATGGCAACAAGACTAATTGATGACTGACAAATAGAGGGAGAAAACGTGGAGGCAGTGACAGACTTTGCATTTCTAGGTGCCTGATTCCGTTTGACACATGCAACTCCTGGAATGATTCCCTCAGTGCTACCTTTGAAAAATCCTGCAAATCTCTTGGGAAGACAGGCAGAACAATGTCAGCATGCCGGAAGAAGCAAAGACCATCAGTACTGAATTGATGGTCCTCTGCCATCAACTCTATTAGACCGGCCACATTGTCCGAAAGTCCGATCATCATCTCCCAAAGCAGTTGCTCTACTCTGAACTCAAGAACAGAAAATGGAATGTTGGAGGACAGGAAAAGAAATTTAAAGATGGGCTTAAAGCCAACCTTAAAAACTGTGGCATAAACACCAAAAACTGAGAAGCACTGGCCCTTAAGCACTCCAGCTAGAGGTCAGCTGTGACCAACAGTGCTGTAGAATTTGAAGAGACACAAATGGAGGGTGAAAAAGAGAAACACGCCAAGTAGAAGACACGTCAAGCCAACTCCGACCGGGACTGCCTTCCACCTGGAAACCAATGCCCTCACTACAGGAGAACATGCAGGTCAAGAATAGGGCTCCACAGCCACCTACGTACCCACCACCAAGACACATCACTTGGAGGACCATCATCCTCGGACTACGAAGGATCGCCTAAGTAAAGTAAGTAAATTTCTAGGTGAAAATATTACTACAGATGCAGACTGTATCCAGGAAATCAGAAGATGTTTACTTCTTGGGAGGAGAGCAATGACCAATCTCGATAAAATAGTGAAGAGTATTATTTATTTATTATTTATTTGCTTCATTTTTATACCGCATTTTTCAGAGTAAAGACATCACACTGGCAACGAAGATCTGCATAGTCAAAGCAATGTTATTTCCCATAGTACCCTATGGATGTGAGAGCTGGACCATAAGGAAGGCTGAGCGAAGGAAGATAGACGCTTTTGAACAGTGGTGCTGGAGGAAAATTCTGAGAGTGCCTTGGACTGTGAGAAGATTCAACCAGTCCATCCTCCAGGAAATAAAGCCCAACTGCTCATTGGAGGGAAGGATAGTAGATGTTGTGGTTCAGCAACAGCATGATGGGAATAAGAGTGCAGATGTGGGCTTTTAGTTTTCTCATGTAGCTAGAGACACAACTAGAGACAGGCCGCTGTTTTCACAAGAACGGAATGTAGCTGATAAGACAGTTGGTGGAAAACAAGGTCACGCTACCCAGGTGTTAAGAAAGAGTTCACGACTTGCAGCCAAGTGTTGAGCTCATCTGTTGGTGGGAAAACTGCTCGTTAGCTGCTTGTTTGATGTTTTGATGTTTAACGTATAAGTAACCTGCCTTGGAAGTGGTCCTGTGTCAGTTCCAACGTTGCTAAAATGGCTCGCTGTGGCTTCGGCTCTGGGGCTTGGGGCTTGGGAAAAGCCTGCTTCATGTAACCTCATGCTATTTTCTGGACTTTGCTTCTTTGCTTCAAGTCTCCTGCTTTGACTCAAAGGGATTATATTGGATTTTTACCTTGTACTACTGATCGTTTTACTGCTTATAATCTGTTTTGTTTGGAAAACCTCACAATAAACTTTCTACCTCACAAGTTTGGCTTGTTTGTCAGAGACAGCAAGGTGAATCTTAGCCTGAGATACAACAGTTTGGAACTGACCCCATTACCCACTGCCTGAGAGGGAAACGGCCGTTCCTATGGACTGAGGCGGCTGAAAAAGGCTTTCAGCAGCTCAAGAAGCTTTTCACTTCCCAGCCTATCCTGCAACATCCTGATCCAACTAAGCTATTTGTGGTGCAGGCCGACGCGTCGGATGTGGCGGTCGGGGCAGTGTTGCTACAACCTGCGGGGGATCATCTCCAGCCCTGTGCATACTTTTCTCAACAGTTGACTGCCCCAGAACGGAACTACACCATTTGGGAAAAAGAACTCCTAGCCATCAAGTCGGCGTTTGAGACTTGGAGACATTGGCTAGAGGGTGCTCCGCAACCAGTGGAAGTTCATACGGATCATCGCAATCTGGAATATCTCCGTACGTCCCGGAAGTTAAACCAACGACAGCAGCGTTGGCCGTTGTTTTTTGAGAGGTTCAACTTCCGAATTTGCTACGTGCCGGCGGCCCAAAACAAACAAGCAGATGCTTTGTCGCGCAAGCCGGAGTATACTCGGGGCCAGGAAGATTCCTCTGAGTCCTGCATTTTGCGTCCAGAAAACTTTGCGTCCACCGGCGCAACAGGGCCCCCTTCGACTCTGGCTGAAAGAATCCGGGCTCGGCAGCAAGAGGACTTGTGGGTGCAAGAGCAACTGGAGGCCGGACTAAAGTTCCCATTTCAAGAGATAGATGGGGTGCTGTGTCATCGTTCAAAGGTCTATGTGCCTCCCGGCCCTGAGCGGGAGGAAATCTTAAGACTATGCCATGACACCAAGCCAGCGGGGCATTTTGGGATCTTTAAAACAATGCAGTTGGTGCTGAGAGATTTTTGGTGGCCCAAGAGCCGACGAGAGGTCGAAAAATATGTCAATGGTTGCCCTGTTTGCCACCGTGCCAAGAACCCTACTGGCAAACCGGCTGGTTTGCTACAACCTCTACCCACTCCGAGTCGGCCCTGGGAAATTGTGTCGGCCGACTTCATTACGGATTTACCGGAATCCCAAGGTTTCACCACCATTTTGGTGGTGGTGGATCTTTTTACCAAGATGGGACACTTCATTCCCTGTGGGGGAGTGCCTACTGCCAAAGAAACTGCCGATTTATTCCTAAGCCACATTTTCCATCTTCATGGACTTCCAACGAGTTTGGTGACCGATCGCGGTGCCCAATTTACCTCGTACTTTTGGAAGGAGATACAGCGACAGTTGGGCATCGAGAGTCGGATGTCGTCAGCGCACCATCCACAATCCGATGGCCAGACCGAGAAGACCAACGCCACCCTTGAACAATATTTGAGATGTTTTGTGAACTATCAACAAGACAATTGGTCATCGCTTCTTGCTGTAGCCGAGTTTGCTTATAACAACGCTACTCACGGATCGACCAAAGAAGCCCCGTTCTTTGCTAACTATGGGTATCACCCCCGGTTCTTTCCCTCCGTGATTGGGTCAGGGGAGGTCCCTGCTGCCACCACTTGGCTGCAGGAGCTCTCAGCGATTCAAGAGATCTTAAAGGCTCAGCTGGAGCAGGCAAAAGAAGATTACAAATGAGTGGCTGATACTCATCGACAGCCGGGTCCACCGATCCAAGTGGGAGATCGTGTTTGGCTGTCCACTAAACACCTGCCTATACAACGCCCCTCTCGAAAGCTTGACGCTCGTTTTGTGGGGCCATACCCAGTGGTGGACCAATTAAATCCTGTGACCTTTAAACTAAAGCTTCCACGCGGCATGCGATTTCATCCTGTTTTTCATCGATCTTTGATTCGACCCGCCGCGGAAGTCCGGCCGGATGCTGGCGGGGCTCCTCCGCCACCCCCGATTCTGCGCGATGGAGAGGAGGAATTCGAAGTGGCGGACATTTTGGACTCCCACCGTTACCATCGCAAGTTACAATACATGGTGGACTGGGTGGGATATGGTCCTGAGGAGCGCTGTTGGGTGGATGCTCGGGATGTTCATGCTCCTCTCCTAGTGTCCCGCTTTCACCAGGCCTACCCGGCCAAGCCCGGGCTGGTGGGGGGCCAACGGGGGGGGCTTAGGGGGGGATAGTGTTGTGGTTCAGCAACAGCATGATGGGAATGAGAGTGCAGATGTGGGCTTTCAGTTTTCTCATGTAGCTAGAGACAAAACTAGAGACAGGCCGCTGTTTTCACAAGAACGGAATGCAGCTGATAAGACAGTTGGTGGGAAACAAGGTCACGCTGCCCAGGTGTTAAGAAAGAGTTCACAACTTGCAGCCAAGTGTTGAGCTCATCTGTTGGTGGGAAAACTGCTCGTTAGCTGCTTGTTTGATGTTTGATGTTTTGATGTTTAACGTATAAGTAACCTGCCTTGGAAGTGGTCCTGTGTCAGTTCCAACGTTGCTAAAATGGCTCGCTGTGGCTTCGGCTCTGGGGCTTGGGGCTTGGGAAAAGCCTGCTTCATGTAACCTCATGCTATTTCCTGGACTTTACTCTGCTTCTTTGCTTCAAGTCTCCTGCTTTGACTCAAAGGGATTATATTGGATTTTTACCTTGTACTACTGATCTTTTTACTGCTTATAATCTGTTTTGTTTGGAAAACCTCACAATAAACTTTCTACCTCACAAGTTTGGCTGGTTTGTCAGAGACAGCAAGGTGAATCTTAGCCTGAGATACAACAGTAGAGGCAAAAATGACGTACTTTGGTTACATCATGAGAAGACAGGAAAGCTTAGAGAAGACAATCATGCTGGGGAAAATGGAAGGAAAAAGAAAGAGGGGCCAACCAAGGGCAAGATGGATGCATGGTATCCTTGAAGTGACTGGCTTGACTCTGAAGGAGCTGGGGGTGGTGATGGCTGACAGGGAGCTCTGGCGTGGGCTGGTCCATGAGGTCATGAAGAGTCAGAAGTGACTGAACAGATAAACAACAACAAGTAAAGTACTTTTCCTGCTGCTTCTATTATATTACTACTAGCCATGCTACTACTATTTTCTTGTAGGGATTCTGAAACAAACTTCCTGATCACAACTTTGGAAGATGCTATCACCTCCATCTATCATACAGAAACATGTAGAACCCTCATTCCTTGCAACTATTCCTTTTTGCCAATGGACAGATCTTTTTTTCATTTATAGATAATTTTCAGAATCTAACTACTGTGTAAATGCAGATCATATTTTAAACAGGAGTGTAACTAAGCATATTTATGTAAATTATGCAAATTCTGTATGAAAAACCTAGTAGCAGTTTACATTAAAGCAGTAACCTAAGATGAACTGATTTGAAATGTTATGAATAGAAACATCACAATAGGGAAGCGTCAAAGACATGACATTTTGAATTGCATTAATTTAGTGTTATAAAATTTACATTTATAACGCATGCTTGACTACATGATCAGACCATGTTGCTGGTACTTGATGGAATAAGGAAAGCATTTTGAAAGCCTAGCTGTTGTTAAATTGGCTTGTGTCCGTTTCACTTTCATTTTCACAAATTAAATGAAAGCAGTAAATGAATTAAATGAAGGTGAACTGAATTAAAGCAAATTACACAACTCGAACTCAGCAAAGAAGTATCCAATAAAGGAAAATTGAACAATTATGAATCAAAGGCAAAGTGTGTGAATCCCCATTTGATATGTTAAGGGCAACTAAGACTCCTATTAGATTTAAGTACTGAAAAGGAACTGTTAAATTGTTCAAACTACAACTCATATGTATTCTTAGCATCAACACAAAGATAAAACTTGACCTAGGATAAAAGCATGCTCTGTGGTTGTAGAGTCTTGATTTTAAGACAGGGAAAGACAACACATGGCCTGTAAGCCATAAAATAACCCTTACCAGGTCCACACCACCCAGAGTGACAAATATAATGGTGGCATCAAGAGTGACATATATCTACTACTAAATTCTGAGTGCTCAATTCATCCCATGTTCTAGTGTTGTTCTTTCTTCTACAAAGAATTCTTGAAAACTGGAAGCAGGTTGAGGAGCATGGAAAATTACCCCTAATCTGTGCATACCCATAAACTCAACTTCCTTGTGAGGGTTACTTAGTAGTAGATTCACAACAAGGAGTAAGAATGTTACCAGCTCTGCTGATCACCATCTCACCTTTACATGTATTTCTCTTTCTTTTAAATTTCAGAGCAGCCCAGATGGTGTAGCTCACTGCCTACTGACACCACTACAATTATTGTATAAATGAACATGGGAAGATGGCAGTACAGAGACCATTTACTGTGCAATGCAATATGAAAAGTGGCACCATTAAATTTATCACCCTGGGTGATATGGAGCGACACTGTTAGCTGAGATAATCTGAATGACCATAGCACCAGAGCTCAGAGTAGTACAGCTGAAGGACTTCCCATTCTGTTACTGGCTGAAGTAACCACATTTGATGTTTTGTCCATTCAGAAGGTAGCAGAAAACATGGTACTACTTTGTTGGAATTAGGGGAAGGAGTTCCAGAGATGACGACTGAAAAACAACAGGGAGTACTACTGTGTATGCTTTTTTGTGTCTTATTTGTAAACATGTAAAGGAGGGGAACAACGAATGGTCAGATATATTGAAATTTATGATAGCCGCTATACATGCCACAATCGCCAGAGGTTGGAAAGATAAAACAAGGTGGGACCTGAAAACCTGGTGGTCTTATCTCTCTGAATATTTAATTAATGATTTCATCTATGAAAAGAAAAATAAATACTTGAATATTCAGTCAAGACAAGATTGGTTTACGAAATGGTCTTGTTTAATCAACAAAACAGAAGGAAAAGATAGGTACAGAACTTTAAATCAGGCCTTCCAGACAATTAAATCAATGAACTGATTTAAGTAAACACAGATGGGGGTGGGAGGGAGGTGGGAAGAGGGTGGTAAGAGTGGGTGGGTGGGGTGGGGGGTTTAAAGGGGTAATTAATCAAGATATACAGTAAAGGGAAGCACAATTAGAACCTGTATCCTAGCCATAAAAATTGTAATTCGTTTTTGATAATATCTTTTAGATGGCTAAGGTTCGTATCGTATTGTTTTGTTATCTGTATGGAGAAATTAATAAAAAATTCAAAAAGAAAAAGAAAAAAAAGAAAGTTTGTAAACATGTTTACCATAATTCAAGCAAGATGACGACGACGACGACGATTATTATTATTATGATAGCTGGAATGTATGACATTGCGTCATTTTTCTGTTGTTCTACCAGTGGAAGATCATTTGGAAATAGTTTTCTTTTGAAACAAAAAAAAATCAATAATTTCATTTCTCACTACAGTTCTGCTACAATTTCTGCTGTGAAACTCCAGTTCTGCTTTATGTTGATCTTGGGTACACAGAGAAAATGTTAATCTATAGGGGGGAAATCCAGTGTAATATCAAGTATTATCAAGTAATATCTCCAGTATAACAACAAATGGGGAAGAGACCGATGAAAGCCATTCTGGTTTCTAAAGTAGTGAGTTTCAGTACATCACCCTTTCACGGCTAATCTGAAAACAATTATGCTGACAAATATTATGACCATTTTTTTCTTTTCTTTTGTAAAACTTCTCAGTTTGTTGTTTTTGTTTTATGGTATTTCATTTCATTGTTGGCTTAATCTGATTGTTTTATCATGCTTTCAAGATAAATTAACAACAAAAATGCATGCCTTTCAATATTCATTACTCATCTAATCAAGTAATATGCCCTCTGGCAAATGATACATTCTTAGAGTGCTAATAAGATGTGTACAATAATTGAATAATTTGTGAAGATCCATTTTGAAATATTTCAGTCCTTTGCATTTTCATTTGTCTCTTACATATAAATGAACCACAACCCTCATTTCACAACTGAATTCCATACAGTAATGATTTAATATAGAGATCTTTCAGAAAGTTACTGGTACCTTACTTTGACAGTTCTTTGTTTGCTCATATGGGCTTAGGATGCATCTACACTGTAGAGTTAATACAGTTTGACACTACTGTCATGGCTCAGTATTATGAAATTCTGGTTTTACAAGCTCTTTGCCAGATAATGCTGGTGCCTCACAAAACTACAGCTGTGGCAGCTAAAGTATATGCATGTTCTAGGGCTGGTCAATTCGTTTCGTTAATTCGTAATTCGTTAAAAAATTCGTTAATTTTTGAATTACGAAACGATTACAAAACTTTTTTTTAACCTGGAAGTGTTTTTAAATATCGAAACGGCAGGCGCCAAAAAATTTTGTATTTCCGTCCATTTCGGAAATACGTAAGATGGCCGCCTGCCGATGCTTGCTGGGAGCTCTCCTCTCTCGGCGCCGGCTGAGCAAGCGAGCGAGAGGGGCGAGCGAGCGGCGAGCGAGCGGCGAGCGAGAGGGCCCGCCAGAGTGAGTGCCTGCCTTCCCTCCTTAATAATAACTTTTAATTTCTCCTCCCTATTCTAATAAATTAATAATTAAATTTATAAAATATTGAAAAAATATTGAAAAAAAAGGGCGCCATCTTTACAAAATGTTTTGTAAATATTTACGAAATTTCGTAAATACCGAACTTTTTTTTTGGAAAATTTTGTAATTATTTTAAATATCGAAACAAAAAAAAACCCCAATTACAAATCGATTTTAGAAACAAATTTTTGCATTGTTACCCAGGCCTAGCATGTTCACTGCTACTTAATGTCTAGAGACCCTAAGTGATCCAATCATACATTCAATGTTTTTTTTCTCAAACCCAAATTATTGACACTCTAGCATCTGATTTTGATGTATGGATTTCCCATTCAGTTGGACTGCTGTACACAGTAATGGTGATGCATTAGTTAATCTCTCTCAATTAAAGAGAATAGCCCATCATCAATACCACAATAGACTAGGGTATCAAATGCTACTATCATGGCCTCTCAAATTGTTTATAATAAAAAAATGTTCAGTCTGAATTGATAAGAGTAAAAATAACGAACTGTAAGAAAAGCAAAGAAAAGTAGCATCTTAAAAATTATAAAAGGAAATTAAAATTATTTTATTTTTATAATCAAGCACAGTTCCCTCCACAGCTTGGTCAGCACACTTACCCACACTTCCTATCGGATAACATAGAGGCTTCAGTTCTGGTAATTTTCTAATGGGAATGTTATGTTTTCTGTGTGCTATGTTTGTATGGGAATTATTACATAACATTATGGAGTGGTACTTAATAGGGCTGTGCGATCAATGAAAACATGTTTCAGTACTCATTATGAAATTGGGGAGGAGGGGTGAATTGTTTTTTAGGGTAATTCTGAAATTATGGACCTAAAAAATGTTCTAACTATAGTGAAATAACACATTTTTGTTACTTTTTTTGTTAAGTAATTGAGCGAGTTGGAAAACTTCAGGGGCTAATTTTGGTATATTACATTTAACAGGCACAACATTGACTGTTTTATCACACATCTAATAAAAATGATCATTTAAAAATACACTATTTAGATAACCAATTCATGATGTTTGGATTAGCTTGGAAGTTGAGTCATTGCCTGTCCCTTAACTGAACTATACCAGAATTATAGCTCCATCTCTGAGTAGAAAATCCGCTTACTAATAAAATCATTGGAGATCCTCTGGAGTCAAAGCTGTCTTTTTAAAATGACTTTGGTATATTGTTTTCTCACTAAAAATAGTGAGGTCTACAGAAACACCTCTGATACAACTATTCAGGTATTTATATAGGATGCACTGTTAACTTTACTAATCTAATGAATTAGTTGGAACACAACACATTAATATTCCCTTGTCTGGTTTAAACCTTTGTTCTATCACCCAGCTCTGTAGCAGAGGAAAGCCCAGGCATATGTTATCGCATCCCTTACACTGATGTTGGATCGTTTCTCTTCCCTGATCTACTCCTCCATTCATTTCCTTTGCTAGGATATAAGGACAATGAGGACATGGTGTGTGTTTTCTCAACAAGTATAATTCATGATCTGTTCTCATTAAATAAGCATGGCTACACACGATCTGAATGGGAGATTATTTACAATATAGGCACAATGAATGACCTATAAAAGTGTTGATGAATGTACTTGTTTTCTGGCTAGACAAGCATGTTAGATTCAAAAGGTATCATTTCCAGTGGTGCTAAATACGTTTGGAATAGGTGTTGTAACTATACTCCCTCCTCAAATCAGTATCTTCACATGGTTTTATCATGGAATTCTTCATAGTTCTTCCTATGTAGTGCAAATGTTTTTAGAGATGCTGAAACATCGAAGAAAGACTGAGTACTCTCCCCAGACATCTACTTCCTCTACCACTCCTTGCACATTAAATAGGATGTTATGCTTCTGCCAGAGGTAAGCTTAGAGTTATGCTGAAGGACCTAGAAATGCTAAAGAAGTGTTTTCCCTTGACATTTTCTAAGTTCTCCAGCATGATCCTGTGGCCTTTTGTAAATTTAGAGGTTGACTATTGAATCACTCTAGAGCAGAGTTTCTCACACTGTGCTCCTCTAGGTGTTTTGGACTTCAGCTCCCAGAAATCCCAGCCAGCTCTCCAGCTGTGAGAAATTATGGGAGCTGAAATCCAAAACACCTAGAGGAGCACAGTGTGAGAAACTCTGCTCTAAAATATCTAGAAATGCTAGAGAGGTATTCTTTCAAAGCATTCTCTAGGTCTTCCAGTATGATTCTACAGCATGCTCCCACCCGGTAGTAGTCATTCATGGCTATTATCTGTAGTTCCACACTTCCATGATATGTCCAGGAACATATCCTCCATTGATATGAATTCTAGCAACTTGGTCACATCTTTGAATGAATATCCATTTGCAATTAAGCCATTTTTCCTATGTCAATAAATTTCCTTTAAAAAACTGTACATGTATACATTTTATTCAAATTGAGGGTAAACAAGGTATTTCTGGCCTTGAGTTACTGGGAAGCAGTAAAAAAAACAGAAATCCAAAAACTAAATAACAGAAACATGCTTGCTGATAACCAAGCTACAAAGTTGGTTTTCTGTTTCAGACACGTGAGATCATCTCTTCTGATTTTTACCCTAATCATGAAATATTTGTCCTTTTGATGGATGTTGTCTAGACACATTTTGCGACTAAAGCAGATCTGAAGAAGAGAAAAGTAAGCAGAGAGTTGCAGAGCATGTGTTTATTGGAACTGAAAAAAGGCCCTTAATTGTACATTTTATGGCTAAAATGCACTACTGGTTTGAATTAGATGGATGCTCAGATGATTAAACTTGCTATCCACCAGGGAGAGCTTACTATAAAATACTGCTTTACAAACCACACATGGCTACAAGTTTTTAGATGTAGATACAACAAACATGGCATTTTTCTTCTTTCACTGGGGATTTGAGAAGTCAGACATTCAGAAAACATGCTTTGCTTCACTGGTAAAAATTATACAATTCATAGGCCTCTTAGCAACAAAAGTATTTGAAGAAAAAGCAATTTACTAAGGGAGGTTGTGAGAAAAAGCCAGCACTGGCAATGTGGAAATTCTCCAGTTGGAATGATGTGAAACTAGGAAATCCTCATATAAATAAAAATGGTGAACATTTCCATAATAATTCAGTGAAAATATTTATTTGATACTAAAACTGAATTGGTTCTTGCAAGAACAACTGGTGTGGCATGAAATAATTTATTTAGTTTATCAAGCCTTTACAATTTAAGGATTTCTCAAAGCATTTTGCAGGACCATTAAAAAAATAATTCAAGATTTTCATTAGCAATCCAGCCTAAACTAATTAATAGGTTTAATAGATCCATGCAGATTGGGCCACAGAGTACAGTCAGTCCTTCACATTTGTTAGTTATGGGCACAAAGACCCTTTGGTGTGAAACAATTTTTGCCAATAAAAACTGGTGTTTTTTCCCCCCTAAACTGATAGAATCTCTGTCTATGAATATCTTGGTCTTCCAGCATGACTCTATGGTTTGTTTCTGGCACAACTGACCATAAAGTAGAACTTGAAGACCTATTGATGCCTAGAAATATTTTAATCAAATCTATGGATCAAACTTGTAAACATCAAACTGACAAATGTGGAAATCTGACTGCATTGCTATGTACTTTGCACAAAAATTACTTCATAGTTGTATGCATGAATTGTCTCCTTCAGTAGAAAAAATTGCCCTCAATATGTCATGTGATTAGAAAACTAACATAAGAATATATAGTCCTGGAGGTGATGAGCTTGAAAGACATAATTTCTTGCTTGACCCCATTGATGAACAAAGCAGGAAGTTGGACTTTGGGAAACTTATGCTTCATTAGTGATTAAGGGGTTCATTAATATTGTAAACTGTTATGCCCCACTTTACATGGTTGGGACAGAAAGTATCACAGACTGGCACATGTAACCTATTGTTCAAGATGTCCAGTTCTGGAAGGCAAAAATTTGAGTTTTATACACAGTACTATGGTGTACATTCATGTTCTACAATGTCTGAAATGAACTATGAATATAAACAATGCTAACCTGCCTACAGTAAGAGAGTTGGCCTTGCTGTAATTATGTTAATAAATCTGTTTACACAATTGTGGGTGAGTGTATATGTATATTTTACCCTTGTTCAGTTTTGTTGTGATCAGTCGCCCATTTGCAAGCTCCTCATAACTGTATAATATTTTATAAGCTATCACATCCTTTTCTCAGTGACTTGCATTTACTATGACAGCTTTAATTTGCATGTTTATCTCTTTCTTCTCTCTTGGTTCTGAGTCCCTTCTTGGCAGCTCACTATGAAGAAGGCTTGGCTTTTCCTCCTTTAAACATACTTTTCTTTCTTGTATAGATTCCACTTTCTTGCATGGCTGAATTCATCCTACTTCTATAAAACTAATCCAGCCACTTTAACTCGTTGAGTTTTCACAGCAATAAGCACTCAAAAAGCTTTGGTGGTTTGTGTTTACCTTGTACAGATTGAGGCTTTTTGATATGTGTTCAATAAGGATGGTATGCACTGTTGATCCTGACAGCTATCATATAAACAGGCAAGAAGTATTTTTAAAAAAGGTTTCCTGGCCAGTCAAGAGAATGAAAAGAATATGTGTTTTGGATGCAGTTCTCTCTTTTAGTAGGGGTGGAGGAATATGATAGTTTATTTTCTCTTACATGCTTTGTTTTTATTTATTTATTTATTAAAAAAGAAATTATCCCATTCATGAAACCATTTCAGATTCTGGACAAACTCCTATATTTAACCAAAGAACTGAGCAAAATACCCACCCTTCCCTATCATAACCCTGATGTATGCTTAAAGCTATGACTTCAGTTATAGTTGTAGATTTGGAAGGGACCTCCACAACCAGAAAGTCCAGCCCCTACCGTACAGAAGAAAAAACAACAAAAGCACTCTGGAGAAATAGTTATCCTGTTTCAGTTTAAAGAACTTCAAAAAGGAGAGTCCAACATTCTACTAGGCACTCTGTTCTAATGTAATACCATTTAAGTTTTTTTTTCCTTCCTTATATTCTGGTAAAATCTCTTTTCTTTAAGTTTGAATGCATTGGTTCTTGTTCTAGTCTGAGGAGCATACTGAAAAAAGAAAGAAAAAGAAGCACAAAACATTTTTTTACATGACATCCTTTCAAATATTTAAAGATTATTTTCCTGATGTTCTCAACTCAACATTCAGCTCCTTAAAATGTTCCTCATAAAACTTCATTTTCCAGGTGTTTATCATTGTTCTTGTCTTCCACTGGACATGTGCCAGCTTGTTGATATCCTTTTTGAGGTTTGGGGTTCAGAACTAGGCATAGTATTCCATGTAATGTCTGCTTAAAGAAGAATAGAGTGAGGTTACTTCATCCTTCAATCTGGGCACTATACTTCTCTTGATGTTGCCTAGAACTTCATAGTGTAACATAGAGGTGCACACACATACACACTTTTTGCACCCATTGCCTAAAGCCACGAAAACTTCCAAACTCATAAATGAAAAATCTTCATGCCTAGGAAGAGAAGGCGATGGAAGTTTCCTTCTTCCATTCCAACTACCACTGCCCTGATGTAGAGGGAGAGAAAAAGAGGCAATTGGAATGGAAAGGGAAGACTTCCACCTGCATCTGGGAGCAGCTCCATCATGACTAGGCTGAGAAACAAATGAAAGCCCCTTCTTCCATCACAAAAACCATGAATGTGGCATCAGAGGGAGAGAAGAAGAGGTACTATTGGCTAAAATTAATCCTCTGCACAATACTATTAAAAAGCATTTTCTATTCAATTTAAGTTCTACTTTTCTTATGCTAAAGTCACTTACAAAATTTAGAAGAGAATTTTGTTAATTGTAATAATAATAATAATAATAATAATAATAATAATAATAATAATAATAATATGTTCTCAAAGGCTTTCATGTTCCAGAAGCATTCTCTCCTGACTTTTCACCTGCATCTATGGCAGGCATCTTCAGGGGTTGTGAGGTCTCACAACCTCTGAGGATGCCTGTCATAGATGCAGGTGAAACATCTGGAGAGAATGCTTCTGGAACATGGCCATACAGCCTGAAAACCTTAAAGCAACTCAATAATAATAATAATTTTATTTCTTGACCACCTCTCCTCATGGCTTGAGGTGGGTTTCAACATTGCTAAAACTCATAATCAGAACACATAATCATTTAAAAACACTCCATAAAATATAAATATTAAAATGTATTTCCATAAAATACATATTAAAATACTGATCTTTTAGTTGCCGGATCAAAAAACAGTTTTTTTTCCCCAACTGAATTCAGGAGGCTCCCAAAAAATGGATATGGGGTTTCCCTGAGCTCCAGATACCAAAAACACAACGGGGTTTAACCAAACTTTCACACCCCTAGTAAATAGACCATCATAGATCTAACACTGATAACAATATAATACTCCTACTACTACTACTACTACTACTAATAATAATAATAATAATAGAAAAATATTATTATTATCATTATTATTAGTATTATTATATTGTTATCAGTTTTAGATCTATTATTATAATCACAACTAAGATTAGTACACAGCAAACAAGATCACTATGCTGGCTGTTGTATTAGATCACACGTTGGACACTTCTAGGACTGTGTGATGTATCGGCGAATAATGTGTACAGATCCAAATAGTGTGGCCTTTTGCAGATGACAGATGGTAATTTTGTCGGCGCCAATTGTGTTTAAGTGCAGGCCAAAGTCTTTAGGCACTGCACCCAGTGTGCTGATCATCACTGGGACCACCTTTACTGACTTGTGCCAGAGTCTTTGCAGTTTGATCTTTAAATCCTCGAATCGTGTCAGCTTTCCAGTTTTTTCTCTTCAGTCCTTCTGTCACTTGAGATTGCAACACCGACAATCCATACTTAGTTTTTAATACAATCGTGAAGTCAGGAGTATTGTGCTCCAAAACTCTGTCAGTTTGAATTTGGAAGTCCCAGAGTAATTTGATGTCTTCATTTTCTGTAACCTTTTCAGACTTGTGATCCCACTAGTTCTTTGTCATAGGCAGATGGTATTTGTGGCACAAGTTCCTATTATTATTATTATTATTATTATTATTATTATTATTATTGCTAATCTCCATCCCTGCAATCAGAGCTTCTGTCATGATTTGGGTCAGGTAGGTTGGAAGGGCAGGGCTCAACAGTCTGGAATCTACACCAGCATATGCATGCAATAAGTAAATTATCATATTTAAGGAAAGTCAGTTTCAGAGGCAACATCAAAAGGAAGGAGTCAAGTCATACTAGAGAATTAAGTGGGGTAAGGGTGATCCATCAAGCGCCAGGCCCAGGATTCAATTGAGTGAAATCCTCCTGAAGATGAAATGAATCAGACCAGTGCAGTCTATGAGCAGAATCAAATATAGTTAAGCATTAAATGATTCAAGAACAGATAAGAAGGCCTGGAACCAGATGCTTATTTTGTTTCTAACAACTCCTCCAATGTTGAACTGAAGCTTTTGTAATTTAGTTTCCTAGATCATACCCATGTCTCAGCTATAAGTACTTTCTCAAGTCTCCCTACCCACACTATCAGATACTTCTATACATGAAAATCATATTCTACACCCTTCATTGGTTCTTTCATCTTATGCTGCTTGGGCTATAGAAGACATCTACCCAACTAGGCTCCCTGCCTCTTGAACCTCCTTCTCAGCAGATCTTCCAGATTTGCTCCTTTATTATTATTATTATTATTATTATTATTAACTTTATTTGTACCCCGCTAGCATCTCCCGAAGGACTCGATGCGGCTTACACAGGCCGAAGCCTCAAAAACAACAATACAGTAGAGAGCATAACATCACAATAGCAAGCAAATCAGCAATAAACAAAATAGCATAACACCACAATAACAAAGCAAATCAAACAATAAGCAAAATAACAACAATAGCAGTACATCAAGACATTATTAAAACTGGTTCGGCCGGCGCACTGGGGTACAAGGGTTAAAAGTGCTGAAATGGCAGGAGGCACGTGGGATTAAAAGTGCAGTGTGCAGCGACAATTAGTTATGCTAAGGTGCTACTAGGACTTGGGGTGGGGATTCCTAGTCTGAGAAGGCACAACGGAACAGCCAAGTTTTTAAATTCCTTCTGAAAACGGCTAGAGTAGGGGCCTGTCTGAGATCTTTTGGGAGGGCGTTCCAAAGTCGGGGGGCCGCCACAGAAAAGGCCCTGTCCCGTGTCCCCACCAAGCGCGCTTGCGACGTGGGTGGGATCACGAGCAGGGCCTCTCCAGATGACCGAAGCGAGCGTGTGGGTTCGTAGATGGTGATGCGGTCACGCAGGTAGGGTGGTCCCAAACCGTTTAGGGCTTTGTAGGTAAGCACCTGCACCTTGAATTGGGCTCGGAAAATAAATGGCAGCCAGTGGAGCTCCTTAAACAGAGGGGTAGACCTCTCTTGATAATGGGCCCCGGTTAACATCCTGGCTGCTGCCCGCTGGACCAATTGAAGTTTCCGAGCCGTCTTCAAGGGCAGCCCCACGTAGAGCGCATTGCAGTAATCCATTCTAGAGGTGACCAAGGCGTGGACCACCCCGGCCAGATCAGCCTTCACGAGGTATGGTCGCAGTTGGCGCACAAGTCTCAGTTGCGCAAAGGCCCTCCCGGATACCGCCGACACCTGAGCCTCAAGTGTAAGCGAAGAATCCAAGAGGACGCCCAAACTGCGGACCTGTGGCTTTAGGGGGAGTGTAACCCCGTCCAACACAGGTGACCACCCTATACCCCGATCCGGTTTACGATCGACCAGGAGGACCTCTGTCTTGTCGGGATTGATCTTCAGCTTGTTCTTCCTCATCCAGATCGACACAGCGGCCAGGCACTCGTCTAGCACCTGAGAAGCCTCCTTGGAATTAGGTGGAAAAGAGTAGTAGAGTTGTGTGTCATCCGCGTAGAGATGGCACCCAACTCCAAAACTCCGGATGACCTCTCCCAGCGGTTTCATGTAGATGTTAAAAAGCATGGGAGACAGAATAGAGCCTTGCGGGACCCCACAGGTCAAAGGCCAGGGGTCCGAGCAGGCGTCTCCCAGCTTCACCATCTGAGTTCGTGCCTCCAGGAAGGACTGGAGCCACGACAAAACCGTGCCCCCAAGGCCCATCCCGGAGAGACGACCCAGAAGGATACCATGATCGATGGTATCGAAAGCCGCTGAGATGTCCAAGAGAACCAGCAGGGTCACACTCCCCCTGTCCAGCTCTCTGCGGAGGTCATCCACCAAGGCGACCAAGGCTGTCTCGGTGCCATGACCAGGCCTGAAACCAGACTGTGACTGATCTAGGTAGTTGGTATCGTCTAGGAAGCCCTGGAGCTGAGAGGCGACCACCCTCTCCAGCACCTTACCCAAAAAGGGGAGGTTGGAGATCGGCCTGTAATTATTCAGCACCGTGGAGTCAAGGGAAGCTTTTTTGATAAGTGGGCGAACCACGGCCTGCTTCAAATTAGATGGAAAAATTCCTTGCTCCAACGATGCATTGATAATCGGTACAAACCAATCAAGCAACCCCCCTCTGGCTGATTTAATGAGCCAAGATGGGCATGGGTCCAGAGATGAGGTGGTCGCTCTCACAGCCCCAAGAATCTCCTCCACGGTTTCAGGAAGAACAAGCCTAAAAGAATCCCACAAAATTGGACAAGCAGGTGCCTCCGTCACCTCTCCTGGCACTGCGATAGAATTGGAGTCGAGCTCGAGGCGTATCTGGGCGACTTTATCTGCAAAATGGTGTGCGAAATCGCAACACCGAGCTGCGGGGTCGTCAGGGACCTCCTCCACCGCAGGTGGGTGGAGGAGTTCTCCCACGACCCGAAACAGCTCCGATGATCTATTTGCTGCAGATGCTATACGAGCGGTCGTGAATGACTTCCTGGCCGCCCGTATGGCCACGGAGTATGCCTTAAGAGAGGCTCTAGCCCATGTTCGATCAGACACATCTCGAGATTTCCTCCATTTGCGCTCTAGCCCCCTTCTCGTATGCTTCATCACAGCCAGCTCCTCGGTGAACCAAGGAGATGGCCTGTCGCGACGCAACGAGATGGGGCGTTCGGGTGCGATCGTATCTAACGCCCTGGCCATCTCCCCGTTATAGAGAGTTACCAAGGCGTCGATAGAATCGCCAGGCTCCAAGGCAGGAAGAACCCTAAGATTCCTCAGGAATCCATCCGGATCCATCAGTCTCCTAGGGCGGACCATCTTAATTTGTCCTCCACCCCTGCGGAGGTTTAGGGTCGCAGTAAGTCTAAATGTGATCAGATGATGGTCAGACCATGACACTGGAAGGATGTTTTGATCTTCCACTCTGATCAATTCGTCGTCCGCCACAAAGACAAGGTCAAGAGTGTGCCCAGCTTGATGCGTGGGGCCAGATATTATATTTATGACAGCCGGCCATGACAGTTTTTTGTCCTCCTTCAAAGAAGATTACTCCAGCTATGTTGCATTTGGCTGGCGGTTTAGTTCAGAGAAATTGGCTACTGAGCATGCATGACTATAAACACCTATTTCCTCTTAATACTTGAAACTCACTATTTTAAAGCTTATGGGGTCTGAGGGACTGTGTATTTTTGCTCTGCTTGCAAAATTAGTCATCAACAATGCTGGCTATCCATATGTTCATACTGCATAAATATTGCACCCTTTTTCTCCATTTCACATTTTAAAAACAAAAGGTCATGCAGTACTATTCAGATTTTTCTGGATACATTTATGATGCTCAGTATGGGAACATGGCATATTGAAAGACCCGAGAATGTGAAATGAACTTGGTGACCCACCATACTCTATATTTAAGAATATTAATTGTGTAGAGTCCTAAAGGCAACAACAAAATCAATGAAGCACTAAGTAAGCACTAATTTTTTCAGACCATTTTGTATGCTATTAAGGTTAACCTTGCTTCTTTCTCATACGCCTGATTCGCAGCTGAGTCAACAAAATGTTGGTACTTGAAATAAAAGTCTTAATTTGGATTTACCTAAAATTTAGCAATTAACAAGCTGTTGCCTTCTACTTCTTGGGATATCCCTACTTCAATGCATATTGCTTCTTATTCAGGATGTTTTGAGAATTTCTTTTTTGGTGGGCGGAGGGATGTTTTCAAGTCATGAATGATTTAATCCTTAGGTGCAAAATCTGTAGATGCAGTGGGCTGATAGCATTGCATCATATTCCTATTCAAAACACAGGTGCATTTTGAGGTTCTATCATTAATTTATTTGCTGCTTTGTTACACATCAAATCCGTATTTTTTACCCCAAATTTGTTGAAAATAGTAATCAAATACGATACTGACTATTTTTTATACATTTCGTACATCTAGTTGCCACTTTTCAAATATTCTTTCTGAATCTGTAGAAATCAATATACAATTCTTGCATTGTGACTATAATTAACTGCAGACACTTAAACATTCCTATTTTAATTCCTCAGTTTGCTGTTATAGGTTTCATTATCAGAATCTTTTCACTTCGCTTCATTATCTTTATAAAAACCACAGAAAGAGACCCTCATAATATTATCACTTTTTGGTAGTTCACCCCCTTCCCATCCTTTTGTACAGTTCTTGGCTTGGACACCATTAGAGGGAGAGGAGTTAATTAGAACCTAACCTTACTTCACACCCCTCATAATGTTTTTTTTAATCCTTGTGGTAGAAACAAGGCATTAAAATGTTTCATAAATTGTTTCAACCCTCCTTCTCTTTTTCTTCTGTCTTCTCTGGTACACACATTTCTTACCTGCTGAACATTTAGCACTTTCATTTTTGTTCCCATCTGTCCAAATGTTATTAATTAAAACACAGGTGTTTTTTTAAGCAAATTATTTTACATCACTATTAATCCGGATCTAAATATGAAAACTTTCCCACCTTCATAAAGATTCAGCTTCATGTGAAAGACTGCAGAAAAGGTAGAGAAGGTCAAAAATCAAGATAACGTCACATCATGTTTTGATTGGGAGATGTACTAGGTGAATAGGAATGAAAGGACAACTCATATAATACAATTTAGGAATAAACTGGGATATTTAATATAGAATCTTAATTAATATTTTCTCATTCCACTTTATTTTCTGAAAACCAGAATTTCAGGAGAAAAGAATATAAATATTTTTAAAACTATGCTGTACACAAATTCTGACTTTAAAAAAAACATATTCGGTAATACTGTTTTTTCATGTTATTACGGCTACTGACAGATTTCCATTGTTTCCAGTGTTTTCTTCTTCTGGGGTCTTTTACATGGGATCTTATGTAGAGAATGCATCATTTAATCACCATAATGTAACCAAAAAGACATAGTTACAATATGGCCATGTTTACATAGGCCAAGTATTGTTGATTCAACTCTCACCTGCTGCAGGTTATTTAGAACCACAGCAGATCTACTGCATCCAGCTATTAATTTGGCTCAAGAGGAAATGGGAAACTGGAAGCTCTGGAATGATTCTGGAGCTCTGGAACAGTTGACAGCTAGATCAGGCTGGATTCAGCTAAATCAGTGCTGGTGAACCTTTTAGAGATGGAGTTTTGAAATGGGGGGGGATGGGCACTCAGGATGATGAGTAGGGGGCAGAAAGTGGGGGAGGGTGGGAGAATGAATGGATGGGGCAAGCAAGTGAGTGGGAGAGCAGGGAGCAGGCAAGTGGGTGAGCTAGGGGTAGGTGAGTGGGGAGCAGGCAAGCAGCAAGTGAGCAAAGATTGGGCAAATGGGCAAGTGAGTGACCAGGAAGGTGGGCAGGTTAGTGGCAAACAAGCAAGGGGTGAGAAAATGGGTGAGAAAGCAGGTGAGGTGTGATGAGTGGGTGGGTTTTATGAGTGACTTTTCAATGACTATGAAGCATAGGTTCTTTTTATTGCAATTTCCAGTGTGAGAGGGTACATCAGATTACAGAAAAACATTTAGACAAAGAATGACATTAGACATACAGACATACAGATTCTACATTGGATTTACAATTACATTGGTTAACAAACAAACAAAGGGTAATTACATTTTCACTCAACATTCACACACATGTACACACATTCATCCACATGCATCCAAATATTACCATATCATTTTCTCCCTCCTTGGAGAAGCACCTGTTAGGCCAGACCCTGCTTCCTTGCTGCCTGCCAACGTATAGTCCCATAACTTCCATAATGCCATAACTTCAAAACGCTGAAATGCCAAAACTTCTTCCCTAAGAACAATGCCAAGCACCAGATCTCTGTTTTCCATACAGCAGAACCTGGCTCCCTGCACAAAATCTAAGACTCCAAAAGCGCACTTCTTCCTCTTCCCTTGAGAAAGAAGCCCCAAAGTGTACAGAATCATGCTTTCCCATAGCATATCTGCCACTCTCCAAATACATCATCTCTCTCCTTCCCATGGAGCAAAGCATGGTGGGTGAACCAGACTCCTCAGGTCGGTCACACTTTGAGCATTATTAGACTGAGTCCTTTATAGGAATATTCTGTTGATATAGTCCCAAAGTTTTAAATTAATGATAGACGTCTTCCGTCCTGGCTCCATCTCAGTTTCCTGGCCAGATGTTGATCTTCTTGATTGGTGTTGATCTTATGTTGACTTCGTTCTTAACATAAGCAATGTTGCAAACATTTCTGTTATCACCGTCCCAATTTTTATCAGAGTTTACTCTTCAGATCTCATTAACAGGTTTTAATCACAGAGCAGCAAGCAGGTAGTTAGCCATTGCAGGCCTTAATATTATACTGGCATTTCCAAAATTATTAGCTCAATTCATACATCCTTCCATTTTTCCATGCATTCCCACACATAATTATTAAATTCACATTTATCAAATTTGCACATTGAATTTCTTGTTACAGGGGGGCAAAAGATGGTGCACGTGCCAGGAGAGAGGGTGCTGTGTGCCTCTTCTGGCATGCATACCATAGGTTTGCCACCACTGAGCTAGATCTAGAACCATCTCCAGAGACATTTTGATGACCACTTGTGATGAGGTTACATCAGAGCACCCAGCCAAGTGACCCTAAAATTTGATGACATCAGAATTCTTCTGGCAAGGAACCGCTTCTGGTTGACAATGCACTGAGGCAGCTTGTGGTTGAAAAGCTACATGGCCCAGCCGGCCATGTAGATGCCCAAAGAACTCAAAGAATGCTCCTGTACTGCACTGAGGTAGCTCTGGAGCAATTTTCCCTGCATTAATCTGATATATTTACCCTAAGATATCATGCAAAACACAGATAAAGTCATTTCACAGTGAAAAGAAAGAGCAACTTATGTGATTAACTTGGTTGTTATTCCCGGGTTAGAATTCTGGATCCTGATCTTGTTTCTGTAATCTTGTTTTGGACGCTGCTATTCCTGCAACCTTGTCTTGGACCTTGGTGTATCCTGAAACCTTGAATCTGAACTCTGGACTGACTTCCTGGCTTGATTTATGGACTTGAATTTCAGTTTGTACCTTTGGACTTGTTTTAAGAATTATGATAAGTGAACTCTTTGTATCTGTCTTTTAGACTGCAAAGCTGGCTACTGTTTGTTCTTACTCCTGGCCTGGCTTTATAGTACTCTCTGCATTAATTGGACTCTTGACTTTGATTAATGTTACTGCAGTTGTGTGCTGTAATTCTATTTTGTTAGCCAGACCTTTGAAAGACTCGTGGCTTTAGTTTTCTGTTCAAGAAAATTTGGTCTTGGGACATATTATGTTTGTTTGATAAACTTCAGCCCTTGATACTGGGTGAGTCCAAGCACATAACACTGTTTGTTTTGTTTTTTTAAATAGCATCCTAAAATGTTGACTATGTTAATCTTATCAGTGATCAATATTTGATGTTTCCTCATAACTGACACTGTTGTAGAATTAAGAATAACAAAGTAACTCAGACTTTCTCTGAGAGCAAAAACCTATTGCAGACAATGATGGGTGAACAGTTGTGAGTTTAAGAGAATATATGAATTCTGGTTATGGCCTATTAAAAGTCAAACTCTCTTAAAGTCTACTGAGTTCAAACATGGTGAAGTGAACATATGTTCAATGACCTTGACAAATGTAATTTTGACTGCAAGCCCTATCTCCACTTTTCTAAAATGAGCCTCATTTTTATGTGGATGTATCTACGCTTTTTTATTAAAGGGTTTAAGATTAGCAGGATTGCACCCCCAAATATTATACAAGAACAAATAAAGTTGTAAACTATTTTGGCTATTGATGTAGAGTTCAAAAACTGAAGAACAGAGACTTCACAAATAAAGATGTTAACTTTGTGCCATTCCTTTTTCTTGGTGCTTACAATGGCTGATGCCTTTTTGTTTTCAGTTTCTGCAAGCTTTCACATTTTCTACCTTGAATGCTGAAAGAAATGTTACGGCATCAGCCTAAAAGTATGGACTTACTATTTCCATGAAAAGTATTCAAAATCTACAATGCCTTCAGAGCCACAATGGCTGCTACTCACATTGCAGCTCTTTAACTGTTCTGGGAGATTTTATAGTTCTGGCTGCTGTGATAAGTGCTATTGTACAAGCAGTATTTTGATTCCCTTGACAATACATATTCTGAGATGAAGGAATAAAAAAAATCCATCCAAGTTCCACCCTAATGGATAGCAAATCTGAAATCCATTCAAAATCCTAGACAATGTCTACCCACAGGTTGCCATAAGGAATGTATTTACTGAAACAGCCAAAATTTAGAAATATATTTATATTATTAAATATATTATATTTTTTCTGTTCACTATTTCAATGTCTAAGTTTGCTAAATGTTAGAAAATGTCTTTTTTCAATTTATCCCCTCCAGTTCATAATATCCTTCTAACTAGAACAGAATTCTAACAATCTTTTTCACTGTCTCAAAGGCATTCATTTTCATTTGGTTTTCATTTTCCATTGTCAAATCAGTCTGATTTTTCAGCCTGTCAGGCAGCAAACTTACTCACACCTTTATGAGATGATGGTGCCTGTGTGAGTACACAGGGTTATTTAGTTTGTGTATATTTTATTTGGAAACAAACACTCAGATAAATGGATTTTTTTCTCTCATTCCCTCACTCCAGTTATTTGATTTTAAGATGAAACTGCCTTCCCTGTATTCATGCATGTAATATCTGTAAAATATCAGATGTGCCAATGTAGTATTTCGTGTGCAAAGTTCAAATAAAATAATCCATAATCTTATGCATGTTCAGTAGACCATACATAGCTGCCCACATAGTTATTATGGTTGTGCAATTCTGCACAAAACCATGCTGTTTCCGGTTCCGTTTTCTGATAACCCCTCATTCTGTTTACTGGGAAAAATCACTTCCATTTCATATTTATCAAACATAACTCATAACATTGGTAGGAAAAGGCAAAATACGAACCAATCTTGTTTGAAGCAGTGGTTATGAATGTTGGCTATATGCTAGCCCTATGGCACCAGAGATGAGGGCATTTGCAATACCTTTTCCCAGTGGACATTTCTTATATGTGTTAGGTTTGCATATAATTTATTTCCAATCCTTATTTTACACTAGCATCCCTCACCACTTTCTTCATCTGTGTAGGAATATTTAAAAAATATAAAGTTATTTTATGATGTCAGTTGTACTTGACATGAAAGGAGAATAGGTTACATACAACTCTTCCCCCCCCCCTTTTTTTTTTTGGGCAAAGTAAACTGAATATAAAGAAACAAGCAAAGCAAACTAGGTCGACAGAGTAAGAGAATTATTATCTCTTGAATCAGGGCACCAACTCACCTTGCCTTAATTCTCTAAGGCCTCATTATTTTCTTCACAAGTTAACAAAAAGCAGCCGCATAAATCATAAAACTAGAATTCTAAGTTGCGTAATTACAAATGTTTGCTGACACTCTTAAGTAGGATTTTAGGAAGAAACATTGGCAAACAGGCTGCAATTTGTTATAGCTTTAGGGGATGACAACAACAACAACAAAAGTCTGTTCATCATTACTTGGTTGGTTCACATTGTAGAAACAACCACCCATCACTGGAAATTCATTAATCATTTGCAGACACTGCATCCAAAAAGGACGATGGGAAGTATATGCTATAGAAGTGAGGGTTTTATTCTGCCCTCTCACTAGCTTAGTATTTGTGTCAAAAAGATGGGGGTGCTAAGTGACTGTACAGTACAATGTGAGTGGGATTTGTCTCAAGCAAGGAAAAGGTCTTTGCAAAACACTTTCTGGACTTTTTCTTTTGGAGACTTGTCTTTGCCTTGTCTGTTGATTTATGATGACCTCGTGGTTTAACCAAGAATTCTCCATTAGAGCAAAATGTCTGAGGTTGAAATAACCACCCACCCATACACCTATCATGAGAAAAACACATTGATGGTGCAAAATGAAATCCATTGAAAACATAAAAACAAACTATTTTAATTCAAACAAGAAATGTTTGAAGCCCTAATGATGAAGAAGGAGGAATTTTCATGGGAAGTCTAAGGTCTGAAAGTTCTTCTTCTGTGGAAAAGTCACATCATCTCCATGACCCTATCCTTTCTTGCTACCCCAAACAAAATTCATCCCATTTGTAATCACTGAGAAGACATGGCATTTCCTATGGCTTTGTTTCTTCTCTCTGTTTCATGCATAGAGGAAGAAAGAAACTGCTGCACCAAATCTTTCACCTATACAATGAAGAAGATTTCCACCCAGTTCTTCATATGGGACCTGTTGATATTGAAAATGTGGCATAATATGCTGGAAGGTATCACCAGAGTAAAAGAAGGATTTTACATGGGCAAATAAACCCTGTACTCCATTAGTGCCTCCTCCCTGTCTTTGTTCTGTAATGCATTTACCTATTCCTACCATTGCTGCTACACAAAACAATTTTGGAATTTCATCAGCAATGAGAAAGAACCATTTTCCACCATATGTGTACCTCATTCTATTGATTTCCCCAACCTCTAAGATATGCAATGGCAATACAAGCATGTACTGTGAAAAACATACAAGGGTAAAATTGAGGATTGAGAAGACCCCTTCCCTTCTCTCCTTTAAAAAACAATTGAAAACACATCAATGCTAATTAGCATATGGAAAAGAGGAGGATTAGATAACTATAGATAGCTAATATACCTTTGACCGGAAATTGCTATTGTACTCTGGCCTTGTCAGCTCAGTTGGCTCTCTTGACATTACTGCAGCATAATTAATTTTAAATATTTTTCTTAATGAACCTTTAGTGGCTTTGTAAATTGAGGTTCATGTTCATGTTTTTATATTAGATATAATTTAATTGATTATGTAATTTTCAGTTCTATGTTACAATTTGTTGTTAGATATTGGTTTATTTTATGATTTCGTGGCTACTATTGTATCTGTGTTCATGGCTGCCTTTGTGTTTTTGTCTGTTGGAACCTGCCCTGAGTCCCTTCGAGGAGATAGGGCGGAATATAAATAAAGTTTATTTATTTATTTATTTTGATACTTGGAGATGTTTTTTTGGCTCAACCTCTAGTTCTGTGGTTGGCAAATTTTGGCTTGGGAGACATGTGACTTACCAAGTCTGTTTTTGCAGTTGATAATCCTTCCACATTCTTGTTTTTCTACTGCCTCCCTAAAAGGTGAATTGCCTCTTTTGAAAGCTATCATGATCAGCAATTCACTTTACAGATAAATAACTTGGTTTACCAAACTATTTATCATGTCAATGTATCATCAAAGGCTTTCATGACCAGAATCACAGGGTTGTTGTCAGTTTTTCGGGCTATATGGCCATGTTCTAGAAGCATTCCCTCCTGACATTTTGCCTGCATCTATGGCAGGCATCCTCAGAGGTTATAAGATCTGCTGGAAACTAGGAAAATTGGGTTTATATATCTGTGGAATGTCCAGAATGGGAAAAAGAACTCTTGTCTGTTGGAGCTAGGTGTGAATGTTTCAATTGGCCACCTTGATTAGTATTTGATGGCCTGACACTTTTTAGTTGTGGCTTTTTAGTGCCTGGGGGAACCCTTTATTGAGAGGTGATTAGCTGTCCAGGAGTTCCCCTGTATTTGAGTGTTGTTCCTTATTTGCTGTTATAATTTTAGAGTTTTTTAAATAGTGGTAGCCAGATTTTGTTCGTTTTCGTGGTTTCTTCCTTTCTGTTGAAATTGTCCACATGCTTGTAAATTTCAATGGCTTCTCTGTGTAGGTTGACGTGATGGTCTGGCATTTCTGTGTTCTCAAATAATATGCTGTGTCCAGGTTGGTTCATCAGGTGCTCTGTTATGCCTAACTTATTGTGTTATTTTTTTCAACATGAAATAACCTGACGTCCAGGTGGGTTTCCTTCCTTTCTTTTGGGGGGAGAGGGGAAGAGCTTTTTAGTGAAATGCACAGCCCCAAGGTCCAAAGGAAAATGACTCTTCTCTGAAACTTACTCAAATCTGAAGTATATATTTTTAACAAGCCTGGAATGAAAAGACAATCTTCATACACAGATTTAGCCAAAGTGCCTATGTGCTTAAAATAAAATTGAATAAAATCAATTACAATTACAGGAAGAGAAGCTACCACAAGGAAAATACAGCATTTCCTTCTTGCTAAAGTACACTAACCCCCTTTGTAACACATTAGAACCGGTTGTTCCATACTGGGTGTAAAACCGACAACTGGTTTTGACTCCGATGAGAAGTTAAGTGGCATCACAAACTAACATGATGAGCTAGTAGAGTCATCACCTTTGACATACTCATCAACTGATGCTCCTCTGCAAACCTAGTGACTGCTAACAATTACATGAATAACATAATACCTTCATTTTTCCCATAAATGATGTCAGTTTCTTTTTTTAAATGACAAGATTGTTTGTGTAAAGACCATTAACATTTCAATTGACATGTTAAAAGAAAATTTCATTTTTCCTTTCCCCCCACATATTAATGCTGTCAGTGGAAACACTTTGCTTTATGTAGTCCTGTGGTGAACATACATCAGTTCAACATAATTTCTATAGAAGCCTTCATTCAATTTGTTCCAAACTTCAAAGGGCATGACATAAATTGTTATTATTTCTGAATATATGACCTACAAATCCAGTGTTAGATCTTTGATAGAATACAACAACTTTCTAACCATGCTTTATGCATCATCTGTTAAAAGGGAAAATCTTAAACAAAGAGGACCCTACAATAGTATACAAGGGCAAGTGAAAATATTTTGCTTTCTAATTTGGATTATCAAGTTACCATTTGATATCCCAGTCATCATGCAATGAACGGACAGAACAAGGACCATAGTACCAAAAAATCAGGTTATCCTGACTCATGAGGAATGAAGATCCATAATCTTTTCCTTGAATCTAGTGATATGAGGAGCAAGATCTGTCAAGGTTTGAGAAGAACCTGTTTTTCATACATTAATTTAATGGGGAGAACTTTTGTATTCCGTTTCCTGACTCTTTATAGCAAGAATGAGTTTTCTGTTTCTGCTCATTTGGTCCTTATATAAAGAGATAGAAAACAAGTCAGAAAGAAGAACCCAGTCCTTCAAGAAGATGAAAAAGAAGAAACACCTTTCAGGAAGAGTTGCAGCATTTAAATTGCATGTTTGAATTTACAATACGGTATAGTACACTCTTCTGCTCCTCCTTTGAATGCCACCCTCTCATATGCTACTGGGAAAAAAAATAACATTCTAAAACTCCATTGGTGTAATTTGGCCAATAAGCAAGCATCTTGACAATGGAAAGGTAACAGCCAGAAATGAAAGCTGGACCATATGCACACATGCGTGCAGCCTTTAAACACCTTTGTACGAAGCCCTGGGTTTTTGCAATTACAGCAGGCGGGCTTTCATGTTATTTTTCCCACTAAGCAATACACCAAAAGTAACCCGAGAAACAAGTTTTTGTTGTTTGTTCTCTTTGGGATAGTGACTTCTATGTCCCCCCTCTCTCAATCAATTGACCAATCTTTCCAGTATTTTAGACTCAATTTTTCTTGTTCAGCAGTGACCTTGATGGATTCCATTTATTTTCACCATTCTTCCCCCAGACTGGTTGTTCAAGCACAGGGCTTTAAAAAAAAACCTCAAAGCAGATTTTACATGGTTCACCTGTCACACAGACATGTACTGGATCAATTTACAGCGTGGGACAAAGATTAAACCTTCTCTGGAGAAAGAGCTCTTTGGAAGAGACTTTCCAGTGAGAATGTTTTGTATTTTTTTTTGGTGGGGGAGGTTAAAAATCTGGAACTATATAAAGAATACAGAGAAGCTAGACAATTATCTGCATTTATTTAATATTTTAAGACAACACTACATTCTGGAAAATTATTTCACTGTGAATTTCAAAAGATGACACAGTTGTCCCACTGTTTATTAATTTACATTTTTTCCCTTCAAACAACTAATACCTGCCCTTTCCTGGTTGTTATTTCTGTCAATTCCTTCTTATTTGTATTAATTTGCAGATACCATGATGCCTGTGACATCAAATGAATATTTGCATATGTGAAAGTAATCTTGAATCATGCATCACTTTCATAACACATTTGAAATTATGTGTGCAATAGAGGCAATCTGTTCAAATGGCAGTATTTATGTGTTAAATAATTACACTACTTAAATTGTTATATGTGCAGACACAGACATACAGTTGGCCCTCCACATTTTTTGGTTTAATTTTTGTGTGCTTGATTATTTCTGGATTTAAGTAATATGATATCTCTAGGGGTCTCTAGTTTCTCTACAGTGATTCTATGGTCATAGAGTTCTGGACTATAGTATATGAGATTGCTGGTGATGGTTTTCTATTTATTGACTATATCCTCCCCAAAGTACTCTTCATACACTAAACTAGCACACCAAACCTGTATTTCATTCCCTGATTCTTGTTTACTTTATCCAATAGAAGAATTCATGTTTATATTTTCTTGTAAAAATCTGAAAGGGGATACTGTAGTACATTAAGCTTGAAAGATATTGAGAAACTGGTAGTGGATTTGGATGGAAGATTAGCTGTTAACCAGAGAGAATTCCAGAACTGAAATATTAACACTATGGTGAATTTTAATATTTCCTAAAACTGTTGCCCTTTCTGAACCAACTAAGCCAATTTTAGATATCCTTGTTACTAGTCTGAAAAGAAGAGGCAAATCATCTAAAATTCAGAACATATTTCCAGGAAAACACCAAATTGAGATCCCAGTTTAGACTTCAGCAATCATTCATAGGAATCTGTAGTTCTAAATGAGACAGTCCAAAAGTATAACATTTATTTAAACTGACCATTTAGAACAGGGGTCCACAAACTTTTTAAACAGAGGGCCAGGTCACAGTCCCTCAAACTGTTTGAGGACTGGATTATAATTTGAAAAACACATGAATGAATTCCTATGTGCACTGCACATGTCTTATTTGTAGTTCCAGAAAAAACTTAAAACAATACAATAATTAAAATGAAGAACAATTTAAAGAAATATAAACTTATTAGTATTTCAATGGGAAGTGTGGGGCTGCTTTTGGTTGATGAGATAGGATTGTTGTTGTTCTGTGCTTTCAGACTTAGGTTGAACCTGAGCAAAGGCCAAGTAAATGACCTTGGAAGGCCGGATTTGGGCCTTAGTTTGAGGGCCCCTGATTTAGAAAGTGGCTTCACTGTTAAAAAAAATTACACAGGAAATCTTGGAACAAATTTGAAGGCTGCATGGTATTGCAGAAACTACAGAGCATCAAAGCAAAATAAGAACTCAATTTTATTTACTTTTGTGGGAGTTTTGTTATTCTTTTTATTGTTGCCGCCTGTCATCCAGTCAACTTTGACTTATGGCAACCCTATGAATGTAATATCTGAAGCAGCTTTTTCAGCTCCTCGTCATTGCGGATGGGCACTATAACTGAGTCAGATGTGTTCCACTGTTGAACAGCTCTCACAGTCAGAAGGTTGTTCCAAATGTTCAGCTGGAATCTCCTTTTCTGCAATTTGAACCCATTGCTTAGAGCCAGAGCACTCCTCCTTTCTATCCTCACCTTTCCAAATTGTATAGGTACCTTTGAGGACATCAGCAAAAATGCACCAGATAATATTCAGGAGCTCTCTGGAACTTCAGCAGCAAATAAGATAAAAGTTATCCAGGTTCATCCCGATTGGATAGTTAGGACTTTGCTCCCACTTCTGATACAGGTGAGGAGTAAAGAGATGCAAACACCATTGGAGACTCCAGGGCTGGATCAGCAATACTTTTTACCAACCCTGGAATTTGTGGTCCTCAAGTCAAGCTATCATCAACTGCACTGCTCAGGTTTTGCAGACTCATGGCTGTGACTATCTCTACTTAACCCATTTATCTACAGGCAGTCCCTTGATTATGGACAAGATATATTCTATAAGGTTGTTCTTAAGTTGAATTTGTATGTAAGTCAGAAAAAAGTATATTTTTAAGTACAACTCCAGCCACATATATATTCATTTTGGATAGCATAGGGAAGGCTTAACACCTGTGTGGTATTTGTTTTGCAGTTTATGTCTCTGTTCACAAGCTTTCACCTTACTTTCTGTCACAATGGCAATTAGATTTTGAAAATGTTGAGTTGTTCTGGAAAAAAGGATGGGTGAGAAAGCTTCAGCTGAGACACATTTTTCCCATGATAACTCTTCCAGTAGTGACTTTCCTTTCCCAGGAGTATTTCCTGCCACTGCCTGTTGTCTTAGGCTGGATTTACACTGCCCTATATCCCCGGATCTGATCTCAGATTATCTGTCAATGTAGACTCATATAATTCAGTTGAAAGCAGATAATCTGGAATCAAATCCTGGTTTTGCTGTGAAGCACCTACACAAACACCCCATGAACCAAATGATATGGTCAGAGGACTAATCAATAAAGAAATTTATCTACTCATTACAAGGGTAAAATGGTGGCCACGTTAACCTTTGTTTGAGGATTGGTACCAAATCCTAGAAGTTTTATTTTTCTTAACCAGTCCAGTGAGATGCACTGATATGTATCTGCCATGTCCATGGCAGGGTATAGGAAATGAGAATAAAGGGGTGGAAAGCAAAACTAGGAATAATGTGGTTTTTTTCCTGGGGGGTGTCCTGTTTACCTTTTGCCCAGCTGTGTGTTCTGATAAGTGCTCTTCATTTTCTGCTCCCAGTTTTGAGCCCTCAATAGGATATACTTTTTTTAAAAAAAACTTCAACACGTTATCTGCTTTATTCCAGATTTTCTGGTGCATTTTAATGCATTGTTTTGATCTTGATGCATGCTACACCACAAATTGGGAGTATGCATTTTGTAAACACCCTGCCCTCACATCACCTTCAAGCTGCATTATGTGATCTATGTAGATGCGCCCCAAGTCCTCTTCTGATTTCTTTGCTGTAGTTGCAATTAATTAATAATTGAGCCAAGGTATGGAAAATCCTGAATGTTTTAAATGTATTCATTATCCATTTTAAAGTTTAGAAGACAAATGGTTGCAATTTCTAATTCCTTTCTTTTAGATTGAAATTTACAAAAAAAATTGCATCCCAATCTAAGTCTAAATTGAATTGTCTGTTCCATCTAGGGGCAGACCCATTGATTCAATGAAAACTTGGTAAAACAAGCAATTAGGTCTATTGATTTAAGTGAGTCTATTCTAGTTAGACATTAACAGCTGGATAAGGTTTATTGTCCAAGCTGAAATGCTCAACTGTATTTCTTTTCTTTGTAAAGTAACTTTAAAAGTTATAAACATCAGAAAAGCAGTCCAATGGATTTCGGCCATCTTAAATGATTCATGAAAACCAGCCATCTCGAAGTTATATAAGCCCTGGTTGCATAATAAAACTTAGCTTGTTGACAACTGGAGAAACAGTAAAACATGTTCCCTTTCTCTCTCACACAGAGAGAAACACACACATGCACATGCAATCTCTCTGACCTAAAATTATCACAGAAACAAAAGCCAGGTTTCAGAGTAAGTGAAAGAAAACTAGAAAATTTCTGACAATTTCCTGAACTGTTTTCTAGGAATAAATTATTGTTTTCCACTTAGGTGAAGATAAGTATGTGTGTGTTTGCTTATATGTTTGCTCAGTGTGATAACATACTTATTTTTCTGTCTGAAATTGTAAGGCTTTGGTTATAAAGAGCTCATTTTTCACACCAAATATTCTGAAGTCAAGATCAAATCTTTGCATATCTAGAAGAACCTCATTTTCTCTTTTTCAATAACAAAAGAAAGATATATGAAGAACTTAGTGTGCTTAACCTAGAAATGTTTTGGCTACAATCCAAAAATCTAATTCATGCTTTCTGACATACAATAATTTCTGTACATGCAGGCTGGTTTCCTTATTGGAATGCTTATGATTTACATTCAAAGCAGAAGTCTTCAGCAGATTAATGTTTCAATTAATATTGAAATACTAATATTAAGGCTTCTTTTTTTATCCAGACAAGCCTTTGGCAACTAAACGGAGTTGCTGTGGAAGGGGATTTTAATGAAGTTGTGTGTTTTCTTCTTCTTCATATACAGATTATTTTAATTATGCTTACAGATTGTATGTTTTAATTTTATTTATTGTCTTAATACTGTAGACATCTTGTTATTTCAGTAGATGCGTTAGCTTGAAGAGAAACTTAAGCTGGCCCAAAGAACTGCAGCCAAACTCTTAAATGGCTCAGGTTATACACCTACTGAAACAACTCCACTGACTGCCAGTTTGTTTCCAGGCACAACTCAAATTGCTGCTTATGACCTATAATAATGAAAAGGATAAAACTGTCCCTGCCTCTCCTCTCCCCTTGCTGAGTCATTTGACTGCAAACTTTTTTCACTTTGAACTCAGTCAGTTTGCACCAATTGAAATAAACTAGGGATAAAGAGGAGCATGGGAGGAGGAAAGAGAAACTCAGACATTTTAAAAACAAATAAAGAAAGTGGAACATTAGTGGACTAATCAGGACTGTCCCTGCAAATTGCAAGAGTTTGAGGATAAGTGTCCAAGACAGCAAGATGAGAACAGCAAAAATTTGGTATGGAAAGTAGTCCAGCATGACCTATAATTTCATAGAGGCATCCATGGTGTTATACCTTAATTTAAACCATGCACAGGTCCACCTGAGCCAGGATGAAAAGAGAAAAATTAGTTAGAGAGAATTTGAATTATAATTGATGTTCTTATCATGGTATTAATGGGAAGAATTCTTTATTCTATATGAAAAAATATTTAATAAAGCAGTCCACACAATCTCATCTACCATCACCACTGGCAGCATCATTATAAAATAATTTACCCCCTGACCCATGAGATGCAAAATGGCTTTTAAAAATAAAAACAGATGCAGTTAAAATTGAATTCTTACAAATGCACATAAATATTTGGATCAGTATATTTCTGATGTAAATCAGTTCATATGTGTCTCACTATAAATTCATATCCAGACTCTATGCTTGCATAGTCCTTTGAAAGGACTTATACCAGAGCTGCCTACTGTATTTCAAAGCTGGCTTCACTTGGATCAATATCTTATTTGACTCTTACAGGGTTCTTTATTCTCTCCCCCCCCCCTTCTTTTACTTTACTGAGACAACAGAAACAATAAATGTCAAGTTGAAGATGGCATTGGAACCATAGCATTTTCTGATTAGTTTACCACTCACAGCTTCTCTTCAGGCTTGAGTTATTTTGGACTAGAGTTCTTGTAGAGGTTCTGTTTCAATATGTTTTCCCTAGTTACTTTTCCCAATGCTCTCCTGCTGTCTTTTAAGAACATCCACAATCAAGCAAGCTGAAAATTGCCCATCACTTATGTATTCCTACCTGCCATGTACTTGAAAATATCCATTTTTGCTAACACCAACATGGAAACTGCCATTTACTGTCATCTAATATCTACTACGTACAAGAGATCTGGACCCACTTAATCTCTAATGCAACAAATTCTTGAAAAAAATATCTCATTGGCTTCCTTAATCTCACAAGTGCATGATCAATGAAATGTAAGGTTATATACACTTTGTCACCCTCTCTTAGACAATGAATGAAGGCTTAAAGAGAATCATATTGTTTAGGATGTCCTGTTTTGGTGAAGAGTAACCATTCATGGCTTGAAATGATGGAAGAAGTGGCAGTCCTGGGAGTTCAAAAAGCTTCTTTCAAGTGAACAGTGTTAAGTATATTAGGGACTGAGTAGGGTCCAATTATGCCTGAACTGTTTCTTCCAGAATTGCTGTTGAAATTAGTCTTCGAATCTAAAATGAATCTTGGATATTTACTGCTGAGGGGACAGTACAAATTTAACATCCTGTCTCCCATAGTTGAGGAGGGCTGCACTTAAATGTAAGCTCATTTTTGTTCCCGGGAAAGTGTGGTTGCCAGAAGTTCTAGCCCAATAATAACCAGACCAGGCAATGTGTTGGGTGAAATAAGGCCACAATTTCATTTGGATACTAGGGCTGGGCGGTTTCGTTCGTTAATTTCGTAATTCGTTATTGATTCGTATCTAAATTAGCTTACGATCCGATATTGAGCCATGCAGGAGCAACTAAAAATCGAAACGAATTTTTCAATTTATTTCGTAATTGTTTCGTAATTGTTTCGAAATCGTTTCAAAATCGTTTCAAAATTGTTTCGTTATTATTTCCGTATGTCTGGTGCAAGTTTTATAGTTGTTGTTTGTTTTATCAGTGATAAAAAAAATAAATTATCACACCAACAGTCAGCAACAGAGGGAAAGGGAAGCTTCAGAAGTTCCCCCTGTCCCATTTGGAGGTTTTTTTAGCGTATTGCGCAATCGCGTCTGCCATTAACGAATCGATTCGTAATTGTTTCGTAATTGTTTCGTAATTTACAAAATTTCGTATATTTCAAACTTTTTTAAAGAAAAATTTCGGAATTCTTTTAAAAAACGAAACGCAAAACCCCGTAAAAATGAATCGAGTTTAGAAACAAATTTTTCCGTGGTTACCCAGCCCTATTGGATACAGTTTATCAGGGTTGGTACACCTGCTGGGTCATGGATCCCTTCTCTCCATCAGGCATGATTGCCAATGATGTCATATCTCACTCCCTGAGATGGCTGCTAGCTTGCCCTAGCTACTGCCTGTCTCAGGATATCTTGATTTCTCCTGCAGGGTGCTTGCCCCTATCTGGGCAAGCTCTGGCCCCATTGCATCTGTGGCTGGGATTCTGGTGGAAACCCCTCCAATTACTAGTACTCGTGTGTATTGACCACTATTTCTAGTTCCAGGATATATGCCAACTGCCAACACATGGTTGTGCAAAATTGATAAAATGCAGACAGAGGGGAGTGGGCTGGAGATACAGGCAATACTGGCCATCTACTCATCCATTATTGGTAGGCTAGACCAATTGGAAGCCAACAATAGTCTGCCTCCCATTGGACAGCACACCCATGGGGCTCCTAACAAAGTGGTGGTTTTTGCAGTGGATAGGCTTGTATTGCAAAACATTGTGAGGGAGGGTTCATTTTGGATAGCTTCCATATATAGAGGAAGAGGCCATCATATATGAGACAAAGCACCAGAATGTTGAGTGTTATGAGGGCAAAGCCAAAAGCTATGTTAAGGCCTGCCTGCCTCTTCACGTGCCATTTTGGATCTTCACTGTGTGGGATCAACAACAAGCATGTGGATCATCAAACAGCATGCTTTCATTCCAAATCCAATAGCTTCAGTGGGTCTACTGTAATTGAGATCAGTAACTGAATTTAGGCCAAAGTGCTTTATTTTGTGCAAAGAAATAAAGGTATCATGTCAAAGTTAGCAGAGTTTATGGTCTATTGGTGAAATGTTGGAGAATGTTCTTTCCTTTCCTTTTAAAATTAATGAGACTTAGGAGAGCCTAACAATGGTTGAACAAAATCAAAGGTTGCTCTAAATGTGAGCAAAGCCTGGCATATGATTAGCTTTTTTCATAAATGATACATGTGGAAAATAGAGCATGATTCACATATTCAGTAGTTGGTGTTTTCATACCCCCATCATATATTCTTCCTTGTTTTCCACACAACTTCAGTGGATCCATGTAAATGAGGTGATTACAGTAAAGGTTTAGGTAGTAAACTTTTAGATATCACCACCTCAAGTTAACTCAAGTCTAAATGTTATAGTAATTCATAGTTACTCGTATCCTTTGATTGGATAGTCCAGGGAGGATAAGCAATAAAGTTGAAGCTTCAGCTGTAGCTTTGCTGAGAATAAAAGAACAGAAGAGGGAGAGAGCTCTATGTGAGCTTTTAATACCCTTGTTATGATCTGGCATTTGCAATGTTTTTTTTAGTTAAATAAAACTGTTTGTTTTGGTTATGGTACATAACAGAAAAGCAAATCGTGACAGATATAATCGGGTTACAATATTTTTTATGTGTGCATGCCTATCTACCTTAGTCAATCAATCAGTTAATTTTGACATTGAGTACAAATTATTATCAGTTACTTAACTTAATACATATAGACTTGCTATTTCTGCCTGTTTTCCACTACTTTCAGTCAAAGCTTTCTATTCATTTTTTCCATAACATTCAGAAAATCAGCACATGGCATTTTACACACAGCAGACCATACACTCATCCCCAAACCCCTATCTCACACAAAATAATACCTCTTCCCCACACCCGTGCACCATTCACCATGACTTCCATCACCGAAACACTATGAAGCCTTTAAGCCTATTTATCTATCCTTATTCATGGTAAATCTAAAATTAGTAATGGAGCTCGTCTGTATTACTGACTCTCTATTCAGATAAGCCATGGCCAACTTCCATTTTTCTAAAAAGTCCTCATTGCTTTTATTCCTCCTGTTATAAGTTAGTCTGGCCATTAGCATATATTCTTGTATTCTTTCCCTCCAATCCTTTTTGGTTAGACCTTTCCCCCCTTTCCAGTCTTTGGCTATGGTCAATCTTGCTGCTGCAAAGCTATATTGATATATTTCTTGGTCCTTTTGATTATTGTTTTCTCTATGTAAACCTAACAGACACAATCCTGGGCTTTTAAAAATCTTGTTATGTAACATTTTATTTGTCTCCTTAATTACCTTATCCCAAAATTCCTGTATGGTCACACAGGTCCACCACATATGGAGAAATGTCCTTTTCTGTTTCCTGCACCTCCAGTAAATACCTTGTTGTGATTTGTCTATTTTAGCCAATGATGCTGAAATACTTTGAAATACTTTTCAGAAAGAGGCAGGTCGTAATAAAAGACTATGTACAAATGCATTAATGACCATGCCAATTAAGAGGCTTGATCCAGATGTCTCTAATTCAGAAGTTGGACAGTCTTAAGGACTTAAATTGACCTAAGATTTAGAAGAGTAAAATTTGGATTAAAGAACACATTTCCTTTTTATGTTTAAGGGATAAGTACGCCTATCCCCCCCCCCCCAACCCTGACAGATTCCTACAAGTGTTAAAGAGAGGCACACTCTGGAACATTTGTTTTGACTGCAGAGGGAACTGGACGGCCTTGAGCAAGAAGGAGGGGGAGAGAAGGAGAGGAGAAGGAGAAGAAAAGTAAAAAATAAAAGTTAAGATCCAGATACATACAAGAGAAGGAGTGGGGGGGAAATGGATAAACACTCCCCCAAAGTGTCAGGCCTCAGGATGAAAGGCTTGACATCATCATATGCCACAATCCCTCCAGCCCATGAAAGAACAAAAAAAAACAAAAAACAAGCCTCCACGGCAGCAGCAACATCAAACCAAGACCAAACGCTCCTGGAGATTAGATCAACGTTTGAAAATCTGACACAAGCAATAGGTTCACTACAGCTGGATGTACAAAAAATTGCTAACAGGCAAGACCAAATGGACAATAAGATTGCAAAATTGGATAAAGACCAAAAATATGTTTAAAAAAGAGTGGAAAGACTGGAAGAGCAGAGCCAAACCTATGAGGACCAACATGAACAGGTCTTAGATGCCATAGCAATGCAAAAGTTGAAAGCCTGCAAGTGCTCTTTGAGGATTCGAGGTCTCAGGGAGGGCCTGGAAGAGGAAACTCTTATCTCTTTCATAGCTAATATGCTGGCAGGGTTATTGAAAGAGCAAAATCTGGACATTATTTATGCTTCAATTTCGACATGTTTCAGAATCAACTCAGCCTTTGCAAGACAAAAAAAAAATACCTAGGGATTATATAATACAATGTGTTGCCAAATCATTCAAAGAGATAGTGCTGAAAAAACAATATGAATCCCTAATTGTGACTGAGGGGAAGAAAATATTAATGATGAAGGAGATCCTGGGAAGGCTTCTCAGAAAAAGGAAAGAATTCAATGCGCTGGTGGTTAAATTAAAGAACAGAGGAACCCTCTTGCGCTGGCTGTTTCCACAGGGAGTCTCCTTCTACCATAAGGCAAAGAGACACTATATTACAGATAGAGGAAGGTTGAACAATTTCTAAGGAAATATGCCCAGGACTTCCCAGATGGAGAAAAACTGCATGCAGGCAATGAGAGACAAGGTCATGGAAGGGGTAAAGAGGTGCTACAGGAAAGGAGAGAGCTAGAGCAAAAGGAAAATGAGAAGGAAAGTTCCCACACAGATGAAGAAAAAGAGGAAGATGATGAAGAAGTGAAAGAAGAAAATGAAAGTGGGGGAATAGACTAACAAATTAAGGAACATTAAGAGCAACGAAATGTGTATTTGGAAATGTAATTTTTTTTCTTACTGGGATGGGCAAAGGGTGTGGGGGGGATAGGATAGGGTAGAGTAGATTAAAATGTCTATAGAAAACTTAAAAATTATATCTTCTAACATTAACAGTTTAAACAATGGCTATAAACGCAAGAAAGTGGTTCATTACTTGCAGAAAATCAAACCAGCACGTTTGGTTGAGACACACCTGATTTATGTGGATAGTCACCTGGTAAAAAAAAGAAAGGTTGGGCCATTTATTTACAGCATGCAACAACAAAAAGACTGTTCTATATAAGATCTGGCACCAGAGAAAATATTTTGTGATGAGGAAGGTAGAATATTAATAATAAAGGTGTATATTAACAAAAACTGTAATATTAGTAGGAGTGTATGCTCCCAACAACAAACAAAAAGTATTCTATAAAAAATCTAATTCTGCACATTAGCAGAATATGGTGAAAAGGAAATATTATGGATGGGGGATTTTAATGGAGTCAAGGTGCTCAAAGAGGATAGAGATAGTAAAGTAAAAAAAGGACAGGAAGGAAGGCAAACTCTCAGGATCCTTCCTAAGGAAAATTCAGCATTGGGAACTTTATGATATTTGGAGGGTCCATAATCCAACAAGAAAAGAATATTCATACTATTCACATAGACATGGTACATCCTCAAGAACTGACTTGATATTTGGTACTAAGGAACTAGTGGGGAAAACAGAGAAGATCGAGTTATTACCTAGAGTATTAGCAGACCATAGCCCAATATTAATGAAAGAGTGGAATACAAAAGAAATAGAGCTTGGAGAATGAATGATTACATTTTGAAAATAAAGTCACATAGGGGAAAAAAATAGAACGGGAATTATTAATTACTTAAAGGACAATGCTAAAGAAGGAATGAAGGAGGGAATCGTTTGGGAGGCTGGTAAAGCAATAATTAGAGGGTTACTGATATAACAAAACTCAATTTGGTTCAAAGGAAAAAATAAGGCCCAATTGGAGTTGTTGGCAAAAATTAGGACAAAAGATTTGCATTTTATTAATACAAAATCACCTTTTGTATGAATTTATTTAAAATTTAATAAAGATTATTTTTAAAAAATAAAGGTAAAATGATCACTGATTCTCAACAAAAAACAAAAACTATTTGAAGAATACTATGCAAACTTATATAAAAGAACTCAGGGGGAGATCAGGACAATCTCGCAGTATGTAGAGGAGACAAATTTTATACAAATCTCAGAAGCAATGAAAGCCGATTTAGACAGAGAAATCACACCAGAGGTAGTAATTAGGACAATAAATTTGACTAAAGTAAATCAGTCCCCTGGGGCAGATGGATTCTCAACCCTATATTATAAAATGTTTAAGGTAGAGCTGGTCCCATTGTTAGTGTCAGTGATGAATTCGGTAATGAAAAAGGGGGAATTTCCAGGGTCATGAAAGGAATCCATAATTGTTTTAGTGCCCAAATAGGATAAAGATTTAGATTTAATTAAAAATTACATACCAATATCTTTGTTGAACTGTGATTATAAAATATTTGCCAGTATATTGGCAAATAAAATTAAGCAAGCACTGGCACAGATAATACATAAAGATCAAGTCGGGTTCCTCCCAGGAAGACAAGTAAACCAAAACATTAGACTGATACTGAACACCCTGGAAATAGCAGAAAAAAACCCAAATAGAGATTTGGCATTGTTCTTTATTGACACAGAAAAAGCTTTTGACCATGTCAGTTGGGTTTATTTGGAAAAAGTGCTAGAAAAATTCGAAGTTGGTCACCAATTCAAAAGTGCAGTAGGGGCAATATACACTAATCAAAGAGCAAGATTAAAAATAAATGGTCAACTATCAGATTACATTGACATACAGAAAGGGACAAGATAAGGCTGTTCGTTGTCCCCACTATTTTATTATGGGACTGGAAATCTTAAATATAAGAATAAGGGAAGAGAAAGAAATTACTAGATTAAAGATCAGCGGCCAAGAACTAAAAATTAGGGCTTATGCAGACGATAGTCTATATCCTAACTAACCCACTACAAAGTATTAAAAAACTATTGGTTACAATTCAAAGATATGGTGGCATTTGCCATGGCTGTTGCTGCCATTAGTATTTTTACTTTGTGCAAATAGACATCTGATATATTTTTGTATAATTTCTCTTTGTAACTTGCCTGATTTATTTTAGAGACCTTTGAAATTTCTTTGGGACTGGATCTGTCAGTGTAGACCCAATGTACATCCAACCTAAAGCTTCCCCACTTGCATATCTTATTAGGTTGACCCTTTCCCCATATAACATATTATTTCTTGGGACATCTATCCCTTCTCCCAGCCATTGTTTACACAATTATTATGACTTCTCAATAATTCAGAATCAGAGATGAGAGAGAAGTTTATCCTACAGTTTTAATTAGAAATTACCAACATTCTGAAATTTCCTTTATGTTTGGGGAGGAATGGGGTGTGAGATTAGATCAATTCCTATGTAGGAGAAACAGGAACTCAATTATTTTCCCCTTCCAGGTCCAGAGATTTGGGTTCTAAATTGGTAACAATCTAGATTTGCATCCTGGGGTAAATATCTAAACTGCAAATTGGAAAATTGGGTATTTCATTTTACTGCTGAAAAATTTACTAAACTTATGCATTTCCTATTCACTGAAATGGATATATCTTGACATTTAACAATATAACAATAACCTGAACAGAAGAGGAAGTGAAACTTCTCCATTCCTAAAGTCAAGCAGGAATATCTTATAGACTATGAGCTACTAATTAACATCTAAGCATTCAGTAAAGTTCCTTTCTTCCTTTCTCTTTTTATCAACAGCTGCAAACCCTTGAGCCAATTGACCTTGTTGTTCTTTGTGTAGCCTTGTAGAAGCAAAATCAAAGCATAACAAGCTGCATCCTACTTTTCTAATGAAAGCTGTTATATAGCTTTCATAACCTTTAGCTCAGACATATTATATGACAATACTATCTAAGTATTAGAGATCAAAAGTATGGCACCTGTACAGTACCTAAAATACATGTGAATTTTTGAGTCCCCTTCGGGGAAGATAAAAGGGGGTAAAATTAATTAATTAATAATTTCCCTGACTTCTTAAAGGTCCTGTAATAGATTACTTCAAGATACAACCAGACTACATGGAACAGGTGAGCAGAATTCAATCATCAGCATTTTAACCTTTTCAATGCTGGGATAAAATCCCATGGTTCAACATGGCAGAGTATGTGGAGCATATCTGGTGAGAACAGATGTGGTGTATTAGTGTGTTGGACCTGGGAGATCAAATTTTGGGTTGTAAATTTTGTATCAGTCATTCCCTTTCAATTTCATGTGCCTCATAGTGTAATTGAGAGGTTGAAGAAGGAAGAAAGAGGCCATGTATTATTAAAGATTTGTTACATTTATATCCCATTTGTAATATTATTACCTTCAAAGATACATATTTATTAATATTTGCTGGATGTGTTCTGAATTATGGTGATCTCTTTCCTCTGTGTGTATGTATGTATGTGAATTGTTTTGCCTTATTAACAAAAGTAGCCTTACTTTTAGAAATCCAGAATGTATCTATTTAAAACAAATCATGATAATCTGGGAGGGGGAGAAATCTCTAGAACTGAGCTGTAAATATCCCCAATTATGTATTAATACAAAGTACTCTGAAAATTCATTCTGATGCCACTTCCATGATGATTTACTACAAACACACACAACCATGTTTTTATGCATTTATCCCAAGCATGCTTTAATGGGCATGTTTTTGAAATGAATATATTTCCCTTAATATGATATAGCATGAATGCATCATGGTTAAGTGTGACTATGACCACTTTATAGTTTTCCTTGTGGGGCATTTTGAGAATAGAAGGGCCTTGAGTACAATATTCTTGAATACAATCTAGATTGTATTTTCATCCAGACTCTTGCAGGATGTAGTATGATAAATAATCCACATCAAAATGATCAAACAAAATTCTCAACAATACTTACTGCAATATCTATATTTTGTATTACATGATTTTCCTGATTTTAATAAACATCTCTGGGAGATGCAGATAAAGTAGGTGTTTGTACTTTATGATTACAATATGTGAGTAATTTAGAAATAAAGAAACAAACAAAAAGGCTTATAGGGTCTTACCTTTGTGGCCAACACAGCACCATCTGTTGCAATTATAATGAAATGAACATAAGAATGAAGATATACTTTTGCTGGATACAAAAAGATTCTAAATGACAGATACAATTTTGTATGCTTATTTTCAATGATTTGTCACCTACAGTGAAGTCTAATTGTTCATGCAATTGTGATGTAATTAAGCAAAAAGGGAAACAACAATTTTAAGTTATTGAATTTGCTGAGAAGATTAAAATATAGATTAATAGAATCATGTGACTATTCCACTTTTGGATGTATTGCAGCTGAATTGCTTGAACAAACTCAGTTCCATATAATTTTGCATGCAATATATGACCTCAGAAATTCTACATAATAATGTAGTTGTCATGAAATCTGTAAGCATTTTTATTTCTAAGGGTGTATCTGCTGTGCAGAATTAGTGCAGTTGGACACAACTGCTATGGCTCGATGTTATGGAATCATGGTAGTTTTGTGAGGCACCAACACTTTTTGGCAAAGAAGACTAAAGACCTTGTACAATTACAATTCCCATGAACCCACATTACTGAATCCATAGGACTGAGTCATGACAGTTGAAGTAGTTTCAAAGTGCATTAATTCTGCGGTGGAGATGTACCCCAAGATGAAGGCATTGCTTGATCTGTTATGGGTGCCAGCATGTCTTTTCACACACAGCCCATTATGTGTGTATGTAGGGTACTTTCCATTAGAAACTGAAACAAACCATAATCTTATTAAAAACAACATTAAATTAATCATTCAATTTAGCTATTTAAAAGTGAGGCAGGGACCCAAGAAAAAATAGGCTGGCCAAGAACAAAAATAGCACAAAAGGACATACTACATCTAACATAATTCAATCTAAAAGAATTAAATAACTTAAAACCTATGCTAATAACCACATATTAGGCACACAACTACTTGAACTAGTCTACAAATCTTACACTTGTTGCCTATTAATTTTAATTCCTTGTTTTCTTATTAGTTTGAACCTCAGAACCTTTGTTTATATAATAGTTCATGAGATTTTAGGTTTTATTTGGTGTGTTTTATTTTAAAACACACCCAGTGTTTTAAATTTTTAATCTATTAGACTTGGACCTGCCCACGGTGTTGGAATCTTTGGGTTCTTAAATGGATTGTTTTATTTCTGATTGTTTGATTGCTTTATTGTTATTTATAATGGTTTGTATCATATTTTTATTTTCATTTATTTTATAGCTGTGTTGATTTACTGTTGTATTGTATTGTTGGGTTTGGCCTCATGTAAGCTGCCCCAAGTCCCCTTGGGGAGATGGTGGCAGGGTACAACTAAAGATTATTATTATTATTTGGTCAACATCAAACAACCAGTTATTATTATTATTATTATTATTATTATTATTATTATTATTATTATCTGGTTCTTTGATGTTGATTGGTGTTGGGATTGGATGGGTATCTTTGCTGTTTTTGTTGTGAGACATTGAATGTCTGCCTCTATGTGTTTTGTAGTGTGTTGTAATCTGCCCTGAGTCCCCTAGAGGAAATAGGGCGGAATATAAATAAAGTGTTGTTTTTAGTGTTGTTGTTGTTCCTGAAGTGGGAATTATGGGGAAGCTAACTGAGAAGATTCCATCCATATAGCTTTCCAAATCTACAAATTGTCCTATCTGAGTTACCTCCTTATTCTTTCATGACCAATGCCACTTCTCATTTAATGATATGGGGCTCTTTCTTACTCTCAGTCTTGCCACATGGAGGAACTAGTTCTATGAGCTTTTTCCATTTCCCTTGGAAATAACTTTTTATAGGTAGATATCATACCCTTTTGTGGGAAGGTATACATCATTGCTCCATAAAGATGTACTATGGTAATTTTGCAAAACTGCTCAGTTTCTGTATCTTGCTTCCTCAAAGCAAAAGTTCATACCAGTCACTTTGTTTGTATGCTCTGAGAGTTGCATTGTCTAAATCAAGCAGTGTGTCCCTATGCAAACCATTCTGGAATGCATCTCCTTCCAAAGAAACTGCATACTAAAGAAGAGGATGGCTTAAATAGAAGTTAGACATTGCCATGGACACCATTTCTAGGCTTTGTGAGGTTAAGGTGCATTATGAAAATGAATCATTATTGGCTTTCCGTTCCATTAAATGTGGTAGGAAGGCATTACCCATGCCAGTGCAGCTCATAATTCTTAAAACGAGCAAATTGTTGTAATGCATGCCATCATGAGATTAGCTCCCTTCCCTGACATGATATAGGATACTTTATTCAGTAAAAAAAAGTTTGTCCAAATATTTGAACAGGACGAAATAGACCAGTTGAGAATCACAGAGGATAGGAGGTGTGACAGTCTCCCTGTTCGAAGAAGGCATATTCCATGATCAGCTCTGTTTCTATTTCTCTACCCCTTCAAACAACTTATCAAGCAAACCTGCCCTCTGCTCCCACTACTGCTCCTTTCCATATGGAATGTGATGAGAAATTCAGAAACACAGACAATGAATATTATCCTTTTGTCAACTCTGCAATACAATTCACCTTAGAATTTAACCATTGTTGTCTCAGCAGAAATGGGATTGGTAGGGAAAAAATGATTCTTCTCCATAGGTATGCCCAGGTTTGTAAAATTCTAGTATGAGGCAAGCACAGGCTACTTGGTGGTCATGTGTCAATATGTTTTTTCCAATGAGTAGACTCATAGAATCACAAAGTTGGGAGAGACCACGTGGGCCATCAAGTCCAACCACCTGCCATGCAGGAAAAGCACAAACAAAGTACCCCCAACAGGGGGCCATCCAGCCTCTGTTGAAAAGCCTCTAAAACAAAAGCTTCCACCACTTGCAGAGACAGAGAGTTCCACTATTGAGCAGCTCTTACAGTCAGGACATTCTTCTTAACGATCTGGTGGAATCTATTTTTCTGTGATTTCAAACCATTGCTCTGAGTGTTAGTTTCTAAGGCCACAAAAAACAACCCTGCTCCCACTTTTTTATGGCATTCTTTCAGATATTTAAACATGTCAATCAGGTCTCCTCTCAACCTTCTCTTTTGCAGGCTAAACATACTCAACTCAATCAGTCCTCACAGAACTTTGGTAATTTTAGTTTCCCCCTTCTGAATAAGTTCCAGCTTGTCAATATCCCTCTTGAATTGTGGTGCCCAGAATTGGACATAGTATTCGAGGTGAGATCTGACTAAAGCAGAATAAAGGGGCACCATTACTTCCCTTGATCTAGCCACTATACTTCTTTTGATACAACCCAAACATTCCATTGGCTTTGTTAGCTTCATCACATTTTTTTTTGTTCATGTTTATCTTGTTGTCTACTAACTTTTGTTAACTCAGGCATCACACATCCTATATCTCGACATTTCATTTTTTCTGCCTCAGTGTAGTATCCTACATTTCTCCATGTTGAAATTCATTGTGTTAGATTTTGGCCCAACTCTCTAACCTGTTAAGATTGTTTTGAATTCTGATTCTGTCTTCTGGAGTGTTAGCAATCCCTCCCTATTTGGTGTCATCTGCAAATTTGATAAGCATGCCTTCTAAACCTTCATCCATTATTAGTAATTATTAAGATGTTGAACAACACTATGCCTTGGACAGAAAGCTGTGGCACCCCACTAATCACTTCTTTCCAGGATGAAGACAAACCAAAAGTCAATAGAGGACATGTGAGAAAATGTGTGGGGTATTTTAATTTGAGTTCTTTCATCATCTTTATAGAGGTAGGGAAATGAATATTGGCTAATTGTTATCAAAAAAAGGAATCAAAAAATATTGCTAATTCCTTTGTTAAACTGTCCCCCCCACCACCACAAAATTGCTGTTTAAACATAGAAATATTCAATGCATTACATTTATATTTATATATACCCCACTCTATCTCCTCAAAGGGGAACCAAAGCAGTTTGGTATAAAAGCATTAGCACATAATTTAAAATGTACAAAAATTAAAACAGAATTAAACACAAACAGCAGTAAAAAAAAATCAGTTAAAATCCATCAAAACACATTAAAAGTTAAAAACCCCTGACTAGATCTTAAACACCTTCATCTTTAAATGCCTGTTTAAATAAAAAGTTTTTAGCCTGCCACTGGAAGAACAGCAGGGAAGGGGGATGTTCTGGCTTCCCTGGACATGGAGTTCAACAGTTGAGAAGCAGCCTTGAGAAGGCCCACTATCTTGTTCCCACCAAACAAGCTTGAGGTGGAGGTGGGAGTGAGAGAAGGGTCTCTCCTGAAAATCTCAGGGATTTGGCAGGTTCATACAAGGAGGTGCAGTTGGTCAAATAGCCTGGACCTAAACCATGTAGAACTTTAAAGGTCATAAGCAGCACTTTTTATTGTGCCTGGTGACAGTCTCACAGCCAGTGGAGCTCCTGTAACAGGGGGGTTGTCCACTCTTTGTAGCCAGCCCCAGTTAGCGACTTGGCTGTAGCTCTTTGGACCAGCTGAAGTTTTCAGAGGCAGCTTCACATAGAGTGCATCACAGTAATCCAGATGGGATGTAACTAAGGCACGCATCACTGTGGCCAGATCTGGCTTCTCAAGGAATGAGCACAGTTGGCACACAAGTTTTAACTGTGCAAAGTCCCTCCTGACCACTGCTGATACCTGGGCCTCCAGGTTCAGCACTGTGTTTAATACCTGTGTCTTCAGGGGGATTGTAACCCCATCCAGCCCATGCTGAATCCCTATTCTTGGTCTACCTTCTGACTGACCAGGAGTACCTCTGTCTTTCTAATAAGTTTCAATTTATTTGCCCCCACCCAATCCATGACTGACAATAGGCACTAGTTTAGGGTCAGGACAGCTTCCTTGGCATTAGGTGGAATGCAGTACTAGAGTTGGGTGTCATCTATATATAGGTGGGACCATACTCCAAAATTCCAGATGACCTTTCCCAGTGGTTTCGTGTATATGTTAAACAACATGGGAGACTAAATGGAACCCTGAGGAACCCCACAGGCCAATGGCCAGGGGTTTGAATAGCACCACCTTTTGGGTATGGTCCTCCATGAAGAACCAGAACACTAATAGTGTATCCCAATCTCATCTCAGTGAGACGACCCAGGATAATACCATGGTCAATGGTACTGAAAGCCATTGAGAAAACCAGGAGAGCTAATAGGGACACATTCCTCTAGCTTTCTGCTGAGGCCATCCACAAGATGGCCAAAGCTGTCTCTGTTTCATAGCCAGGCCTGAAACTAGGATGAAATGGATCTAGATAATCTGTTTCATTCAGAAATCCCTGGAGTTAGGAGACCATCACACGCTCCAAGACCTTATTTTAAAAAAGCGAGATTGGACACTGGCTGATAGTTGTCCGTTATAGAGAAGTTCAGTGATTTTTTTAAAAAAATAAAGGTCTCACAACTGCCTCCTTTAGGTAAGTTGGAACTTTGCTTTGTTCAAAGGAGGCACTGACCACCATTTTCACCCATTCTGCTAGTCCCCCTCTGGCCTGTTTGATCACCCAGGAAGGGCAAGGATCTAGAATACATGTGGTAGCTCTCACCTCTCCAAGGATCCTGTCCACATCCTCAAGATGCAAAAATTGAAAGGTATCCATCAACACTGGACAAAGAGGAGCCAGAGTTACATCCACTGGAACTGTATCAGTAGCAGCATCTAAATCAGAATGGATCTGAGGGACTTTATCTGTAAAGTGCTATGAAAATTCTTCACAGTGAGATGCTGAATGGTCAAGGATGTTTCCTTGCAAACCAGTATGTAGTACCCCTCTGACCACTCAAAATACCTTTTCTGTACTGTTCCTTGCAGATAGAATGGGACAGCAATTAACAATTTCTCTGATGCCTCCACTGCCAGGGAGTAGGCTTTCAAATACACTCTAGTCCATGCTCAGTCAGAACATGGGTTGATATGGTACAGCGCATACTGTATATATTAATGAATAGGTCTAGAAATGTTAGTCAAAAATCTGCACAACAAATTGGGTTGTCAATATAATACTGTGCTATAACTCTCTTTTTTAAAAGAAGAAGTTTTATTCCCTTAGGCAAAAACTGAGGATAACCAAGAGAATAGAAGCATTGACCTTCTTTAATCCTACAGCTCTGTTTCTGGTCCTTTTGAATGCTTGGGCAGGAAAAAGTGGCCAGGTATGGCTCTCCCTCCCTCTCCCCCTGGTGCTGACACTTTTCCTTCTACATAGAATGAACTTTGACTTACTGATGATGATGTGTGATTTCAGCTTTGGATTTCCATTTCAAATCAGACATAAAAAAGCATGAAGGTAAGCATCACAGGTTTTTTCACTTTGGTCAAAGTGGATGTCAGGAGAAACTGCACTCTCAAATCAGACATAAAAGCAACAGATACATACAAAGATATTTATAGTTATCACAGCTATTCAAACAATGATTTTTGTCACTCTGAGCATTGATACAATTTGTACACTGATTGGTTGATGCATGCCATCCACTGGAACGTCTGATTGGACTACTTGTCTTATGGGAAGTTTAAAGAACTATCATTGCTCAGTTATAAGTTTGTTTCTTCTTTCTGGGTTGGCCTTTAGTAGGTATGTAGGGAAAAAGAATGTGGGTAAGGTTCAGATTGTTGGGTGATAATTGTGATAATCCTGCCAGCTCAGATAGATAATGGGTCTGAGCTGGTGAAACAATGGGCAACAATGGATATTGACACAGCTGAATGGATTCAGGTCCAGGCTATTTGGCTGACCACCTCACCTTGTACAAAGCTGCCCAGGCCCTGAGAACTTCAGGAGAGGTCCTTCTCTCTGTCCCACCTCCATCTCAAGCTCAGTTGATGGAAACAAGAGAGAGGACCTTCTTAGTGGCTACCCCTTGACTCCGGGACTCCATGCCCAGGAAAGCCAGAATGCCTCCCTCACTGCTCTTTTCAGCGGCAGGCTAAAACGTTTTTATTCAGACAATCTTTTAAAGAAGAAGGTTTTAAAGATCAAGTTGGGGGTCCTGTGGTTTTTAGCTTTGAATATGTTTTAATGTATTTTGACTGTGACTGTTAAAAATACTATTTAATTCTGTTTTAATGTTTGCATATTCATATATTTTTAAATTATGTGGTCATACTTTTAATGTAAGCCGCTTTGAGTCTCCTTCGAGAGAGATAAAGAGGGGTACAAATAATAATAATAATACTTATTATTATTATTATTATTATTATTATTATTATTATTTCTCAGGAAGGGCAAAGGCAGGGCATTGGGTAACTCTGTAATCTCTTAGTTTGCCTAGGGATTAATTCATTGTTGGGCACACAGGTTTATTATTAGGTTATTACATCTGCTGCCTGAAAGAATGATGTGAATTGCCTTGTGTTCTCCTTGGTATGTGTGTGTGTGATTGTGCAACTGTAGATCTGGAGCAGAGGTTGTCTGTGGATGTTTCCAAGACTGAGTTTCTCGGAGAAAGGTAACCTTTAGATCTGGCCTGCAAAACCCTTACTTGGTAATGGGTTTTGGGATCTTTCGGGGTCCCAGGGTTTTGATATCAGAATCATATCATAATCCATAATTTTGGCCCCAAAACCTGTCCTCAATTTATACATGTGGTAAATTTACATATGATTACATATGGTACCTGATTTTTAAAAATCATAAACACAATAATTCCATTGGTCTAATGGAAGATTTTTGTGTTAATTCCGTCAACTTGTTTGGTCTTAACAACTAATATTTGTTATTTTGTGCAGGCTTCCTATCTCTTCTCAAACTGGCTGATGTCAATAATTAAAGTTGCTTCACTCATCACTAATCACCAGTCTATTCTAAATATAAAATGACTGTTACCACCTGCCAAATACTCCTATTCTCTTAGGCAGTGAATGATATTCTCTATCAAAAATACTGCCCCTTCTGGCAGCCAAATGTTCAAATTTATTAATCAAACCCTCAAGAAAACATCAGCAGAATGGACTATTTTGGTTCAATTATTTTTATTTGCATTCTGGTTTCTGAATAGCTCTATGTTTACATGTAAACTGAATATTCGTTTTGTAATATGAAGACTAAAACAGATGAAAAAGGTTTTTTTTTAAAGAACTTTGCAGACATATTTTGCCTTGCTTATATCAAAAGGTGTTATGATTTTTGAGATTATTAGGAGATTAATGTATGAGGAATTTGCACTTTCTGGACAGCACTTGACTTGGATAAAGTTTGAATTTCTTGAGTTTGTTTCATCATTTTAAATATTTTTCTGTAGAAAATTAATTTTATTTAGGATATTTCAAATAACTACACCATTCTCTTGTGTTTATAGCCCCTGCAGGTTTATATCATCCACAAAATGAATAGTTCATCCATGCATGAAAAGAACTACACTAAGCACATTTAAGCCCCATTAATTTGAATGAGGAATTAATGAGAGGAGATCAGATGCCAAGAACATTTTGTGGTGAACTTGAGAAGAGCCATGTTGGATCAGACCAAAGGCTTACCTAGTCCAATATTTTGTTCACAGAATGGCCAACCAATTATCTCTGGGAAAGTCACAAGCAGAACCTAGTGCTATTGCATTGTCTACTAGTGTGGCCCAGCAACTAATACACAATGACATAACTGAGATGGTGTGTGGCCATCCTGATCAGTAGTCATACTCTGTGAATTTATCTAGTCCCATTTCAAAGCCATCCAAAGTGTCAATAATAACTACATCATATGGCAGAATACGTGGTATGTATAGTAGGCATGTGAATTTTTTTTAAAAAAATGGTTCTAAACTGTGTTCACAAGTAGGGGGTGCTGGCACTTCATTTCTAAAGTCCTTTCTGAATTTTGGGGGTAAAAGTTTTGAAACGTTATGAAACTTCCAAATCTCCGTAAGTACTTCCTTAATGATGGTGATGCATAAGGAAAACATTATTGTTAATGGGGAAATCTGTGTGACTTCTCTGTCCTTCATTTTTTTGAGTTCTCCTTATGAAACTTGCTAAGGTGGTAGAACACATTTACCACTGTTAGCTCACCAAATGTCAGCATGTTTGACTTATCCATGGATTTTTGGCAAATTTCAAAGTTTTTATAAAACACATTTTTAATAATGAAGAAAATCTGTTCCTGTTTTCAAAGTGTTGTTTCCTGTTTCAATGTGTGGTCTTTACTTTGAAAGTCGTTGTTCTACTCCAGAAACTTGAGTTTTGTGGCAGACTCAACCAACAAACAAAGCAAAATGATGATGTCCCTTGAGTTAAGTCAAAGTTTTTCCAGGGTAATAAACTTTTGCCATGTTTTTATGACAAAACCAATTAGAAAATAATATTTATAACCCAAAAACAGACCCCATTAAGGGACATCTAGACCAGGCATGGGTAAACTTCAGCCCTTGGGGAGTTAGGAATTGTGGGAGTTGAAGTCCAAAACACTCAGAGGATCAAAGTTTGCCCATGCCTGATCTCGACTGACCCCCTTCTTCCAGGCAGAAAGGCACAATCCAAACTCTCCTGACGTACAATTAATATGATGCCAGTTGACACACAACCAAGTAATGACAATTTAGCACAGATTTATACTATGATTTACTTCCTTTAGCCCTCTTTGCAGATTCCATGATTTTATTTATTATAAACTGACTAAATGTCATAGCTTGCTACTGCAGCCCAATGCATTCTGGGAAATGTAGTTTAGTGCAGACATGTGGCTTAAATAAAATTACTATAAATGAGGCTCCTATTTCCCTCATTTTTAAAGCTATTGGGGTGAAATATGCTACAATGGTAGAACATATTTTCCACTCTTTGCCTATCATGTTTCACTCATCCATGGATTTTTGGGGAATGTTCAAACTTTTTAAAAACAACCTATTTAGCTATCACCACCAATGCTCCCTCCCTCCTTCATCAGTACTTATTGGCTGGAAAGACATGCCAACAGGTTTGGCTTCACCTCTTAGCAGGGCTTGGCTGCTCTGTGAACTTTAGCTCAGCCACAGCTATAGCCGATACATATCAGAAACTTTAAAACACATCAGCACTTTTAATCTTGTACCCATTACTCTGGCCCGGCCCAGTTTTTATAGTGTCTTGATGTATTGTTTATTGCTGTTGTTTATACTGCTTAACTGTTTTTAATTTGCTTTAGGTATTGTATTGTGTTGTGTTTTGAGGCCTTGGCCTATGTAAGCCACATCGAGTCCTTCGGGAGATGCTAGCGGGGTACAAATAAAGTTATTATTATAATAATAATCAAAGGCTCCTTTTGATTCAAATTCTTAATATTGGGGGGGGGGGGCAGCAAGCAGGCGTTTCAGAACGTGCTTCAAAAGTGCTAACCATCCAAACTAATGTATAGGAGCACTTTCTTTTATCAGTTTTTTCCATCTGTGATTCGTACTCTTCCTTTATTTAGTCAGTTTTCAGATATAAAGTTAAATACATGGTACTGTCCAGTGTGCTACTGTAATGAAAAGATAGGGTCTTTCCTTGTTGAATTAAAAGTGAATAAATAAATCAACAAGCATGTTTGAAACAGCCTCAGATAAAATGAAAACAGTGTCTGTTAATTTTCTTATTTATTTGATCATCTGCTGAAATGATAACTCAGATACCTTGAATGCTATTATTATTATTATTATTATTATTATTATTATTATTATTAACTTTATTTGTACCCCGCTAGCATCTCCCGAAGGACTCGATGCGGCTTACACAGGCCGAAGCCTCAAAACACAATACAATAGAGAACATAACACAACAATAGCAAAGCAAATCAAAACAATAAGCAAAATAACGACAATGGCAATACATCAAGACATTATTAAAAACTGGTTCGGCCGGCGCACTGGGGTACAAGGGTTAAAAGTGCTGAAATGGCAGGAGGCACGTAGGATTAAAAGTGCGGTGTGCAGCGACGATTAGTTATGCTAAGGTGCTACTAGGACTTGGGGTGGGGATTCCTAGTCTGAGAAGGCACAACGGAACAGCCAAGTTTTTAAATTCCTTCTGAAAACGGCTAGAGTAGGGGCCTGTCTGAGATCTTTTGGGAGGGCGTTCCAAAATCGGGGGGCCGCCACAGAAAAGGCCCTGTCCCGTGTCCCCACCAAGCGCGCTTGCGACGTGGGTGGGATCACGAGCAGGGCCTCTCCAGATGACCGGAGCGAGCGTGTGCTAGAATGTGTGTTTTGGTTAAACAAGTACTATAGCATTGCAGCATCCTAGGAGAGAATCTTAAGTACACATTAAATATCAGGCTTCCATAGAACTGAACCATGACAATTAAAGTATTGTCAAATTGCAATAATAGCATGGTATAGATACATTCTAGATGCATGCATAATCTTGCATCTTCAGCACACGCGTAGAACAAGAACTGGATCAGATTTCTATATATGCTTTCTTCCTTCAATCTCCAGGTGGGTGTGGGTGTGAATGTGTGTGTGTAATTATTAAGTGTTAAATATATGAAAAAATAAAATGATTTGAAGGGAGAAATTGTAGTTCAGCAAAAAATTACTTTAGAAACAATCCATTGTCTGCAGACTAGCCCCCTCAGAATAACATTAACACCAATATCTTCCTGCAGACACATATTGCACCAGCACTACACAACTTGCATGGAGAATGACAACAATACAACACTTGTCAATGACTGAGTGTTGTTGTGTAATCCACAAAACTGAATGTACAGCCAAAATATTACAATTTCACTTTTCATTATGAAACTGCAATTGGTAGCATTGCTGTATGCACAACTTCCCTTTCATCACCATCATCAGAATATATTAGTTGTATTCTTTTGAATAATTCACCCAGCATACATAATGTGAGTTATGCATGTGTATCTCACTATCCAGAATGACAATAATAGTTTTCTTTTTCATGCCCAAATTGTGATTTGCACCCCCCAATATGAACCCAAGTTATCTTTTAGGAAGATGCAAGTAAAAAAAAATAATTATTAACTGTATGAATAATAATGCTTGGTGGCATGCATCGCATATTCTATGATGATTAGATAAAAAGTTAAGGAATGATTAGATAAAAATCCAATAGTATTAAGCTTAGTGTTTAGCTGTTTTAAAATAAAAACATGGTGGCAGCTTCTGAAGGGAATATAAATCAAACAGGTTATAATCATTACCTGTAGACTTGAACAGGCATCACTCATAGTATTATATCATGGGTATAGATTACCCTTTTGTGACTTTGACTCACCCAGTTGAGTCTAAGTACTGCAGGAGCTTTAGATGTCTGGGGTTATATTACATCTTGTACATCATTCATGTCAAGTTCCCACATCTGGCTGCCAATGTCTCACAGCTTGCTGCTTCGAGAATTTAATCTTTTGTATCTTATCCCTGCAAGGCAGAACTAGATGGCACATTGGGAGCCGGCGGATTAGTATAACGCTTCAACTGTAGCATACAGTTTAAATCTAGGTTTGGGATGGAATGACATACACAGTTTTATTCACATTTTTGTGAGTATCATCTAAGATAAGTAACGTTTTAAACATATTTATTTCAATAGAATTTAGTGGCATTTCAATCCTTCCTTGCTATGTAACAAATTTGGGGGGAAAAATCTGTTCTTGGTTTGAATGTGTTATTTCCTGTTTAATTTTGCAATACTTACTTTGAGCATAGTTGTTATACTCCAGGAAAATTCATTTTTGTGGCTGCCACAAACTATATTGAAGGCTCAGAGTGGCATTCAATATTGCTGTAGAAAAGCATTGAACCCTGTGTTTTATGGCTCTCCTGCTTTAGTTCCCAATGGAATCTGAGTCTAGATGCTGTCTTACCCTTTGCACTTTATTTTGCATTACCACACTCTTTTCTTTACTTCTTTGTATTCTGGTAATTTGGTTGGCTACTGCACATTCCATAATAGTGTAAGCAAAGTGAGAAAAAGCTAATCATCTACTTATGTCAAAACCATTCATTAAACAGTTTCATTTTCAGGAGAAGAGAACCGTTGTCACTCAGTCATCATATACTACCATATTCACTGGAGAACCTGGTTTATGATATCCTCGTCTCCCACTTGTGGAATTGCATCTGCCCAAGTGTACCCTGTATTCCATTGCCCACTAAATATGTGGTGGGGCATTTGATGACACTGAACATTCAGTTTTGGGAAGATCTTTCATCTCCACATCCACATGATGTAATATCTTGCATATGATAAGCAATTGGAAAGCTAGCAGGTATGCATTTTTAAAAATGGAGAAAAATAAGAGAGTGTTATGCAGTAGAGATCAATTGTTTACCTTTTTTTAAAGGTCATTGGAATAGAAATGTATGGTATCATGATCACTCAAAAACTCTTGCAGAAGCTTTGGAAACAAGTGGATAATGATGTCTGTGAAGCACAGTTCTCATCAGTAAACTGAATGGGCTTAACATGATATTTAAAAAATCTTGGGAGAACCATTGACGTGTGTTCTTCAGTCAAGCCATGGACATTCAAAGGCTTTTACAGCTTAACATAGCTTGTCAATTCTTATGAATTCACAATCTACGGATAATATTAATGGTGATTGTTTGAAACAAACCAATTGTGGTTTAAAGATGTCTTTGTTTCAAACAAAATATGTTTCACATTAAAAACGGTTTGTTGTTTGGACAAATGGCAAATTGCATTATCAAAAATAAAACTTCAAAACTCATCAGTTGCTCCTTCTTCCATACCTTAGCATACACCATTCTTGCAGCTGTGGCAAAGAAGGTAAAGAGCTTTTCCTTATTTTTATCTTTAAAAATGTCTGCCTCGAACATCCCTAATAGATATAATTCTGGTTTTAATGGAATCTCTGTTTTTAGTAATTTTTTGCATTCTGAGTGGATCATTTTCCTTCTTACATGACCACCACATGTGGTAGAAGGACCCCTCATGCATCTTACATTTCCAACAGTTCTTGTTCATTTGTTTATACACTATTCCTAATGTATTAGTATTCCTAATGTATAATTATTTGGAAAAATAAAAGACATTAAGGATATGGATGAACTAACATATTGGCTAAGGCAACATAATGGACGAGCAATAAACCCAACAGATTGGACGGTTTTACAGGAATACATAGAAAGAAAAGACTGGTCAAGCTAAGTGAAATAAGAGAGATAGAAAGAACATACAAGGTGCTTTCTCTCTGAACATAAATAAACACCAAGGAGGGAAGAAGAAAAGAGAGAGAAACAATAGAAATATAGAGGACTTAGTTAAGTAAGAAGAATGGAGGTCACTATAGGGTGTAGGTTTGTGGGCTGTGTTGTAGGTTGGGTTTTCTCTCTCTCTTTTTTTTTTGTTTATGCTTTTTGTTGTTGTAAGACGTTTTTGTGCTCTCCCTCCCCCTTTTTTTCTTTTTCTAAATGTTGTTTTATTGTATACTGTGGCAAAAATCAATAAAAACTATTGAAAAAAACTCATCAGTTGCTGTTGGAAGAAGAAAATGGATATTCATGATATGTCAAGGTCCAGATGTGAACCGAATACAGCTAGAAGCTTCATTTCATTCTAGAATTTTTTAATAAATCAAAAATATTTCTAAAGCATGTTTTTCCATGTTGGGAAATCTTAATGAGAAAACCTTTGGACTGGTAAGAATCTTCATAGTTTGGGTCTTACTCTTCACAAATATCAGGTGTTGCTTTGCACAGAAAACGTTGTGCACAGAATGAACAGAAAATGATATTCCTACATTGAGATAGTATTTCCTTTACAGTAAAATCTGTAATGGAAACTTACTTTGTACAAAATTTAGACATGAATTATTTGCATAGAAAATAACATTTACTATGCAGAAGATACTATTTTCTATTTAGAAAATAACATTTCTACACAGAAAGATTACTTTTCTGTAAAAATGCTGTTTCCTGGTGAGAAAATTATGTTTTCTTTGCAAAAAAAAAATCATGTGCAAATTTTACACAGAATTAGTACAGAACTGCAAACAGGCTTTGGAAATTATGTGGGTTTTAAAATCTTTCTTACAGCAGGAAGGGAAGTGCTAAAATTAAACATGCTTCCTTTGAGAAGAAACTTAGTGAACACTTACATCTATATTTCATTAACATCTATATATAAATTGAAAAGCCAATTGCAAGTGATTGAATTCCTGCAAAATTATTCTTCTTTGGTATGTAGTAATACTAGGAAGGAGAAAGAAGAAGGAGATAGGAGAAAGATATAGCCTGGAGATAGTCAGAAAATATTAAAATAGTAGAGTCATTTACTTCTTACTCTAGCCCTACACACTTGATAACTGTTACCATGTAAAAACAACACATTTCTCCAAAAGAATTGTGAGCCTTACTCTCGCCTCTATATGAAATCATCATCTGAACATGCTAAAGTGTTAATATAAATACTATGATAATCAAATGTCATAATATTATGCAGCATGTGACTCTTAGGAGAGTACAATATACCTGGGTTTGTTTTGTGTGTGTGTGTGTGTGTTTTATCAAATCATAAGCTTTCCATGGTTAAATTACAGTTTTTGTTAGCATTTTGTAGCCTGCCATAGATGTGGATGAAACATCAGGAGAGACTGTTCAACCCTAACAATGCTGGCAAAACTTCTGGGAATGCAAAAACATATAGAGACTCAGATTTGAAAAACAGTAAACAAAAATGTGTGTTATATATCAAATTTAAATACTGACTGCAAATTAGACAACATAGTTGGGAAAACAGGGGTTGATTAAGATTAATAGGATGCATGAATCTAGTTCTACTGACAGGGATATGTGAGAAACTAGATCATGGATTTTTTGCAGATTGTTCCCATACTAGTTTGGCTAGGTGAATTGGACACATTTAGTTTTCCAAGATTTGTACATTTTCCATCAGTAATGGCAATGTCTACAAGACTGTGTCTACACTGGCCACTTAATTCAAGGCCAGTCTAGAACTCAAAACTGGCCCTTAATTTATCATGATAGTGGCCACATCCACAAGGCTGAACCTTTTGTGATGCCACGTACATACAGCCCTGCTGTTCTGTCCTCTTGTTCACCATGTTCCCATTATTACTATTTCTCACCAATCTCAGAGCTTCCAATGAGAGAGCCTGGCTGTTGCAGTTGCTTCTGCTGAAGTCACAATGGGGTGCCTGTGCAATCAGCAAAGAGATGTTAGAGAGACATGCAGACAATCTGTCTCCTTCCCTATGATGATGATCAACACAAGGAGAGGGAGATGGTAATGGTGTGTATGGGCAATGGATAGGGCAAAATGGGACCTATTTCATCTGTTCAGAATGTTAAAAACCCCAAGGATACTCCAGAGTTTCCTGCAAACTACAGAGTATCTCCTGACTTTGCTTACTGCAGAGCAAAATTGTGTTAAGAATTTAAAACACTGGATATTTACTGAAAGTCACTGTGTACCACGAAGACTCCCAATGCCAGATTTATGTGAGTATGCATTTTTTCTTTTTGTAGACATTACCTAAGTATGTACATTGAAATGTGCACTATTACAGAACACAAAGATGTTTTAGGACCTCATCATATGGGGCATTTTCCCGGTCATAGGATGCTGCTGAGACACAGCCAGAACAGAGCCCTCTGGAGCCCATCACATGACACAGGGCTACATTATTATTATTATTATTATTATTATTATTATTATTATTATTATTAAACTTTATTTGTACCCCGCTAGCATCTCCCGAAGGACTCGATGCGGCTTACAAAGGCCAGGCCTCAATACACAACATAACAATACACTTAAAGCCAATTAAAAACAATTAAAGCAGTATTAAAACAACAAAACCACAAGCAATAAACAATACATCAACAAGATAAAACTGGGCCAGGCCAGAGTAGAGGGTACAGGATTAAAAAGTGCTGATGTGACAGGTGATATTATAGGGCAAGTGCAGTGTGCAGTGTGCAGCAGTCTTAAATTCTAATAAAGTGCTTCTGGGACTTGGTATTGGAGATTTCCTAATCGGGAAAGGCACATCGGAACAGCCAGGTCTTCAAATTCTTTCTGAAGACTGCCAATGTAGGGCACTCTCTAAGATCTTTGGGGACAGTGTTCCAGAGACGGGGGGCCACCACGGAAAAGGCCCTGTCTCATGTCCCCACCAAACGTGCTTGTGACACAGGCGGGATCACGAGCAGGGCCTCTCCAGATGAGCGTAATGAACGCGTGGGTTCGTAGACGGAGATGCGGTCACGCAGGTAGGGTGGTCCCAAACCATTCAGGGCTTTGTAGGTAAGCACCTGCACCTTAAATTGGGCTCGGAAGATAAACTTCTGGTGGGGCTTCGTCTCACTCCCATGGCTGCCTCTTGGTAGTGTGTTGAGAGGCTGCCCTGATAACACAAATGACTACTTGCATTCTCATAAACTAAGCCAGTGACAGCATGGGACAAAGCCAGGGGCAGATGGAAAAGTCAATGGAATTGCAAGGGGCTGTCCGACGGTTTCCCCCTCTGCCCCCTCCCACATCCCCAAGGTTATGGATCTCCATCTGATGAGGTCTCTATTCAAATACAATGAGTGAGGGGATATGTTTAAAGAATAAATATTACTTGGAAAAATACAATCAAAATATGCATTTTAAAAACAAAAATAGTGTGTGTGTCAGCAGAAACAGGCATAAAAAGAATAGGGAAGTGGGTGAAGGATGAATGTTTATGAATATAATTTTATTATTGTTATGTGCTTTCAAATAATTTCCAACATATGGTGTTCCTATATCATTATTATCAATGGGTTTTCTTGGCAAATTTGTTCAGAAGGGGGTTGCTCTTGCCTTCCTATGAAGCAAAGAGGATATGATTTGCCAGGCATTAGGCTTCCATTTTGAAACAGAGATCACACCCTACACTCTAATCAGTAGACTACTTTGTCTGTTCACCTAATTATTGATAATGGGACACCTCAAATAGAAAAGGCTACAAATTACCTGTGTTAACATAATATAAGAATAACAGAACTTTCTCTCTCTAGAGGCTGGATTCCAACTCTTGTCAGCACCTAATAACCTAACATGATAGAAAAAAGAATGCTATACAGTGGATATGTGCCAGCAGCAGAACACCTGCTACTGACTATATCCCATGGATAAGTGCGCTGACTCATTGCTTGCAGGTAATAACCCACAGGCAATGAATGTTCCAAAATAGCTTCAGATCTGATTGCTTCGTACAACTTGATCTGATGAGATGGGATGTACACATGCTACACTCTACCACAAGTTCCCAGAAATGTTGATGAACTTACTCTGCTTTCTTCCCCACACCCCTCCTCAATATTTCAATGAAATGTCATTTGCTTCATACAAGCATAGGAGATGGTAGCTTGAATCTTTCATATAATATTACCTTATATAAGTACACAATCTAATTTCCTCTCCACATATTCCTTCTAATATAAACTAGGTCTGAAAAGGACTATGTTATAAAAGCCTCTCTGTGTGTGATGTTAATTCATAGCAATCGATGTATTCTACAAGTTCACTTGCTAGATTTTGAAGATACCTGTACATAGTTGGTGTAACTTACACGTAACTGAGGAAGTTCTCTGTTCCAAGTGACATACTCTCATTAGTAGAAAGTAACTCAACTGAGAGCCTCAAAGTTGTACAATAAGAAGAATGTTAACACGCAACTTATTTTAAGGATTACTTTTGAGTACAATATTAATTTATTCATATAGCCTTCCAAAAGTGCAATACAAGTGTTAACAACCAACTTTTTTTCAAATATGATAAAGAAGTCACCTGGACATTCAGTTCACATGAGAATTGATTTTTTTAAAATATGAATCCCTAGTATGTCTCGGGGAACCATAGGAGGAGAATAGGAAAACTGTGGTCATAGAAACTGAAAGCTGTCAACAATACATTTCAACAGATAAAGGAGAATGTTGAAATAGCAATAACAACAACAATAAAAATTTATTTCTTGCCCACCGCTCCTCAAAGCTCAAGGCAGCTTATAGCATTACTAAAACATAAACAAACACATAATCATTTGAACATATATTATACATATATTAAAATGCATATTAAAATACACAAACAAAAATTAGGCATACATATACTGGAGTTTAAAATTCATTATTAAAAACTTCTCGATAGGTCTGCTGGAAGAGATAGGTCTTCACCTTTATCTTAAATTCTGACAGCTGATCTAGCTGTGGGATATCTACTGACAGGTTGGCCCACAGTTGTGGAGTGGTCAATAAAAAGTCCTCTGATTGGTGGTTGCCAGTTGGGTTTTGGCTACTTGGAGTAACTGCACCCCAGAGGACCGAAGTATGCAGGGCGGATTGTACAGGAGAAGGCAATGCTTTAGGTAATCTGGACGTAAACCAAGCAGGATTTTAAAGGTCAAAATCAACACTTGGTACTTTGCCCAGAAACTAATTGGCAGCCAGTGGAGTGACTTTAGGACAAGTGTAATACGCTCACTCCTGGAGGTTACTGGAATGGAGGAAAGAAAGAAAAAGTCACAAAAGAGAGTCTATCTACCATTGCCAGAGTATTGCCATGGAGACATTGTGAGGTAGACCTTCTCACAACCATAGGGCTTTATAGACAAGGTTGGGTACACTAAAGCCTTTTATGGTTCAGGTTCAGGCTTTTGGATATCCACTAGTACAGACTTGTCCAAGGCTCTGGGATCATCAAGAGAGCCCCTTTTCTCTGTTTCACCTCAAGCACAAATACAGTTGATGGGAATGTGAGAGAAGGCCTTCTTGGTGGCTGCTCCTCAGCTCTAGAACTTTTTATCTAAGGAACCCAGAATGGCCTCCTCCCTACTGACTTTTTTATTCAGCCAGTCTTTTAAAGAACATTAGACCAAACCAGGATGTATTGTGTCATTTTTATGTATTTAAATGGGGTTTAATAGTTTTAATAGTTTAAACTTTTAATTTTAATAGCTTTAGATTTAATTCTATTTTTTATTTATTAATGCATTTACCATGCATTGCTCATGTGTTGGAGGGCCAATGCCTACCTTGTTGTAGTTCAGCATGATAGTAGTGTTGCTACTAGTGGTAGAAGGGAGAAGAGGGCTGCGCAGGTGTTGGAGGAGGAGGAGCAGCAAATCGGATTAGAGAGATAAACATGGCCCCCTCTGATTCCGAAACCTTTGAGGGTTTCTCTGACTGTGAAATGGGGGGTGGGGAGGAAAGCAGGGGAGTTAAGCAGGCTACTTGCGAACAAGAATCTGACACGGAGATTCAAAGGAAACGTATCCGTGATATACTTAGCGCTCCTATGGAGGATGAAGATTTTATGGGCTTTGAAGGGAGTGATGGGACTGAGAGTGACATGGGGGGGGAGGAGGATGATCTTGACTGGACCCATGTAGAGGAGATTAGGGATATCTGTACCCAGCCTATCTCCAGTGATAACTTTGCGGGGTGCACAGAAGAGTGGCAATCAGGGAGCACTTGGCAAGATCTAAGTCTTGACAGACGCTGGCAAAGTTGGAGGGATGGTGGTTTGGGTTCAGCTGCAGGGAATGGGGCAGCTGAGAGTGATGATGAAAAGGTGGGGTGCAGCTCATCTTCTGAGGAGGAATTTTAAGATATAAGTGGGGTTTGTTTCAATGGGTCTTTGCAGAAGGCAAAGTGCCTCTTTTGGGGTGTGAATCTTTGTTCCTGCCACAATTCTCGAGCTTGGGTCCTTGGACTACAGATTCCTGTGTTCCTGTGTTTTCCTCTTGTGATTCGGTGAACGACGACTTCTACTCTACCACTTTTGACTCCGGACCGTTTTGGACAACGCTTTTTTGCTTCTTGGACTAATTCATCTTGCTTGCATCATATTTCGACCTCAGACCGTTTTTGGACTCTGTTTTTGCCTTTACCTAACATGCTTTTGAACATTCTTTGTATTTTTGTGAGTTTTAAGCGGATTGCTTCATATTTCAGTTAAACTGGATTATACGCCAGGATAATCCGGGTTATATTTAAGTTGCTTATTTCACCTTGCTTTTGATACCAACTCTTTATTTGAACCTGAGGCACTGAAGTAAGTGTTTCAAAGACTCTTTTGTGAACAATAAAACTGTGTTTGGACCTTGCATCCTGTGTTTGGCTTTACTGAGGCTTCTGGGTCTTGACACACCTACTTTGTCCCTTCTCGAGCTCTGAGAAGGCATAACTCACAAACATTAAAACAGAATTAAACTAGCTATTATATAAGTACACTTCACATCTCTAGCTTAACTAGGTAGAATTCAGGATCTATATGTTTATGAAATCTGAGTTATATCGTCTTGAAGATAAATTTCATTCTTAAATTCCCAACACATTTTTGAATTTATGAAGTATTTTGTAACATTTGTCCAAGGTGAAATAACACTCCAACTAATATTATTGCTATTTAGCGATTAATGATCACTAGTCTCTATATGAAAGACATTTTACAGGTTTTGTTTGAATTGGTATCTGAACTGGACATTCTGTTAGACAGAGTAAGGCAGCTAGCTACCTCTGACATCAGAGTTTAGGTGGATGAATTGTTAGTTATTTATTCTGCTATTTTCTACTTGTCCTGTTGGCATGTGGTAGAGGTGTCCTGAGGAAAATCCTCATGTATCAAAATAATTTGCTTGGGTTTTGGTTCTGTATTATATTTGCTGCTTTCTTTCAGGCAGCAAAATGTTTTGGGTTGCATAAAACAGCCACAAACTTCAAATTGAGCAGTGACCGTTTCTTAAATTTCTCACCAGACCAGGGAACCAATAAGTAGTAGGGGTAGATATCATTTTGGTCGCACCAGTTTCAGTGGATTCAGGGGATTTGGCTGTTGAATTGCCCAAAAGGAGCCTGGTGAGGGGCAGCCAAAGCCTTAACCAGTACGGATCACAGCAGTAGGATCTTTTTGGCTAATGGGGACTAATGGGGGCTGCATAGCACTCTACCTGAGGCAGAGGCAGCTTGTGAGCAGCCTTGCAAATGAGGCAAGCTGAGGCTACTCCTTTTCTTTCTTCCATGGCAGCCTCCTCTATCCCTTCCAAAAGCCCCACCACCACCATGCCAGCTTGAGGTAAATGGGAACTCATTTTCCCAGCAACACTTTGTGTGACACAGGCATCGAAGAAGACTCTGTGCTCCCTCCTGGTGTATCATGGGATGTGAGGTTTTTCTCAGCCAATCAGACACCTGGTTGACTGTGTCCATTCTCCTCCCCTTTTGTGGCATACTCTTGAGACTTCAGTTCTCAGAACCTCTTGTGGTTGTTTTTATATGGTAAAAATATAAAACAAATTCCCAAAAAACAATGTTTTGGTGAAACGTTCTGAAACTTTACAGGCTTCCAATCATATATGTGGTCTCCAAGTGAGATAATTTTCATGTTGATAGGACTAAAATGGGTAGAGGAATTGGCCTCTAAATTTTCCCAGTTTCCGCCAATTAACCAAATCTTACCAGTATGAAAACGGAATCCCATTCCCAATTTCGGGAAATTCTCAGTAAATGAAATGGAGCGGGGGGGGGGGGGGGGGGAGATAGAAAATAGGACAGGTTTTTGCTGAGTTACACACCCCTTACCAGTAGCAATCCCTGGCAGCATGCCTCCACCAACCAGTGTGCAGATCCTAACTTGCACCAATCAGTACTCAGCATTGTAAAAGTCCATTCTTTTGAATCGCTGTCAAGTCTCTATGAATGTCTGTTGCCTTTATGTCTGATTTGGGAATACCTTCTCTCCTGACATCCATTTTTGGCCAACGTGAATAAGACCTCTTATATTGTCTGATTTGGAACTTCAGAGCCTAGTTATGCAAGAATTCGAACCCATTGTTCAGCAGAGTTGAAATCACATACACTTTCCAAAGGCCTTTGAGTGTGAAAGCAAGGTTTTTTTCTGAAAAAAAAACTCTGAGGAGTGTGTTTGTGTGAGAGTGTGTGTGTAAAAGTTCCTTTCCAACAGTATTGCTGCTTATAAAAAAAGAAAAGCTGGTCTTTAGGAGGTACAGTCTTTGTGATATTCAAATACTCTTTCCTATCAAATGTCTGCATTTTTTTTTTCATTTCTTAGTTTGAGATGGACCTTGTATGAATCTTTCGTATGAATTTTTACTCTTTTCTTAAAAAAAATCTGGTTTGTGTCATTATGATCATAATTTAGCAACATTGTCGTAGTAGGAAGTAGGAAGCTACTATGCAGATAGGTATCCAATTCATAAAAGTGATCTGGGAGATATGAAAGGGTAAAATAAATAGATTTCTCTTACTAAATCCCAGAAAACTTTTAATAAAAGAAAGTTTACCACTAGCTACTGAATTATGAGCTCTATTCTACTGAAATGTTCTAAGGACATAAACTTGGAGTGAAACGGAAGTGCTTTATGGGGTCCTCTGAATCTCCAGATAGAATTATAGCCTCATAAATACAATATATCCCCATTTGATTATATAAAATATGCCACATGAGTCTGCAGGAACTGCATATGAAATACTTCTCTGTTCAGTTCCTATTTATTTGCTTTTACACAGTAAATACTAGGTTAGAAAAAGCACCAAGGTTTTTCATTTCAACCCCATTCATTCTGGAGGCTTAATCTGAATCCCCATAATATTTGCTTTCAATAGGGATCTGCTAAACATCCTGGGAAATTTGGGTCCTTCTGAGATTTGTTATTCGAATTGTTTTGCTTTCCTCTGTGTTCTAGTGGAATCTTTAAATTTACTTCCTTTTTGTGTGAAATCCCACTGAAAAATTCAACTCTTTTATTGAGATTTTCCTTTGAAATTTTTCAGATGACTTTTGACACAAGCATATTGAAATGGACACAAAGCTGTGATAGCAAGTTCAGCTATTTTCTAATATCAGCATATCCAGCAGAACATGTTATGATAGCCAACTCCGGAATGTGGTGTTTACAAGCATAGGTTGGATAACCATCTGCCAGGGGTGATTTAATTGTGTATTTCTGGACTGGATGGCACTTGTGGTCTTTTCCAACTTATGATTCTATGACCCTATGAAGCATCCCTCTGAAATCTATTACAGGTTCATCTGCACTATGAAGTAGCAGTGGTCAGTAGCACCTATCATTTCTCCCTTTTCCAGGACATCATATTGAGCATATGGTGCACAAATGAGTTATGGTCACTTCCCCATAGCTTAGACATTGATATCTATGTCTATGAATTCTAACTTGAGTCACAAAAAAGGGTTTGGGGCATGCATAAAAGACAGTCTTGTGCATATACAGCTATTGAGGGTGCATAACCTCAAACATTGTGAAAAGATGATTGAATGTTATATATAACTTTTCTCATACATGGTCTCCAGGCAGAGAAGCCGATTAAAGTGAGAAAGACCCAACACCTTGCATCAGTTTCTAGTACTGGATACTTCTTTTACTGTGAAGGTTCAAAGCACTGTTTGTTCTGCCAGAGTTAAAATAGATCTATAGAACTAGGTGGAATTTATATCTTTTGGTAATATTGGAATTGATTGTCCCTAGACTACTTTATCTTTCACAGATATTATGAGCATGGTAAAATAAATTACTAAAATCACTCCTTCTTGAATACCTTCTGTCCCATGAATCATGTGATGGCATAATCCTCAAAGCCTCAGGAAACTACTGCCAGTTGTACCTCTCTGCCACATCCTTACTGAATATTCAGAAATCTTAGGCAGCCATTGCTCTTATGTAATTACAGCTAAACTATGTAGAACTAAACTATGTAAACCATGAACACTAATGTCCCCATATGCTTGGCTGCTATTTATATAATCCTTTGTTTAACATGAACCTTTCATAGGATTTTTTTGGGAATTTTCATAGGAATTCCACTGACATTTGAATGGGATGGAAGCAGCCAGCAAGACACAATTACATTGCTTTTTCTGTTTTACATAGAACAATTCTAGGAAGTCTTCAATAGCAGAACAGGCAGATGATAACATGGTACATGTTACAATTGCTCTAAAGATGGATGAAGAATGCTGGAATATAAAAAAAGGACAAGACAGAGCAGGGTGTTCCCAAGGGGAGCTGTATATCAAAACTTGGATATCCCACCTCTGTCTACATTAAGCATATATGTATGTTGTACACGTGAGGCGATGAGGCATTATGGGGAGAATGAGGAATCAAACCTCACAAACTCAGTGTCTTGTAATTCCTGCTTGGAACACACTATCCCTGTCTCTGTGGCGCCTTTATTAATATGTGTTTGTTGCAGGATGCAATCTTTATATGTCTGTGTATATTTCTTCAATGTATAATCCAAACCTGGAGTCAATATGTAGCTTCCAACTTTTCCTCACCAGTTATTTCAATATAATCACAGACTGCTTTCCAGCCATGTAACTTTAATCCTATAACTTGATACAAGACTTTAATATATATGTTGAAACAAATAAATGTTTATTTATGGAATTTTTGCACATAAGCTTATTTGTTACAACACACTTCACTTCAGTTCCACTTGGATATTATTGCAACTGTCTTTCACTCATTTGAATACATACAATTGTTATTTCATAACTTTCAAACAGTTAACTGTTTCTACTCTGCTAAGCTACTTCAAAATACATTTTTCTTCAGCCACCTGGCTGGCTAGCTTATGACTTTTAGTCATTCCCTTCCGTCAATAGTTTGATTGAAATCTTATTCCTCAAAGGAATCTCTGTCTCTCAGTTTTACTTAACTGATAATTTAGACTTATGCTAGTTTTTTCTTTGCTTCAATATAGCAATAGAAACTGCAAACTTAAACAGTGATCCTCTTCGCTCTAGCTCCTGGCTAGAGACTCCCTAATCTTTTAAAATGTTCCCCACTATTATTTATTTATTTATTTAAAACATTTATATTTCGCCCTTCTCACCCTGAAGGGGACTCAGGGCGGAGCACAGCATATATACAGCAAACATTCAATGTCGGGACACAAATTCATGTACACATACATAAACATTAAAAACATTTATCTCAATATTAAAATACACCATTTAAAACTGTCCTATTCATCAGTGTTGAATCTAATTGGCTTGGTAAAATTTCTATTTTTTTAAAAAAATCATTTTTATTGAAGTAAAAAAAATTGAACAACATAAACATATCGACATACAAAACAAACATCCCAGTACACATCTTACTGTAATCTTTCCTATCACTTCTTTATTGCCCTGCCCTGAAAGCTTGGTCCCACAGCCAAGTTTTTACCATCCTTCTAAAGGACAGGAGAGAGGAGGCCGACCTGATCTCACCAGGAAGGGAGCTCCACCCCTTTTCTTGCTACCTACTCTAAAATGGATACATTTCTACTGCAAAGGCTACGTATCCATGGTAATTGTTGGGACTCAGCCTGTGATTGAACCTGAGCCTGTGCTTGAACCTGTGAATGTGTTTCAGTTTCCTGATGTTTCCGTGTCTTATATGGGTACTGAGGAGGGAAATCAGTTCCCTGTTGCTTCTGATATGGGGGATGCTGGAATGGACTATGAGGTGCAAGATGAAGACACTTTGGTCAATGAGTTTCATGCAGACACTGACAGAGATGTTTTGGGCCAAAGATCAGATCCTCATGAGAATGTTCCTGTCAGGCCTTGGGAGAAAGGTTTACTCCGTCCGTCTGTGAGCCCTTCAGATTCTAGTTTGGAAAACAGTCTGACACCTGCTAAAGTTAATGAGGAGTCAGATAAGCAGAGTCAGTGGCTGGAAATTAGCCAGAATCGACAAGAGGCCCAATGTTTACATAGATCCGAAATAATTCATCAATTAAAGTCAAAGACTAGGGGAAAACAAAACCAGTTCTTGGGATGTACGGTTTGCCAGTAGAAAATCTTGTCAAATCAGATATTGTTTGGAAACCTAGCACAAGCCTCATAGAATTCCTGTTCAAGTGATCTTGTCTTCATGGTTTTTTCTAGCCTTTCAAATTAACTAGCAGCGGCTAGTCAATTTGTTCCTGCTTCTTGGTTGATTCCTGTCTGGATTATCAGTGCCTTAGAATACTATTTTATGCTTTTTTAACATTGCTTTTGAATGGTAAGTTTGGGTGCTCTGTCTTCTTCCTGCCATTAAATGCCTTATTGCTTTTTGGAATCTTATCAATCTTTACAAGCATTTATTTTTACTGGCTTTTTTGCTAAGCTTTAATAAAAAGGATTGTTCCTTCACTCATCGTGTGGTGTGTTTATAGTCAGAGAGGCCAAATCTTGTTCTGGAGTGCAACAGTAACACAAAGACCAATCCTATGTAACCAACTCCTGACAGCCCTTGTCACAACATCAACACCAATAAACTTAGACAATAAAACTCCATTATAATTAGCTTTTCTATTACAGCTGCAATAGATAATAGGCTACCAATATCATGTTGCTTCTTTCTGTGAAGATTGTATATTGGTTGCTGTGTAACAATCCACATACTTAAAACAAATTCACACACAGGCATCTTTCAAGCAAACCAAAACCTACAAACAATCTCATGGTGATTGTCCAGTGATGACGGAGACAGGACTGTGAAATCTGGAAGCCCCTAGCTACAGTTTGGCCCATGGGATTCAGTCATTCTAATTTTTTTTGTCGTGTCAGGAGCGACTTGAGAAACTGCAAGTCACTTCTGGTGTGAGAGAATTGGCCGTCTGCAAGGACATTGCCCAGGGGACGCCCGGATGGGTTTTTTTTAATGTTTTGCCATCCTTGTGGGAGGCTTCTCATGTCCCTGCATGGAGAGCTGGAGCTGATAGAGGGTGCTCATCCGCCTCTCCCCGGATTTGAACCTGCAACCTGTTGGTCTTTAATCCTGCCAGCACAGGGATTTAACCCACAGCGCCACCAGGAGCTCCAGTCATTCTAATGCATCTTCAAGACTTACCTTTGGAAGACAATCATACTCAGCCAGGAGTGATTGCCTATGGTGATGATATTCAGCATGGAGATATAAAAAAGACTTTGTAAATATTGTTTCCCAGAAACATTTAGAAGGCTCCTAGGAATAGAGATGCACCATTACAAGTGCCAATTTCAGGTATTAATGCTCAAACCATGAAAACCTAAATTGCAACCAGAAAAGGGTCATGGCTTTTCATTCATGCTTGCTTCCCAATACAGAAAGTTATATTTAAGAACTGATGGATATGGTGCAATTGAGAAAGAATTACTCATGGTGGTACTTTATGCTTTATTTGGAAAGGGAAATGATAAAACCATTGAAACCTTCCAAGTAGCTTACCTACTTGACATTCATTTTGAAAACACCTTCATTTAACAATGTCCATCATAATCAGTTTTAATCTGGATATGACATTTAAAGAGAATGTGCCTTTTATGATATTTATCTCTGTTGTGAGGATATTGCTTTTACCATCATGTGATTGTTTTCATTGCTTTGAAAGTTTGGGAGCAGCCTTTTGTGAAATTATTCAAAAATGCAGAATGTAAATAAAATAATACAAATAATAATAAAGATAAAATTGCATTCCCTTCCTGCTCAATCTTGGCACATGGCTTCCTACAATGCCAGCTTGCTGAATGATGCAAAACCACAAAGGTTTTCCATTTCACAGGGTGAGAAGATTGGTTTTTAATGAAACAAACAAACAAAAAAATCAAAAGTGAGCAGAAAGTTCTGTTTTCTCCTATAAAATAATCCAATATTCCCTGCAACCCAGGTGTTTTGGGGAGGAAAAAGCAAAAATGTGACTACCCAGCCCAAACATACAAAAAGACAAGGAAATTAACAGTACTGATTTAATGATAAATACTCCCAGCCTCAAAAAGAATCAAAGGTCAAATTTGAGCAAATGTGAAAGGGGAGGCAAATGTCACATTCTTCTAGACTGGAAAAAAAACTCAGCCAGTTTTATGGCTACATTAGACTATAATTTTGAAACAGTATGTGAGCTATAGATTGATAACTGCTCTGAGAAACAATGGTAATATTTGCCCCTGAAACATTGCATTTTAGATGGAAATAACTTTGAACAAATTAATATGACTTTTGTTTATTGTTTGAACATAGTATGTTTGATTTAATAATGTCTGCATTTTCATCAGATAAGTTGTACTGAGTAAAATAAATTAGTGACAGTACACTACATCTATCAAGGATAACAAAAACACTGCTGTTTGGAATACTACTAATGTGATTATAACAGAGTATAATTTCGAGATTAGGAGCTATTCTTAATTTACAGTGCAACTCTATATATAATAACCTCACTCTCCCACAATTCTACTGCTCCATATTTTTAATATGTTAATGAAATTTTGTAACTCCAGCAAATAGTCTGTGTGTGTGTGTGATCTATCTATCTATCTATCTATCTATCTATCTATCTATCTATCTATCTATCTATTATTTTACTGTATGGGAGGAGAGCAGTCCTCCTGACATCATTTATATGCCAACATGTTGGCATACAAGCAGCTGGGGATCATTGCAATTTTTTCTAGTCCTTTAGAAGGGACATCTAACAGCATAATAGAAAATAATTCCATTGACATTGCTGCATCCAAACTATATTTGTTCCTAATATTCACTGCAACACAAATTGGTAATTTTCTTTGTATGGGTTTTGCATTTCAATACGAGTTTGTCGCTGAGAGGTGCCAGACCTGCAATGATTTGTGTATGCTGCTTCTATGGTGGTTTAATGTCATCATTGTCGTCATCATCATCATCATCATCATCATCATCATCGGCTCTCACTCATGGCTAAGTATTGCCCTCTAAGGGTAGAGTCTTGACAATATGTCTGTAAGTGACTGTAGAGACCTATTCTTGATCTGCATATTCTTTCTCAGTGGGGACATACATTTCCAGATGGAAGGCAGTCCTGAGAAGAGTTTGCCTTTCTCTTGGCATAATTCTCCCTTTCTTATTTTATTCATGCCTCTTCAAAATCTGTAGCAATGTTGGCAACAGCTGACCTTGAATTAGAATGCACAAGTGCCAGGGCTTCCCATTTCTCTGTGTTTATGCCACATTTTTAAAGGCTAGCTTTAAGCCAATCTTTAAATCTCTTTTGCTGTCCACTGACATTATGTTATCCATTCTTGAGATGAGATAAAGCAGTTTCCCTTAAATTTCTCCCTTAGATTGTGGTGCCCAGAAAAAGACACATTATTCCAGATGTGGTCTGACCAAGGCAGAATGGAGGGGTAGTATGACTTCCCTGGATCTAGACACTATACTCTTTATTTATGCCGGCCAAAATCCTATTGACTTTTTTTGCCACCACCTGACACTGTTGAATCATGTCTAACTTGTCCACAAGGACTCAAAGATCTTTTTCACATGTATTGCTTTTGAGCCAGGCATCCCCCATTCTGTATCTTCGCATTTCATTTTTTTCTGCCTAAGTGGAGTATCTTGCTTTTGCCATTGTTGAACTTCATTTTGTTAGTTTTGGCCCATCTCTCTAAGATCGCTCCTGTCTTCTGGGGTATTAGGTTTCCTTCCCATTTTGGTGTCATTTGCAAACTTGATGATCATGCCTTCTGACCCTTCATCTGAGTCATTAAAAAAGATGTTGATATATTGTTTCTTACTTCTGATCCTCTGTTTCTCTTATCTGTATTGATAAATTAAATCTCCATTATCTATTCATTAATTTCGATCTCCTTTTGGCTGGGGTTTTTGAGGAAGTAAATAATTAAGTAGGTGGTTTACATTCCTTACCTTTTTTTTTCCTGCTTGTATTCTTTATATTATTATCCTCCTCTTCTTTCCACCTTTCTTCTTTTCCTCCTTTCTTTCCGCCCTCTTTGTCCTGGCTTTCTGACGTCCTTTCTTTTATTGTCTGGCACCCTCTTCCACCCTTTTTTCACTCCTACTTCATGACTTCATCCGCCCTTCTCTCAATCCCGTTCCAAATCTTGCGGGATTCGCCTCCTCTCCGATTTCTCTCACGTTATTTATTTATTTATTTCCTTCTCTGTCCTCTTCCACCCTGCATCTTCCGGCTCTCTTCTGCCCTTCTCTTCTTCCTTCTCCACCTTTTCTTTGTTTATTTCTTGCTGCCTCCTCCTAGACTCGTGAGACTACTTTCCAAGTTTCTTTCCCACTCTCCCACTCTCTCTCGCAATGCTAAGTCCCTACTTCCACACTTCTTCTTCCACCATGCAGACTCTCCACCGCCTCTCTCCTCACATGCCTCAGCCTCTAGCTAAAACAATCTTGGATTCAAGGTCAGTCTTCTATTTTTCTTCTTCTTGAAGTTAGAAGTTACTTGCCTTTATTATATTTATCTTTTGCACTTTGCTTTCCCTCTTTGTTTTATTTTTAAACCCGATAGTTAATGTGTATTAGATCTGTAATGCTTTTCCCCTTGAATATTTATTATTTAATCTTTTCTAATTGAGCTGTTATTTTCCCCTCTTGCTCCTCACCTCCGCTATCCTCTATTTTGTCGTCTTCTATCTTCTTCTATCCGCTCAATTTAATTTGAATATTGAATACTTGCACACTTCCTTGTTTGTCTTTATCTTTAAGATTTTTTCAATCTTTCTTCCTTTCTTCCCTCTTTCAGGGTTTCCCAGGTCTGTCTTTCAACTCTTTCCTCTGAGAGAGGAGCCTTAGACCCTCTTCCAATACCTTTCTTTCTTGTATTATATTAAATTTCATTCCTTCTTACCTTAAATTTCCACTCCTTCTTTCTTCTTATGGTTAAAATGTGTGTGGCTGGAGATTTGCAGGCATCTGCCTGCGTACAATCAGGGTGGCTGCCGTACCTTGGAGTCATATACAGGGTCCTTTCAGAGATCTCCTCTTGAGGGGAAGACCTCCTTTTGGACCATCGGCTGACCCCTCTGGTTTTTCTGTTCCCCCTGCCTCAATCCACAGAGGGAAGGGAGCTCTAGCTCTACCCAGACATACCCTGTCACTCACACACTTTGCAGGGCTCTAGTGTGTGCGACTCTCCGCCATGTCCAAGGACCCGGAAGTCAATGATCTTTTCCAGAATCTTGCCGGATATTGATGTGAGGCTGACCAGATGGTAATGGTTTGGGCCGCACTTTTCCTCTTATTTTCTCCCTATCTAGGTACTGCATTTGCCCTCCTCCAATCTGCTGTGACTTTTCTGTTTGATTTAATTGTATTTTTAAATTGTTTTCATTTTATGTTCTGTTTTTAGGCATCTTGTGCTATGTGCAAGCCACCCCAAATTCCTTCAGGGAGATGGTGGTGAAATACAATTATTATTATTATTATTATTATTATTATTATTATTATTATTATTTTGAAGATGTATGCCATGATTTGTTGGGCCATAAATGGCCTTTTTGGCTTTAAACAATTCCTGTGCATTATGTGTATATTCTGTGAAATAAAGTCCTTAGGAGTTATAGAAGGAAGGAAAGAGAGACAAAATTTCTCCAGCCCTCCTATCATATTTTCCCAGTACATTTAAGGCTAATTTTTAGGTCTATCAAAATTAACAATTTGAAATAGGGAAAAAAACTTAAGTAGATATGAATGTGAGAAGTCAAATATGTAGATTTAAACAACCCAAATTGCATTCAAGGAACTGCAGTGATTTTGTGCACTTCTACACTTGGAACAGCAGTGCTTCAAATTAATATTGAGAAAAGTAAAATAGATAAAGAATTAGTTCTTGGAAGTTGTTTAACACATGATTAGAAACACAGTCACACTACTGGGTTCATTGTTGCAGAAAATATCAGAATAAGAATGTCTCACCATCGCTGTAAATAATGGCATGTAATTGGAAGGAAAGATTAAGTAGTATTTAGACCATTGCAAATTGTTCCAGTACTGTGGAACTGAGGTCTAACAGCAAAATAGAAAGCAGTTCCATTTTTATCACTGCGTCAGTACTATCTTTGTTCTCAATATTCACTGCAACACATATTGACAATTTCCTTTACATTCACTAATTCCAAAACAACATCTTTCCTAAGCAGAGAGGGCCATAAAAAGGGATGCAAAACATTCAAAAATATGTTGTGTTTATGTGCCTAAATACAGAGTAGGAAAAATGAAATGAGGTTTGCTGAGAATGGCTTGGAATAGATTTAAACAATGCTAAACATGAGCACTGGCATGTGGGAGCTGAGGCCATAAAGCTCTTGGCTCAAATGCATTACAGGATAACGACACTCAGTTCTGTTTTCAGAGGCTGAATGTTTGGAGACTTTAGAATAAAATAGGGGAGATAAAACTGTGCATATGAATAAGCAAGGCTTTTAGTTTTTTCCTTTGTTTTTTTTCTTCAGTAAGGATGTGCATAAACTATTATTCTTCCACAGAAAGGTCTGCCTTTCTGCATTCTCTTAGCATTTTCCCTTTCACTTATCTGTTCCTTATCATGCATATGTGTTATATCTGTTCTCTAACTTGCATAGTGTTCCTGATCATGAATATCTATTATTTATTCCTTATCGTGTGTAGTGGAATTATTATTGTACTTTAGACATGCATTAGTCTCCACATGAGATTTCAAAATACTTCATTTTCTGGTGTAGGTCAGATCTGTGTATCTTTTTCTGAGCAAAACAAACTAAATATGACCTACTAGCATTCATTCAATCTGCCCAATCCTAAATTGTGCACCGTTTTACCCACACAAAATCACAGGTTACCATAGATGTAACAAACAGCAGAAAATCATAGCTTCAAAAGACTTGTAACTCAATTCTAGTCATGAGTTCACTGGAAATTGATCCTAGGTTCAGTAAAGCATCTTATTCTTAGTAATACTATTTGTAAAAAAAAAAAAAAAAAAGGAAAAAGCCTATCTTTGGAATCACTATGAAATCTCTAGAAGTTCCCACATGCATCATCATCATTATTATATTAAAAGTAGATTTATTTATCCTCACAGCCTTGGTTGGAAATTCAGAAAAGGATTTGTTCTTTATGGAGAATGTTCTGAACCTATAAGGCAGTGGTTCCTAACCCAGCGGTGAGCTGAAAGAACAAAAATCTGATCTCCTTCCTCCTTATTTATTTATTTCTGCTCTTTTCCATACAGCTGACCAGCCCCACCCCTTTTGGTACCAATGTTGAAGAGTGACTCCTGGTCAAAATGGTCCCTGGTCAAGTGGACCCTGGTCAAGTAGACCCTGGTCAAAGTAGGCCCTGATAAAAAAAAAGTTGGGAAAGCAATGCTATAAGGAATGCAGAATTGGACAGTTCATAGGACATCTGCAAGTATTCAATATATCCCAATCCTGACCCCGTTATTTCTGCCATTAATATCTCCCATATTTCTCAAAAGACCAACACTCCCCCCTCCTTAAAAAACACAAAAATCACCCAACCATGTCTTATTTTAAATCCACAAGATGTACCATGGTTATTTGGCAGTTTGAACACTTAAAGTTTGCTCTCTTTTCTTTGGATCCTTAGGCATCTGAATTAAGCTGGATATCTCATTTTCAGAGAGTTGGCATCCCACACAGTAGTATTAATATTTACAAAATCAAAACAAAATTTCACACTGCAGGAAACAGGCAAACTGTAGACTGACTGTGAGGGTCCTCTTTTTTGTCTTAAATCTCAAAGTCTTTTTTCTTTACAAAGAGAGGTATCACTAAAAAAGCTAACTTTAGCATTAATTGTTATTTTTCTATTGGAGATGACTTACAAGGGATACATGATAGCTTCAAAGGTACCTCTCACCCTAATTCATTTCCACCTTCTAGCAACATACCTCTTTTTAAAAAAACACCTTTCTTTTCAGAAGGTCATAGTGCCATGCATCCTTCTGTACAAAGGAATTTGTTCTCTGGAGCACTGAAATGAAAATAAGGTTTCTGCTTTTCACTTCAGTGCATCTCATGGCTCAGAGGAATTAGCCTGCATCTTCAAATAATTCTCCCAAAGTCCTACCAAGGATATTTGGCTATAGAAAAACGCAGTACATGCTGCCCAATAGACCCAATAAAGCCCCCAGTAAAAGCACCATCTTTCTCCTCAGGGGCCACGAAAATGACATGTTATCATGAGACACCCACACAGCTACACTTGTTATTCTACCTGAACATTCTCTTATCCTTAACACATTTGGCAAGAACTAGGCTGAAGCTGTAAATATAAAGATGGATGCACCTGAACATGTAATGGTCTCACTAAAGGCCATTGCTCATTTCTGCTTCTTTCAAAACAGTTGCAGCTTCTTCTCAGGCTGTTGTTCAATGCTAAGAAAGAAAGTTTTGAAAACTTGTAACTGCTGATGGGAAAAAAAGAAAAGAATAACAAAATAAAGGATAAAAAACATGAGATGTTTGTATTGTGCTTAAGGGCTTCCCCCTCCTCATTAATGCCAGCGTGCAAAAGATCCCTGCTGAGATATTCATCAGTTTTCTAGAAACTGTTATTTTTCCTGACTTAAAGTTTCCAGATATTTTGTACAAAGAGGAATAATAAATTCACCTTGAAATTTAGCCAATTGTATAACATATTGCAGAAATACACATACATGACCTGATAAATAAAATGAGAAACCAAATTCTTTATACATTTCAAACCCCTCCTACTGAATAAACCCCCCAGAATCAGCTAGCATGCATACACTTTTTGGTTACAGTTGCTGACAATTTAACTTCTGGTTTATAGAAAAAATATGTGAGCATCACCTGTAGTCAACATACCCTACAGTAAATGTGGTTGATAAAAAAAGTTTCAAAAGACTTTACAAAACTGGGTGTGTGTGTGTGTGCTGGCATTTCATTTCTAAAGTATTTACCAAGTATCATTGGTAAAAAAAGAGACAATGTTACTGTAATGAGAGTAACGAAATTTCGTTACTTTTTCATTATAGTAAATGCACAAGTGGGAAACCATAGGTGCTCCTTTCTCCCTCCATTTATAGCTATTGGGGTGACACTACAATGGTAGAACATGTGCCCCATGTTAGCCCATTGAATTTCAGGACGTTTCACTTATCCACTGATTTTTGGGGAATTGTCAAAGTTTTTATAAACAACTATCTCCTTGAATTTACTATACAATGACACAAAATAACAGGGGATCACCCCCCCCCCCAACTTGCAGAAATATTCATACATCTGATTTTAAAGAATTTTTTAAGGTTTTTTTTTTTAAAACAACTTAAAAAAGCCACAACAGCTATTTCATTGAATGTCTCTCATTTTAACCAATAGAACTTCCATTCCATAGGGATTTCTTCCCAAACCAGCACAGAGATTTACTTATTACAAGCCCTCCTCTTTGCAGATTCAACAGTGTATTGGAACTCTGACTGGCTGCCTTAACCTGATTGGGACTTTCTGATACTGAGCTGAATTTTGGGAAATGTAGTTTAGGGCAAGGCCTTTTGAATTCTGTGCCACGGGGGTCTTCTTCTTCCCAAACTACATTTCCTAGTTTCTTTCTTAGTCTCTTTCCCAGTGAACCCTGCTTTCTCCCTGCTGCTTCCCTCTTTTAATGGTGAGAGGCCATTAATTTAAAGAGGAATAACAGCCTTTTTGGGTTTGCTTTGCTTGCTTGCACTGAATATAAAACTGACTTTGGGAAACATATATAGGGTAACTTTAGATTCTTACATTTTTGGTGTGAGCCATGCCGACATGTCGTATATTGCATTGTAAGTACAAATTTAACAAATTTAATCCATCATACAACAGCTAACAAAAAATTATACACCCCCAATCGAGACATTCCCTCTATGTCTCATCACAAATATAGTGTCTTGCAGTTAAGAGTTAGACTGTCAAAGAATTCAATTCATTTACATGATGATGTGTGTCCATTTTGATGTAGTTCTACACTAGGAGCCTCCTTGTATAAACACAGAGAACTAAGGTGTATTTTTATATATTGTCCATGTATGTTTTGGAATATATGGACACAATAATGACCATAATCTTTTTGGTATTTTTGCACATGTGTTCATTCACTCACATATGTGGTTGCATTTTATTTGGCCCTATCATGTTCCTATTCAGATTGCATTTGCTGGGACAAAATTCTTCAGTGTAGCTGTACAGTCTTTGACACTGAGCAACTGCGTATCAGTTTACGGCTTGATTTATTGAGATTACAGAAACAGCAAGCATATTCACAGATACATAATTTGTTGTATAATACCAGGATTCAGCAAAAGACTGGTGTAACTCAGCCATCATTTAACATCATGCATGTAGATACACAATATACAAAAATAATATAGGCTTTCAGCTTATGTTTTGATTATCTCTGCCTAGGATGTGAAGTTCAGTGAGTTGCATGCTTGCCTTGCAGAATTTCATTTTTCAGAAAGTAAAAGAAGAAATAAGAAGACAACTACTGCCGCTCCTTGATGTGCACTGAAGTTTGGTACCAAAATTCATGGATTCTCATGTCCCATTGACGAGTGATTTCAGCTAATTGTGAAAAGCAGGTTTGAGCCTGGCATGCTTCACTACTTCCAGTGAGCCAGATTCAAGACACAAACCAAGTGTGAAGGCAACAAGCAGAAGTTTATTCAATCTGGCCAAATAGGATGTTAATACAGAATCTGTGCTCAAAAAGCACTAACATAAAGTATACAGAGACGTACAGAACATTTCATCCACTTTGACAGCTATTCAAAATACCTTCGCCCTCCCTGATTGAGTGGAAAGCCAACTACAAGAAGAGAGCTCCAGGTGGTAAGAGCTCTTTGAAACCAGAAAAGATTATTGTAGAAGGTTGTGAACTTTGCTTTGTTGCAGCTTTTACGCAGCAGTCACCTCTCAGGAATGTTTTAGCTATTGTTTCCTGCCCAGGGGGTGGTTGTAATATCTATTTATTTCTTTATTTACCAGATTTATATCCCACCCTTCTCACTCTGAAGAGGACACAGGGCACAATTTGATGCCTTGAGGGCATATAAGAATAAAATAACATAATCATTAAAATCACATGATTAAAACATATCAAATTAAAACAAACATAAAATCACATAGTCTAGAAACATAAGCCAGGAGCCATTCCAATTGCCATTTGAATTGTTCATTATTGCACTGAGACATCATTGTTGCACTAGGAGTCATTAGATGGTCTTAGAGACCCCTCCGGCTACAGCCTCTTCCAAACTATGTGTACATTATAGAAGTTTGGTTGAAATTTTCAGTAACACTATCAGAAGTATTTACTTAATCCTTGAACTGTTCAAATGCTACTAAGGGGAGAGAAGCACATGGTCTAAGTATGGTGTTCTTAAAGGTTTAACAGACCTAAATGTGATTTGTTTGTTTGCTTTGTAATTTCCATAATGAATCCACTTCACTGAAAATGTTATTAGCAAGGTATTTCAACATGTTTGCACACTGATGTTTTTGCAGCCACTTCAGGAGCCAAAAAAGCACAACACCAACTATTGTTTTTTGCCCAGTTTGGGATTACAGACATTAAAGAATGTATTACATTCATATGAATCTTGCTTGGGCTGCCTGCCATGAGATCCATCTGGAAGAATGGATAGGTGCCCACTCAAGAGTCAGTAGGACTCTTGCCATTAGCCAGAGGTGCCAGGTAGAAAAAGGCAAATTGTTAGACCTGCAAAACAGTGTTTAGGTCATCTATTCAAGAGAAACAGAAAAAGAAAGTCAATTTTTCTGGCATCCCACCCTCATTGATCTAGCATGCATTCTTGCATTTACTGACACCTGTGCATAGTTGATTGCCAAAAAAAAAAAAATCCAAGAAAGTATTGACACATGTGGGGAGAATGATGTGAAGAATAGAAGATTCTAATATATTTTGTAAGTCTTTCTACATAAATACATTGTTCTGTGGTGTCTAGTTAGGAATAACATCTTAATAATGCAACATTTGAATCTAATGATCACAGTCACTTTGTCCATTTCAGCGGTTTCCTGTGTAATGGTCTGTACAGCAAAACAAATAGACCAAGAGATTCTGTGCTATGGAGAGATGCTTGAACAAGGTGGTAGAACTACTGGGGAAACTAATGAAAACTAAGTAATCACTAAAGGAGCTTACAATTCTTATTCAGTTATGAGAAATGGAATTGCTTCATTTGTAATCATTTCCTCTATATGAAAATTATAGAGCATATAGTGGGCAAACTGAACAAATGCTGTGAAAACCTGTTACATTGGCATAATTTTTGGTAACTGGTAGAGATCCCTATTTTGGCTGAGTGCATGACCAAGCTTATCCAGTATTTCTGAGAGTTTCCAGCATAAATTGTAACTTGAACTAAACATAGCTATCACATACATTTTCCAGTGACACTACTTCATCAGCTTTGTTGGAAGGTCTTAGCATACAAATGTGTTTAATCTCCTCCAAAGTCCCACCCATTTTAAACAACTTCAAGCATTTTTGTGATATTGATTCTAGTGTGCATTTTCCCTGAAGGCATCATATACACTGTCCTCAAAGGTTTTGAAATGCTCCTATCTATGCTGAAGATATGTCATTAAAGAGAGAATTCAATATTCCTCCTAGAGCCCTTCCACACAGCCCTATATCCCAGAATATCAAAGCAGAAAATTCCACATTATCTGAGTGTGGACTCTTATAACCCAGTTCAAAACAGATGTTGTGGGATTTTCTGCCTTGATATTCTGGGATATAGGGCAGTGTGGAAAGGCCCCAATATGCATTTCAATCTGGTTTTAGATCTGGCTATGGAACATAGACAGCTTTAGTTGAATGATCCAAGCTGGGAGCTGGAGAGGAGGAATGTGTGTCCCTTTTGATTCTATTGGACCCTTCAGAGGCTTTCAGTAACATTCACCATGGCATCCTTCTGAGCTGTCTCACTGAAATTGTGTGTGTGTGTGGGGGGGGGGGGGGATGGGGGTAAAACAGTGCTTCCAATTCTTCCTGGAGGGGCAAACCCAGAAGATAGCGCTGGGAGGTTCCTGTTCAGGCCTCTCCGGTTCCTCAGGACCATGTTTTGTCCCCATGATATTTAACACATGCATGTACTATTTTGGAGTGTTGTAGTCTGATGCCATCTATATGCAGATGACACCCACTCCTTTCCACCTCAAGACAAGGAAGCTGTCCTGGTAATGATAAACAAATTGAAACCTAATCCAGAAAATGCAGCAATGTGTCCGGTCAGTTAGAAGGCAAATCAGAGCATAGGAGTTTATAATGTATTAGATGGGTTATAGTCCCTCTGAAGACAAAGGTCTGTAGTTTTGGTGTACTCCTGGACTAAGTGTTGAATTTGGAGACCCAGATTTCTGTGATGGCCAAGAGTGTCTTCACAAATTAAAACGCTGTACACCAGCTGTGTCTGTTTCTTGAGATGCCAGATCTAGGCATGGTGGTACATACCTTACCTACATGCCTTTTAGATTACTGGTATATGCTCTACTTGGGACTTCCTTTGCAGGGGTGTTCAGAAACTTCAGGTTGTCCAAAGAGCTGCTCCCAGACTGGGAACTACGGCTGGCTACATGGAGCACATGGCTTTTTTTGTTGCAATAGTTCCACTGGCTCTCAGTTTGTTTTTGGGCACAATTCAAAGTGCTGCTTATGACCTATATTTTTTCTGAACATATCTGCCTAGGCTCTGATATCACCAGGAGAGGCCCTTCTTTCAGGACCCTTCTATACAGTTTTATAAAATCCACATTATCTTCTTTGAACTGGATTATATAACAGTATAGACTAAAATAATTCAGTTCAAATCAGATAATGTGGATTTTCTGCTTTGGTAACCTGGATTCTCTGGCAATGTAGAAGTGTCCACAGTTCCACTACATTCACAAGCACAATTTGTAGGGACAAAGAAGAGGGCCTTCTTAGTCACTGACCCTGGCTCTAGACCTCCCCTCCTACGGAGGTCAGAATGGTCCTCTTCTCACTATACTCTCAGTGATAGACTAAGGACCACTTCACACAGCCCTTTTGGGCTGTGCTGTTATGCCAGCAGTTGCCGGTGAACGGGAAGGCACACCAGGAGGCTTGTGGTGCTCCATGCTCTCTCCCTCTTTTCCCCATCGTATAGTGGGATGGGACAGGGTGCTTTTGCACCCTGTCTCTGTCCTCATCAGATGGGAGAAAGAGTGGCAATACAGATTGCCCCTCAGCCCTTTTCCCCATCATATCGGAAAAAAGGGTAGGAAAATGCAGGTAGCTCCATCAGAGCTACCCAAAACGCACTTTCCTCTCCTTGGTGGTGGAGGAAATGTCCCCTCCAGTTTGGGAGGAATGTGGGAGGGGTCTTCCATGCATCGTCTGATGGTGATCGGCAGGCTCCATCCAAACCGTGAATAAAAGTGGCAAAACAGGGCTATTTTGCACCGTGTGCAGAGATCCCAAAACATTTTTATTCAGAAAGCTTTTAAAGCAAGTGGTTTGTTTAAAAATTGGGAACAAGGAGTATATCATGGGTTTAGTAATTGTTTTTAGTGGTTTGTACTTGCTTTGTTTATTTTTCTTAATAATTGTAATATTTAATTCTATTTTTACATTTATATTTAGTCTATTTTTTTAAAAAATGTCTTTATTAGAATTTTGCTTACAGATATTTTAAAAAAACAAAGAAAGTTGGGGAGGGGAATAGGGGCTGGTTAATGAGGGATGGGACGAGAGAGGGGAGGGGTTGGGGGTATGAATTGGGGCGTATGAGGTAGGGCAGCGGGGAGAGAACGTGGGGATGGGAAAACACAAAACCCACTGCAGTAGAATAATAAGAGAAAGAAAAAGAAAAAGAAGAAGAGGGAAAAAAGGAAACCGCACACACAAGAATATACTTGGAAATAAAAGTAGTGCTGACTTCCACACTTGTCTTCCCTGTGTCTTGATTGTCTTTCTCTGTCTCAATTTAGATTATTTACATTAGGTTGCTTCTCTTTTTTATTGCTTCATTGATCTGGAACCTAAATTTTCCCATCTTGTCTTGTAGTTTAGGGCCATTGTGAGCTTTGTTGAGCCTTCATATAGTCTTTATATAATGTCCAGTTGGTCGGTTTCAGAGGTTTTCCCCCTGAATCTCTTAATTAGAAGGTCAACATATCCATGTTCATTATTTCCCATAGTTTGTTCTCCCAGTCTTCTTTTGTTGCCATTTCTTTCAATTTCCATTTCCTTGCAAGCACAATCCAAGCGGCAGTGGTCAAGTAGGTGAACAATTTGTCTTTATTTTTGTCCAATTCAATGTCTTCATCTGTGATTCCAAGTAAGAAATATTCTGGTTTAAGCTGTATTGTAGTTTGTAAGATCTTCTGTTTGGCTTCTTGAATAATTTTCCAATATTTTCTTACTTTGGGCACGTCCACCACATGTGGTATAGCGTTCCCACCTGCATTTCACATTTCCAGCATTTATTTTGTAGGATTTTTTTTTTACATTAGGCCTAATTTCTGCGGAGTGATGTACCAGCAGAACATCTTGTTCCAATTTTATTTTAGTTTAATTTAATTATGTAAGTGTATTTTAATTTTACCTTCCAAATCTGTTCCCATTTCCTCAGATTTATCAATCTTCCTACATTCCTGGACCATTTCCCCATGCATTCTTTTATTAGTTCAGTCTCTGTAGACCATTCTAACAATTTGGAGTAGATCTTAGTTATGTTTTTCTTGTCGTTTTGAATTAAGGGTTCCCAGAAGTCATCTTTTTCAATGAAACCTACTCGTGAGTCTTTTTTAAAGTACTCCCTTAATTGTAGGTATTGGAACCATGATACATTCCTATATCATGATGATATCTCTTCTTGTGGTTTTAGTTGAACCTTTCCTTCTTTCTTTATTAAGATATCCTTGTAAGTGGGCCATTCAATCCATCCTAAGAATCTCCTTTGACCTCCTTCTAGTGTAGAAATCCATGTTGGTGTTTTTAAATAAAAGTTCTTCTTGTACTTCTCCCAAATTCTTATAAGTGCTGATCTTATAAAATGATTTTTGAAGTTTCTATTTTTGTTTTCATGCACCAGAGGTACCCATGCCATCCAACTCTTAGAACAAACTCCTCAAGTACTAATACTTTTTCTCTTTTAAGTATAAATTGTTTTTAAGATTGTGTGATGCTTTAGGTCCCAGTCCTAGGAGATATGTGTTGTAAAATAAATCTTGTTGGTGTTGTTCCTGATAGTTTAGTTTTGATCAGTGAGCAGACAGCTGTGAATCCCTCTTCTATGCAATTGATGCAAACCAAGCTATCAGTCCTAATTGCTATATTTTGGTGAATAAATGGTGACCCAAATTATGGTGGAGTAAAGAGCACATAGTAAATCAACATTTCCATTCTTTTCTCAGGCCCCTTCTACATTTCCATATAATCCAGATTATCAAATCCGATAACCCATATTATCTGCTTTGAACCTAATTATATGAATATACAGTCATATAATCCAGTTCAAAGTAGATAATCTGGATTTTATATGGCAGTGTAGAAGGGGAATCAGTGTTTGCCAACTCAATCCCTTGTAGCCTCTCAAAATAATATTGTATTTGCTTCATCTTCACTGACTTTATCATTCTTGAAAATAACCTAGAAATGATGGAGGACATAGCACAAACCTATTTGATGCCGCAGCAGAGGTAGAGTACACACTAAAATCTTTACAGAGCTAAGACTTGAAATCTCTGTGCTGAGCAAGTCATTAGTGTTCTGAATAAAAATAGCTGAGCCAATTAATAGAATAAATGTTTTCCTCATTATTTTTTCCGAACATGGGCACAAAATGCTAGATTGAGCCTTGGGGAACAATTTTTTATGAGTGTTAAAAAACCCTATTCTGATGCTGTTTTTAAATGACAACATAATATGTTATGGATCATTTAGTGTGTGTGTGTGTGTGTGTGTGTGTGTGATTCTCATTCTCTCCCTGTCCCACCACCAAATATATGAAATACACTGTTCAGGGATGAAAAAGGTACATGCTGCTATTTCCATGTGTTGCAATCCTTGCCTTTGACAGTTGGCAACAAGCAAATATCAGTCAAACATAAATGATCAAGCAGACACTTTCCTAAATATAGGTATTGTCACTCAAAGGTATTAGCACCAAAAAGTAAATTAATGCTACTAATCCCTAGGTATAGATAAACAATCTAAATGTTAAACTTAGAACATAAACAAAATATAAAAGGCCCACAGCTAAAAGAAATCCTTGACATGTGATGTTGATGTTAGATGCAAATTAGGCTCTTCCTATCTGCCCCAAATTACACCAATGTAGTGTCAATTTGACAGGGGCTGACATCACTTTTTAATTGGGCCTGTGTTATTACTGGCAATACTGTTCCTTTATTCATGCTGTAACACCAAGTATCATTTTCCCCCATCCTTGTACCTAGAGGCTTGTGTTTCATATCTTGTTCCAGACTTTTACATTCCTTAATCCCAACCCTTGCATTTAGGCCTTGCTTCTGGCACCCCATTACAAACACAAAAGAAACTAAGAAGAGGTATATATCAATTTTGAAATCAAAATTGCTTCAGCAAGATAGACTTATCTTCTCTATCACTATTTTTGGCAAGGCTATAATTCAGTTATTCAGATATTTGTTCTGGCTGAGTTTAACAGTCTGCATGGATGATAGCAAAGGGGAAAGCAAGTTCAAAATATTAGGGGAAAAATATAAAAGAAAAATCAAAATGCTCAGTAGAGAGTCTTCTCAGTGAATTGGAAAACTAAATCTATGCTGATGTGAGTGTGCATTTATTTAAGAAACTAAATTTTTTATTAAACCTGCCACAAGCATTGGGGGAATCAAGACATCAGATCAGCATTTATTTTTCAATGTGTAGCAAGAAACATAGAGCCAAGCTTTTGGGTGGTATAAGGTTCATGTTAGTCTTTCTTTCTTTCTTTAAGAGGTTGAGCCATATTGGGCAAATCTATACCAACCTCTTTTTTTCATAACCAATCCAGTGTGCTGGATCCTGGACCAGCCCCCAAAAGAGTCCCCACAGGGATTCCCCCAACCATCATAGAGGCAGGAAGAAATCCCCAACATCCAGCAGCACTAAAAGCAGCCACTGTACCTATTCTCACCTCCACCTGTGTGTCACGTTGCTCTCTAGCAGCAACATAAGACCTGCTTGTTCCCCATTGCTGTTCTTAACATCAGTCATAGAAATGGGCTGAAGAGGGAGGAGGAAGGGAAGGAGGAGAGGAGGAAATCCTGCTGCTCTCCTCCTTCCCATCCCATAACCCCAGCTAACATAAGGGAAGTAATGGCAAATAAATAGGTCCTGTGTCATGGCCAGAAACTTCCATGACATGGAGGTCAGAGGAGAAAGGGGACTACCATTCAGTCTCCCTGGTCTACCTGAGCCCAGGGAATGTAGAATTGCAATCGAGACATTTGTAGCCAATTCCATTTGAGAAATGGCTCAATTGGACCCACTGGTTATAAATTGGAGGAAAGCCCAAGTTCCAATGCAAAATTTGGGCTTTCCTTTGACTTTTTGGTCCAGTGAAGCACAGCCATACTAAGATGGCCCTGCCCCACGGATCTCCCCCATACAATGTTTGGCCACTGTGGGGCTGATTTTAATCTCTCCCAGACTACATGGTCAGTGTAGATGGACCTATGTGACAATGGGGCAATGGTAAAGTGGGAACTACTTTGGCCTAGAGTGCACCAGGCCTTGTCTCCATTCCACCACCATGTGACGGGAACATGGGAGAGTACTTTCACTGTGGCTCCTCCCAGACTTTGGAATGGTTTTTGTAGAGAGGTATCAGTGGTGTCCTTTCATGGCAGCCAAAGACAGATTTGTTTTGACAACCCTTTTGGAACTGACTGCTCGTGCTGTGCTTTCTGTATTGCTTACTTTTTTTTTTTTACTATATTAATATTGTAATTGATTGAGTTTAAACTTTTGCATTTTTAAAGCGATGTAAACCTTCAATAAATTCCAGGTCTGGTGAAATTATTATTTATTTATTTATTTCGAGGTTTTATATACCGACTCTCTCACCTTCAAAGAAGGATTCGGACCGGTTCACAACATGTGTTAACATACAAAGAATATACAATAACAACACAATGCCACTTCATTACAAGATTAAAATATCAGCACCATACACATTAAAACATTATCATCACAGTTAAAAGAGCCAAATCGTCCAACACCATCATAATCCCATTCATCCTCCTCCTTTCATGTGGGCAAAGAATTAAATCAGTTGTCAAATGCCACGTTCCACAACCAGGTCTTTGTTAGTTTCCTGAACGTCATGAGGGAGGGGGCAGTTCTGATCTCTAATGGCAGGGAGTTCCAAAGTTGAGGGGCCACCATCGAAAAGGCCCTGTCCCTTGTCCCCACCAGCCGTGCTTGTGCAGGCGGTGGGACCGAGAGCAGGCCCCCTCCAGACGATCTTAGTGGTCTTGATGGTTCGTAGGGGAGAATACGTTCAGAGAGGTAAACAGGGCCAGAGTCGTTTAGGGCTTTATAGGTTCACACCAGCAGTTTGAATTGTGCTTGGAAGCTAATCAGCAGCCAGTGGAGTTCGAGTAACAGCGGAGTGGTGTGCTCCCTGTACCCAGCACCTGTTAGTAATCTGGCTGCCGTGCGTTGTACTTGCTGCAGCTTCCGGGCAGTCTTCAGAGGCAACTCCACGTAGAAAAAGTGAGATGCAAATAAATATTGCACCATATTGCATTGTCATGCACCACTAACAATAACAATTGTACCCTATCTTGGGGAAAGCAGAATATATGGCAAATGGTGAGGGAGACACAAAGTCTGATATCAGAATGTAGTGCTGAGAAAAGTGGACAATTCAGTGGTGTGTGTGCAAGTCTGAAAGTAAAATGGTTTCAACATATTGGGGCAGGAGGCCATGATGCGAATAAAGTGGGATCAATGATGGAGAATAAAGATGACAAAACATAAATCACTAGGAATAAGAAACCTGTCCCAGAGGAATCTCTGTTCCAAGTAAGATCTTATATTCTCTCATATTCTTACTATTCCTATAATATTTCCTTAACTAAAAAGTGAAGATCTTGAAGGGGGAAATATATCAACCTGAATAATTCATCACCTCTCTGAACTTCTATCTGCTGTGTTCCTTAAATCAATGAATGAACATTGAAAAGTAAGGCTTGTCCTGCTGTTCAGGAACTCAGTCCCTTTAGGGCAGTTTGACTCCAAAGAACTTGCCTATGGGTAATCTTCTTCAGCAGTCTAGTTGTCTAGATACTGTTCCAAATCTAAATTGCCAGCCTTGGGTTTCAAATCAGAACGGTTCCTTCTGGCGAGTTACAGAAGATAGGAATTTGACCAATTCCTATTCCATGTTACTTCAGTCTGAGATCATGACTCTATGCCTCTTTGACTCCCCTGTTTGCTCACCCCTTTCCTTTCTGTCAAAAGTGAAAAGATAGCCTTATCTCTAGGTCCTGTGTACTTTCTCCTTGAATTCTCCTTCAACTCAACAGCTCCACTAACCAATGTTTATCCTGATCTCTCTTTTTCATGCTGTGATTTAATCCTGTTAGTGATGGCAGACAATTTTGTTGGATCCGACAGCCATGAGCATTTGTATTTTTGTAAGCCTTACATGGCATCTCAGAAAAATAAAACGCACACAAAGCAGCACAAACAGTTTAAAATGTAAAAGACTGAAATGTGCACACTTTAAGAAATATGCAAAATCATATTTTGGTCAATGGGGGTAACACATGAGTAAAATGCACTAATAATTGTGCTCATTTAGAGGAAAATGTTAACATCTATACAATTGTATATGTGAGATTTGCCTCCAAGTCTTTCAAATCACTATGGAAGAAGGGTAGGAAGAAAATGCAGGTGGAATTTACATTCCTAAATGACAGTGGCAATTTTAAGATACCGGAGGCATGGTTTTCAGCATTTGAATTTGGTTCCTTCATTGCTGCTTGACTGTTTTCCATGAAAGTTTTTTAGTGCTGAGAATTTCTCTGCTTATCAAGGTTTTTTGTCAACTTCAGAAAAAGGCAAAGTGGGGAAAGAAAAATATCATAGTTGCATTTAAACTGCTTGCATATACTAAATTTGATCATTTGTTTAAGATTGTATACTACACAAATTTGGTTTTATTTGATTTCATTCTATACTTTATTGCAAATTTTATATAATTTTTTTTAGAAAATATTTTCTTTCTAGTCCCTATCTCTGTTTTTTCTTTCTTTCCTATGTATACCCACTCTGTCATCCAATTTTCTCTTTCTACATGCATTGTAAACTGATAAGATGTATCTTTTTTCAGATTCACTTTGCTTCATATAAGACTGGGGATGAATTCCATGTTTATGCAGTGGTTAATAATTCTTTAACTTCTTGTTTTGCAGCTGTGGCATTGTAAATGAAGTGTTGCATGCAGCTGGTTGGAAGCACTCAATAATCTACATGTCTAGAAGTGGGTTCCACTGAGTTTAATGGGGATTAATCCAAGGTAAGTGTACATAGCATCGTAGCCTGAAACTTATAATTCAACACTTCATTTCTTTTAGGAAAAAAACCTCAAATTGCTATTTTGGTTATTTCTTAGAATATCCTATGGAAATATCAGAATAGACAGCTATGAGCTTATCTCCTGCTTAAGCATCAGTAACCCTCTAGGTCAAACTATCCTGTTGAATTAAATCGTGTTATTTCCACACATACATCACCTTGTTTGCTCTATCATTTGATTCTCTAACACTGGCACTTTTGCTGGTATGCATAGCAGTTCTTCTAATGATGTGCCAAATTCCTGGCTAAATATGCAGAAGAGCTGTACAGCTGCCATTGCATTTCTCTCTAGGGAACTTCTGAATAAGACACGCCAGGAATATCTTGTTCAATTTGGCTAGAAATGAAGAGAGAGAAAATGGATGAGTTTAAGATATATTGTTCCACTGAGGCTCTTTTTTACATGGAGGATCTCTCTTTCCTTAACACTATTAAAAGAGTAGAGTCTCTTCTAACATGCTGATAACAACCAAATCTCAATCTCCATGTCATTAGAAAGAGATCCAACTATGGATATCCTGAACCAATGTCTGGATGCTGTAATAGGTTGTGGAAGGATGAATAATCCGAAGGCAACTCTTTTTATAATGGGTATAATGTGGATGTGTTTGCACTTCCTTTTAAAGAACAAGTTCTTAACTTAGGAATATTATTTGATGACTCAGCCACTTCATGGTTTCTTGGAGTGCTTTTCACCAAATCTGGCTGGCTCAACAACCAGATTGGGCTGACTTTATTATGTACATGCAACCTCTTCAAATGCGTCACCAGAATCACCAAGTATAGTTGCATGTTCATTGCTGTGATCTTGGCAGTGCCAGCCCAGGGGTCGAGGGGACCTGTTTACCTGTGCCCTGCACTGTTCAGGCTTCCCACCTACTTCATCACATAGGGGAAGAATCAAGAAGCCATCTGTCCCCATGGATTCATATGGAAATATGGGATGCCTCCTGTCTTTTGCAGCCAGATATTTTTTAGTGGTGGCGGGGTTTTTTGCCAGTTTTGCTATGGAGCCATACTGGATGTGTTTCTCCAGGGTATGATTGGAGCCATTGGGCTCTGTGGCGAAACCACTAAAAACCTGCCACTTCCGTCAAAAAACAGCCCATGTGAAGAGATCCATGGATGTCTTTTTCACCAAACCATGTAATGCCTGTTGAACTGCTATTAAAAAGGCATGACATGACCACATTAATTTATACTGGTAACATTAGCCAGTGACAACTGTTTGGGTAGCCCAAAAGAGACTCTCTGAAACACTGTCTAAGTGGTCAGTGTACATGTGCTCTTCCTGTCTAAATGAACAATGATGGCAGTGTGAAATATCTGGAACCGTTCTTATTTTTGTTGCCATACATGTCACTACTTTTCTATTTTTGACTGCTTAGACTTTTTTTGTGTGCTACTCATATAAATAAAATACATAAGTAGAGCTAGTGTACTACCGTCACACTCCAGTCCTTACAATTCTACCAGTCTCTACACAAAGGAGGGAAGCAAGAGGAGGGCAACATTAGCCCACTCTTGCTCCTTGTGTGCTTTATATGCTTCATTGACAACCCAAATTCTTCTTTTTTCTCTTTTGCAAAAGCTTCCAATGTGCTATTTTCTTGCATGTATTTTTCAACATGGCCATTCATATATATTTATTACATATCTTAATTCCTAATATCTTTCAAACATTTGTTTTCTTTATCAACAAGGGATGGCCTTTCCCTATTTCTTTCATTTTTTTCTTGTGTTTATTTTATAAATTGTAAACATTAGCATTTGTGTGGTTTAAACTATTACAAAATTGCTTTTGTATGCTTTCACCCAACTCATAAAATATGTTTTTGTGTGCACTTTCTGTCAAAATACACTTTTTTGTATGTTTTGAACACAATATTGTAATAAATACAAATATCAATGGACAACACTATTCTGCTTCTCATATATATTCCCAATATATGGATTTCATAGGTTCTTATCAAAGTGTAAAGGAATGGAAATTTTCCCCATCCTTGATCCAACTGTGGCATTGACCTTTATATTCAACATGCGTCCATTTAAACCTTCAGATGAAATGCAACTATTTATTCATTTTTAACTTTGAGATCATTTCTGATAGTATTGATAGAGAACTCTGTCTTGGCAGATTTTAACCTTACAAGAATCTTCTGCAGCACCAGAGTAGTTCCTCATTAAACTGGATGTTTCTATCTTTGACCAAACATTCAGAGGAAAAAAAGTGACATGTTGAGATATAGCTGGTGATAGATGGATAAACTGTAGAACAAAGAGAATGGAAATATTAATTCCAAGTGAAAGCATTACTCTTATAGGACAGGGAACTCAAGAATATGCATGGTAACTTGGGAGAAAAGTCATTTGCACAGAGGACAAATGGCTATATCCATGACAGGGTGTATATAATGAAGTCCAACCCAAACTGTAAATCAGTTGGATATGTCCCCACAGGTCTGTCTCACAGCAAGCAATGCTAATTCTTTCAGCATCAACTAGGCAAGCAGCTTTCATGACAGGCAAGACCTTAAGGTGACTGTAAATCCTCCAAGCCTGTGAGGATAGAGAAATAGGAGGATCCAGTCCTCTGCCCTCCTTTCCAAAACATCTTGGTTTTAAAAAAAAGTAATACTAAGGGCAGTAATTATTTTCAGAGTCAAAGGACAGTTACAGATGACAGAAGAAGTTTATGAAGGTAAAGGTCTTGTATGAGGAGAAGGTTACAGACTAATATCATCATAATGAATACTCCATAGCAGACATTTCTTTTTTCTTTTTTTAGAAGTGCTCTGCACTCTGAATGTATACATCAAAAATGGACTTAAATTCTATAAAAATCACCTCCATACTTGGTGTCTGATGAGCTTAAAGTAATGAATTATTGATAGAAATATTTTTAAAAGAAAAGAATGGAGAGTGCAATGCTGAAGAGCAAAATATTTTGAGCACAACAATACGACCACTAGCTAATGCTTGGTCTTTATTGTATTTTTGAATTTGTTAGCTATATTGTCTTTTATAATAGATGTAAGGGCATGCGACAATAGAAGATTAAAAGCATTAACAAACTATCAATTAAAAGCCAGGTCCAGAAGATAATAAAGTGAATTTATAAATGTATCATAGTAATAATACCTAGGCATGGATAGAGCTGCGTCGGATAATGCGTTGCTTGTAATAATTTTGTTAAAATCACCCTTTTGAAGCGATTTTGAAGTATTTTTAAAAACCAGAAGTCCCTTTGCCCTTCTGAAGCTTTTTCCACCATTTTTGTTATGACTCAAGAAGTGAGTTGGAAATGATTCCGTGTATTTTCAGCCCTCTACTAGCCTGTTGGGAGGCAAGCAGCTTGCATGCTGGGAGGCTCCTTGCCTCCCAGGCCCAGCCAATCAGGAGAGAAGTTGTGGGGGAGCACATGGCTCAGAGGCTCATTCAGAGCCGGGAAGGGAAGGGAAGGGATAGGGAAAGAGAAAGGCAAAGGGAAGGGAGATTGTGTTGAAGGGAGATTGGAAGAAGAGCACGGTAAGCAAGCAAGCAAGCAGAGAAGAAGGGCTGTTGCCTGCCTGACTCCCTGCCTGCCTGCCTGGCTGGACAGCCTGCCTTGCTGCTTGTGTGTTGTTGCTGCTGTTGGGGTTTGGGATGGTTGGGCACTGTGAGGGTAGTGTGTGGGTGAGTGGCATGGGTGGAAAGAGCAATACGGAGGAACCAAAGCACATACTCCAACGTTTTTAAAAGCCAACATTGTAGAAGGTCTATCTGGCCTCAGCATTTTTTAGTTTGTGTTGTACATTGCCTCAAAAGAACTAGATCACCCATCAATTCAAGCCACTCTTTGAACACAAACACAAAAGTTGTGAAATCAGCTTCCAAGGGAAAAAGGGCAGGGCTGTTTGTTATTTTTTTTTGTTTGCTGTAAGTTGCCTAAAAAGATATTACAAATCCCATACTTTCAAGTCTCTCCTTACCTAACTTGTGAAATCAGCTTACAAGGCCCCAAAAGCTCTCAGGGCTGGCTGTTTGTTATTTCCTTTGTTTGCTGTGTGTTGCCTAAAAGACACTACAAATCCCATACTTTCAAGTCTTGCTTATTGCATATTTCACAATCGCGTCCGCCATTAACAAACTGATTTGGAAATTTCAGAAATTTTGTAAAGTTCAATTTTTTTTTTAGAAAAATTCAGAATTCAATTATGAAATGAACCACCAGTGCCCCCTACATCCGAAACAAGTTTTGAACCATTTCTTTTGGATTAACCAAGCCTACCAATACCTAGAAATTAACACTAGATTTTCCAGAACTTAACAAGTATCAAAAACAGAACAGAAGATCAAAAAAAGTGATTACATGCTAACTATTTTTGCAAATAATAGTCACAGTTTTTCTTATGTTTCATGAATAAAGATGTATCAATTTGTCAAAAAAAAAAAACCCACCCCCACCAGCAATGACTTATCACCACTTAACTTCTCACTAATGTGTGGGACAAGGACATTACTTTCCATCATCAGCCTCCATCTATTTTTTTAATTGAAGCTTTTGCAATTTTTAAGCACATTATTTTCCTACAAAATTTTGTGCAAAATGTATGTCTTTTCCCCAAGAAAACCCCTGAAATGAAAAACAAACACCACAGAAAAGTATGGAAAAGCATTCATAATAACAGCCAAAAGATAAAGAACGTTTGATTTCTCCTCCTAACTCTATTCTTTCATATAAGAATAAAATGAGTCAAGGTTTATATCCCAACTAGCCATCCCCTGCCACGTGCTGCCTTGGCCCAGTCTGGTGATATGAAAAATAAAGTAATGAGAAAATGTTGGTTTCTAATATATGTAATTTCTTTATGCTTGTGGGTAAACATAATTGTTGTTGTTTCTTTGTCAGTGTTGGTGTGGAGAGTGTCTGGTTTTCCTACTTTGGAACATGCAACATATAATTGTCCTTCTTTAGGGGTCTCTTTCAAATCTATGATATTATCTGTGTGTGCGTGTGTGTGTGTGTGTGTAAATCATATATATCTATCTATATCTATGACTGGATGGCTCTTTGTCAGGAGGGTTTTGATTATATTTTCTTGCCCTGGTGAAGGGAGTTGGACTAGATGGCCTTAAGTATTTTCTGTTGGTCATGGGGTTCTGTGTGGGAAGTTTGCTCCAATTCTGTCGTTTGTGGGGTTCAGAATGCTCACTGATTGTAGGTGAACTATAAATCCCAGGAACTACAACTCCCAAATGTCATGGTCTATTTTCCCCAAACTCCATCTGTGTTCATATTTGGGCATATGGAATATTTGTGCCAAGTTTGGTCCAGATCCATCATTGTTTGAGTTCACAATGCTCTCTGGATGTAGGTGAACTACAACTCCCAAACTCACAGTCAATGCCCACCAAACCCTTCTAGTGTTTTCTGTTGGTCATGGGAGTCCTGTATGCCACATTTGGTTCAGTTCCATCATTGGTGGAGTTCAGAATGCTCTTTGATTGTAGGTGAACTATAAATCCCAGCAACTACAACTCCCAAATGACAAAATCAAAACTTTTGGAGTGAAGGACATACATTGGGTTGTTAGGTGTATTGTGTCCAAATTCAAGAGTTGCAGCGATTCCTAGCAATAGAAAGGCCACTATTATAAATGTTTGCAATGTATGTATAATATAAGGGGAATCTCAGAAAAGAAAATAATAACGAGATCAATGCCAACTTTAACCCAGTATTAAGTTGACTGCTTATACAAGGATTGAACATCAGACTTTAAAGCATGGATCCAAGGCTTTGGCTGGGATGAAGAAATATTGTTATTTCTTCATGTAGTGAAGTCACTTCTCTGACTTCAAATTAACTAAACATGTACTTGAAAAAATGTGAAATTGGGCTTCATTAAATGCAACTATTATGATGTTATAAACTTTGGAAATGTGAAATGAATTAGTTATAATCCACTCTTTGCAAAAAGGGACTTTTTCTTATTCACAAAAGAGTCACCAGTCCTTGCCCCCATTTACACTGACCATTGAATGAAGTTTCAAACCAGCATTGAAGAAAGTGGTTTCACTGTGCAGATGATAACACAGGAAACCCTGGGACCAGTTTAAAGCCTGAATGGTGATTACACAAACCGCAGAGCTTTGACACACAGTAAGGAATTTTCTTTTGTATGTGCTTTTCTGTGAGTTTGTTGTCAGACACAGTTCGAAGCTATCTTTGAACTGCATTAAATGATCAGTGTATATGAATCCATTGATAACGAAGAACAAAAGTGAGAGAGGAAGTTGTCTGGAAACTTATTTTTACTGCCTGCTTAGAATATAATACATATACATCTCATAATGTATGTATGTATGTATGTATGTATGTATGTATGTATGTATGTATGTATGTGTATACATACACACATACACACACACACATACAGAGAGAGAGAGATGCTTTTGTTCATTGTAGCATACATCACATACATCTTTTTTTGTGGGAAAGGACCCCATGCATGCAACATCAAATTGTGAAAGGCTGAATTATCTTTATGAAGTACCCTGGTTTTATAGAATTATATTGGATACCTAGTGAGGACCTTTATAGATGTTCCAACATTGTTTAAGTATTACCAAGCCCTAACAGGTTTGGACAGATATTTTTTTTAAAAATGGGGTAAGGATTACTTTTCACTTCCATTTATTCTCCAAGTTGATATCACCACTTTCTTTGGAACTTCATACAAATGGTATTTGATAGTTTAATGAAGGAGATGCAGTGAGAGGGTTGCAGCTGGCACATGTTCTCCAGATGGATTTGTGTACTCATTCTCCACAGGCCTGGGGAGCACTCTTTGCGCTACACACATCACCTCCCACACCACGGATGATATTAGCATTCTGCAGCAGAGCCAAGAGGCTGGCCCTTCTCCTTTATTAATTTAAACATTTTAATATTCTCTATATGCAAAGCATAATTAGAATTAATGGAGTTGAGTGCTAATGTAGTGCTTGAAGCTAGTTACCACATCAATCTTCTGTATATGATAAACATGAATTTTGAATCCCTTCACCACCAGCGAGGCTCAGAGCTCAGTGCTGTTTCCTGATGTAGAGTATGTCCAGATAATGATCATATCATCTGACAGAAATGAGAGAAAGAAAGAGAGAGGAAAAAAACAGAGGGGAGAGAATCATCCTACTTTTGATGAGATAAGCAATTGGTCCTCCAGGGAGAAAATAAAACATGACTGATTCAGACTGATTATCAAACAAGATCCCATTATTAATCTGTGAAGACAGGGTGTTGCCGGCAGTGAACTACTCATTCTTGTTTGGTATGAAAAAGGGAATATTTTATATGCTACAACCAATTTCCCTGATATTTCTGTAATTATATTCTGATTTTAAAAAACCCATTCAGAGAGCAAAGTGTGTGTGTGTGGGGGGGGGGGGGGTTGTTCTGACTTTATTTTCATTTGTTTATATTTATGACATATTTATACTGGTTTGTTTTATACTGGTTTGTTTTCTCATTGAAAAATACATTTTGCCTATGTATTTTTAGGGGCAGTTTTTACTAATTTATATATTTTATAAAATGTTTCCACTCACTGAGTACTCAGGTTGTAAATTCTTGGCTAGTTTCTCTTCATGGATGTGGATGAAAAATTAAAGTATTTTCATTGTTGTTGCTGGAAAAAAAACAAATATTTGCTCTTGTTGTTGTGTGCCCTCAAGTCATTTGTGACTTATGGTGAACCTATCATGGAGTTTTCTTTGCAGAATTAGTTCAGAAGGGGTTTCCTGTTGCCTTTCTCTGAGGCCAGAAGAATGCATCTTGCCAAAGATTACCCAGTAGGCTTCCAAAGCTGAGGAGAAAACAAATATTATTCCACAGTATTTACCTGCTTTTGAGCTTCTCAAAGTGTTGAACAAGAACAATTTTACAAAGAAAAACATTTTTTCCTTTCATACACACACACCATTTCCTGTGCACTGGAGATGCATACATATGCATATATCTCCCCTTTATGTTTGATTGGATGTGTTACAAGTCTTTTCCACACTATAATTGTCTGACTGTCTTTTTGTTTCATAGAAGAAGGTATTATAGGGCTCTGTTTTATGGAAGTACTTTCTTACAGGTTCTTCAGCCAAACTGTCCAAATTATCTCCACATTCCATAGAAGAGCAGGTATTTGATAGGAATGCAATGTATTGCATTTGGATTCAATTACTTATTAAAGTGTTAAAAATTCTTCTAGCCGTGCAAAGGGGTAAGACAACAGTAGCTCTAACCAGAGGAAGGAGCTATCTGACAATATAGATAGAATGATAGAAAATGTCTTCTTTTTGTATTGGCTTAATATCACCATCCTTCTGTTTAGTCTTGACTCTATCTTGCTAATTGATTTGGATAAATGAGATAACTCATGGCATTAAGCCTTCTGAAGTCACTTCAGAAAGTACACTTCTGGCAGGATTTTAGACAATCTGGAATCCTTAGAACCAAAAATCACCCCTGTTGGGAGAAAGATGAGCACTACAGTAGACAGTGCATCTGTGGATTCCCAAATATGTTTTAATTGCCCAGTAGAAGATGAAAGCATCTAAAATGGCAAACAAATAAACAGGAAACCAGAGAGGGAGGTGTGGTTCATATAGTCTACATTCGTCTTTCAAATCTGTGATGCCAAGGAACATAAAGAGAACAGAACTGGGAGACAATGGCTCCACCCAAGTTTCCAACATCTATACACATAATAAAAGTGAAAATGTGTAGGTGTGTATGTGGCGGTGTGTCCACTTACAAAGACAGACTCCCACCTCCACAAACAGCTATAGCCCACACTACACAGGAGACACCAATGGTCCTCCTGCTAGTGACATTGCAAGTTATAGTGAGTGCCACATCCTAGTGTTCCTCTCTCTCTATTGATGCATGCCCCCCACCCACTGCATCTCGCTTAACCCTTTCCTACTCTTTTCAGCTCTGTCTGCATAAGAAACAGAGCCGAAATGAGCAGCAACTGAACATACTGGAGGGGTTTGGGGGACTGACTCCACGTGGTGAAAGTTGTAGTACACCCTGTATCAAGACACAGCAGTGTGACCACCACCTACAATGAACTTGGACCACATTTGGCACCTAGAACCCCCATGACTAACAGAATATACTGGAGGGATTTGGAGGGAAATTAGCCTTTACATTTGAGATTTGTCGGTACTGGGATTTATTGATCAGCTGCCATCTAAGAGCACTCTTATTCCCATCAATGATGGACCTGGACCTAATTTGGCAAACAGAACCCTCATGTCCAACAAAAATACTAGAGGCTTTTGGAGGTAATTCATTTTGATTTGTACGAGTTGTAGTTTACCTACATCCAGAGAGCACTATGGACCCAAACAATGATGGATCTGGACCAAATTTAGCCCACATACTTGATATGTCCAATGTGGAATACTAGTAGGATTTGGGGGAATTGGACTTGGCATTTGGGAGTTGTAGGTACTGGGATTTATAGTTCACCTGAAATCAAAGAGCACTCTGGACCTCACCAAAAATGGACCTCTACCAAACTTGGCACACATACCCAATATGCCCACATTTCATTTCTGGAGGAGTTTGGGAGAGATTGACTTTGATTTTGGGGAGTTATAGTTCACCTACAACTAGAGAGATGGTGAACCCTACCAGTGATGGATCTGGATCAAACTTGGCACACAGAACCCTCGTGGCCAAATGAACATACTGGAGGGGTTTGGAGGGTGAGTGGTACTAACCTTTATTTCTGGGAGTTGTAGTTCGCCTATATCCCAAGACACCATGGCCACCATTGACAATAGACTGGGATCACACTTGACACACAGAACCACCATGACCAAATTGAACCTACTGGAGGAATTTAAGGAGAACTAATCAACCGTGGTGGGAGCTGTAGTTCATCCTGCAGCCACAGAGCATATCGAACCCCACCAATGATGCATCAAGAGCAAACTTGCCCAACAAGACAAGCTTTAACCACTGATGGAGTTTCAGGGGGTTAACCTGGCATGATGTAACTTGTAGCTCACCCACAACCTTATGCATTCTGTAAAATAAAAAAAATGACTTTCAAATAACCCAAGCAATGCCAGGTACCCAAGCTAGTAAACTGATAAAGGTCACTGCTTCAGTGGGATTTTGTCAAGATCCCAGATCTCAACAATAAAGTAAAAATGAAATGCATTTTCAAACCACATTTTATTAAGTAGGGTGAGCTGTGATTGGTATTTGTATTGCTAAAATTGAAAATGTGATATCTTTTTTTTATTTTAAATGCATCAAAAATTCTTATGTTTGATGATGATCCCTCTATAACGGTGGTTCTCAACCTGGGGTCCCCAGATGATTTTGGCCTACAACTCCCAGAAATCCCAGCCAGTTTACCAGGTGTTAGGATTTCTGGGAGTTGATGGCTAAAAATTTCTGGGGACCCCAGGTTGAGAGCCACTGCTCTATAAGGCAATGACGACTGGAACGGAATACGGATTACGAGATTGGTTATGATTCTACGATGAGACGGAGCGGATTGTTTAGTGTAATTATATTGTTGTTGAATTGTTGATATGTTGATATTTCGTTATTGTTTTTTGTAAATTGCCTTTTATATGTTGTACACCGCCGTGAGTCGCCCTAGGGCTGAGAACGGCGGTCAACAAATGCAGCAAATAAATAAATAAATAAATAAATTGGTTTTTGACAGCATAATGTATTGAATTACTTTGCTATACAGTTGACAGCTGGCCCTCTGTATCTACAGATTGTGATTCCACAGATTCCACCAAGTATGGCTTGAAAAAATATTTTTAAAAACCCAAAAATAAACCTCAGTTTTGCCTTTTTATATAGGGATAACATTTTACAACACAATTATAGATAATGGGTCTTAAGCATCCATACATTTTGGCATCAAATCTCAGTGAATATTGAGGACCCACAGTACTTTCATATTAATAGAAAATCAGAGGCCAGAGAGCACCAGACACCAAAGCAAATCAACATTCCATGAAGCTGATTCTTCTCAGAAAAAGTAATGTTTCTTGACACAATTTGAAAACAAGTTATTCAAATTTGTGGGCTCTCTTCTTATTTCTTTTCTTCACTGAATAATTGCTTTAAGAGGAGCAATTTGTTCCAGTTATCTATTTCTGTGTTGTCATGTTTTTGTAAAGCAGATCTGAAGGATGATTGCAAATGATCTTAGAATGCATTGTCCTGCAACAGACATTAAAACCTTTGAGCAGAAGTCACATCGTATTTTGCAAACTGTTAGAAGCCGGTTTTGGTGCCTCCCTTTAATCATGTATGGTCTGATCACCATCTATAGTTTCTGTCTTGCTAATCCATTTGGGTATCTTCAGCATACTGATATTCCTCTTAGATTGAGATGCTAATTAGTTCTATTTGAAAATTCCCTTTCAGGGGCAGGTTCAAGTACAATTATAAAATGCAAAGGATTTGCTTTCCCCTGTAAATTGGAGCACTGTGCAACTATCAATACGACCATATGGCCACTGAAGATGAAGGCAAAGAACAATTTAAGATCCAAAAACTCCCTACAGTGAGCCAATTATTCTCTCTGAAGATACCGTTCCTCTCGTTGTCTCTGGAGCTCTTTTTCGACTAACAGTGAAATTACAGCCAATCATTGTTTACCATCATATCCAACAATTTGGAAACAAACAAAAATGATAGCAAAAAATATGGACATTTTAATGCTCTGCCCTTGCACCCCAATGTTCTGCTGAATAATCTGCCCAATCCTTAGCAATAAAGTTTTTTGTTCACAATTCATTGCACTTAGAAAAGTGTGGTATGCATTCATTGCACAACAAAGGCAAAACTAAGAAAATAATACATGACATACTGGGATTAGAAGCTGCATCATATATATTATTGCTGGTGATGGAAAATCATTGATAATCACATGTCCCCACCTTGAAAAAAAGTGTCCCAACAGTGGAGAAATCCTTCTGGGAAAAATAATATACTACCAATGACTCTGTGCAGATTTTTTTGTTTTTTGTTTTGCTTTCTGTTTCATGAAACAAAGTATTCTATAGGAATTACTCTATGGATAAAATATGTAGGGGTAGAGTTGCATTTAAAAATCCTTTTTTGCATAAAAATGGGTTTTATACACAGGAAGAACAGTGTTTTTATCTTTGAGACAACACTTTGAGACATTCATATAGAAAGATAATTGGAATGACCCAACCTGATGCAGCCATGCTGGAAAAAGAAGGCTTCTTTGTTGTCTTCCTGGAAACAGAGACCAAAAAAATTTCATCAGGTGCTTGCACTGAGGTGAGAGCATGGTGAAGTGAGACTTGTAGCCTATTCGAGTCCTCTTAATTTGTCTCCCTTCTTCTTCTTCTTCTTCTTCTTCTTCTTCTTCTTCTTCTTCTTCTTCCTCTAGTTTTTTAATTTTTTAAAAATATGATCCACCCATTAGCTCTGTTTTGGTGTGAGTTCTATTGTTTGCTTCAAGCTGGGTAGGAATTTTCTCCCCTGTTGAAGGATTTTTTTTTTTGCCATGGATAATTGTCTTTGAATGGTGTCCTAAATAGCTGGCCACTGCAGGGGATAGAGAATCAATCTTATTCAGTTAACATTTCTGGCACCCACACTTGAGTGGAAGAGAGTCCTCTAGACCCACCTTTCTAAGTCATAGGACTGGGGAGGTGGGACTTTCTTGGGGGTTACCTGAGACTTACACCTCCAATCTTATGTCAAGGGACTTGGGAAACAGGAAACCTTGGTTAGGCCTTTCCCCCATTTGGGGATTAACCTCAGTGCTTATGTGTTTTTGCCCGAGGAAGGCTACAGAGGCGGTTTGGTAGGAGACCTCCTGTCTCAGTGTTTCCTACACCAGGTCACACCTCCTTCTCTCTTTATAGCATCCTTTTTAGAAGAAAACAATAATTAGGTCTATAGCAAATAAAGTTGTTTCATTTTATCTCCCAGTTTCTGTGTGTAACTCATTTCACAGGCTGGTCATCAATACTGCACTTTACATCTCTAACAAAGACTAATAGAATCACAGAGTTGCAAGAAACCACAAGGGCTACCCAGTCCAACCTCCTGCCATGCCAGATCAAATCATTCCTGATGGACAGCCATCCAAAGCTTTACTTAAAAGCTTTCAGAGAAGGAGATTCTAGACCAGGGCAATGCATTTCATTTTCATACAGCTCTTATTGTCAGGAAGGTCTTCCTAATGTTTAGGCAGGATCACTTTTCCCACAGTTTGAATCCACTGCTCTATGTCCTAGTCTCTGGAGCACCAGAAAGCAAACTTGCTCCTTCCTCAATATGACATTCATTTAAATATTTAAATATCACTATCATGTCACTTCTATACAATAGAAATGTATTGTAAATATCTAACAGAACATCTTATTTTATCTTAATTTTTAGTTTATATGTATCTACTACTTTTTTTCTGTAATTTAATAAAGCAGTCAGGGTGAATCCTAATTTCATCTATATAACTAGGAGCATGTTAAAAGATAGAGAGTTGCTAAGGCTAGTAAAGGTTTAAACATTGGATTTCTCCCAAGGTCTCCAAGACTGCAATCCTAATTAATCCCAAACTCGACATGCAAAAACAATGCTGAATTCATACTCTTGCACCCATCCTAGTTTAAAAATTATTTAGTACTGCCTTCACCTTTACCTTACTCTCTACTAGTATTTTGGCAGTGCTTCTGGACAAGACAATGTTTGAGTTACTTCCTCATCATGCCTCTTATGTTTCCCCTTTTCTATCAGCCAAATGTAGCCTGAAGACAAAACTAGGGGGTGATGTTCTTATTAATTTTGGGTCTGCACCCCATGTGCTGCCAGTAAGTTTCCACAGGATATTATTGTGTGCAGCTATTTTGTGCTTGGTGTACATGCAATTTTTCCTATATGTTAGTGTTCAATCTAAGATGACACCAAGATATTTAGGATGCAAACAATGTTCAAGCTCTTGGCCATCCCAGGTAACTTTCAATTTCCTGTTGGCTTCATGGTTCTGCAGGTGGAAAGCACACATTTGTGTCTTGGTAGGTTTAGGCTTTCATTTGGGGAGATGAAAACAATGGAGTTGCATACAAGAAACAAAGCCAATCCAGTATAATCATGGAGGAGTGTGTATGAATATAAACCAATTTGGCAGGGTTTCCATTCATTTCAGTTAAACAAGGCAGTTAAGCACTTAATGTTCTTCTGAATTCAACAATGAGACCATTTATTTGTAAGTAGGAGGGAAAGGTTTTTCAAAGGAAGTAACAGTTTGCACTTTAAAATGTCTTCTTCCAAGATGACCAGTGATCCAGCCTGACTTTGTCCTACACTTCCACATGCCTTCTATAATACAGTCAGACTCTGACAAGAGACATCTCCCTGCTTAATACATAACAGTCTTCTTGCAATTAATACTTATCAAACATGGCTTGTTACACTAGCCTTCAAATTATATTAAAATGGTCTTGTAACGTATATACTGTGATCTCTGGAAGGGGTCATTTACAATAAATTATAAAGTGATATATTTTAAAAATATGTATTGTACAGAACCAACTACAATTTATCCCCTTGTTTGCAAATTAAATCTGACATAATTGTGTTGGTAGTCCTAAGAATACAAAGGTGTAGCTGGATTAACCACGGGAGGCCAAGGCAGCAGGTGTTTGTGGTATGACTGGTGAGGTGTAGCAAGGCCTGCAGACTTTTATTTTGCATCTCTGCCTCCTTGTCTCACAGTGCTGCATGCGGTGTCAGCTATTACTTGGAATTAATTCAAAAGAACTATTTGTCTACTCCTTTATTTAAAAAACAAAACAATACGAAACCCAGCAATACAGAATGTGTTGTTTTGCTTTATAATGAAATCAATGTGTTGTGTGCTTCTGGCATTCATTCTAATATATGACAAAGACAGGTTTGCTCGTTTTATAAGCAGAACCAATTCCTGAAATGTGACAAAATACTACAGTCAATTTAACAAAGAATTGTTACAGAATCAGAAGAATGTGGAATTGAAACTCATCTCTCCTTCAGATATTAGGCAATTTAATTGATGGATTATCCTGAAAATGTGTTGTTTAATCAATGGGTATGTGTTAATTGAAGGGGCTGAGAGAGTGGAGGAAATAATTTGTAATAGAAGTGTTTGAAATGGCAGAAATCTGTTCTACCGGTTTCATTTCAAATATATTTTGCATTGACTGATTCTCAAATGGAAAGAAAACAGATAACATTACTTGTTGATTTTTTTTATAGGTGAAAGTAGTGAAGAGTTAAGTCTAGAAATTTTCATCAGATATCAAAACCCCAAACCCTGGGTTGGCTTATCCATGATTGTACCATATTTTAACCTTTTTAAAACAAACAAACATCCTCTTCTCTGAGAAGAGTGAAGGAAGGAGAACTTGGGTTAACTTAGAAGCAGCACCAACAGCTCTATTCTCTCTCTGTTGCAACAGCATTTTTGGACTTCTTGAATGCCTAGCTGGGAAAATGGAAATGGCAGTAGTTTATGGAAGCTGCTCCCCTGAAACAGTGATAGAGCTTTCTGGTTCCTGAAGAATTATCCCCAATTTATTCATGGGTGATATCAAAAGTCATGATTTTGGCTCTTGGCTTATCCATGCAATTGAAAAAGAAACTGTCAATGAAGTAAGAATCATTGCCAGATGATTATTGCTTAAAATTATGTAATTATTCTTATAATAGATTTCAGAAACAGAGAAAATATAGTTCTGGGAAACATGGAGCCAAAACCATAGTTAATCTCAATTTTGAGTTGTGTTCTTTCTCCCTTTCCTCAAATGCAGCCAAGTGGAAATAGATCCAGATGGAAAAGTTTTTGGGTAATGGAGAAATAATATGACAGTGACCCCAGGTTTCAGATATTTTTCACAAATAGCCTAATAATGAACTGAAAGATCTATACATGTCTGAATCTATTATTTATTTATTTATTTATTTATTTATTTACTTGTATACTGCTCTTCTCAGCCATCAGGCGACTCACCCTTTTATCTGCATCCAGGTGTTCAGAATAGGGTTAAAATGAATGAAAGAAAAAAGAACTGGAGAATGCTGAATCAGACAGTTGGCTCAGGCAACATTTGGGGTCTCACAAAAAGTTAGCAGGATAATTTATTGTTGTATTTTCAATGTTTAAGATGGGAAGCAGTCATGAAAAATGATATACACTGAAGTAAATGCCATTACTTTGCCGACCTTGTCATTCCATTGAAGTGAATAGACCTTATTTCTGGGCATTGTTTATGACTAAACATATATAGGACTGTAGCATCAGTTATGAAATCTGTACTCAAAAGTGGATATTCCAAAAATGATACGAAAGAACTTTGTGTGTATAATTAATGCTACTATGGGCCCTGATTGAAAACAGTTAAAATTTTCTATGCAGCAGATCTATCAATAACATTATGTAACATGATTTTTGTTCCTGGGTTATAAAATGTCATTTCCTAATTGGTTGTATCATAAAATCATAGAAAAAGGTTTATTAAAGGGACACCCTGCAGCACATTTTGCTATAGATTTCAATTAATATCTCATATAGTCTCAACAAATTCAACATAGTTTGTGGTAGCCACAAAACGGAAGATTCTGGAGTATAAAACTACTTTCAAGTAGCATACAATTATACAGGAAATAACACTTTCAATCCAGGAACAGAAAATATTTCAAATTTTGTAAAATATTGTAATGAATGGAAAACAGAGGAATGGGGATTCTTTAGAATAATGTCTCTAAATTTTTAATTTTTTGCTTTTAATTTGTCTTAATGTATATTTTTATTTTATAGTCTGTTGATATGGCATCAAATTGTTGCTGATTGTAAGGCCACTCTAAGCCCCCTTCATGGTGAAAAGGGCAGTATATAAATACAGGAAATACATAAATATTTTTTAAAAAATCTTTTATTGCACAAAAAATTAGCATATACTTTCAGGAAAGTAGAGAAAAGGGAGATCATAACTGGGAAGAATGAATAGTAGACTACAAATTTGTGAAAAATATTCAGTAATCTGATGAAAAACAGTTTCATAAAATGACCTCTCTTCCAAACCTTTTCGGTCGCGCGCTGTGAAGCATTTGCTTGGTTCTTCGCAGACAAAGTCGCCTTGATCCGTTCTGGGCTGGACGCCGCGTTAGATGCAGACTCTGTGGATGTAACGAGAGCACCTGCTTGTCCTATTTTGTTGGATTCTTTTCAGTTTGTGAAACCCGAGGATGTGGACAAGATACTTGGAGGAATGAGGCCCACCACGTCCATCCTAGACCCCTGCCCATCCTGGCTTCTGAGAGAGGCCAGAGGGGGATTGGCCGAGTGGATAACAGTGGTGGTGAATGCCTCCCTTCGGGAAGGCAAGATTCCAGCGAGCCTAAAACAGGCTATTATAAAGCCGCTGTTGAAGAAGCCATCACTGGACCCCACTAAATTGGACAACTTTCGGCCTGTTTCCAATCTCCCCTTTTTGGGCAAAGTCATGGAAAGCGTGGTGGCCTCACAACTCCAGGTATTCTTGAGAGACACGGATTATCTGGATCCGGCACAGTCTGGTTTCAGACCGGGGCATGGTACCGAGACGGTCTTGGTCGCCTTAGTGGATGATCTGCGCCGGGAGCTAGACAGGGGGAGTGTGTCCCTGTTGGTGCTCCTGGACCTCTCAGCGGCCTTCGATACCGTCGACCACGGTATCCTTCTGGGGCGCCTTGCGGAAATGGGTCTTGGAGGCATTGCTTTGCGGTGGCTCCGGTCATTTCTGGAGGGTCGCACCCAGAAGGTGTCATTTGGGGGACTCCTGTTCCGCACCACAACCTTTGACTTGTGGGGTGCCACAGGGTTCCATACTGTCCCCCATGCTGTTTAACATCTACATGAAGCCGCTGGGTGAGATCATCCAGAGTTTCGGGGTGCGGTGTCATCTGTACGCAGATGATGTCCAACTCTGTCACTCCTTCCCACCTGCTACTAAGGAGGCTGTCGAGGTCCTGAACCGGTGCCTGGCCGCTGTAACGGTCTGGATGAGGGCGAACAAACTGAAACTAAATCCAGACAAGACAGAGGTACTCCTGGTCAGTCGCAAGGCCGAACGGGATATAGGGTTACAGCCTGTGCTGGACGGGGTCGCACTCCCCTTGAAGGCGCAGGTTCGCAGCTTGGGTGTGACCCTGGACTCATCGTTGAGCCTGGATCCCCAGGTTTCAGCGGTGACCAGGGGAGCATTTGCACAGCTTAGGCTCGTGCGCCAGCTGCGCCCGTATCTCGGGAAGTCTGACTTGGCCACGGTGGTACACGCTCTTGTCACATCCCGCCTGGATTACTGCAACGCTCTCTACGTGGGGTTGCCCTTGAAGACGGCCCGGAAGCTTCAGCTGGTCCAGCGTGCGGCAGCCATGTTACTAACTGGAGCGGGTAGCAGGGAGCACACAACGCCCTTGTTGTCCCAGCTCCACTGGCTGCCGATTTGCTACCGGACCCAATTCAAGGTGCTGGTCTTGGCCTACAAAGCCCTAAACGGTTCCGGCCCAAAATACCTTTCTGACCGCATCTTGGCCTACGAGCCCACGAGGACCTTGAGATCGTCTGGGGAGGCCCTTCTCTCGATCCCGCCTGCATCACAGGCACGGCTGGCGGGGACGAGGGAGAGGGCCTTCTCGGTGGTGGCCCCCCGGCTGTGGAACACTCTCCCGGCACACATCAGACAGGCGCCCTCCCTCATGTCCTTTCGAAAAAGCCTTAAGACCTGGCTGTTCGAGAGGGCATTTAATTAAGTGCTAAGCAACAACATTACGGTAATGAGAACTGGAATGTTATAAGGAAAATGAGACTGGCTATGATTCTACTAAGAGACGAAGCGGATTTTTATGTAGCTTGTATTTGTTGTATAGTCATATGTTGTTGATACTGGCCTCTGTAACTGTCTTTTTATGTGTACTGTACACCGCCATGAGTCGCCCGTAAGGGCTGAGAATGGCGGTCAATAAGTGCATCTAATAAATAAATAAATAAATAAATATGCTTCAAAATAAAATCACCCTGAAGCCTGCTTAGACATACATAAGGGCTCCCCACTCTCCCTCATGTTATGCTTGTCCAGGTTGATGTTGGTATTGGATATGATTTGAATCAAAAGGTGTACATACCAATCAGTCTCAGACTTGCTGCTGTTGGATTCATGTTCTCTATCTCTACTCTTCTTCTTCTTCTGGCCGCATCTGCAATTGCCTTTCATTTGTCAGGTTTTGTTTTCTGAAAGATTAAAATAAATCAGAAAAAATTAAGGCAAAATTGGCAAGAAAAGTATTTTATATGCACAGTACAGTTAGACCACCAAACACATTTGTCAACGTACAGCATGATTTCTACTGTATGTAAGACCTACCTTCAAATATTGGCCCACATTGGTTGCAGAGCTTAACTGTGTGTATATGATCACTTCTATGTGGTGGTAACCACTGCCGGAACTAAACTTCACCATCAGATCTTTCAATTTCCTGATTATACGGATTGCATGCATACTGTGTTATTCAATTTGAGTGTGAGTGCAGATGGCCCTCTATTCAGACACCTTTATTAAAAATTGAAGATAAAAAAATATGTTTGTTTTCTACATTATGGATATGGCCAGAAATCAATATTTTTCATCCTTAGCATTTCCTTGATTTCCAACTTCATTCTTACCCCCAAAGACTTGTTTGAAATGGCTGAAAAGTTATGTTGCACTTTTAGCTACCAAACCAATATGGTTTTGAATAACAGGTCATTTTTATTGATAATACTAGTACATTTGACAACTCTGCAGTGTACCCAATGGTGCCAGACAAAATGTTCCCTGGAATTGTAACTCACATGGAATGATGAGAAAACAAGATGTTCAAAATAGTTACAAGAAGCTATTCCTCTGATAAAATAATTGCATCATTTGAAGTGTTGTATTCTGTCTCTTCAAGGTATTGTTCCAACATGTTTGATATAACTGGGTTGCAGGCTCGCAAAAAGCAATTTACAAGATAGTTGTGGTGGAAGTTGATTGTGTGCTAAGTAGGTTGCTATATTAGACAAAGAAACTACATGACAAAAAGTGAAGTAATTTTTTTAAATGGGACTGTTAGCTGTTGGCTGAGATGTCAGGTGTTATCTATAAATGCTAAGCTACAAGGACAAAGCTGACACTGAATAACACTTTGCTCCACCCCAGTGATATTAATAGGGGTTGCACAGCATACATGTCACTGCAGAAAAGATTCCTGAGGGCATTATCTAATATCATCTTGTTAACAGAAAGGTTTTTTCAGACTTTGCAACTTTTGAATTTTGGGATTTTGCTGGCTTTATGGTTCTTGCAAACTGCGTAATGGCTCAAATAATGGCACATACACTTTTCATCCACTGCTGTTTCTAACTCACAAAAATATGGGTTATTCTAAATGTAGAATGAAAAAAGTATGATCTTCTATAGCAAGCTGGTTGTGTACTATACAACACCATCATGTTTGTTTTTGCCATCAACAGATGTACTGATAAAGCATTATAATGGAATATGCCACTCAAGAAAATGTCATTAAGAGCTACATATACATTCATTCTTCCATCCCAGAAGCCATTTTCTACTGCATATGTTCAAGTATATTTACATGTTCATCATGATTATATTGGTGTGGCTATTACAATTGTTCACCATGAATCGCAAACATATTTTGACAATAAGGCTTGAGCTCTTCATTATCTGTAAGTATGTGTTTTTACAACACAAATATGGTGAAAATGATAAAGAACAAAGGCCAAATCATTACTCTAAAGTAGGAATTCTAACTAACTTTGTTAGATGAATATCAAGAGTGGTTTTTATGGATCTTCTTAGTTTTTTTTCTTTTAATTCATGGAATTATTCATTAGATTTAATGTATTGTCGAAGGCTTTTATGGCCGGAATCACTGGGTTGTTGTAGGTCTAGGCACTGTCAGGCCATTATATGCTAATCAAGGTGGTCAGTTGAAACATTCACACCTAGCTCCAGCAGACAAAGTCCTTTGTCCCACCCTGGTCATTCCACAGATATATAAACCCTTTTTCCTAGTTCCAACAGACCTCACTACCTCTGAGGATGCTTGCCATAGATGCAGGCGAAACGTCAGGAGAGAATGCCTCTAGACCAGGGGTCCTCAAACTAAGGCCCGGGGGCCAGATACGGCCCTCCAAGGTCATTTACCCGGCCCTTGCTCAGGGTCAACCTAAGTCTGAAATGACTTGAAAACACACAACAACAACAAGAACAATCCTATCTCATCAGCCAAAGGCAGACCCACACTTCCCACTGAAATACTAATAAGTTTATATTTGTTAAAACTGTTCTTCATTTTAATTGTATTGATTTAAAGTGTTTTTTTGCACTACAAATAAGATAAGTGCAGTGTGTAAAGGAATTCATTCATGCTGTTTTCAAATTATAATCCGGCCCTCCAACACATTGAAGAACTGTGACCTGGCCCTCTGTTTAAAAGGTTTGGGGACCCCTGCTCTAGACCATGGCCATATAGCCTGAAAAAAACCTACAACAACCCATTCATTGGATTGATGTGGCAATGGCATTAAAAAAGAGAATGAAGAGGAAGATGGGGAAAAGACACCACACCACCTCTTCTACTATTTAGAACATTTGCACTCTGATAGCCAGTGAGAGCTGATGAATTGCACATGAATTGGATGATGACTTTACTTTAAATCGTAGTTCAATTTTTAAACAGGCTATCCAAGATGCTGTAAAATTCAAACTAAACCTAATGGATCCAGTGTCAGGGAAACCAACAACTGCCACTGATCCTAGAGACCCACACAGATGACAAAATTACATTTTGATTCCACTTTAACTGACTGTGGAATCCTGAAATAGTTTAGTTATAGAAAGGAGAGCTATCTGGCTGGCAATTTTAGGTATCCTTCCTTAAACTTTCAACCTCAGAATTCCATAGGATTTTGTTATGACAGTTAAAGAGGAATCAGATATGAGGCTAACACAATGAAATTTTCTATACTGGAATATTTGGGTTACTGGTTTTAGTCAGTACACTAGCAAAATATCTACATGCTGAAAAGGGGGAAAGCCATTGGTAATAAGGGAATGTTTTTATATCCCTCTTCTTCTCACATATCAATTGTCATACTGTCAAGATGTGACTGATGAGAGAAGTCAATTTTAGGTTTCCCCATAGAATACATCTACCACATTCAGCATCCCATGTCCAAAATTCATTTGCAATACATTTGCATTCACACTGTCACTCACAAAGAAAGGATGCCTCGATGGCATTCCCATCTCCAGGAATATGCTAATAGAGACACATTATAATGATACATATATCTAGATAGTGCAGCAGTTTTTCAAGTCCAGGAAGTTTGGCACAGGCCTGCTGCTGATTCTGCAGTGCAACTGAACACTTATGCATTCTTAGAGATGCCTGTTTCTCTTTCACTTGTCTCTCACTGAAGAGGTTTTTAATCCCTTGAGACCTTTAGAAAAGATTAGTGGACAGGCAAGGGCTTCTGATCAATATTCCCTTTCCTCCTAACAGACACAAGCATGTAAGGCTTTGTGTGAGCTATGGCTCAGAATCTAATGGCTCGAGCAGTCGGCAATGCAATTGCCCATATTACAGGCATCTAATTCATTACTCAAGAAAGGTATCTAGGAAACAAAACATTAAAAAAATCAGTTATGTGTATATGCGTCCATGTAAAGAATGTATTGACATCAAAGAGAAAATACAATACTTTGTAACCCTGGATATTTTTTAGGGGGGCGGGGATGGAATCTTGTATGAAGATTCTGAATGTTCAGATTTGTTATGACTCTATTGCATGAAAGTAGCAATTGAAGCAGGGATGCTACCATTTGTGAAAATTCCAATTGCATAATGGCATGAGCAAACTGTTGCTGGTCTGCCATCTTCTGATGATAATTTTTTCCCTGATGTTGATGGGGAAACCCATCAACAACCCCTGATCATGTCACAGTCCCATTACTTAGCTTATACAATGAGCCAAATCTGCATGCCCGCACAGAAATGCCTTCAGGGAGTGAGATTGAGCTACTGTCATACCCTCCCTCACTGTGATTCATTCATTCATTTGTTTGTTTGTTTGTTATTTGCTTGTGTGTGCTTCACTTTGCAGATATTTCAAAGTTACTTTGAATTATTATTATTATTATTATTATTATTATTATTAAAAATGATGGAATAAGAAGACTATGGGAGGACAGAGTTACATTCGTAACAGGCTGTATGGCTATACCATAATTATGGATAGGTGTGATAGTGTGTGTGTGTGTGTGTGGGGGGGGGGTAATCATCATAGAAAGTTGCTACTATCCTGATCACACAAATGTCATGGAACAGCAGATTTCTGCAATAAAGTTTTTAGGTTTTTGGATAATTATGGACATTTCATTAAGTTAAACGAATTCTCCTCCCCCCCCCCCCTTTCCTCTATATGTGCTAATATGATGTTATCCCCATCTTGTGGTTGAAGCTGACAGTCAACTCTGATGGTTTTAATGGGCTGCATTAAGGCAACATTGAGTAAGATTTTCTTGCCTCTAGAGAAGACTGAATGTCAAAATGTGTTGAGTATACTACACTTCAATGAATTATCAGTAGGAACCTAAAATATCTTCAGTCTGGAGAACAAAGCACATCTTTTCCTATTCCACATCTCTTGAGAGGTTCATAATTATCCATCTTTTTTGTAGGCCACAACAAAATTTAACCTTGGGACCTTGATATCTACTGATAGATGCAATCAACAATTGCCTTTTTCATCTTTGCTGAGCAGCTGACTGCTGGAATCTTCCCAATAATGTTGGATAGTGTCCTGAATTCACTTCCCACCTGGCAGTCTCCATTGTCTCCCACTAAACTGGCTGCTAGCCCATGTGAAAAGGAGGATGCTGCTTTAGAAAATGCTGTAAAATTATTGGAACTTGGACCTTACAGAAATGCTAATGAAGGTGTTTGTTTGCTGGGTCACACAATGATACTGCTGCCAATGTGGGAAGACTACTCATTTCTATTCATTTCTGGCAAATAATGGATTTCCTAGTGCTCAGAAAACCTCTTCTAAGAATAATATAGCCATGGCAAGATTATTTGTTCCTTGGAAGTTGTCTTGGGTGATTCATTTTCACAGAAATACACATGGTTTCAATGCACAAAAACAAGTAAACAAGACATGTTTTCTGTGGAAAAAAGAGGGAATATATTGCACACAAGAAATAATATGCTTTCCCCCTCTAAAATATTGCTGTCTTCACTGTTTCCTGTATACAAAAAAAAAAGATGTATTTTAAGAACATGCATATAAATAATTCCATCAAATACTTTACAGAATATATATATTGTAGAGGATCTTTTTCTCCTTCTGTAGTGTGGAAAACAATAGAAACAGCTTTTCCTCATATGGAAGGATAAAAAAAAAGACAAGACTCTATAGCCAGAGCAGCAATGGGAGGAGGGAATAAACAAAGGGTTAATTTGTCCTTGGAGATAATGAATCCAACTGTTTTTATCTCATAAATTTTCCCCAAGGGTTGTTCATTTAGGACAGTTATCAAAATAATATGTAACCCCCCGGCCCCCAAAAAAGCTTTTCCTCAAATAGCTTCCATTCTAAAAGTGTATCAGAATAGAAAAGACTGTGCCTTTGGATGGTAGGACAAGGAAGAAGTCATTTCAGCCTCTATAGAAAGGATGCTCCAGAACCAAGAGACTGTCAAAGAGAAAGCCTTGTGTTATATAAACATCAATTGTACTTGTGAAGATGTGGAGCCCCCGATGGCGCAGTGGGTTAAACCCCTGTGCCGGCAGGACTGAGGACTGACAGGTCGCAGGTTTGAATCCAGGGAGAGGTGGATGAGCTCCCTCTATCAGCTCCAGCTCCTGATGCGGGGACATGAGAGAAGCCTCCCACAAGGATGATAAAAAACATCAAAATCATCCAGGCATCCCCTGGGCAACGTCCTTGCAGACGGCCAATTCTCTCACACCAGAAGCGACTTGCTCATGACACGACAAAAAAAAAAAACTTGTGAAGATAATGGGACCAAAAAAAGGTGTCTCCTGAGAATCTCAGTGCAGACACGTGTAGGAAGGAACACTCTTCTCAGATAGCTCAAACCTCACCTCTATAGGGCAAGAAGTTTGTGTCCCAAAACAAACAGGCAGTAAGGGCAGAGTCATTACAATATCCCTGCAACAGACCATACTGAACATTATGCCTGAATCTCTTTGTGCCAATGGAAATTTTCCAAACACTCCTCAAAGGTAGCCCCATACAGAATACCTGTCAACATCCCAGAGTACAATAATTTGGGTAACTCCATGGGAAAACAAATTGACAGGTCAGGGATTGCAATTTTGTTGCCATGCGTGAAGTGAAAGGAAAATAACACCTTCTCAACAACAAACCTACAACAACCCAGCAATCCCTACAGCAACCCAACATCTTCTCTTGTTTCATATCAGAATAGTAAATTCCTTGCCCCCACTCCATCAAAGTTTACGACATCTTGCAAGTTACTGTGCAAGTTCTTGTACTTTTGGATGAGGTTTGCAATATAGAGAATTATGGAAAAGGTGCATGTTTAATGAGTTGTTTTATTTCATTATTAATCAATACATGATGTGCTTTATTTTACACTTTAAAAATAAATGTTTTCAGATGAAAGATTAAAGTGTGTCTTTGATTTTAATTTAGAGGGAAAACATGTGCCTCAGATACATATTAAATGTTTAGGAAGCATTGCTCCAGGTATTGGTTGATGATGGATTAACAATGAATCATTTCATCTTCTCTGAGTAAGCTTATGTAAACATTGCTACTGATTGAATTCACCCTTAGGTGCATCTCCTATTGAATTTGCACGGAGGCTGCTGAAAGTGTGAAGAATGAAAACAAATTCTTTTCCTTAAGTGATGCAATCAAAAAAATATCAAGTATTAGCTCTGGCCATAAAGAAATCCCAAATGTAGTATAGGTTATTGCTGCAGGCATAGTAAATCAATATGCAATAAGCCAACACTAAAAAATTATATATTCTAAAGCACTCCAAAATGCAGTTGTGGAGAAAATAATCCAGATAGGATAAATTGGTCTTTTAGAGTTCTCCATCAAGCAACTGGCAGGTACCCTGGGGTGCTCTGTTACTTCAGCCCAATAGTTTTTTTATCTTCAGGTAATTTTAGCCACATTTGCCTGTTTAATGAGATGTCACTGAGAATATCACACAAAACCTAGCATGATGGCTTCCATGACATGTTTTCAGCATAGCACAGCAAATGCTCAGACACACACTCAGTTCATTCACACAGTTTGGCAAGGTTAAGAATCATAATAAGAGTGCCAGGAGCAATGAATTGTGTCATCTCCTCACTTTCAGCCACTTCACTAAAAATCTAGTCTACTTATACCTATCCTGAAAAACTCAGATCTCAACCAAACTTGGCACACAGACCCATCATGACCAACGTAAACTACTAGAACAGTTTGGGGGACTGACCCAGCATGGTGGGGGTTGTAGTTCACCATGCAGTCAGAAAGCCCTGTGTACCCCACCAATAATGGATCTAGACAAAACTTGGGATATATACCCAATCCGAGTTAGAAGGGGACTGTTGGTGAGAAAGGTGCTAGTAACATGACAGCATTCAAAGATTTTCCAGTTTCACTGAGATCCTCATCCTGTAGTCCCATAAATATAGGAGGCTGACTGTATTCAGAAACTTCAGCAAATCCAAAATGCTGTGGCTAATCTATGCATCTAACTTCATTTATGATCTAACTTTAAGGTAGAAATAGCTGAGCTGTACTCCAAATGATAAAAATGATTGTGTCTTCATATTTGAGTCTGCACAAGCTTTTGAATCTTTTCTCTTATGACCTTATCACATGCAGGGAGAGAATTGTATTATTCCCACTTCTCTCTACTGCTGGCACAGAGCCCCCTGGAGCCACCACACGAAACAGGGCCACTTCCAGCAGGACTCCTTGGACTCCTTGTTAGCAGAATTGCAGCAGTGGAGCCTAGAGGAGTGAGATGTACACTCATAGAAAAAAAAAAGGCAAAGGTGCTGAAGAGGAAGTGGGGGATATCAGAGAAACATTGTGAGACGTGATACCATGCACCCTGACTGTGGGGAACACAGCAAGACGTTTCCCTATACTGCCCTATGATTTCTCCTGCTTTGCAAAGTGCCATCTGATGAGGTCCTTAGTCTTGAATGTTTGGTTCAGACAACTGAAAAGACCTCCTCACGTTTCCTCCTAAGCTGTGTAACCCAATCTTTGAGAGGATTTTTTTCTTCTTTCATGCTGTATTGTTGCTATCAGGCAAAAGCTTTTTTAAAAAACAAAAAAAAAAATCCCAGATTTTTATCCATATACTGGTAGGTATACAAGAATCTATTTTTGGAGGAAATGTACATTAATTAGCATTATGTTGTATACTTTTAAACTATTTGAAATCAATGCCATGTTAGTTGTGTTGTTGTTTGCTTTCAAGACATTTGAAGTCATGTTCCACACTTAAAAATAACAGGAAGAAGAAGGAGATGATAATGGTGGTGGTGATGATGATAACTTTACATCTCTTTACATCTCTTTACATGTTAATTCATTCTTTTGTTTTTTTTTAAGAAAACTATAGTCTATCCCCCCCCCCCCCAAAAAAAAATCTTAGTGACTGTGAACTGGTCTTCTGTTTTAAAAGTTTGAGGACCCCTGGTCTAGACCTTAAGTGGGTGCACTTCACCCACTCAGAATCAGTCATAAGTATGTTCATAAACCAGGACTGAGACATGTGGCCTTACATATATTGCTAGATTTCAAGCCCCATCTGCCCTACCCAACTGGTGAGAAAAGTTGGGAGTTGCAATCCAACCAAATCTGGGAGTTCAGAAAGTATAAGATGGGCAGAACACACTTGCAAAAACTTGGAATACATTATGATGTTTCACGTTGTATATTTTGGGTAAAAAGAGAAAGTTTTAAAATGTTGTGAGTTCTGCATAAAATGTTTGCAGATCTGGTGAATCTCTGCTGCCTCACAAGGTGATATGCTCTGTGATCTGAGTAACTGTTCTGCTTAGAAGATCAAAAGATAAATTAAAATTATTGATCATACAAGTAGTATTATATTTTAAATAATCAAATTCTTTAGAATCAGACAGTTGAACAAGAGACAAATTATTGAAGATTTTTAAATCTGTGGAAAGTGCAAATCTATTCTTTTTTATTGTCTTCTTTGTTTTTTCTTTAAAACAAAACATGGAGTCACAATTATTTCCTCCAAAATTCCAACCAGGTGGGGTTTCCATAGATAGCTACATATTTTCTGTGTCTGTTATCTGACAATGGTCTACAAATGTTTATTATTATTATTATTATTATTATTATTATGACATGTAGCAATTAATGGTGCAATTCAGCCATTGCTTTACAGTTCATCTGCAGTTGAACAGGGCTTCTCTGATATGTATTTTGTCCTTTTTCTCTTTGTTGATACATTTGGATAGTCCCAGACATTTGCAATGTGGGTTATGATGTGCACTTAACTCAGAGGTAAGAAAAGTAGAAATTGGCATGGCCCAGAGTATTTTTATTCATGACAATATCTTTTCAATGTTCTTTGTCTGCCTGAAAGGAAGCATGGTTTCAATTATTCCCTTAAAATGTGGATGAAGCATGCTTGCCAACACACATTCTGTCCCTTCAAACATTTCCTTGTCACTGAAGTCTACCAACAGTTTAAAAGCTAGGCCCACTGCCAGGGTTAGTACAGTTCTGTGCCTCGTAGCTTTCAGTTTCACTTTGTGTTGCTTCAAAATTGATGTTCAGATGCATTCTAATTGACAGCACCTGGCTTAAAACTGCAGCATCAGCACAGACTCCTCAAAGTATAACAGGAAAGGAATTTTGAGATAGGAATCAACATAATATTTGATTGTTTAATTGTGCGCTGTCTGAATCCATTCTATTTGTTCATTTTATATGTTTATTTTGGGTACTGGTCAATTATCTGGGTGGACTCCAAAAGGGAGCCTAGACAGAGAAGGATAATCCATTTCAGGGTGGGGGGATGAAGGAGGAAAACAATTGTTCCCATTTTCTCTGGTTATCCCCCCTTTCTTATATCATAAATGATGGTTGTTTCAACTATGGCAACATGGGTGGGAGGAATAAGAGGAAAATGGGGGGGGGGTTAACTTATTCAATCCCCCTTCCCGTAAAATGGACTATCCTTTTCTTTTCTTTTCTTTTAGTAAATTTTTATTAAACATTTTAAACATCAACACAAGGAAAGAGGGGGAACATTCCAAAAGGAGATAGGAAAGTAGGAAACCCGATCACCATAAAGAGAAGCGAGAAAGGAGAAGGAGGGAGAGAGAGAAAAAGGCCAAAAAAGTAGAACAATTACAAAAAGGATAAAAGTCCAAAAATACAAAAAAAAAAAACTGACCAGCACCCCTTGTGGCCTCCATCTGGATAATGAAACAGTACATTGTTTTGTTTCTTATTTGAACTGTTTCCAGCATTTCCAAGAAACTAAGGGACTATAATAAGATAATGTATGCCAAAGACCTCCAAAGGTTTCAGATGTTGCAAACAGGAATATAGAAATGCAGCTGCCTGGGCTAAAAAGAGTTGCCAGGTAATTTCATTTTATCCAAAATATAAAAGAGGGTGGTCCTTCATAAGGACATAATGCAACTCCAACCAGTATGAAAAGTATCAGTTTGCTCCTCCATTAGGGCTACACAGGAGACTGTTTCAGAACAGCAGGGAATGGGGAAAAATTCCAACTTTCCAGCACTCCAATTCCCCCTCCCAAAAGACAGAAAACCAGCATGTGCGGGCTCTCTACTACCTGGTTTTCCCCATCTGTAAGAGCAAAGCAACTTGCAATGAGCCCACTTCTCTTCTCTCAAGCTGCTAGACTCAATCACATGGTAGCAAATCAGGACATAGAGAGTCACAAATGCTCTGCTGTCAAGACTCAGACAGCAAAGAGGAAGAGAAAGTGGAAATGTCAGCTGCTGATTCTCAAAGTTGCAGCTCCCAGCAGCCACTAAACTTGGAGCTACATATACCAGCTACTACTGAGAATTGTAGCTTCCAGCAGTCACCAAACTTGAAGCTGGATGTACCAGAGAGTTGCAGCTCCCAGTAGTTTCACAACAAAAATCACTGAAGTAACTATCTTACTGAAATGCAGGGAAGAAAAGCAAGGCCTCCTAAGATCATGGTATCTTTACCAAAAATGCTTGATATTTAGGAATCTCATCAGACAAAGTGAATTCAGCATCCAAGGATTTCAACCTGGCTAGGGGATGGAGTCTCATGTCAGACATCACATAACATTGTATGAGTCCAGTGAAGGTCCCATCCCCAACTGGGGATGCTTTCCCTCCAACATGGGAGGCTTCCTATGTTGTGCTGGCTCCAATGAAGGGACCTCTCCGTGAGGGCAATGCTTTCTCCATCACATGGAGAAGGCATCACTGAGAAGGAGCTGTGTGTGGGGTGAAAGATTTGCCCTGCTCCTCCCTCTTTCCTCCTGGGTCCCTGGTGAAGCAGGCCTGGCCTTTATGATGAGGCTGTTAGACACAGCTGTGGGATGATGCTGAACTATCAATCTATGTAAGACTGTAGGGTTTATATAGCAGTATTAAATGATCACTCACAAGCCGGTTTTGCTTGGAAATGAATATATTGCTTGTATCTCTGCAGCAAAGAAAGACACTACTGACTTTTTCCCACCACCACTTCCTTTTATACACCTTTCCTGCCCACTTCCCCCCTCTTCTCAGTTTCCTTATTAGAGCTTGTTGCTTCACAAGTTCCAATACAAGGTCACCAGCGCCCTCTGCTGGCTTCAAAATGTCACAGAAAGAAAACTGAGGCAGCCAGGATGCTTCTGTCAGGATGTCACAGAGGGAATTTGTGATGTCTTCATGTCATCAGAAATTGACTCCTGACAATCTAGAAGCTGTAGCTCTGGGAGTTTGTTGCTGAACAACACATCTGTGTGAAAGGCAGCACTTTGTCTCTGACTTAGGCTTTGTTATAGTTTATTATCTTGTACTGCTTCAGATGGACTTGTTGATTTCTCACTCACTTGTGGACCCTGGACATACCTACACACACACACACACACACACACACACACACACACACAGTTTTTCAGATATAATAAAAAGAGGGGGAACAATTGTTTGGTATAGGAAAGTAGGAGAATAGAAAGAAAAAGATATAGAAGAGATTTAGATAGGGGAGTGTTTTTTTTGGAGGGGTGGGAAGGGGGAAATGGAAGGATGGAAGGATAGGGAAGGAATGGGGGGGGAGGGTTCAGGTTAATATATAGTCTGACTTCCAATCCTCTTCACTTCGGGTGTATCTTCCTTTTCAAGTCGTTTCAGACTTAGGTTGACCCTGAGCGAGGGCCGGGTAAATGACCTTGGAGGGCCATATCCAGCCCCTGGACCTTAGTTTGAGGACCCTTGTTCTAGAACATGGCCATATAGCCCGAAAAAACCTACAACAACTCAATGATTCTGGCCATGAAAGCCTTTGACAAAACACCATTATGGTTTGCTAATTAGATTTAAGGATGGGTTTTTTTTTTCTCTATGAGGGGAAAGATATGTGGAAATACTATTTTAAATAATACCTGAGTCTTTTGTTATCCCATGGCCACACACAACTGGCTTATGACAGACACTCCCACCCCCTCAAGTATTTGTCATAATACTCAAATGAATAAAGGGGGGTTTTCATCTCAATTTCTAAATATTTTTTATATATCTGTCTGTTTTATAATTACAAGAAAACATCCTGGTGGCATTCCTGCTTGGGAATGTAAAAGGCCAAGTATTGTATTGAATTAGTTTGTGAGTAAAAGGGCAAAGGAGTTTGTGTTGATTTTTCTGTGGCAGACATATTTGAATATAAATATACCACTATATGCTTAACAAACCAGGAATAGCTCTCAGCAGGGCACTGTCTAGGGTAGAATACCGTAAATGTTTATGTTTTTATGCTGATCTTTCTTAGCTTCTTAATAACCCTTCAGAAAAGGTTATGTCAGATAATTTTATCCTCTACCATTGTAGGCTTCCTGAATGCAGGAGTCCATAATGTGACCTCCATTACTGAATAAATGATAGGGTCTCAGCATTTCAAGAATACTAATAAAACTGGGTATCTTATCTTTCCTGTATATTATCATCTCCCAAATATTTTGAAATGATCTAGTACAGGAGGTAAAATTCAGTTAGTCAGATGGAAATGCGGTTACTGTGTGAACAAATGCTATTATGATTGTTATTATTGTACATTCTTGTTTTTCATAAGTTATATAATTTTTCACATAATACAATTAGCTACATTTGGGATATGAAAGAATTACACTTATTCAACAATGAGGGATAGCTACACAGTACACATGGTTCTCTCTTTTTAGTTTATCTCCAGGAAGAAAATGGAAAGGTTGAAGATTTCACCCTGAAAGAACTAGCATTTTTAAAACATTAAGTAGAACATGTGGTTAATATGATAACTTATATTTATAGATTTACCGCTAACAAAATATATGATATTATACAAAGAATTGTATCTAAATTAATGTGTTAATGTTTGTATGTCTATAAATAAATTTCAGGATCAGATGTTTCACCCTGGGGTGGGCTGAGAAGATGGTCATGGGCTGTTCCTTGGCCTAGATCAGTGGTTCTCAACTTTTAGTCCTCCAAGTGTTTTGAACTTCAGCTTCCACAATTCCTAACAACTGGTAAACTGACTAGAAATTCTGGGATATGGTATCCAAAATAACTAGCAGATCAAAGGTTGGGAACCACTGACCTAGATCCATACCAGGTTATACCCACTACTTAGCAAATATCCCTGGGTTCAAAAAATAAATAGTCACTAAGATGGCCCCTATTTTCATTCAAAGTTCTGTGTCCAGCCTCTTTATTTTTCAGTTGGCATTCAAATGATATCTTCTAGTTACTGTGTGATCATTTTTTTAAATAAAAAAGCTGGTTTAGTTTATAATTCAGATTGGAGGAAGAAGATGGTAGTTTCTGGTTGAATGGTACTGATCATTGTTATTTAACCCAGTGTCTTGAGCATTGCCCAGTTGTGACCACGAAAGGGAGTTCCAAATATGACACACCATGCATTATTTTAAAGTGGTGGTGTTTGCTCAACATAACACAGAGAATGATAGTTGGTTTCTATTTCTATTAAATGAGTTCATACCGGGAATATTTAGAAGTGCTTCAAAAATCATTCTTTCAAATTACCATAGAAATAAACCAGGGCCCTATTCATACTACACAATTATAGTATTGTTCTTTAACTATGAGTTCTATACTATGGTATATTGAGGAGAGGGGGTATAGATTGGTGAGATTCTAGAATTATGTTGCTGACAATTTTAAATACTGCTTCCTAAATGACTAATTCTAGGATTCCATAGGATGCATCTATAAAATCATAGTGCTACAGTTGTATAGTGTGAATGGATCTCTACTCTTCATTTTCACATTAATGTGTAGATTCAAAATTATTTATCTAAGTGATTTTAATTATCCACTGGATGTTTCAACTTTCAATATTCTAGTACATTACTTTCACTGGCATAATTACATTCCTTCCCCAACAGTTAGTGGATTTTCAAGATGAGAGGCTATCTATTCCATGACTTTCTCCTGAAACACAGTTTCCAATGCTTGATGTTTTTCTCAGAAATGGGTATCCCCACTAGGCTGGTGTATAGATCCGTTATAGCTATTTTCCTTTAGCCAATCTTGCTTCTTCAGCTTGGTGGGATGGCTGTAACAGCAAGGGCCCAGCCATGATAGTTTTCAGTCCATAATGGGACCACTTGGCAGCTGATCACAGCTCCTTTTTGGGAGCATGTGGCACACAAAGAGGCTGCTACTGCATCCTTCTCCTCGCACAGGATTTCACTGTGAGCCCTGCTTGTTGGATCAATTGGATTAGAAGAGTGGCATGTTTTATGCAAATTGTGTCTGCTTTCTTAACCCTGTTGCTGAAACCCAAGCTACCTTAAAAGGAAGAAAGGAAAGAGTCCCAGGAAGGTTGCTTTCTTAACCTTATTGCTGAAACTCAGGCTCCCTTGAAGGGAAAAAAAGAAAGGGTCCCAGGAAAGATTCTTCCTTAACCTTGTTGCTGAAACTTGGGCTTCTTTGAAGAGAAGAAAGGAAAGGGTGCCAGGAAGGTTGCTTCCTTAACCTCATTGCTGAAACCCAGGCTCCCTTGAAGGGAAGAAAGGAAAGGGTCCCAGGAACAGAAATGAGAGCCTCGTAAGTTCCCCATTGTGACCAATAGGCCAGATCTGGCCTTATTTTTAGGGTGCAGACAAAAAAAGCCTATCCGATTACCCAACCATTTTTGGGACGCATACAAAAATGGATACAGGGGTCTACCGGAATCTGGCCAGAAGAAATGGATTGAGGTTCAGCAGAAAAACACAAGTCTAGTTCCCACATCCACAATTTATAGTGAAAACCTGTTTTTAACTTCCGTGGTATCAATATGAGTTATTTAATATTTTAGGAGGTTGGAAGGGCAGGAGAAAATATTACCAATTAAAATTGTCAACCATAAATATTATATGTCTGCTCAATATAAGTATGCCACCCATTCAAAATAGATGTGCTGAGGGGCAGTCTGGGAATATGGAAACTGATACCTTTGAGGGAAATGTAAAAGAGTTTAAGTTTGTGGCTAAATAGGAAAAATAAGTTCTACAGTCTGTAAGGACCCAGTGTGTTTCTTGAGGAAATAATGAGAAGTATTGCCTCAAGCAACCATCTCTCCCAAATGGCTATTCATTCATTAATCCTCAGGAAATGCCTCAGGCAGCATTCATTCTTGCATACACATTTTTCCATAACAGACTTTATATTTCTCCATATATAGAATTTACATATTTTTTCACGAGTCTAAGAAATAATGTATCACTGCTAGAGTTGTGATTGCTTACCAACTCTCCCATTATTTCAATGGATGTTATTCTTATTACCATCTAACAAGCAGGCTTTCAGATATCTATAATAGTTTGGCTCTTTTATTTATTGGTGTCATGGCATGGGTTTGTGTATTTATTTATTTATTTATTTATTTATTTATTTATTTATTTATTTATTTATGGTATTAATGTCCTGCCTTACACCTGACAAGGTATTCAAAAGCAGCTTTAAAAATAACATCTATAAAAGTTAAAACACAACTGAAAAAAATTATACAGTATAACCATCATATATATTTTTCATTTCAGGAGCCACTTGAGAAATTGCAAGTTGATTCTGCTGTGAGAGAATTATAGGTAGGGGATACATTCCAAGACTATGCAAAAATATGGAAACTAGTAAATCCTATTGAGATGAAGGACTTCTATGTCATGCATTACATAGAAAGCACATGTCAAACCCAAGGCCACCATGCAAATTTGGCCCGCTATCTCATTTTGCATGGCCTTCCAGATGCTGGACTATAATTCATGTATTCCTCACCATTAGACATTATGACTAGAGCTGATGGGAGTTGTGATACAGTGATATCTGGAAGGCTGCAATTTGTTCTGTATTTCCCATGCTGCTTGCTAATGGGGGTAGCAGCCAGACACATCTGGAACTAATGAGAGTTACAGTCAGCTAGATCTGAAGCTGATGAAAGTTGCAGCCTGACCAGGCCTTGGACTGATTGGAATTGCCATAGTCAACTGAACAATGTGATCAATGACTTAGAAGTCAGTAACCACAGGGAGAACGAAAGCACTGCTTGTGTTTCAGAGTGGTGATTGAACCACCCCTGCATCAAAAACTAATTAGAATAAACGAATAAATAGTATACAAAATACAAACCCATGAAAGCATGGGTACATACATTAAGTAACAAAATAAAATCTCAGCATACCACATTAGAACACCCTTTTGCCTCTGTAGGGTGTATGTACCAGGGGCTGCTGATAAGTCTTTGGCTTTATCCAGAAAGAAATGAGATAGGAAGATGAAACTTTAAATTTATTCCACATACTCTCCACCAATATCAACACAGTTCTTACATGGGTATTCCAAGTTCTGTAAGCCTTGCAAAAAGAAGGATTTCGGTTGTGCCTCAAACTAATCATCCGTAGCAGCCACAGTATCAGAAACAGTGTAAAATTTGGTAAATTTAATTTTCCAACCATATCCTAGCAATGCTCACATAGTGCTTCTGAAGAGCATTTCATGGGAAAAAATGACAAAAATGGCTGCAATTTCTAAACCCAATAATAACAAACAGAGGGGAGAAGGTTATGTTATGTACTCAAGAAATTGTATTTTGCTTTGTACTTTACTATATTTTAAGATAGGTTCTGTTCCTTTGGCCATACGTAGATCGGATTAGGCCAAACTTTTTTTCTGCTTCTTGACATCCACTTGACCCACACCACAAGACCTGCTCTGCGCTTGTATTCTGACATCTGGATACTAGCAATTGAAAATGTCTTAAATTATAAAATTACATATTTCCCAAATGAAGTCGCTGTTTGAAACTGGGACTCTAATACGTGGAGGTTCAAGTAAATGATCTCTACTTACCCTGCTCAATATTGGAAGCAGGAAAACCCTCACACACTGCTGAATGACACTGCCAACTTTTCCCTATCTACCACCTTCACATAATGAGCCAAGATACTATAATTTCACCCCTGGACTTAGAATTGAGATCAGAATGCAGATTCACTCAGTAAGCATACCAATTCCACAGAGACACAATGAATTCTCCCCAAAGGAAATCCCAAATCCTCATCCCAGGACTGCTATCTATTGTCTTATCAAGGATATCACCTCTCCCCAGTCCCAATAACCATCAGTGACCATTACACACACACACACCCCTTCAAGTGATCACTTCCCTTTCCAAGAAGCCTCTTTTGGCAGAAAGGGGCTGATGCAGATACAGAAAGCAGGCTCAAGCTTCATCCAATAAAAGAACTGTATTAAACTTCCTGCCATGCAGTACACCAGTCATAAGCTGTAAACATGACAATAACAAATGTACTTTGAAGCAGTGAAACTATGGACCATAATTGTTCCAACCATTTGTTGTTGTTGTTTATTCGTTCAGTCACTTCCGACTCTTTGTGACCTCATGGACCAGCCCACAACAGAGTTCCCTGTCAGCCATTGCACCTCCCCCCGCCCCCCAGCTCCTTCAAGGCCAAACCAGTCACTTCAAGGATAAAATCCATCCATTTTGAGCAGTTGAGCATTATTCCTGGAGTATGGACTGGTTTGATCTTCTTGCGGTCCAAGGCACTCTTAGCCTTCCACTAGACACAGCATTCTATATATCTATCTCACCCAGGGATTTCATAACTTTACCCTTTGCATTTGACCCAGCTCACCTTGCTTAATTCTTTCATCATTCTATATTTTGTGTTATTATGTTATCCTCATTATTTTATTGCATTACCTTGTTATTGTTAACCATTTTATTTGATGTCATTGTTTGTTTGTATGCATTTTATTTTGCCTTATTTTAATTACTTGGGTTTGGCCTCAAGTTAGCCACCCCGAATCCCTTCGGGGAGATGGTTGTGGGATATAAATAAAGTTTATTATTATTATGATTTTCCTCCAACACCACAGTTCTAAAGCAAAAGCAACAGTGTCAGTCGCCCCAGAGAATGTGCAGGTAGCCTTGGAAGATTCAGCTCATGAATTTGCCTCTGTCAATCCTCTGAGGAGACATGTGATAGTAGTAGAATTTACCACTACTGAGGAGAACAGAAAAGATGGTTTGCAGGGCTGACATGACCTCTTATGAGGTGTGCTTTCTTCCTGGGGCAAAAATCTATGATATAACAGGGAGGCTGAAAGGACCTATCAAACCCATTAATAGTTACCCCTTCCTTTTGTTAAATGTGGTAACCAATGATATTTCAAGGCATAGCCCCCAGGATTTAAAGATATCACAATTGTTTATGGGACTGTGTGTGGGATGATAGAGTGCTGTAGAATGCTGTTTGCTGTAGATCCATGGAAGAGACAGATGCTCTTTTGCCTAGGACGCACTCAGCTACTGCCTGGGTGTGAAATAGCCAAAGGAATGCACATCTGTCCTTTAGATAAGACTTGTTAGGCAGGAAAAGTTCCTTGAAAAAGACCTGTAAAAGAGCACACACACTTGGTTACTTGCACATATGTCATCCACAGAATTCTAGTCAGTAGGTTAATAATGAAGCAGTGTAAATCTTCACTGCAAAAGAAGTATTCTTCCTTTCATCTTCCCTTATATGCAGGCAATCTCTTTCCCTGAATATGAGCTACTGCTTAAATGCAGAATTCTTTTTTACTCTATGCATGTTGAAAATGTAAATCAAAGATATGAAATTAAAATACCAAAACCAAACTTTAAATCAGTGTCAGAGATCAGATTAGTTCCCTGCAGCCGAAGTTTTCAGGAAGATCTTAGCATTAAAACGGCTTTTTTTAACTGTCCAGGTATATGACAGAAGGAATTCAGGAAAGATGCTACACCATTTTGCAATAATAATAGTTACATCCTCCCAAACTTGCCTGATTTCTGGTATCTACTTCCATCTTGGTCTCTGAGGACTTCTGCACTGTATGATGTATTGAAAGAATAGATCCATTAGACTCACATGAGAAGATGATGAGACCTTAAATCATCTCTCACCTCCAAATTACATCTTAAAATGTAATTTTAAGGTTTCCCCTGACATTGTCTAGTCATGTCCAATTAGAGCTTGGAAATGTACTATTTGGATCACAACTCACAATGTTCCAACCAGTGTGGCCATGGCCATACTGGCTGAGGAATTCTGAGAACTGAAGTTCAAAAATGCCTACTTTTCCAACCTGTTCACTAAAAGTTATTTTTTAAAACTCAAGCATTATACAATATGCGTGCATTTGTAAGAGGAATAACTCTGACAAGTAGTGAGGGCTTAGGCAAGATGTGCTGAACTCTTCTCCCTGTACTATTTTCTTGATAAAAATCAACTAGTGTGAAGTTATACGCCTCACTAGGGATAATTTGTATAAGTAACTATTTTCAAATTGGACAAATCATCACTGCAGGACAACAATTTCCATTGTAAAATTGCATTTGGGAAAACCCATAGTGCCGCAACTACCATGGCTGGCTTCTTAAAAACAAAAATCTAAAGAGAGGGAAAATCTGATCGTATATCAGTCATCTTCTATTCTTGAGCACTCTGTCTGCCAATGAATTCCCTGGGAACCTTTCATAGTGTCTCCAGAGGGGTTTCTGACAGCTGTATTTGATGTGCTTGCTGGGCAGATAATCTCACAAGTGTGTGTGTGTGTGTGTGTGTGTGTGTGAGTGTGTTTGTGTGGAATTTGCACTGAAGAACCCTGTTATTTCTCCTATATAAACCCTTCAGCTGAGCATATATCAGATCACAGGAGTTCATCTTCTTAGCTTCATTCTTGACTCTTTTGCTACAAAAGCCTGAATTAGAATGATGTTAAAAAGATTTTGTATGCAAAGGTAGATCTAGCATAGGTCAATATAGTGGTGATTCTTGCCATTGACATTTCCCCCATCTTATTGAAATCCTTTAAATGTTTATGTCTGTGTAAGACTCTTCTTACCCTGGAGATTTTTGAGATTGGAGTTGGTAATAGCTAAGGGATGAAATGAAAATTTTCTACCCCACATATAAGAATTCTGCCCCTGCAAATGTAATTTTCCTTTAGTTTCTAGATTTTTAGCATTGCAAAGAATTAGACTTCATTTTATACTCCTTCAATAGTTACAATGTTGACAATATCCACTAGGCTTATTTTAAGATTCTTGCTAATTTTATGAGGAAGACATACATGTCTGTACACTACAAGACTGATGGAATTTTGTATGTCAGAGTAGACTATTGGTTGGCCTGCATTACACTTTCAAACTGCATGTTTTCTTGGATTCCAAAGTTCTGACTTTCTCCTGTCTTGCATATTGGTCTACACTAGGCTTGTGCATGGATCCACTTCAGCCATTTTCCTCTGGCCAATCTGGCTTCTTCGGTTGGGTTGGGTGGCCATAACGGTAAGGGCCTAGATGTCACAGATTCCTGTCCATAACAGGACCACATGGGGGCTGATCACAACTCCTCCTCCACTTTTCAGGACCTGGGGGCCCTGCCTGTTAGGACAATTGGAGTAGAAGAACACCATGATGTGGCTTGGCTTAATGGCTTTACTTGGCCTCTCTTGAATCTTTTTTGATTTTTCCATTATTTTCTAGATTCTTTATTACTGGGACTAACTGGGAGTTGGGAATGTCCAGGATGGTTGGGGTGTACACACACATTTGAAGGCTTGGGAGAGTCAGCCTTTTTGCTTCTTTTTCTCCTCCCCTCCTCTCCTTCAGAAAATACCTCTAAAAGATTATTTTTAGTAATAGTAGCAGTAGTAGTAAACCCAGCAAACAAAAAAAAAGCCTCATTCTCAGGAAACTACTACTACCTAGTTACCTCTCCACTAGAGTAGAAAGTAGAAACAGATTTAAGAAATCATTAAACCCAAAGTAGAAAGACAGAGTATAACAAAGCAGGAAGGTAGTAGTAAGATTTTAATTGTTTTATCAGATGGGGAAATATAGAAAAAATAATCCCAACGCTGCTCAGCCAAATTATAACGATAACACCTCCACTACAGACTAACTAGCTCACCAAAATATAGAGGGAGTATGGTTGCTGAACCAACTGTATATTTAAAAGATAGGAATTAGGAACCATTGGTACTGAGAGTCTTAAAATGATTCTTCAAAAGATATCCGCTGCCACCATATTAATAATAAACAGGCTGAGGTATTATTGAGAGGTTGTTCAGTAACACATTCTGTGACACTATTGTTTTCTTAGAGGCTGCTGAAAACTGACTTGAATAATGCTTTGACCACAAAGGTATTCACATTGAGGCTGGTATAAGTTGATAAAAATAACAAGAACTTTGATTGAACAGGCTTAAAATATCCAGGTACAAATGCTTAATGGTTTCAGTAAAATACTGGCATAAAAAGCTTGTGGTTGCGTTTGAGTAAAGATCTTAAAAACTTCTGGGTACTAGTCTTAAAAGTTTCAACACAGAAAATTACTGCAGGAAATGAATCTCTGAAAGTAACTCCCAAAAATCCCCCTTAGGAATCTAACCAAAATCCTGAACTAGACTTCCTTAGGAAATGAACAGACCACTAATGGGGTGCTGTTCCATTCAGTATTCCAGCTATATTCTCAATAGCTATTCTGGATACTACACAAAAGACTGACCCAAACTTCTTCTTCAAACCCAAACTGCTCTCGCTGACTCCCACACTTCTTCTCTCCCGTTCCAAACTCCCACTGGCAAACTGGGACCTCAAGCCTCAGTTTAAAAGCCACTTTTTCCTTTAGATCATTTAGGCCCTGCCCCCCATCTTTCTAACCAATCCTAGCCTTCTGATTTTCCCTCTAAGCCTTGAACATGCCCCCTTAAGGCAAACCTAACCTAAGATGGCTTCTCCCTGTCTCCCTTTCCTAAAATGGATGCTGTGGCTTCACCAGGCCCACGTCCTTAGGCTTTTGCCAGCTAGCTAAGGTAAGGGATTCATTACACAGAGCAAAGAGAGGACTTTTAAAAGAAAGCCAGGGAGATAGCTCCAGGTCGATCACTCATTCTTCCCTGGGAAGTGGGAAGCCTCCTTAAAATACCTTGGAAAGCTGCATGCAGGGACATATAGGTCTGTAGCATCTAGCTCTTCTAGAGTAGAAAAAAACAGCTTTAATGAAACATTAAACCCAGTCTCCTCTACAGACAGAAGAGAAAGGATCACAGAAAGAGCGGTGTCTTAACTTTGCTGCTTTTAATCTAGGTCTTAAAGGAGGATATAAGGAAAAACAATGTCTAAAATTACAGGAAGGGGAACTTGGGAAGTCCCCCCCCCCTCCATAATGGGCCAGATAGGTTGCTTCCTTAACTTTGTTGCAAAAACCAAGGCTCCCTTGAAGGGGAAAAAAAGGAAAGTATCCCAGGAACAGAAAGGTAAAAAGGTAGAAATTGAACAATGATAAAGGGTCTGGACAAAGAGTTTGAAATTTACACTGAGTAATGACTTGAATTTTTAAAAATAAAATGATGTACAGATGTATTGTTGAAGGCTTTCACGGTTGGAATCACTGGAGAGTTGTGTGGTTTCTGGGTTGCATGGTTGTGTTCTAAGTATTTTTTCATGATGTTTCATCACAGATACAGGAAAAATGTGAGGAGAAAGTGCTTTTAGAACATGGCCATACGACCCAGAAAACACCCAACACTCCACCAATGTATAGATGGTGGTGTTGTTGTTGTTGTTGTTGTTCATTCGTTCAGTCGTCTCAGACTCTTCGTGACCTCATGGACCAGCCCATGCCAGAGCTCCCTGTCGGCCGTCACCACCCCCAGCTCCTTCAAGGTCAGTCCAGTCACTTCAAGGATGCCACCCATCCATCTTGCCGTTGGTCGACCCCTCTTCCTTTTACCTTCCACTTTCCCCAGCGTAATTGTCTTCTCTAGGCTTTGCTGTCTCCTCATGATGTGGCATAGATGGTACCTGACACTAGAAATGATTGCTACAACATATAAAAATAGTTATAGTAATTGTTGAAAACGTGGGGGAAAAGTGGACACTTTTTATCATATGTGGTGTTCATGTAAAAAGTCCCAGAAATACTGGACACAGTTTGAAGAAATTTTTAAGGTCAAATTTGAAATGAAACCTGAACTCTATCTGCTTGGGATGTTAGATGAACAACATGATAGAAAATGCGGGACTTTGTTGCTATAAATGACAACAGCAACAAGAATTCAAAGATGGAAAGACTCAATGATTCAGTCACAAGATGATTAGCTTCTGAAAATAAACAAACTTGTAGAAATTGATAAACGGACTACATTAATTAAGGAGAAATGTCTAACTTTAAGAAAGGCTGTTCCTCCAGCAAAGATAAGGCCAAATCTCCATCATTGGTTTTTAGGATTAGAAGTGTGTTATCATGTACCAATGGTTCCTTTTCATTAAATGGGTGTAGAAAACTGAGAGAATATAACCACCAGACAGAGCTGTAAAGTCTTTTGATTAGATAATGTATATTGTTTGTAATTTCTAGTTATTGGAATTGTTGATTTTTAGGATGTAGTAGAATTTTTCTAGAAAAAAATATTTTTAATCTTTTGTTGTTGATGATGTTTTTTGTGTTTGTATGTAGATTTTATTTTAATCTGTCTAAATAAACAAATTTAAACAGTAAAAATCCATCCATCCATTCACACACAGACACACACACAAGAAATATTGCTTCCATTCATTCTTTTCGGAAGGGTCGATTTTTTTACATTCCAAGTAAAAAAGTTATATCTGCACTTATTTTTAGAAAACGTTTATTGCAGTAGAGAGGAGACTTTAGGCTTTTAGTGTTGTTAACATTAATAACAGGTTTTTCACAATCCAACTTGTAGAAAAAAAGTCAGTAAACATATATTTACATAAGCTCATTTGGATGCCTAACATTCACAGTGATTAAAATATTCAAATTGTCTTTTTATAGACTTGCATTTAACCTACATAAGCTTGATAACAACAGAACTTTGCTTTAAAAATGTGTTAGATGCCAACTACAATTCCTATGCTTGTTTCCTTATTGGATTGTCAAACTTGTCTGATTGTTCTCCCGTTACTTCGGGGCTTTCCCCCCCTTTCTCATGCTCCAAACATTTTAACTGCTGCCAAACTACAGTTATGCTCTCCTCCCAGCTCATGCAAACAGTAGGATGAAAAGACAATATTGTCTTTTTCAATGCTGGATTCCACCTTTGTGGTTCTCCACAAATAAAAGACAATGGGCTGAAAGCAGGATCTTGCTGAATGCTGAATAGTGTCATTGTGCAGGAATCTCAGGGGCTGAATCGTCATACACTCTTCCATTTTACAATGGAAAAACCTGATACGGCCTGCACAGTGAGTTTTCCCATAACTCACCTTAACTGTATCCCTTCAAAAGGATGATGATGATGATGATGATGATGATGATAAGCCTATGCATATTTTTTAGGGCTGTCCAAACACGGAAAAATTTGTTTCTAAACTCGATTTGTTTTTAGGGGTTTTTTGCGTTTTGTTATTTAAAAGAATTCTGAGATTTTCCTTTAAAAAAGTTCGATATTTACGAAATTTCAGAAATCATAAAACAATTACGAAACAATTACTAATTGATTACGAATCGATTCGTTAATGGCGGCCGCGATCGCGCAGTACGCTAAAAAAACTTCAGAAGCTTCCCTCTCCCTCTGTTGTTGACTGTTGGTGTGATAATTATATTTTTTTTCACTGAGAAAACAAACAGTAACCCTAAAACTTGCACCAGACATGCGGAAATAATAACGAAACATTTACTAATCAATAACGAATCAATAACGAATCAATTCCGAAACAATTATGAAACAAATTGGAAAAATTCGTTTCGTTTTTTAGTTGCTCCTGAATGGTTCAATATCGCTTCATTATAAAAAAAATAACGAATTTTTAACAAATTACGAAATTACGAAACGAAACCGCCCAGCCCTAATATTTTTCTATTCAATCATTATCTATGTGAAAGTGGTTTATGGGCTGTATGGCTGTGTTCAGTGCCAGTTTGCTACTGGGCACAATCCAAAGTGCTGGCTTAGGCCTATAAAGCCCTAAATGACCCCGGCCCAATTTACCTGTCCAAACTCTCTATGAACCATCGTGGAGATTAACATCTTCCAGGGAGGCCCTGCTCTCCAGCCTGCCACTTTCTCAGGTACAACTGGGAGGGACGAGTGAGAGGTCTTCTCAGTGATTGCCCCTGGCTATGGAACTCCCTTCCTAATGAGATGAGGTCAGCCCCTTTCCTCTTGCCCTTTAGAAGCATGATAAAAATGTGACTGTGGGATTGAGCCTTTGGGACTGTTTAATGAGGCAGTGATAGGAACTCTTAGTATACCAACCGGATTTGATATGGTTGTTTGAGACAGTTTTAAATAGTGGATTTTAATGTCAAGATAAGTGATTTAAATGTTTTTGTATGTGTATAGTCTAGTATCTTTCAGTATTGAATGTTTACCATTTATATGTTGTGCTTCTCCTTGAGTCCCCTTGGGGGTGAAAAGAACAGAATATAAATGCTTTAAATAAATAAATAATTCTAGCATCAGTTACTACTTAATGCTTTGCCTGCATCTGTGGCTGTCATATTCAGAGAAGCTGATGGTACTAAAGCAATAGGATATATATACTTGTGGAATGCCCAGGGTGAGAGGAAAGAACTATTGCCACCAACAACACAAAAGCAGGGCCGTGTTGTGCAAGGATCAACAGCACCGTTCCGGGCGTCACTTTCCCACACAGTAGCATCAGCTGCTGACCAGGGTATCTGGATTGTCCTGCTGTCTTCCTGATTTGCCATGGAGTCTGGCAAATCACATCACTAGTAAGGCTGCATGTGATGAGGTCCTTAGAAATCATCCACATAGCCACATAATAGCATATAGAATGTACCACAAAATACACATGGAGATGATCAGAAAAGGGTGTGTACACATGTAAAGATAAACCCAGAAAAAAAAAACAGCAGATTTGCATTGCCAAATAGCATGCCTTTAAAGGGACATTGAAATATTAGACACCAAACCCACTCTTACTCACTCTTAATTGTCATGGGAATTTGACTTGCAACAAGAGAGCGCTTATTACTAATTGGGAGATTTGCATATCAATGGTTGGATTACACCTTGGTGAGTACCTTTTTGTGTGTGAAATGGATTTAAAAGGCTGTAAAATTAGAATAAAAACATAAACAGAGTGTGTTTCATCTGCAAGCAATTCATATTAAGAAAAATGTATATGTATATGTATTTTGTAAATTGTATTTTGATGATCGGAGTAGGTTTGTGTAGGCAGAAATCAATATTTAAGAGTGAAGAATTTGGTTTGCAAGTTTATACACCAAATCAAAGTCAGTTGTTTTAAAGTTAATTATGTTATTGAAAGTTAATTATGTTAATTAACTGGATGGGCTCCAAGGTGCTCCTGAAAAATTTTAATGGTGATATTAAAGTTACATATTTTCTACTTCAATGGGCTATTCTATTTAACAGGGAGAGGTGCACTCACAAAGGGAGGAGACCGGGAAGGGACCATCAAGGTGATCCGGGGAAGGAGAAGATACAGGAGAAGGAGACAATATTGTTACCAACATAAGAGATTTTTTACCACCCCCAGACTGTCTCCTCTCGTAAGTAACTTGAATGTCCATGGTGCACCTCCCCCCCCCCCCACAAAACTGATGCTGTTAAATACCAGGTCAGTTAATGTTAAAACATCTATCATCCAGGACTTGATCCTGGCTGAAAAAGCTGACCTGGCATGTATTACTGAGATCTGGTTGGACAAAGCTGGGGGGGGGGGCTCTGCCCACCAGGCTTCTTGGTACAGCAACAGGTTAGGTCTAGGGGGCAGGGAGGAGGAGTCACGGTGATTCCATTTCTCTGGCCAGATGCCCCATTCCGTAGTCAACTGATTTCAAGTGTGTCTACTTAAAGGTGGGCAGCCAGGTCAGTATAGAGATTCTGTTGGTGTACCACCCACCCCATTACTCAACAGTCTCCTTACCTGAGCTAGCCAAACTGTGCTGAGATTAGCCTGTTGGGAGTGGCTCAGGACTTCATGGCCACCATGACAACCATGAGTATGTCCCTGCTGGATGCACATTGGACTTGGTCTTCTGCACTGAATGGAATGAAGATGGTTTAACATCTGCATGAAGCCACTGGGAGAGATCATCTGGAGTTTTGGAGTTCAGTGCCATCTGTACACTGATGATACCCAACTGTATTACTCATTTCCACCAAAAACCAAGGGAGCAGCCCAGACCCTGAACCAGTGCCCATCAGCTGTAATGGACTGGATGAGGACAAACAAATTGAAATTGAATCCAGACAAGACAGAGATCCTCCTGGTCAGTCATAAGGCAGATCGGGGTATAGAGGTATAGAGTGGCAAACTGTGCTGGATGGGGCAAGATCCCTCCTGAAATCACAGGTCCACAGTTTAGGGGTCCTCCTAGACTAATTGGAGGCTCAGGTTTCAGCGGTGGGCAGGAGGGCCTTTGCACAATTAACACTTGTGCATCAACTACAACTGAACCTGAAGAAGCCAGACTTGGCCATGGTAATTCATGCCTTACTTACATCTCACCTACGTGGGACTGTCCTGAAGAGTGTCTAGAAACTGCAACTAGTCCAAACAGCAGCCTCTTTTTCTTCCTTCAAAAAGCAACTGAAAATATTTCTGTTTTGGCAAGCCTTCAGCGATAAACCTAGACTGAAGTGTCAGGAAGACTAATTTTTATCAACTGGAATCAAGTGTAATATGATCTGACAAGGTTCCACGTTAATGTATATTGTATAGTTCACAGAGTGTGCAAATAATTTGAATGGAAAATCAACAAAAGTGTGAAATGAAGGGTGTCCATTGCTACCATTGTTATTTATTTTGGTGTTTATATTGAATACAAGGTATAAAGGTTAAAAAAAAAGGAAAATGTTTAAGCTGAAGGCATTTGGTGATGAGTTTGTTTTAATGTTGGAAAATCTTCAAATTGTATAGGGGCACTGATCAAAAAACTAAATTTAGCATTTTTGCTGGATTTAAGACAAATAAACAAAAGTGTAACATGTGTTCATATGTCTCTGGAAAGAAAAAGAACTCCAATGACATCAAACTGGTTTTTCTTTTATGATCAGTTCTCTTCTGCTTTTTTAAACCTGGATATTTTTTAAACCTGGATATATTACTTTCCACTCCCATTTTTCAGAATCCCTATTTATCTTAGGCCCCTCAATTCTTTATACTCCATTGCTGTTATCTGATTATTTTAGTAGCTACCCAATGACAGCTGCTTGTTTGTGACATTGAGCTCATATACACTGACCACTTAAGTTGGTTTGAAACTGGTTTGGGAGAAACTGGTTTCACTGTGCAGATGATGACATGACAGGAACAGGTTAGAGGTGAATGCATTAACCATGGAAACTGGGCTCAAACTGGCTCCAGAATCCTCAGTATATGAGGTGCATACCAGTGCTCTGGGGAAATAAAAGGCAAAAAAGTGTTACTTAGCAGCAGAGGTAATCAATTCCATGCCCCATGGGGTAAATCAGCCCTCTGCTGCCCAGCTATGCCTTTGGGTTGTTTTTCTGCAGGCTGCACCTCATCTTTTAAAACTCTCTCCAGCACAGGCAGGTGTCTGTGGAGCTAATTTTGCCATGCAATGTGTTTTAGGTTTAGGGCTCACTGATGCACATTAAAAGCCTTAAAGCATACTTTCATATGTCTTTACTTCATCCCCTTTTAAACCCTTTAACTCATGCAACAGCACACTTTGCCAGTTTATGTTTTGCAGCTGCCACAGTTTGAAGTCAACTTCAAGCTGCATTAAAATAGTCAGTGTAGATGTGCTTTTGGAGTTCACTGAAGCTGTGTGTATGTGAATTATTTAAACAATGTAAGTATTGATGACCCTATGCTATTCACCTGTATTTGCAGTAATAGGGCAATCTGTCAATCTCTAGTATATACTTGTTTTGATTTCTGTTGGCCTTTGAAGTTTGAAAATGAATTACAGAAAAACTTAAGACTACATCACATGGGTAGTCCTCATGTTAGGACCCCGCAATGGTGCAACCAGGATGGAGCATGCTGGAGCCCATCACAAAACACAGGACTCTATTTTGGCTGCATCTTGGCAGCATGGTCAGAAGCAGCCCTGACAACATGGGTGACTAACCGTGTTCTCATTCACTAAGCTGGGGACAGAGTGGGAGGAAGGCATGGACAGCCAGAAAACAGTGTGAAAGTGAGGAGACAAAGTGATACACTGCCCCATGGTTTCCCCTTCTGTCGTGCAGATTCCCCCGCTCTTCCACAGCTTTGGACCTCCATCTGTTGATGCCCTTACACAATGCAGAAAATGAAAGTTTTCAGCATGAATCTTCAAGATCTGAATTAAAGAAACTGTCTGCTACTTTGAATTTAATTTGAGCTTCTGACATTTAAAAGTCCATTAATAGATCCAGGGATACAGAAGTGTATGCATGTGTTAAGAAACATATCATTTCAAATCTTCTTTATCTATTGAACGTGCTCTTAATAGCTAGGTCATTTCTGCTAGCATGTTTTCAAAGTCATTTTAAAAAGTCATCTCTGAACATTGCAAAACGTGGATACTTTGAGAAGGTTATATGATAATGACATCTGTTCACTTTAAGCATGGATATTTGACATACTGTTTGGAGAAACCAGAATATGTGTTTTTTTACCTGGCCTTTGTAGTCAACTGGATGATCTATTCATGATGTTGTAGATAAGATCAGAATGGCACTTCAGAATTGGGAAGGCCACAAGATTTGTATTCTAAAACAACCAGGTGTGTAAATATATATGCATTCCTTCAGAGCAAAGCTGGGAAGCTATTCTTCAGTTCACATAGATGCTAACTATTTGTAATACAGTGAACCTCTCATGGGTGCTATAATCATCCTATTATATACAATGGTGAAGAAAAATGGAACCTCTTATATAAAATGGCAAATAATACAAATGAGTGTCAGAGGGAGCACGTGGATCTGTAAAATAGTGGGAGGCTACAGCAAGGTAGCATAATTATTGGAAGTATTGGAAGTTGGAAGGAAATGTGAAAGTTATGTACATCTGAAGCAATATGCAAATTATTTGTGTGGTCCACACCAAAAGTGTTAGAATCAAAACTTACCCGATATGTTTTTGTTTGTAATTTGGAAATCTCAAAAGGCTCCTTAAATAAATGGCCCTTGGGGGCCCATGGAATGGTCCTTGGAGGTCCGTTTCAACTCAATAGGGGAAGCATATTAATGTTTAGTGGTTGGATGGCCATCTGTCAGGACAGTTTGCATGGTGCCCTTCTGTCTAGTGGACAAATGTCAGTGTACTGGAAGAAGCAAAGACCACCAGCATTGAAGCAATGCTCCTACACCATCAACTCTGCTGGACTGGCCACGTTGTCCAAATGCTCAATCACCATCTCCCAAAGCAGTTACTATACTCACAACTCTAGAATTGGAAATGTAATGTTGGTGAACAGGAAAAGAGATTTAAAGATGGGCTTAAAGCCAACTTTAAAAACAGTGGCATAGATACCGAGAACTGGGAAGCTTTGGCCCTTGAGTGCTCTAACTGGAGGTCAGCTATGACCAGCAGTGCTGCAGAATTTGAATAGGCACAAATGCAGGGCAAAAGGGAGAAACATGCCAAGAGGAAGGCATGTCAAGCCAACTCTGACAGGGACCACTTTCTATCTGGAAACCAATGTGCTCACTGTAGGAGAACATGCGGATCAAGAATAGGGCTCCTTAGCCACCTATGAACGCACCACTAAGACGCTAGATTTGGAGGACCCTCTTCCTCAGGCTACGAGGGATCACCTAAGTAAGCAATTATTAAAACAATGTTCTTTATAAAAAAAATTCAAAATCCCCAAAAATCCATGGATAAGTGAAACATTCTGAAATTTGGTAGGCTAACAGCATTCTACCAGTGTAGCTAGTTTCACCACAATAGCTGTAAAAATAAGGGACAAAGGAGGTCCTAAAGGCTCCCCAATTATAGTAATTTAATTATGCACAATTACTGTAATGAAATAGTAACAACATTCCATTACTCTCGTTGTAGTAATGAAATTTTCACTAAGTATACTTTAGAAACATTTTTATAATGACTTTGGAAACTTTGGAAATATGGATGGCTGACTGTACATTGTAGAAATGCTTTGAAAATCTTTGCAACAAAAGCAGCCGGGAGACAAATTAGACATAATTGACTCATTGGCTCCCCCTTGGAGAGACTTCATATGATATCTGTCCCACCAAATCCAAGAGACATCAATTACCACTGACAGAGTCCACCCCACTTTCTTTCTGGTGAGCATCCAGAAACTGTTTGTAGGATACTATCAGAATTGAATGGTTGACTAAATTGATCCAGCTAAAATATGACCCAGGTAGACAATTCTTATGCCATGGGATATGCTAAATCGCCACTCTATCAATTAATTTTCAAGCAACAGCTCTCAAACTTTGGTCCACCAGATATTTAGACTCCAACTTTCATAATCCCTGATCATGGATCAAGGTGATTGGGACTTCTGAGAACTGAAGTCCCAAATACCTGGTAGGTTTGTAAATCACTGCTTTAAACTATTTCTCAGTCACACTTGGTGTTTTTATCAATCATATTCTTTTTTTTCAGTTTTAATTTAGGGATTTGAGTCTCTCTCTTTCACACACACACACAATTCAGAGACTTTATTTCCCATCTCTACAAACCTCCAACCCTGACACTAGCTTATATGAGCGCTGTGGTGTGATTATGTACTTGAGTGCAAGCTGGAGGAAAGCACTGTGGTCATTGAAAGAAGGATTAAGTAATTCATCATGTCTGCTTTCAGGGAATGAATGTCTAATTTTGTAATCTTCTTAAGTGTTAAGGGACAAAAGTCCAGTTTGAGGAATAGCTGCTTTCTCGGATAAAATGAGGGCTCTGTCTAACTAGTATTTAATATCTTTCCAGTTAGCAAGGCAGGTAGAATTCACTTTGCTGTACAGCTACAAAGAATATAGGTAAAATATACAAAATCTTAGACTGATCCGTTATTTTATTTTATTGAAAATTCATTTCTGCATAATGTGCCGACAAGAAGCCATTAATAATCATACAGCGGTAAGAACAAAGAGAGAGAGAATTCTATTGATTTTTGCTCAGCAAATGATTAACTTGCACTGCAGTGAAAGTGGTATCAAGCTTAAGAAGAAGGATTTTACTTTAATGGGTTTCTTTTTCATGAAACCTCTCTCAATAATTTTTACATTTAATAAAATGTCCAACCAAAAAGATGAAGATTACCTAAATCAGGGGGTTCCAACTTTCTACCTTGAGTAATTCCTTTGCACATTTCCTAGTCTATTACACATCTTCTTTTTTTTTTTTACATTGAAGATTATTCTGGAAAAACCCATCATGGGAGATTGTAAAAGCTGTAGTTTTAAAAAATCCAACATTTTTCATGCTATAAAGCATATTTTAAGGTACATACTCAGCTCACTTGGGACATTAAACTCTTTGCAAAGGCATTTGCCAGCTGGTATCATTCCAGACCCTTGGATAAGCTTCTAAGGAGACTTCATATACTCCAAGAATGATAGCTTTGTTCTGTAGCAAGCTCTTTCTGGTATTTGCATGCAGTTGTGTGCCAGACTACAGTCCACAATATGGATGGAAAAACATAAAGGGAGAAAAATTGGGGAGGCAAGTGATTTAAACTTTCCTTATCATTTGAATGACGAATTATATATGGTCTGATTGCTGAATATAAAAGTGTGTCTGTTCCTTAAATAGTATGAACACCATATCCAGGAACAGAGCTATATGATATAAGAAAGTCAAAATTAGGTGCATAACATAATTGAATGCCCTGGACAATTGCTGGCTTGTTGGGTGGTGTGGCACTCTTCCAAGGCCTGCATCCTCCCACTATGGACAAGGGAGAAGTGGAAGGAACTCCCGGCCAATGGGTTCTAACCTGGTGGTTGAACTTCTGTCCGGAATAGGCAGCAGTTATTGTCATCCCCATAATTTATTACGTGGCTCTCCTTGTGACGAGGTGGGGTACAACATGGTTAAAATAGTAAAATGAAACTAAACACTATTATAATACATACAGCAAATATAAAATTCACTCTTCAGGTTAAAATTTACAAGTTAAAATTGAATGGATTGTCTTCATTCTGGTCAGGTTGTGTGGTTTTTTTAACTGGCTGATTGAGCCTAGTCTCAGTAGTCATTCTTTCCTCCTGCATCATCTTGTAATTCTGGTCTTATCTTGTGTATGTGTGTGTGTGTATCTGTGTGTAATATTGTCACAACTGAGAGCAGTTGGTATAGGCCCTAATTCAGGGATAGATATTATCAGTGTCAGTAAGGCATTGCTGGATGGATGCGGGGGGGGGGGGGATTCCCTTAATAGGGACTTGAGGTGTGGGAGGTCTTGGCTCATTGTGATGGGGGAACTGCACTAGAGGGCAGTGGGTCATGCTTTCTTTTCCATTATCTCATAATTTTCAGCAGCAGGTCAAAAGAATAGTCAATAATTAGAATCTAGGATGGTCTAACTCTGTTTATCAGCTCTAACCAATACTGCTGTGACCTACATCTCTTTGTTTATGGTGTTTACTTGCAAAAGTGGTCCTGTTACCATTTTAATGTTATCTGATATGAATGTTAAATAAATTGTTCATGAAATAAACCTAAATGTTTTGTTTATGTTTTGGAAACTCTATAAATCTATTTTAAACCACCTCTAATTTTCTGCCTTATGAGGAACTCTGAACTGACCTTGAGCTTTGAGAGGCAACCAAAACCTGAATCAAACCTCTTTCTTTTCCTTTATTTTTGGATGAGCTTTAGACATAGGAAACAGTTATCATAGGATTTTAATCACAATTAACATAAAGCTGTTGTTCTTTCTTCCCTTTTTGCTTCTTGTTTCCTTTTACAATATACTTCCAGGATCAGTTGCTCAAGTAGTGATTGTCATGCAATCGCAAGCACTCTTTGTTGAGTCTTTATATGTCTCATGTGTAGCTAGCTTTAATAATGGCTGCAGTACTGACACAGCCCAAGTAGGCATAACACACTGCTACTTTACTGGGACTTATTTGTGGCTTTTAATATCACTGACCATGATATTACTCTGGATAGTTGATGTGGATAATTTCAGAGTTACTGTTACTTCTTCAGTGCCCAGTTTTAGAAGGCAGTAGGAATGCAAATCCTTGAATATTTTTTTTCCTTTCATGTGAGGATGAATAATTTAAATGGTTTTTGTCCTTGCTGCAAGAGAAAACAAAGATTACCCTGCAGTATTCTCCTTCGATTCAACCATCCTGAAGTGTTATGCTGGGAATATTCTGTGGAGAAAATCACAATTTGCTTCACACATATATTCACAGAAACAATGACATTTTCTGCAGAGAGATGGCTTTTGTTTGGAAAAAAAACTCATGTGCTTTTCTCTACAAAATAATTGTTGTACAATTCTACAGGACGCTGAATACCAGGATAAAATTGTGGAAAATACCACTGTTCTTTTATTAGTTCTGCTGAGTTTCCTGACTGCTGGAAAGCTGGTTTTATAACCTGTCCTTCATACTTCTGACATGGTAATCAGTGAGTAAGGTCATCGGGATATTTTCACGTTATACAGGAAATATGCTGAAGACTGTCATGCCAATAACTATTTTTACATATTGGGAACCATGAAGGAGAGTGAGGATATATATTGCATCCTTATCCCCTCCAGCCCCATATTTTCCATATTAATGGAGAAGGTCTTAAAAAAAAACTGTAATTTCTTTTTGATGGAAGAGCTCTAAATGTATTTCTATTTCACAGTGTCTGATGAAGGCTTGTTTCTTCCTTTCAACAGCTTTGGGGGACAGAAGTGCTGAATCAGTGTTTGAGATCACTAATGAACTGGATGAAAGCCAACAAACAAAGCTCAATCCTCAGAAGTAGACATACTGTTGATAAATGATTTGTTTGACTGGGTGATGGAGTTCTAGAAAAGGACTGCACTCTTCCAGCCTTGCATTCTGAGTATCTACTTCTGTTATTTTAAATTGGTACCCTTAGCACAAATTGTATTCTTTCATGAAGGCTGATTTCAAGATAGCATTTTGAAAACTGAACATAGCCCAGTAAAAACTAAATATAATTTAAAATGATGCACCAACTATTCTCCAGTTCCTTGGTTAGCTCTAGACATTTTCTTTCTTTTTAGCCTTACACATTTTTCCCACCATTACAGACACCTGTAATATTGATGTAGTAATGCAGAGCTAACTTATAGAATTCTACTTGGGTATGTGTCCTACCTGACAGGCAGTGGTCCTCTGCTTGATGGACTATCAGAAAACAATCCTCTGTCCTAAGTCCAATTTTAGGAGAAATAAGATGAAAGATGAGGATGATGACAATGATTATGATGAGGATGCTTATTTATATCCTGCTTTATCTCTCCTGAAGGAGACTCAAAATGGATTACATTAAAAGTATTACCACACAATTTAAACTATACGAATATGTAAACATTAAAACAGAATTAAACGTAATAGTATTTTAAAAATCACAGTTAAAATCCATTTAAACATATTTATGAATATTGGCCTTGAAGTTGTCAACATAAACTCTTAGCATATGGATAGCTCACTGATCCTTTATAGAGCTCACCTGCTTACAGCCATTTCCATATGTTGATAGATTTCAGTTTAAATTACAACAAATTACTTCTGCCTATGTGCATATAACTTAATGTGTGCACATTTTATGCAAATCTCTGTTACCTTTTAAGGTAATTCATTTTTATTCTTTTTATTAAAAGTTTTCAGATACTCTAAAAGCAAAAAGTAACAAGCACAGAGCTATAATAAATAATAATAACAAAACAGGATAGAAAGAAAAAATGAAAGAGAAACAAAATATAGAAAAATATTGACTTTTCTTTTATCAAAGTGGAGACTTTGTCCATTTCAGTTGCATCATTCAATTTTAACAGTGTTTGTTTTTGGATACTATCAGAGTCTTCCATCCTTGCACATGTATTATTTTTGCTCCTGTGGTCACATATTGTAATAATCTTCCATTCTTCCTTTCCAACTGTTCATCCATCGGGCCCAAGAGGAAATGTTCTGTTTTTTATGTAATATTAACCTTCAGAATCTTCTATTAAAATTTATGCATTTGAATCCAAAACTTTGTGTGTATTTCATATATCCATTGCAAATGACAAAATATCTATTCATGCTGTTCACATTTCCAGTATACAATGGACACATTTTTATACATTCTGGTCAATTTCTCTGAAGTCATATATTATTGAGACCTCATCCTATAACAGCTGTCTTTAAATCATGACACAAAGTATATTTTAATCCATTTGACTATGTCTTTTAACACTGTTCAATTTTAGCTCTATCCAAAATTTTATCATACCATGTCTAATTAGTTCCTCTTCCATATTATTTTTAACACAAATCTGTACATTTAACCAATGAAATGTTCATCAGTGTGTTATTGTGGTAGCATAAAACAATTAAAGATTCAGCCTTATGATGATCCTTTTTAGAGAACCTAATCAACTCCATCTTGACAAGAGCTGACATCTTGCAATGAACTATATAGTTTGCTGATAACTATCCTTTGTGCTATGCTAGAAATGATGCAATTGCAATATTACATTTCCAGGGTCAACAGCCAGATGTTATAGCAGTGACACATTCTGAGAAACATTTTCATCAACATTCTGAACTGATATATATCTCAGATAAGGATTATCACGTGTACATTAAATATTGCTTATGTGCACTCTGAAGTTCTATAAATGACTGATTCTTAGACTAAACCTTATCTATCAGTGCTGGGAGTAGGTTGGACTACAAGCAGTACAGGGACTTGGCAGATCCTTCAGCCAAAGTTATGGTTTGTTGCCTGCCTTTTTGCTCACTTTCAGAGCTTATTCCAGTGTCATTATCCCATATGGGAGATACAGAAGGGCTGATAGTTCAGCTCTACCCAATAATTGTAACTCAAATTCAGATTTGTTTAATTCAAAACAGGTTTTTTTAATCCATCTAAATTTTTCCTGTGTAATCAGCAGTAAGAAAACAATTGAAATCTGTAGCCCTTTCTGACAGTAATCTCTGATTTGATTCAGTCATATATTCTTCTAAATCCAAAAAATCCTATAAATTAAACTTTTGTTTTACTGTTATTTCCTAGCTATAAAAAGAATCACCCCTTTGAAGTGATTCCTAAGCAACCTCTCTGCAAATAAAGCATAATCAGAGTGTGCGTGTGAAATTTTCTGAACAGTCTGAAGTTCTATCATGGTTATTGGTAAGTCTTTCAGCCAACCCTTGTAAAACATTTCCCCCTTCACCTTGATGGGTGCAATTAACATTTTCCAAAGTGGTGATTTCTGACACATTTTAAAAGCATGCAGAAGTTTTGGACTTCATTCTTTGTCCTATTGAACAAATGGGAAGATAAACACCAATTTAGAAACTACTCTCAATTTTTCCATCTCTGTCTTCCCCTTTCCCCTTTCTCTCTATCACACAAGTGACTACCCTAAGATTGAGAGGTCTGGGGCTAAGAATTTTATTTAAGTAATTTCTGATGTTGATAAGAGATTCAAAAAGGAAAGGATGCTGTTCTTGCTTGGGTAGGATTTGCTGGTATTTTTTAAGCAGCTTGAAAATGTGACATTTAAACTTAATCCATTTGACTACAGAAGTAAATCAAATGGAAAAAGGTCCAGTGGGTTATCTTCAGACTACGTTTGTAGCATTTATGTTCCACTGGCACCCCTGTAAAAAAAGTTAGCTATGACTTAACTTATAGTGAACGCAATGTGACTTAAGTGACAAGTATCTATAACTTTGTAGTAATGGCTCTAATACAACATAAATTTACTGCAACCTAAGTGCAGCTATCTCAGTTGGGCAGAGGGGATCCTGCCCCATTCCCAGCTGTGCTGAACCAGTTTCAATGCAGTAGGACTATGGTGCTCCTGTCCCACTTCAGAGGCAGAAACACCGCAGTAATTCATTGGAGGCTGAGATGGTGGCTACAATGATCTACCGATTGCAAATTGATTTGAACTCAGAAATGTTTTGCTCTTATCTCATCTGGTGGTTTGATGGACTGATGGGCAGCAGCTTGCCCAATTTGGATCAGTGCTAGAGAAAGTCAGGGCACAGCAACAAAGGGGAGGAAAACAAGCAAGTCCATGGGAATGCTGTGGTGTTTCTCAGTGTTTCAAATGTGTCAGCCATAGCACTGTCCTGATGAGCACTCTGCATTCCAGTCTGCCTCGGCTCTGGAACTCTCTCCCTAGGAAGATTAGACTGGCATTTACCCTGTCCATCTTTCGCAAGGGCCTGAAAATGTGGATGTTTTATTGTGCCTAGTTCACCAGATAACTGGCCCCTAACTGTAACTTACCAATCCGTTCCTGCAGTTTAGTACTGCCCCTCTTCCATATAGCCCTGGCATTTTTATGCCAAATGGCATTACCCTTCCAGCCCAAACTTCTATTGGAATTTGCAGTTTCCCTTAGCCCTATCCAGAAACTTTTGCACAAACTTGTAGCCCTCTGGAAATACTATTTACTGTTCAACCCATGGTTTGTTTTTATGATGTTGTGTTGTGTTATTGTGATGTGTTTATTTTATTTTTGATATTTTGATTTTGTTTTTTTATTTTTCTTTATTTCATTGTGTTTTAATGTGTGTGTCTTTGGCATTGTCCCTTTGTAAGCCACCCCAAGTCCCCTCAGAGAGATGGAGGCAGGGTATAAAAATAAAGTTATTATTATTATTATTATTATTATTATTATTATTATTATTATTATTGATATTATACATTGATTGGCTGCAGCAGATTTTATGGGTTTACCCCAAGAATTTCCAGTGAGTTTTTGTCACACTCTGTTTCTAGCTGGATGAAGGCTGCATTGGGGGTGTAGGTTTTATGGATACCCCACCCTCGAAATGTCTTAAACTGAGTTTTAATGCCTTTTTGAAACAGTTCTAAGATGCAGATTTATTCCTGATTTTTATTAGAAATAAAGATAATAGAGCTCTATTCAATAAAGAGTAGAGCTGATTATTTTATGTAACCATGTAAGCTGCAGGAGATTGCTTTCTTGTAATGTAACTGCAGAAGATTCAGAGCAGGAGTTTTTGGTGAGACAGTTATGAGTGATAAATTTGAGAGAGAAAAGGAACTGTAAAGTAGTAATTGAAATCTTCTGTACTTTCATTTTTGTGTTTTGTCCCTGCTTGAAAACAATAAAAGACCCCTCACACATTTTAAAGAAATTTCTCCTATTTTTGCATGCTTCCATCCATATTTTTTTTTTTGCAAAAGTAAAAAAGACATCTATTTTGAATGAAATGTTAGGTATTTCACTTCCAAATACATTGGTTTTGTCCCTGAAAAGGACCAGAATAAATAAATAATTAGGGGTGTGCAGAATTCCATTTGGTGATTTGGGACTCAGGAAAACGGACCAGGCAGTAACCAACTGAAGCCATGACTGGAATGGACCACAAGTAGCAGGATATTTCAGCTAATGAGGGCTATGGGGTTGAGTGGCACTCTACCTCAGATGGAGACCACAGAGTGTGAGTGGCCTCGCAAATCAAGCAAGAGCAGGCACCTGGCAGTGGTGGCTCCTCCTCTTCTTTCTTCCCTCAAAGCCTCCTCCATCCCTTCATTAAGTCCTAAAGTAAGGAGTACCTTCTTAAGGCAAATAAGGCTCAAAAGAGAGAGACAAGGAGAAAAAGGTGAAAAAGGCTTCTCTAGAGGGCCTCGCCAGGAACTCATTTTCCCAGCAGCATTTTGCATGGCATGGACATTGAAGGAGCCTCTGCGCTCCCTACTGGGGCATGATGGGAGGTGAGGTTTTTATATCTCTCTGATTCTCATGTTTCTTTCTCAACCAATCAGAGGCCTGGTTGACTGTGTCCATTCTTCCCCTCTGTTGTAGTATGAACTGGATGGGACTTTAATTCCCAGAACCCCCTCTTGTGATTCTTAAAAAATGTTATCGTATATTTTTCAAAATAAAAATCCCCAAAATCAGTGAATTGGTGAAACATTCTGAAACTTAGCAGGTGTGTAGTCATAAATGCAGTCTACAAGTTTGACAGGTTTCACCTTAGGCCTAAAATTGACAGAGAAATGGCCCTCTAAAGCCTCCCCCTTGGTTCTAATGGACCGAATCTCACAGGAATGAAAAGAGCACCCCCCACCTCCTGATTTTGGGAATTTCCTGGAAAATGGAAAGGGGGGAGCTGAAACTGGAAATGAAAACGGCACAGATTTCATGTATTGTGCACAACATACATAAACAAATACACACAAACACATAATAGAAAAACTATCTTGAAACCTTTCAAATTATATGAATGACAAGGAAAGAAATTAAATATTCTTTTCATTCCTACTAAAGACCAATAGAGAAGCACCAATAAAATCAACAATCAGAAAAGTCATTAGCAAAGAACATAAGTGCACCCAATAATCTCAGACAATATTAATCAAGGAGCAGCTTTGAGGACAGAGGGTAAGCTGAAACCAACATCAGATTTCCAATAATTGGTTTACCCCACTGAAGGGGTAAATCAGCACAGGAGGGGAGATCTCTTAATTTGCACTCAGAATTATAGAATGTGACTTAGCAGACAGGGAGCACCCCTTAACTGCTTCATTGATTTTGTGACCCACTCTTCTGCCTTTTTTCATAGTGTAAATGCAGACAGTCCCCAAGTTATAAACATATCACTTACAAATAACTCATTGTTCAGAACAGGGGTAAGATAACAGGATGTGAGAAAAATCTACCCCTCAGAAAGGAAATTCACTCCCAAAAGTGTTATCATAGGAAAAAAATGTATCCACTGAAGCTTTATTGCCGATCCTTTTTTCCACAAGCCATTTTTTAAATCCAATTATCACATGGTCAGATAGTGAGGTGAAATTTTCTGAACAGGGGCAATGGCAGCAAAACAAACCCCACAGGGGTGCAAACTTTTCACTATGCTATCCAAAGCTCAATATGTATATATTTTTGGCAGGTAAAGGTAAAAGTTTCCCCTCGATATTAAATCTAGTGGAGTCCGACTCTGGGTTGTGGTGCTCTTCTCCATTTCTAAGCCGAAGAGCTGGTGTTGTCCATAGATGTCTCCTAGGTCATGTGGCTGGCATGACTGCATGGAGGGCCATTACCTTCCTGAAGCAGTACGTATTGATTTACTCACACCTTCTGCATATTGGTGCAGAATAGTAATTTGAAACTTCTCTTGCATATCAAGTGATCCAAGGGTTGGAGGAAAAATTTCTGGTCCTTTTTCCTTCACTAGAGGCCAAGCAGTTTGATGGATTACACCCTCTGGACCTATGAGCAACCCTGAGTTTCACAGATTCCTCTTAGTGTTTTCACCTAGGGTTCTAGTCTGGATAAGACTTCTTACATTCCCACATCTATCTAGTTGCTCCCTCCATTTAGATGTGCTTATCCCCTCCCCACCCAAACAAAAAGAATTCAAGTAAACATTCATAAAGTTGTCCTTATTTCATCTCATTTCTTACATTTGGTTGCTTTATTTCTTGGATTGCTCAGCAAGGATTGTGTAGCAGTAGATGGACATGAAAATAAACCCTAATTTAATAAATGTTTTTTTGAACTCCCCTCATCCTTTTTTTTAAAAAAAAAAATGGGGGATGTTTTGATATTAAATGTATTTAAATTGTTCCTATTGCTTTCTTACTTTTTTTCTCCCACCATATTAACAGCATTATTCACAGGAAACAATTGAAACTCTGATTATAATTTTCCTTCTTTTTCAAGCAGCTTTTTTTGGCTAGTTGAAGATGGGTGTGTGTGTAATTGTATCTGATAATTTGGCTCATGAAGTATTCCTATTGTTGAAAACTGCTGCTTTGAGACTTGTTTATAAGTAATAAGTATACTCTTAGGAGGAAAGAAAAGAAAGGAAGAATAAACTAACAAAAACTTAAGAGATGTGACCACTGAAATAGGATGCACCTAAATTGTAGAATTAGAATTGCAAAGGAATTCTGGATTTCCCAGCATCGTTATAGTGTGTGTCCATGGGTGCATCTACAAAGTCTTTGGACTTTTCAGCCAGAGTGCTGTGCTTCATCAAACCACAAACCCCAGGGGTCCATGGCATTGAGCCATGGCAGTTAAAGTGGTGTCAACTCTATTTATTCTACAGTTTTAGTGTACCCTATGTCAGTAGTCTACATGAGTGGACTTTCAGATTTTGTTAATTTCTTCTTCTTTTTTACTTTCCTCCTAAGAGTTACAACAGAAACAAACTAATTTTGTTGTACTTTTTCTTTATACTGATGCTGAAACTTTGTTTATTTTTTTTAAAAAAAAGACAGAGAATGACAAGAGAAAGGAAGAATTCAACCAAGAAAGTTTTTACAGCTCCACAACTATTCCATCTACATTATATAAAATGGTTGGTTGGTTTGTCATTAGTGCTTATAGGTGAAAATTGCAGCAGGTTTGGAAAGAAGAGGTATGTGCCTTCAAGTTACTAAGAAATCCACAGGGTTTGTTAAGCAGGGGATACTCAACAACAGTTTACAAATTTCTTGCCCTTAAATATAGCCTCCAAGAAGTGACATTCATTAGTCATTCCCCATTCGAGCGTTAACCAGGACTGACATTGCTTAACTTCCAAGATGAGATAGGTTATGAAGCCTTTAGAGTACTCCCATGAAAAGAGAAGAGGATCTAAGATATGATTTCTTAGGGAAGGAGTGGATTTGTATGTGGAATGGGGTAAGATTTTTTTCCATTCTCTGAATAATCTACTACTTGTTCTGTTTTCTTTCAAAAGTCATATGTGTGCACATATGTGTGTGAGTAATAGCTATTTTCCTCTTATGTAGTCTAGACTTCCTTTTTCAGATGAAATGAACTTATGGTTCACATCAAAGGGAGGGGTAGAAAAGTCACAAAGCCTACACTATATTGGCAATGATTAAATAAGAAAATTGTACAAGCCTCTGGAAAGTACATAACAATTCCACATACAGTCAGCCCTTCATATCTATAGATCCTGCATCCACATATTCAATTATCAATGGCTTCAAAATATTTTTAAAAGAAAAACTTGAATTTACTATTTTATAAAATAAGACACTATTTTAGTATCCCTTTGTATATAATGGGACTTGTACATCCATGGGTCTTGTTTTCTACATTTGTCCTTGAATTGAACCCCAATAGATGTTTAGGACTACTGTAGTTTCTATCCATCACTGTAGTTTCTATCCATCACTAAAGTAAAACATGTAATCCAGATCAGATTCCTAGGAGGTGTAACTTTACTACATCTATGATACATCAGGCTATAAAAGCTTGGAGAAGATGAATTCCTTGAATGCTATGTCCCACCATCGCTGAAGCACAGGTAGGAATATTTTATGTATTCAATGGTAAGTTTGGAAAAGTTGATTTAGTCTTGCCACTGGGAGCCACACTCTGTGACATCATCAGGGGTTTCAAACATCTTTTCTCTCATTGTGTTTCTTGGGGGGGGGGGGTAAGAGGAGGGTATTGAAAATCAATTTAGAACAAGTAGCTACATAATGTCTTCTAGTTACTAAAGTTCCAATATCTGGAAATGCAACCATAGAATGATTCCAGACACAAAGAGCATATCTACACTGACCCACTATACCAGGTGTGATTCAGAATATGCCAGATAATCCCTGATATATGTCAGACAGACACTCTCCTACCTGCTGTGGAGATGGATGGCAGTCCTGTATGCTTAGCAATGCCAAACATGGTTTGGCACTGCTCAACAGCCACCCCTATGATCCCACTTCCATCCTTTATATTATGGTAGTCTACAGCTGTGACCTCAGTCCTATCTGTCTGCCATCACCTGCAGTGATGTCTACCAGGACCCTCTCATCTCCCTTCACTTCTCTGATTGCCCCAGCCAACATCAATGCAAGTAACACCAAACAGATAGGGCTCATGTCAAGGCTGGAGACTGCTGTGACATGGAGGACAGAAGGTGATAGTAAATGTCATCCAGTGTTCCTGAGCCACCCAAGCCTGGAAAACATAGGATAGCATTGAGAACAGTTGGGGTTAATTTCATTTCAGAGCTGGTCCAACTGTTCAAACAGATCCAAAGTTGGGAGTTATTCTGAATCCCCTTGATATGTCTCTTAAGCCTTGGGAGCAGTTCAAATATTTGGGTTGCTCAGCCAGCCGTTTATTGGAATATAAAACTCAGGCACTCCCACTGAAGCCACATAGCCTCTCAAAGCCCTTCAACACATGGCTAAAAACTTGGAACTTAAGGTGGTGGTGGTGGTGGGGGGGGGGGCTATATCATATTTAGCCAATGTGTGGGAGGAATAGTTAACAGCTGAAAAGCACATGTTAAAAATTCTGTCCCCCAAAATTGCAAAATTGCACCTTTGCATGCATGTATATCTCTGTAGTCATGCAAAACCTGTCCTGGCCTTCTCCTCCTCTCCCCCTGTGTGGACTGCTCCATGTGTTTTTTTAAAAGCCCAAACCAGCTGATCACTTGATCAGGCTGTCAAAACATGGAGCCAAGGACACATAGGTGCCTCAAGGGAAGCACAAGTGGAAAGCAATTAGAACTTTCTGAATCTCTTTAATACTATAATATCAAACATAGCTTGAATTAACAATTGGATGAAGAGAGAGATAAGAATTCTGCTTGTGTGTTTACATTAAAATATTTGCATGTGCACATATGATGTCCAGTACATAACGGAGTGAATTTTGTTTTTGCCCTCCATCTTGATCCGCTACAAATTAAGATGAAAAGGATGGCAGGAATCATTTCCTGGGACTGACAGATGTGTTTGTGAACCTGCCCCAGATTTAAAATGTGCATTTTCCCCAGGTTTACTTTAAAGTCATGCTTCTTCAGCCCCCCCCCCCCCATGCCATTTGACTCATAGCGACTACTCTAGAGTTACCCTATGCCAAAGGGGTGCCAAGGTGAACACTGAACTCTTAAATACTTCCCTCATTTGTTTATAGATGCCACCCTAACCTATTGTCTGAGTAGTGAGTAATAAAATTCAAAGTTTGGATACATGTCATCTATGTATATTTGTGGTTGACAGATTTCCACTACAGCTCTCACTTCCAGAGATCACTTTGATTCCCACTGATGACATATCTGGAACAAACTTGGCACACATAACCAACATTACCAATCAAAAATACTGTAGGGATTTGAGCGGAATTAACCCTAGAATTTGGGGCTTATAGCTCACTCACTTGCAGTCAGTGTTCTGAGCCTAACCAATGATGGAGGTGGACCAAACTTGGCAAGCATACTTGACATGCCCAACTTTAAATATTGGTGGGGTTTGGAGGGGATTAACCATAGAAGTTGGGAGTTATAGTTCACAGAGCACTGTGCACCTAAATGATGATTGATCTTGACCAAACTTGGCACACATACTCAATGTAACCAACTTTGAATACTGGTGGGGTTTAGGACACTGTGAACCCCAACAATGATTAATCTGGAGCAAACTTAACAAACAGATCCCTTCCCCCATGTTCAAAACAATATACTAAAGTGATTTGCAGGGACTGACCCAGCATGATGGGAGTTGTAGTTCTCCTTTCACCTAGAGAGCACTCTGAACCCCACTGATGATGGATCTGGACCACACTAGGCACACAGAATCCCCATGACCAACAGATAATACTGGAAAAGTTTTGGGGGGATTGATCCACCATGGCAGAAGTTGTATCCTGTATCCAGAGAGCACTGTGAACCCAAAAGATGATGGATCTAGACCAATCTTGGCACACAGACCCAACATGGCCAACTTTAAATATGAGGTTTTGAGGGAATTGACCTCGAATTTTGGGAGTTATTGCTCACCTGCAATCAGAGAGCATTATCCATTCAAATGGTGAGGGATCTGGACCAATCTTGGCATGTATACCCAACATGGCCAACTTTGAATACTGGTAAGGTTTGGGGAAACTGACCCTGAATTTAGAGTTCACTCCCTTCTAGATAGTGCTGTGAACCCAAATGATGATGGATCTGGACCAGTCTTGGCACACACACCCAGCATGGCCAACTTTGAATACTAGAGGGATTTAAAGGTAGTTGACCTTGAATTGCAGTGCTATCTGCAAGCAGATGGCACTATGAACTCAAACTATGATGGATCTGGACCAAACCTGGCACCCATATTCTCATGCATTTTCTATTGGGACCATTCATAAAACCCAAAAGCCAACAGTGAATACTTTTTATGTTTATTGTTATAAAAGACCTAACCCAGGCATCACATGGGTACCTAACCTATTTTTTGTGTGTATTTGTATATATGTGTATGTGCGTATATGTGGTGTGTGTTTAGGGAGAAATTCCTGCTTGGCCCTGAAGTGACCAGGAAATGTCACACAGACCTGAGGTTGGGTCACATTTAAGCATTAAAAAAGCATATGAGAGGATGGCCAAGCTTTAAGTAGCTTTTAACTTGTGCTCTTATAAAAGTCTTTTCACATATAACACCTCATGGAATACCTTTGTGGTCTCTATTCCTGGAGGCCATCAAAAGGGTTTCCTCCCATTTAACATTGTTGCCTCATTGTCTGGAAATGCATTCAAAGAGCACAATAATGAAGCCACTTAAATTAAATTTCTGCTGTTTGTTAATTCCTATGTGTTTTTTTTTTAAAGCACTGGATCAAAATAGTAGGATTTATACACACAGAGCTCGGGGAAAAGTATTTTATATAGCTAAACTTCCCAGAATTCCACAGCTGGCATGTGCAAGGCTATACTGGCTGAGGAATACTGGCATACATATGCAAATCAATTCAAAATGTTTATACATTTTTCTGAATAATAAGAAAACATGGTCAAGAAGTCTCCTTCCTCAGCAAGTGTGAACAGTGATGGATTTCTACCATAACAGCTTTCTGTTTAACACCAGACATTTCTTCAGCAACACACTGAATATTGAGTGGGTGGCCTGCACTAGTGATGTTATAGAAAATCGTGTAGGTGGATCTTGATTGATGGGACATTTATGCAAGTGCAGGGAATGGCTGAACATTATGAAGTGACATTCTTCTGAAGCAACTGTTGAAGAAAGATTGGTGGTTTCTGCTTGTATGCAATATCTAACTCATGGGGTTTGAAAGAATTTCAAAAAGACAAAAACAGCTTGTACATCCCTCAAAGTGTACAGTGTTGTTTTGCAATTTCATGGAAGAAAGTATGGAATTCAGGAGTTATTTTGTGAAAAAATTGCTAGGATTTCTCTAGCTGATAATTGTAAAGGCCCTACCCTAAACTACACTTCCCAGAATTCTGCCCACTTTAAAATGCTAGTCTGATAAAGCCCAGAGTTGTAATACAATGATGAAACCATTATTATTTACCATATTTATACCCTGTCCTTCTCACCCCAATGGGCAACAATTCAATGACATATAAAGCAAACAGTCAATTAAAATAAACAATTTCATCAAAATCATACAACTAAAACATCTTTAAAACATTACAATATTACATCACACTGGTCTTCAAATTGCTAGTCAGGATAGTAACAGATCATAGTGTGAATATTTGGTTTAGAGTGTCTGTTGAATCACAATCTCAATGAAATTGGCATATTGATGGTAACAAAAGGGAGTTGTATTTGGAAACAAAGACACATCACCACATTGTTCACTGTAATCAAATGAGTTCTGAAAGAGTTGCATCTACCTGATGAATTCCGCACTCATACTATTCCCTTCCTTCCATATTTGTGTCAGTGAATGGCTGCCTTTGTATATGTATTATGTGCTGTTTGTCTCCTCTTTTTTATTGCTCGGAATTCATTGCTATTAAAATGCTAATAATAAAATTATGATAATACTAACAGTTTTGAAAGCCTGAATACATCAATTATCCTGAAATATTAACCCATTCACTCCAATTCCCATGTAACCAAATTGCATGAATCACATAAGGTGAAGATATTACAATGCATTTATTTGTACAAATTACATCACAAGAGTCTTTTTTCTTGGGGGGGGGGGGGGTCACAGGGCAGAGGAAAATTCAAAATAGATCAAATAAATCCAACCTTATTAACCCACCACAAAAGACTGACTGATCATAAGAGGATGAAAACAATCCAAGAGATGGAAAACTGGGTAGAAAACAGAAGGGAGGTTGAATTAGTCCAGATCAGAAGCATTTCATGATGTAATGTATGAACACACTTTTAAAATTGTCTAGTGAGGATGATTACTTCCTTGAGTCCCCATGGGGAGAAATGTGAGAAATAAATAAATAATGACAATAATAATAATAGTAATAATAATAATAATAATAATAATAATAATAATAGGACCTCTACATGAAAAAGTGGACCAACAATTCAGTGAGATGCTGCAAAAAGGAAGTATGGTTTAAAACTGGGAGAACATATCCGATACAAAAGGAACCAGCAAAAGGAGCAGCACCAGGAAACTACAGGCTGATAGCATGTCTGGCCACTATGTTTAAACTACTGACCAGCACCATAGCTGACATGATGCAAGATTATCTTGAAGAAAAGAACATATTGCCAGATGAACAGAAAGGTAACAAATGGAAAAGCAGGGGCACAAAAGACCAGTTATTAATTGACAAAATGATTCTGGAGAACTGCAAAAGTCGAAAAACTAATCTTCACATGATGTGGATTGACTACAAAAAAAGTCTTTGACTCACTACCACACAGTTGTATCATCAAGTGCCTAGACACCATCAGGATTTGTAAAAACATTGGCACTTTTATTGAAAATATGATGAAGCACTAGAAAACTCAACTGTTTGTTGGAAATGAAAACTGTGGACTTGTCAACATCAGGAGGGGAATTTTCCAGGGAGACCCATTGTCCGCACTGCTTTTTATCAATGCCATGATCCCTCTGTCAACAATCCTATAAAAAACAAACCTCAGCTATCAAATGTCTAATAAATCTCACAAAATTTTACATCTGCTGTACATGGACGACCTGAAGCTGTATGGGAAAACCGAAATTGAAATCCAGTCTCTGACCAACACTGTTCGAATCTTTACCAGTGATATCATTATGGAGTTTGGTTTGGACAAATGTTCGACAATGGCACTGAAGAAGGGAAAAATTGTTGAAAGTGAGGGCCTAAATATGCCTAATGGCCCAGCAATAAAGTGTCACCAGCCAGAGGCCTATAAATATCTGGGCATACTACAGCTGGACAACACCAAACATGAACATGTGAAAACTATGGTCTGCAAAGAATACATTCAAAAGGTCAGAAAAATTCTCAAAAGCAAGCTCAATGGAGGCAGTACCATCAAGGCCATAAACAAAGATATACTGCTGGCATCATAAACTGGATGCAGTCAGAACTGGACAATTTAGACAAAAAAAACAAAACAAGAAATCTCATGACCATTTATAATTCATTACATCCTTGCAGTGCTGTTGACCAGCTCTATCTGCCTAGAAGGTCTGGTGGCAGAGGACTCTTACAAGTAAAACAAGCAGTTGAAGAATTAAAATACACCCTGGCAGAATATGTAAAGGAAAGTCAAGAACCTGCTTTAATTGAAGTAAGTAATAAGAAGCTTCTCAAAGCACAGCAGACATAGAATCAGTACAAGAAAACTACACTCCAAACCAGAGCTGATAGCTGGCACAACAAAGCATTGCATGGGCAGTTCCTGGACAAAACTGAAGGAAAAGTTGACAGGGAGAAGACCTGGTTATGGTTCCCGAATGGAACACTGAAGAAGGAGACAGAAGGCCTGATTCTTGCAGCCCAGGAGCAAGCCATCAGAACAAATGCCATTAAGGCCAGGATTGAAAATCATCTGATCACCCAAAATGCAGACTGTGCAATGAAGCTGATGAAACCATGGACCATATCCTCAGCTGTTGCAAGAATATTGCACAAACTACAAACAAAGGCACAATTCTGTGGCCCAAATGATTCATTGGAACTTATGTCACAAGTACCACATGCCAGCAGTTAAAGAATTGGTGGGATCATAAAGCTGTAAAGGAGGTACAAAATGAACACGCAAAAATACTGTGGGACCTTCGAATCCAGACTAACAAAGTTTTGGAACACAATACACCAGACATCACGATTGTGGAAAATAAAAAAGTTTGAATTATTGATGTCGCCATACTGGGTGACAGTCGCATTGAGGAAAAACAACAGGAAAAACTCAGCCGTTATCAAGACCTCAAAATCGAACTGCAAAGGCTCTGTCATAAACCAGTACAGGTGGTCCCAGTGGTCATCAGCACACAAGGACCTCAGCTGGCATTTGCAAACCATAAACATTGACAAAATCACGATCTATCATCTGCATGCATCATTCGAAAATACATCACACAGTCCTGGACACTTGGGAAGTGCTCGACTTGTGATTTTGTAACACAAAATCCAGCATATATATCTTGTTTGCTGTGATATACTGTGTTTTTTTGTCAATAATAATAATAATAATAATAATAATAATAATAAATTCAAGTATGACTGATGTAATATAATGGTAAGCTCCATATATTGCATCTCATGACATACCTACATTGACCATTTAGGTCAGTATGGAGGTGGAATAGCCTGCAGATAGCTACGAAATACATATATGGGTGATCTGGATTAACCTAGGGAAAGCTACTTAATGTGGCTGACTATATCTTGGGATTAATATAACTCAGGGAAAAGCCTAAATTCTGCACCAGCATTCAAGCATTCCCCTAAATTCTGGAAGTGTAGACAACTACCACTGGTCCTTATTCAGAACTGGAAGCACGTGTCCCAAAAGCCATCCCATGCTTTCCAGACTCAGGCTGCCTGGAGATGCAGGATGGTTATCCTGTCCTGCTCTGTTTGTCCCTGTAGATACCAGCTACATTGGCAATAGGGTATGTACCTGCTGCTGGACTGTCCATGCCATGTGACTAGCCAAAGAGCCTGGGGAAAAAGGAAGGGGAATTGAAGTTGGCCATTTGCCCAGAAGTCCCAGACTAGTTATGGCATAGGTGGGCATTAGAGATGCCTTCCTGCTGCCAAGGTAGCTCAGGGTATCTTTGTTGGGTCACAACACAGACTAGGACCAGCATTTTGGATGTCAGTTCTAGCCCACATTAATTGGCTATATAGAATCAGCATTAGTTTCATAAGTTCATCATGCACTCTGTTAGGAAGCAGTTCTTAATTACTAACTGCCTAGACTTTATTGCTACATCTACTAGTTTTAATAATCCCAAATTCTAGTATTGTGAGAAAGCAGGGAGGGGAAGAAATCCTCCATACTATTTATGAATGTACGCTCCATTCCTCTCATTCATCTTTCTCTTAAGCTATACTACGCAAACATTTTTTACATAGAAAAGGATACCTTAAATCATGCTTCTTAGTCTCCATTTTCAGTCTTTTCCAGGTCCGCAAAAGAGGCCAGCAGAACCGTACACACTTCAGATGTGGTTGTGCCATTGATTTACATAAGAACATTATGATACTTGCCTTATCACCACTCTGCATAGGTTATTCAAAGGCTCACTGCATTGAGAGAATCCTTCAGAATCCTTGAAGTGTATGTTTTATGCGCTAGTGTCTGTTCTGTTGTGCTCCAGTAATGCACATAATTAAAAGAATTCACTCAGCTCTAGCATATCTGCCATGTTGAAATTCATAATTCTATAGTAACTCTATGTAGGCACATAGCAGGGATCCCTACTTACTTTTAGACCTTAAACCCTCCGCTTTATATTGCTTATCTGAGTAGTATCAAGAGAGGAAGGCCTATTTCAGGCTGTTTAACATACTTGACATTTGCAGTATACCAACAGAGAGGCATTTTTCAAATTCACGGGAAAGATTTAATTCTTTTCAGATATGCAGTTTCTCATTCAATGTAAACAACAGCAGAACTGCAACCCAATCTTTTTAATTAATGGCCATAGATGTAAGTTGCAAAAATATTTTTTTACTTGAAGTAGAATATCAGAAGGTGTTACATGATGTTCCTTTTAAAGGATCATGGCAAGCTTGAAAAATCAAGCAAAGGAATACTTAAAATAGTCTTTAAAAGTCCTCAACACATATCCCTTAATTTCTTGATGAAATGAATAAAATTATTCAACCATAACATATAGATGTGCTCAACTCTGCTATGTACCTTCTTAGATTAATGCTCTGATGTAAGCTGCCCCAAGTCCTTTTGGGGAGAGGGGGTGGGATATAAATAAAGCTATATTATTATTATTATTATTATTATTATTATTATTATTATTATTATTTGATTCAACTGAAGTTACATGCAGTAATGAACTTTATCAGTATGTATCATGTTAACACGGTCAACAGGGAACTCTGGCATGGACTAGTCCATGAGATCGTGAAGGGTTGGAAATGACTAAACGAATAAACATCATGTTAATTTCCAAACAATTCTCAAAGCAATGATGAGAACTCCAATAACAAATGAAACATTGGGGAGAGGGAAGAAAGAGATGGGATGTTGTCAGATAAAGAATTGGAGAATTCCTTGTCCCCTTGAAGGAATATGATTAAAAGTTTACACCCATTCTTTCTTCATCCACAAATAGCAAATATTTTTGTGACCATTTTTACACAACTTTATAGGCAATTGTGTGTCTTACCTTGAGTATTCATGGGAAATATGTTGACTGATATTTCTTAAACCAATGCGATATGGGTCCAGAGACCACTCATATGGACAATTTATATGGGTCTAGGGACCACTTCTCTTCTCAAATGGCTGCACTATGCTGCTGCTGTCAATTTTACAAATGAAATTTTGACTTAAAAACTCTAGTTTCATCTCTATAGCACTGCTGTTTTTATAAGCAAGGCAGACTCTTAATTTCTAGGAGGTTTTTAGATGTACGATTCCCTTACTCACAGGTTGGATATCCAGGTTTTCACTTACCTATATTCCAAAACCTACCCCCTACTAGAAGTGTTGTGGGCCTCTCTATGCATTCCAATACAATATTACATGTTGTTCTGACCCAAGTATTGTCAAAATATAGGTTTCACTATTAGTCATGGGTCCTGAGGGGCCCTTAGAGCAAACTAAGGGGATCAAACTGCACCCGGGGACTGTTAATATCTGTGTATGCATGGTGGTGATCTTTTCTAAAGCAATAACCAGACCAAACAACAGCAACAAGAACAAAATATGCTAGAAGCAAAGAAGCTGACTTTTGTTGCCACACCATTGAAATTTAGTGGGAAAACCAATGACTTCAATGGAAGTGGAAGCATGGAGTTTTTGGGCACGTGAATCATTGCCTCCAGTTGCATGAAGGCAATGCTCTAAATAAACAAAAAGGGGAACAAATTCATAAAAGGATTTGCTTGAGTCTCAAAATCAGGACCATAACAAAACCATGTGTCTCAGCTTTCTCTTCTTTACACACACCCCTGAAAGTTCAGCTTCTGGAACACATGAACTTAATGGTGTGGGGAGGGGGCAAAGAATCCTGTTAAGATGCAGCTAGGTCTAATGTTAGTGAAAAGTTATGGACAGTTTTTGAACCTCAGCATCACATTTTGAATGATGCATTAAATGAGACAGGCCTGCTGAGCAGACTGCTGTGTTGTTTGTTACATCCTGTAGACACTCAGGCACATAGTATTCAGCCTGCAGACATACTGACAAATATATCCATGGTAACCTACTCAATGTAAAAAATGCAAAAATAAAAAAAATCAGCCAGGAAATAAACATTTTAAAAGAAAAGTTTTTTCCCCCATATAGTCAGGCTCTGCATCCTGCCTTAATTCTCCCCACCCCAAAATTGTGAATGGTTTTGCTTTTACACAAGAGATAGCTGGTAAGTTTGTTTTCTGGTACAATTCAAAGTGCAGGCTATGACATTTAAACCCCTATAAAGCTCAGGTCCAGGCTATTTGACTGACTACATCTCCCTGTATAAGGCTGGCCCTGAGGTCTTCAAGGAGACCCCCATCACAAGCTCAGCTGGTGAGAATGAGAAAATGGGCCATCTCTCTAAGTAGCTGCCCCTCAACTCTGGGACTTCCTTCTTTCCAGGGAATTAAAAATGGTCCATTCCCTGATGTCCTTGTGACAGGCTAAAACCTTTTTTATTCAGGCAGGTTTTTAAAGAAGAAGGCTTTAAAATCAAATCAGGGGTATTGTGGTTTTAACTTTGAATATGTTTTTAATCAGTTTTTATGGATTTTAACCATGAATGTTTTAATAACATTGATAGTTAATTTTGTTGTTATGTTTTTATATTTATAAATTATAAAATGAATTGAAATGCTTTTAACGTAAGCCACTTTGAGTCTTCTTTGTGGAGAGAAAAAGCAGCATATAAATAAACAACAAAAACAATAGCAATAACAACAGTTAAAGAATATACCTTAGTAGATTAATCATCCCTTCAAAAATATTCAGTTTGCTTCTGGTTACAACGCTTGTTACATTGTTTGACTCATCCAGGCATAAAGCAAAATGGGAAGACATGGCGAACAGCAACCAAGGAGGAAGGAAGTAAATCAATTAATTGTTTTTTAAATTCATATTTTTGTCCTGAGTCACTCAGAATTCAATTATCTAGTTGCAGACCAGTCTTACCAAGACCTAGTTCCTGGATATGGTTCACAAGTGCATTAGTAAATGTTTATGCATGTGTTCACTGGACCCTTCATTACAGTTCAGATATTATTTTTGCCATAGTTGTTATGAATGTTCAAAAATCTGAAGTCTTTTGTCAAGTTGGCAAGCAGTTGTCCAATCAAGAGAAATTTACTAGCTTAAACCTCTTGCATTCACATTTCAGGAAAACAAGATTAAAATATTCTTTGCTTACTAGTCTACATTAATCCAAGCTGAGGGGTTTAGGGTATCCTTGTGGAACCTCTTTCCCATTTAGCAACTCCTAGCAGAGATGGAAAAAAATTGGAGAATAATGAAATGTTTTCTGATAGAATAATGAAATGAGTAGGCAACTCATTAAAGGTTATCTTGGCCTTCCCCACACTGGGGAACCCCCCCCCCCCAAAAAAAAATACCCAATCAAAATCATTCAGCTATTCCTCTCTGGATCTCTCCAAGATTTCCTCTTTAAATTTCCTCAGAAGGAATCTTTCAGACCAGGCCATCCCCCATATTCACAGTGGATACATTCCAAAATACACACACTCTTGGCTATTTTAAGCTGTGGATAACAGTGAATCCTACATTTTTATTGGACCATATATATAAAATTCATGGATGTATTGTATTCTCACATTCATAAAAGGTATAATGTATACAGGGAACAATGCTCGTGAGGGTCGTCCTTAGAAGGTGCTTGTTGTTTTTCCATCTGCAGCCATTCTGATAATTGGTTCAAGGTGGTATAGAGTGATAATGTTGTATTTCCCTTGCTCTTTTTAAAAATGGTTTTATTTTTAAAATCATACAGATATCAATGCATTATAATACAAACCTTGACATTTCCCTTGCTTTTTGTGTTCTCTCTGAGATATTTCAAAATACAGAAAGTAAACAAAAGTTCTCTCTCCCCCCCCCTCCCCAAACCGGGCCCATAAATAAATAAATATGCTGGTATTCAGCTATGGAGTATTCATATTTTCAGACATGCAGAGGAGGATTTCTGTCCATGCAGCAGAATGAATGTCATAACTAAAACTTGATGGATGGAAGTTGAATGAGAACTGACTTAAGGTAAGTCCAAAATTACAGCTGAAATGGCAGTAACATCTTATTAGAAGTGTTAAATTTTATTCAGATATTTTTATGGGCTGAAAAATAGCATGGATAGTTTGAAAAGTAATATTCACACAGGAGAGCCAAGGCTTGTTCCACGTTTCATTGTGTGTAAACTGTTTGTATTCAAGTAAAGTACTAAGGAGGGAGAGAAGACTAACTACAATTGTGACCCCCATCTTCATTGCCATATAATGCAGTGTGTAACTGCATTATATGGTCAGTGTTGACTCATATAATGCAGTTTAATGCTGTTAAGCTGCATCAAATGAGTGTATACCGACTAGAAGAGAACAGGAAGGGAGAGGTTCCACTAGGTTCTCATTTACATGGGCAAAAACACTGGGCTCACAGTGAATATACTGCTGGTATTGCATGGGGACTTCTGGAAAGTATCACATGGGTTTTTTTTAAGCCTTCAACAATTTTGTTTTGCTTTAATCTAAGTTGGGGGGGGGTCACTCAGGAGTATGCTTGAAACTCCCAAATTTTCTGTGGCTTTGGACAATCTAGATACGAGCTGGATCAGGTACAACTTGGCCCAATCCCTTCTGGAAACAGACAGTGCTCCCATCACTCTTTCTTTGTTCTAATTCCCTTTCCCCATGTTGCCATTGCTAGTGTTGCTCCTAGCCAGACAGAGAACTCTATCGAGTACCTTCAGATGCTATGTTTAATAAACATTAATAAATAAAGCTATTTTTACATGTTTTACTAACACTAAACTCATTTTTGCTCTGCTAGACTCTGTGTGTGAATATGTTTAAAACTGGTTGTTTTTCAGCTCTGCCATGTCACATAATTACTCTGCTTTTGAGATCTTGGATTTCATCATATAGAAGGTACCCTCAATTTCTACACAATGCAAAGATGAAATCTCATGTATTTCATTAAATGATTCACAACCCCGTTCTGTGGGTTGCCTTTGAGACTCTTTCTCCATGGGGTGCAAAAATTGGTAGATTTGAAAGATGGGCTAGAATCAACTCCACTCATCTCCTTGTGCTTAGTAACACTTCAAATCAGGTATTTTTCCATGGGATGGGAAATGGTGCATTTTCAGTTTTTAGCTTGTTTTGTGATATTTCAGTGCCAGCAGGCATGTGAGCAGTCTTTTCATGCCCATCAATGCTCCTTCTACCATCATTACTCTTCAGACACAGAAAAGAACCATCCTTTATAAAATGTTGCTGTAACTGCACAATGTCAAACCTTTAAAATTCTATAATTGTACATTTAAAAACAAACAAAAATGGTGATGAGGGCACTCCGTGGATGACAGAATGGGAAGAAAAAACAGTCACCTCCCCTCATTTCATTGTGTACAGGATGCCCACATCACAGTGGTTTTCTTATATTATTATTTTGCAGAATTTCAAAGGTTTGACATTGTGCAGTTACAGCAACAATAGTGTGTGATGAGGAATGAAGTGTGCGGTTTAACTAGAAATGGGCAGAAGCACATCCTGTCTGATGGGGATGAATAAATACTTTCCTCCACTTTTCCCCCTTATGTGACGGGACCATTGTATTATCTTTCATACTTCCTAACAGTAAAAACTTCCTATTTGCAGTATCTTTGTGTTTGGTTTGTAGCAGCAAATATGAATGTACATAATCATGACATAATGAAAAACAAGGTATTGTCTGAGATCCCTTCTATGCTATCATATAAAATCCAGATTATCTGCTTTGAACAGAATTATATGGCAGTGTAGACTCATATAATCCAGTTCAAAGCAGATGGTGTAGATTAACTGCTTTGATAATCTAAATCATATGGCAGTGTAGAAGGGGCCTGAGTCTTAAACATAGCCTCTGAATCTTAAATTAATAACTGAACCTCTATCCCAGCACAGATATTTTGACATTAAAATGGCAATCTACTCCTTAGAATAAGAAAATGTGAAGCCAGCTTCTGTTTCCAATTCTTTGACTACTGTACCATAATTCATGGCCTGTGTTTTGCATTTATGTGTTGCAATCAAAGGAATTTATCCCATGAGATGCTTGGAGGGTGGACCCAAAACAGATCTGAAAGCACCTTTCAAAACATTATATCTACAAATGAGCAATAATGAGGCAATAAGAGGACTCTTTTCTGAGTTTTGTCTACTGCCAAGCATATCAGCTGTGACAAAATACTCCCCCCTGCAGTTTGCTTAGTGCACTCATATCTTTTATCATTTATACTGCTAGCAGTCTCACTCTGGAGATGTTTGCTTCTGTTGTTGTACTACTTAGTAATTGCAAATTAGATAAGGACTGAAGATCTTCCTTAGAACTGCCATTATCCTCCTAATATTAGAAAGCCCCAAAATGCACAAATCCAGAGCACCTGGAACAAACCAAATCCCTTTATTGTCAGAGGTCGGTGCCAGCACTTTCCATACCTTCAAGGGAATACCAATATATGCTGCTTCCCCCACACAAACAAAACAAAATAACCCCCCAGTAATATGAAACATTAACTAGAGGATTGTAATTCATTGACAGAGAGCACTGTTTACATACAGAAAACTCTGATTAAATTTCTGATAGGGCTACGGACTACCTCATTTCTTTCCCCCTTATAAGCCATAACCAGTTGCATCTTCCTCCTGTAAATAGCCACTCCTCTCAATCCTTTCAGAATTAAGCCGTCCCTTAGTCCCTTATTATGAAGCATTGCTTTTAAAATGCTAAAATTGGGAGTGCTATATGGGGAGAGGATTAGACTATAGCTTTTTTTCTCATGTTCTTTTCACCTTACACACTTTGCAGTTCTCATTCTCCTCTTTTGAAAGCAATATATTTGGACAGACTTACCTGCAAGTCAGATGGCTTCTTATGTTCTTATAGTCCCTGTAGCCAAATTCCAAACTCTTGACTCAAAGAAGGGAGGGCTTGTGAGATCTTTGCATTAATCCACTCATCTTGGATACTGATGTTCAAGTACACATCAAGTACTTCACCTGTACAAAGGGAAATACTGTATTTTTTCAATGTGAAGTTAAATCTGTTGAATTGTAAATATCAGATTTTGATCTACTTGATCCTTTCTCTGTAGCCATCACAATGTTAAAGAAGATCCATACACATCTCACCTCAGTGGCACAGAGAAAGAAGACCAATCTGAATCTGAAATACCCTTTCTCGTTCCAAGTGCATTCAAATTACTGTTTACATTCGCTCTCAGAATCAGAATTTGGGGTTTGTGTAATTCAGGGTTTAGGCTGCCACCAAGACCGTGGCTGCTGTTATCACTCCAAACAGATGCTCCAAGTTCTTAAGCTCCTGTTATTTTGACAGCAGCTCTTCTTTTAACAATTCGTACTTTTTAAAACCAATTTGCTCAGCAGAGTGCAAGGAGGATGGGATAACAAATCTGCTTTTGGCTTTGACAGATTTACTTAGGAAGACACTTGGCATGATTTCTGGGAAATTGTTTTTAATTGCATTCTAAACTTTCTTCTGGGAATATATGGCATTGCAAATGGACTAGGTTATATATGATTGCTATATTATATTCTGTATTGCTCAACAGATGCTCCAGTGTGACATGTTCCCAGTTAACCATGAAGTCTAGGAAAGCAGAGGAAAACCCAAGTGACCAAACATGCCTTAAAACTGTTGAGAAGATATCATATAGTCATATGTAACTTAAACCTTATTTCAGATATTATAACTGACATTGTCTTTAAAAAAACAAACAGAAATTTGAAAAAAGGAAACGTTCATTCTTCAATGATAAAAAAGTTTTACAAATACTTTCCACATTTACTTTATCCCTTCTATCATCCCTCTGATTTGAACATTGAGGTCCTTTCTACATTGCCATATGAAATCCAGATTATCTGCTTTGAAGTGGATTATATGGCAGTGTAGACTTATATAATCCAATTCAAAGCAGATAATGTGGATTATCTGCTTTGATAGTCTAGATTATGTGGCAGTGTAGAAGGGCCCTAAGTAAGTGTTGATCTGTGTCCCATTTGCAAACTTTTCTATTGCATGTTGTTGCTCTATCTTTCATAAGGATAGGATAGTTTTATACTAAGAGCCTGTCCAGACAGTACCTTTATCCCTTGAGTTTCTGCAGCAAACAAGAAGGTGGCCAGATGCCATTCCCTGTAAATGTGGAAATAATCGCTACAAAAAGCAAAAAAGTGAGACTTCCAGGTGTGAGAATATCACAGTTTTGAGACAAATATCCGCATCTTCATATGTCTATATGTCCCTGCAATCTGATATCATGGGATTTTTTATCTAAGTTTATTCCCGGGTTTAGATCTTTGTTCCCGTTTGGTTGGTTTCTAAAAAGAAGGTGACAGTTGAGTAGAATGCAAAAAGTTTGTTTGTGTACCAAAAATTTTATGAAATGTGTAGAGGGCACATTTTCTCTGGTCAGGATAAAGTTGTGGCTCCCCTATTCAATGTTGTACATCTTTTCACAAGAAGATATATCAGGAGCAGACATGTGTAACCCAGGAACAGTACCCTGTTGTTTGATGCCACAAGTACACAACCAAATCTTTCTGGACAGATGGCCAGGTGGCCAGGTTCTAAAAAGTGTCATTAATGAAAAGATTCTGTTCCTGGCTTGAAAATGTGTGTTCCTGTTTGATTGTACAGTGCTGACTTGGGCAGAAGTGGTCCTACCTCATAAACTTTGTTTGTGAAACATCTAGAGGGCATAGTTTCTTTCATCAGGACAAAGAATGGAACTTTGACAGTGATTTGCTGCAATGATTCTCCGCATTTTTTTAAAAAAAACAACTGCTGAAGTTTCCAGCAGAAGGCCCACGGTATTGTATGCCAGCCTGTTCAGGCTGTGATTGTGTCTGATGTTCATGTTGATGTTCATGATGGGCATAATGTTCATGTTGATGTTCAGAACTGAGATGGGGATGATGATGGGCCTGGGAATGAGGGTTTGCTTTGGCCTGAATTAAGTTCAGAAGCAAGACCTGATCTGTCTCAGGAGGATTCACAAGGCCACATCTTGAGAGAAGCCCCTGGCTTCTTTTCTGAGAACATCTGTCTGAACATGATTTGTCAGGCACAGAAGTTAGTGAGGGAGAAGAAAGCTTGAAGAGAAAGCAAAATTTTAGTAAACAGAGGCAAAGTCTTTAGAGGCTGAGACAATCAGTTCGGCTACAGCAAAAGAAAGAAACAAATCTTTTTCTGGTGGGAAGGTCAAGAAAAATGCTTTCCTTTAAGTTTTGGGATCTGAAAAAGCTTTATAATGATTTATGGGAATGAGTTGCCTCAGTTGGGTCAACATTGTTATTTTATCACAGTCGTGTTTTCAAGTGCTCTGAGTTTCGTGTACCAAGTTTTTGCCAAGCTCAAGATTTATCTATGAGATTTTCTTGCTCTCTTGTTTCATGGATTCAAGTGCCTAGTTTAATGGATTTTTATGTACTCATGCATCTTATTTTCCTTTGAAGCTTAGGGACTATTTCTTATATTGGATCTTTACTGGTTTTGCTATTTTTATTGCTTTGCTTACAAATAATCTTGAAAAAACTTCTTGCCGATTTTACCAAGCTGGTGTGGTGTTTAAGGTCAGAAGTGTTCCTGCTCTGGAGTACAGCACACGGCAACCATCTTGGGAGCATCTAAATCTTGCAACAAAGCATTAAGTCTGTTCAATGCAGGCAGAAATTCTGGGACCAACAGGTCTGTATATAGACCTCTTCTGAAGTCCCGGGACTTTTTGCCCCTGTTTAAAACCTGTGATTTAGTGCTGTCTGGAAGTGCCCTAAGTTAACTGACTCTTTCTATCCATGATTGCCAATCATAATTGAAAACAGGTTTTTAGGATTTGGATTTGGATTTCCTACCTGGACATTCAGTTCGCCCTTTAAATCCACAGAGTCTGCACCCCAGATTCAATCATCCACAGCTTGAAAACCCAAATTATGCTTAAAACCCATATTTCTTCAAGCAAATGTCTCTCCTCTGAAAAAAAAATCCAAACAATAAACTTTGATTTTACTATTGTATATATGGGGCACCATTTTACTCTCTCATTGCATGCAATGAAACTTCAGCATCCATGAATGCTAGCATCTGGAGATTGTTGGAACCAAAGACCAGTGGATGCTAAGGAAACACTGTATCACATTTTTATCTGAATATATTTTTTCTAAATTCTAACTGGCTTTATTTTCCAAATTCAGAGTTTGGTGTAATTTGGGTGTAGTGACATGACAGGATTGTAAATCATACTGTTTTTCATAACTTCATTTAAAGGAGATTTCTTGTAGTATTCTGATTTCTCTAGTACTTTGATAGGTATTTATTTGTCCAGAACTAAATGTGGGTTTTTTTTTCAAAATGCATTCTCTGAGCAAGTAACCCATTTTATGCTAGATCAGCTACTGGGGCCTGTTTTTTGGCGTTGATTTATGATAAGAGTGTACAGCTTCCATATTTAATTTTAGTTTCTCAAATTTAATGCAATATAATTCCCTTATCCATGGGTAATACAACCCTTGACTTGCCACAGAAATGTGAAACCAGGGATAATAGTGAATCCTATTGAAATGATTGACTCCTATACCAACTGACTAATTGGTCAAGATTGAGAACTTGACAAGATAAAAAAAAAACCATTATCTGGTAGATTTTAAGAAAATTATAACTTTAAACATTATTTTTAAAAAGAATATTGTAGAAATGTAACCATTTTGGGTTTTTTTTTTTCAAAGTGGAGTTATGCTACTAGAAGAAGTGTGCCTAAGATTTCAATTACAGGAAATACATGAAATATTGGTTAGTATTACCAGTTAAAGCAGGGAAGTTCTATGTAGCATTGTAGGGGCTTTTTCAATTAATCTAATCTAGTTATTGTTTTGTTTAGGTTGGAGGTATGTGTGATGCATGGTTGTTTGTATTTTATAATAATTTTAATTGTTTAACGTATAAGAAACTATGTGTTAATAAACATATTTTAAAAATAAAAAGTAAGAAAAGAACAGGTTCTATCAGAAGCATACCATAGAATCATGCTGGAGGACCTAGGAAATGCTTAGAGCAATAGTGCTCAACCTGTGGGACCCCAGATGTTTTGGCCTTCAACTCTCAGAAATCCTAACAGCTGGTAAACTGGCTGGTATTTCTGGGAATTGCAGACCAAGACACTTGGGGACCTACAGGTTGAGAACCACTGGCCTAGAGGGAACATATTAAAGACAAAAGATAGAGATAGAGACAAGATTTTAAAAATCAGTAGGCATTCATGCAAGAGATGCGTGAAAAGAATATTTTCATTAAAGTTGGAATAAAACTTATGAGAGCTAAAATATAGACCACACTGAACCACGAAACTCTTCTTTGGTCAACTCACTCTCTTTCAGCCTAATCTACTTGACAAGGATGTTGTGAGGCTAAGGGGAAAAGCTATGTACATGACTGTAGGAAAGATGGGATACAACTATAGATTTCATTGCACAAAGGCGCTATTCTACAGCAGTTGCTTAATCACTGATAACAGCTGCATATTGGCATGACTACTCTTGTCATTGCACATCTTTCCATCCACACAATTATGCTAATTCACTGATCCGTGATTCAAAAATTGTACTTCTGCATACCTTTATAACCCTGCCTTCCCACACATTCTCTGCTTTGTAATTTTTAAAAGTTATTCTAAAGTAATTTTGCAATCTCAGCAATGATTATTTTTCAAAAATGGCAAATATCACTGCAACTTATAAAATACAGTAAAAGGTTCAGAAATAGGGAGTGGAGGGAGGAGAATGATAAAGGATGAGGATACCACCTCCTGAAGTCACGAGGTGGAATGTATTCATTGTGCAAGGCAGGTGATAAGAATGTTGCAAGATTGGCAGTTGTTGACAGGTTTTTCCCATAAATAGCAGGTGATGGGTTAATTTCAGGGAGCAGGCAGACTGGGAGTGGAATGCATATGGTGTCATGTGACAAGAATGGTCAACAAATGTCATGGTCCTGCCATTTATCTCAAATATGTGATAAAGTCATTTAATATTCTGTTTATCTACTCCTTAGATCTCACTTATTATTTATGTAACTCAGGGTAGCTAGTTAATGTTTACATCAGTTATAGGTTCTACAATACAGCATGTGTCACCTAACTGTGTGGATAGTCTCCACATGAAAAACAGATGCATCCAGATACATCAAGAACTGGTAAAGATATTTCACGTGGCTGGAAGCATAAGTCTTCATGCAGGCAGGAGGAATCAAGTGCCAGAATACTACATCTAAGGGACAGAACTACTGCCATATGGCAGTGTTGTCCATGTGGAGAAGGTAATGTGCTAGCTGGCTCTGACTTCAATGCCCTTTTTATTTTAAAAAGAATGTCAAGTGGGTAGAAACAGACTGTAACTGTTACATTTTGTGTGCGTGTGGAAAGAAAAGATTTGCTAGAAGGCAAATCAGTCATGTTATAAACATGAAGCAGCAGAATAATGACATCAGTCATAAGAAACAACTGAACATTTACTGGCATCCAAGCCAAAATAAAAGTGACACCAGGAACAGCAGATGGAAGCAGACTCCAATGTCATTTACAAAATTACGATTGTGAACTACTGTGGCAATTACAATAATTTCTGTGATCACTTAAGAAGAGCATTGCTAAAGTTTTTTTTTTCCTCAGGGACAGATAATTAACAAGGATATTATATTTATGAGAGCTTTGATGGTTATCCTTTAAAACCACCTGGTCCAAATGCTGAACGCCACAATAATGCTAGCAAACATGAAGACATGTATGAAAATAGTAATGATTCTCTAGGCAAGCTATTGAAAAGCATGCTCAAGCTATAGGGATAGCATAAAATGTTGAAGTTGAATGGATAATGCCAAAGTTTATAAAAGGGGAGGACTCAGCACCCTATCTGTAGAGTTATTTGAAGTGTAAGGATGTTAGAAAATTTTTCAGACCAAATTTTATAGAAAAAAATGTCAGGTTCACACCTTTTGAACTAAATCACAGAACTGTGTGACCATTTGGATTACACACCTCCTTGAATTTTAGATTCACTGTTTCGATTTGAAGTATTAAAAGCAGTGATTATTTAAGAATAAATGTGTGCAAAGTTAATATTTCAATGTAAACATTTTCCAAAATGTGCAGAGGTACTACAGCATAAGAATGGAACAAATCTGGTGCAGCTCTTCATACTTCCAACTTCCTCCAGTAGTAATGAAAGCCAACAAGAAGTCAAGGGCTAATAAGATTGTCTCTCTTCCAAAAAAAGTAATCACTCAAGGTGACCAAGGATATTTTAATTCCATGTCCAAGTCTGAAGTCAGATTGAAGTTATTTATACTATCTGTTCTATCCAGAAAGATCTGGAGGTCAATCACTAAACCCCTCAATTCTCCTGTACAGAAGCAGGCCATTTGCAATGGGTTGTAATGATCTAGACCAGGGGTCCTCAAACTTTTTAAACAGAGGGCCGGGTCACGGTCCCTCAAACTGTTGGAGGGCCGGATTATAATTTGAAAAATCTATATAAATAAAAATGTAATGTTCGTTTGTGGGATTAACATAACTCAAAAACCACTGGACGAATTGACACCAAATTTGGACAAAATACACCTATCAGGCCAACAAGTGACTATCACTCATAAAAACACTGAAAAACACAGCGGAAGAGACTTAAAAAGCAACATCCCCCCAAAAATACATTACAATACATGCGCAAAATTATATATATATATATATATATATATATATATATATACACACACACACACACACAAACACACACATCTATGAATATACACACACAAAACGCATACACAGAAAGGGGGAAAGAAGGAAGGAAAGAAAGAAGGAGGGAGAAGGAGGCAAAGAAGGAGGGAAGGAGAGAAAGAAGGAAAGAAAGAAGGGTAGAGAAGGAAGGCGAGAAGGAGGGAGAGAAAGAGAAAGAAAGGGAAAGAAGGGGGAAGGAGAGAAAGAAGGGCAGAGAAGAAAGGAGAGAAATAAAGAGGGAAAGAAGAAGGGAAGAAGGAGGGAAGGAAAGAAAGAAGGGTAGAGAATGAAGGAAGGGGAGAAGGAGGGAAGGAAAGAAAGAAGGGTAGAGAATGAAGGAAGGGGAGAAGGAGGGAGAGAAAGAAAGAAAGAAAGAAAGAAAGAGGGAAAGAAAGAAGGGTAGAGAAGGAAGGAAGGATAGAAGGAAAGAGGGAAAGAAGAAGGGAAGAAGGAGGGAAGGAAACAAAGAAGGGTAGAGAATGAAGGAAGGGGAGAAGGAGGGAGAGAAAGAGAGAAAGAAAGAGGGGGAAAAAGAAGGGGGAGGAAAGAAAGAAAGAAAGGTAGAGAAGGAGGGAAGGAGAGAAGGAAAGAGGGAAAGAAGGAGGGAAGGAAAGAAAGAAGGGTAGAGATTAAAGGAAGGAGAGAAGGAGGGAGAGAGAGGGAAAGAAGGGAAGGAGAAAAGGAAAGAAAGAAAGGTAGAGAAGGAAGGAGAGAAGGAACGAAAAAGAGAAAGAGGGTGGGAAGGAAGGAAAGAGACAAGGAAGGATGGAACCAAAGAGAGAACATCAGGAGAGAATGCTTCTGGAACACATCCATACAGCCCAAAATCAAAGATGATGTGTGTGTGTGTGTGTGTGTGTGTGTGTGTGAAGGGAGGGGGTTCTTGCCCAGCGGAGGAGGAGGAGGGTTTTGGCGGGTGCTTCCCTGGTGGAAGGAGACCCCTCCCTCCCTCGCTCGCTCCCTCCGCACTGACCCCCTTCCTTGCCTTGCAGGGAAGCCCATGGAGTCCCCGCCCTGACAGGCAGAGGCTCGGGAGGCTTTGCTCTGCGGATGCACGCAGCTCGTGGCCCTTTCCCAAAGGCAGAAAAGCTGGCTTGGCCCAGGGAGGAGGAGGACGAAGCGGCTCCGAAGCTGCTTCACCCGCAGCCTCCTCCCCTTCTCCTGCCGGCGAGCCAGCTGGGCCCAGGGAGGCGGAGGACGAAGCGGCTCCGAAGCTGCTTCGCCCGCCGCCTCCCCCACCTTCTCCACACCCTGCGGGCCGGATAAATGCCCTCGGGGGGCCGGATCCGGCCCCCGGGCCTTAGTTTGGGGACCCCTGATCTAGACATAGATAATTGTTGGGGATGGAATAAATGAGGGACAGGATTATGAGAAGATGGTAGACACATAAGACTTTCCCACCACATAATAATTAATCTACCCACTGACTGCACTCATTCATCTACCGTTCCCTGCTATATATCACAAAGCCAATAAACCCAATGTAGAAGATTCAAAAGGTCATCTTAGCTTTAACAAGTATTGTCTCCACATCATCTTGAAAACTAAGACCAGATAAAAGTATGTAAGTTAATGCAAAGCTTGCAACAATTAGGAATCCAGCTTAGAACAAATGCAAGCAACCCATCTCCTCACCGAAGTGGTTCCCAAACCTACCACAAAGCAATACTGAGATATTCCTACAACTACAAGAACATCAAGAATATGCAGGGCACATTTAGGATAATATAAAGAAATTGATATATTTTTTTGCAAAGAAGGATTTCTTGGAATTGTTGTTTTATTCACACAATAGTTCACTTTTGACTTTTTTCCACACCAGAATTTTTGATTTATTGTTTTTCATTTAAGGCTATAGATGAGTGCTTTAATTGTGTGCACTTTCTTATTGAAAAGCCAAGCATCTAGATAACTAGTTTGATTACAACTCTTAAACCTTGGGCCCAATACAGAGTCAACATCAAATTATCAACTGGAAGTGACCCTTTCCTGAATCTATCCACCATTAAAATAGCATAGCTGGTAGTTCTAGAAGAGAAGGTTTATGGAGTCCCTGTTCCCCCCACATGGATTTTCTTCACCTCATTCTTTAGATGTTAAATGTTGCTATGGTTTTTCCACTGCCCTTATATATGCTATTTTAACTTGTTATTGACTTGTTTATTATTGATTTATTTTTTATATCTTTTCCTTATTTTTTTGAGCTTTCCAAGGAATATTTATATTGAAAAATAGCCCATACATTGACCAAAGTACAACAAAACAATCCAAGAGTCACTGCTATAAGAAACTGGAACCAATGGTTAAGCAGATAGAATGTATAAGTGCTCCCTTGACCAGGTAATTTTTTAAAGAGTACCAGAATATTGATATTCTAACTGGAAATGACTATATGTGATGCTGCTTTCACATCATAAGGTAAAACATCACATACCTCCATTCACTTGAGAATACGAAGGAGGCTTTGAAGCCACATTATTAAAGTCCCGTCTTAGGGCCTATCTACATAAGCCAAATGAGTTGAGATGGAGTTGAATGGACTTCATGGGCTTCACATGACATAAAGAGCCTAAAAACACTTGACACAGCCTTGTTCCATGTTTTTTTTAAAAAAAAGACAACGTAAGATGTTCCAGAGTTTTATTGAAGCTCTAGAGCTTGCCCACACTTTGTGGTGATGTAAATAGTTGGGCCAGTTTCTATTGGGAAATGACCTTGACTATTCACATGAATGTCCTACTTTCTCCGGGCTCAGACAGGGAAAGTGGAATGGCCATGTTAGTAACTCTCCCTTTATGCATAGTGGTTAAAAGTTAAGAATAGGTATTCACTGGGACACGTAACTCTAACTTTTAAAATACTTTGGTATTTGAGTGAAATATAGTATGTTACTTTCTGGTAAATTTGATGGAACAAAGCAGAAATAGTGTACTCTCGGTATGAGTTTCAGTCAGGGAGATTTCTTCCATTGAGACTGCATTGGAATTCTCATTGAAGTACAAGAATTAGACATTGTATCCTGATTTTTACCCTACATGAACACATTAGATTTTTTATTGAAGCAAAAATATAACCTACAACACATAAGATTTGTGCATCCAGTCAGCATTCAATTAAGTATTTGTTATATTGGTACAATGATAAAACAACAAACCATTGTTAAGTCCCATAGTGTGCCAGTTCAGGAAGGATGAACTGTCCTTCAAACTCTTTACATGGGGCATTTTTGCCCTGTTTTGCCACTTTTATGTGTGGCTTGGATGGGGCCTGCCATGTGCCATTACACAATGCATGGCAGGCCCCACCCATATTCCTCTCAAACTGAGGTGGAAGTGCTGAAAGGCAGTTCCTCCAATACTAGGGGGGTGGGGGAAGTGTTGTTTGGATAGTTCTGATGGAGCTATCCATACTTTCCTCCCCTTTCTGCTGTGTGATGGCAGAAAGGGCAGCAACATGCATTGTTGCCCTTTCTGCCATTTGTTGAGGGCAGGGAAAGGGTGACAATACACCCTGCCCCATTCCCACCATGTGATGAGAGGAGGAGGGAGGGTGCATGGGATGTCATGAGCCACCCACATGCCTTCCCTTTAGTGGTGCAATGGCACAGCCCAAAGGGGGCATGTGATGGGATCCCTAGTGAGGGCAGACTGGAAAGGCATGGAGCTGCTGGGTGTTCCCTTGAGAAATATGCATCAGATGCACATTCTTACTACAATCTTTTGAATAATTTGAGCCTGAATAATATTGTGGTTCTACTGTCTGCATCCTAAGTGTATTTATTAAAAATTTAACAACACTAAAACAGCTTATTTTTAAATACCCAAAGCTAACCCAAATGTCAGTTGTTTTGTTTATGACTCCTTGGTCACATATTATCCACATATAAGTCAGTCACCCTAGGGAGAATGGAACATAGTCTGAGGCCTTGTCCCATCCTCTTATGGTTGCAGATTGTGAAGAACTGTTTATAAAAAGAATGATACATATAAATAAGCATTCTCATAAAGAATATGCAGATTGTTAGATTGCCTAATCAATTGGGAATCAATATTTTATTGAGCTCCTATAGAAGAAAAGCAGCTTTTATGTTGGAATTCTTTTCTATAGATCATATCCTAACTTTTTGCTTCAAACTGCCAATATCCTACACATCTGAACCACATGAAGAGGACTTGAAAAGTACATTAGATCCTTCCATCAGGAAGACTAATGTGTGGAGCACAGGTAGTTTTGCTTCAACAGGAGATACTTAATATTCATGTGTTTAGGTTCACCAAAAGCCGAAGTATCATCTAATAATTTTTAACCTGAAGCTTCTTGACAATTTCATGGGATAATTTAGACATATATAATGTACTTAGGGAATCATTAATCTTCCGAATTTTATTTTTCTCTTTGAGTTTATAAAAATCCACATAAAACATTTTTGGCTGGATATGTATTTTTTCCAAAGAATGAAATGAATTACCTTCTTGGACTCTGATATTCCCCAATTACCCTCAATGAATCTATCCTTTTATATCTGTCATGCATGTAATCACCTAGCTCATACAATAAAGCTAGAGATTGAGTAATTAATTTTCCCCTATTTTACTTAATTCACATTTAACCTCAATTATGGAATCACAGAATTTGGAAATGAAAGATCTCATAGGCCATCTAGTTCATCTGCTTACTGATGCAGTTCAAAGTAAATAAGTTACATTTCCAGATGAAAAGGAAATGTAAATGCTTTCAATCTAAGGTGGTAAAACAGATCAAGGCAATGGGAAATCTGGCACAATTTTTTTAAAAAAAGAAACGCAATACTTTGGTCAGCAGAAAGAGTTTTGAGAGAAGTGGTTTGCAATTATTTTTCTCCAGTATTCATTGACCTTTATTAGAAAAGAAATCATACAGAAATTTAGTTACTAAAGCTGGATCTGCATAATTGTGACACGAATTCTGTATCCTGGGACCAAGGCAGGACAGAGAAAAGACCAGAGCTACTATGGAGCATTTAAAAACTCCAATAGTAATTGGGCATGTATTTTCCCTTCTGATGGTTAATGGACAGGTATCATCCATCCTATCAAAACTTGGATCATAGAATGGACTTCCCCAATCCATTTAGAGTACACACAAATAGATAGAGTGGCTCAGTTTAGAGGCAGGTAAATTGTCTGGGAAAGTATAAATTACTGATTGGTCTGAGAAGGAGGCGGGGAGACCCTTTGGTGATGGGGCCTGATACTCTTGAAGTAGAGTCTGAATGGGAGCCCACCATTCTGTAGTGCCTCAGGGAGAAAATAATTCTTCTCAGAATGATGGGAATTGTTTCACAGACAGATATGATTGTGACGAGAATGTTTCACATGAAACACAGCCAGAGGCTCAGCCTGACTCTAGGAATGATGTCAGGGAGGAGAGAGAGGCTGGGCTGTTGGCTATATTTTGGCGTCTTCAGTTAAGATGAGATAATGCTAGACAAAGGCAGTTAAGATTTTCACAGTGTCTAAAAGATAAACAAAATGCCAGGTAGTAGATCGTTAAGTGTCCCCATGGAAAGTCAGTTTCTTAAGTCAGCTTCATGACTTAAGAGTTGTTCTTTGTGAGAGCAACTTTGCATTTTAAAGAGAAAATTATCCTATTTTGATGAGATCCAAGATAGAAGATTTTGGGCCGTGCTTTAATGTCATGTTTCCTGGTTTGGAATTGGAGAATCACATTTTGGATATAGCTTCTAGTCTTAAGTTCTGTGGATTTCTAGCTTTACCTTCTGTAGTCATCTCTGTGGTTTTCTGCATTAAAAATATTGTGACTGAAACCTGCATTTTGGAATGTTCCTTGAAACCATAATTTCGAATGTATTCATGCTTCTGCCTTTTATGTAAACTTTGAAGAGACTTTTCTAGTTTTTACTTTGGAATGTATTTTTGAATGAGCTTTTTCTATATTACACTTATTTTTAAAATAAACTTTAACTCAGTTGACTGCTTCCGTGTTGGCCAAGTGTTATTTTGTGTGCAGAGGTATCAGATCAGTGGCTAGGCTGCAACGGCATCTCTTCATTGGCTTTGAATGGATCCAACCAATTGCATTTGATAAATTGATCTATATAGGCCTATAAGCACTAAGGACACTGGAGTGCCCATTTGGGTCAGTCTGGAATGAGCTTGGGAGAAACCAGTCTCACTGTGTGGATAAATAGATTGCCATGGCAGTGTTAAGTTTGAGGCTAGAAAGGTGATTACATTAACTGTAGAAAGGGACCTCCATCAGGTTTCAGAAGCCACAATATTTTTTTCTTCCATTTCCAGTAGAGATGAACACCAATGCTCTGGAGGCATAAAAGACAGGGAGAAAAAGATAAATGATTACCTCCACTGCTAACAATCACTTTAACTGTCCCACAGGGGAAAATTGACCGTCTGCTGCCCAGCTATGCCCTTGGGGCATTTTTGACAGCCCCCAAAGCCTTATTCTAACTTTTAAAATGTGCTTCAGCATAAGCAGGTATCTATAAAGCATTTCACACTCTGCAAAACTGATTTCGCCATTTGATATGGTTTAGATTTAGGACTCCCTGAAATTCATTAAGAGGTTTAACTCAAACTTTCTCCTAACTTTGCTTAATGCACATTAAACCCTTTAAGTCATGTTGCAGTGCACTTAGGTGACATGTAGTTTGCATCCATCACAATTTGAAATCTGCTTCAAGCTGCATTAAATGGTCAGTGTAGCTGTTCCCTAAGTATTACATGCCATTAACAGAAAGTTTAAGTTGGATCTCTCAGTATGCTTTCCTTGATAAATGCTTTGTTATAGCTGATATTAACCAACGTGGACACACTGCTCAGACACCATTATGTCTTCTCTAGAGGAAAGACTAGTTATAGGATGGATAGATACTGACCACATATCAAGCTGGAATGAACTGCAGCCTTATCTTTTTAATCCAAGTACTTAGATAACAAACTGATCCACGATCAATTTGCTGCTTTGTAAACATCTTATAGGGCCTAACTGTGGAACTGAGACTATTGTAATATGTTTTTTTTATTTATGGTCAGTATCACTCCATGTATATAAAGTGGTTGATATCAATTGGAATACCATGAGATGCCAATAACCAGTCCCTATAAATCCAGTCCTTCCCCGCTCCCAACAAAAAAAATACAGCCTTAAGATTTTATGATTCTAGATTACTTTTTTCCTTTTGCATTGTTTTTAATATATATACCCTTAATCAGTGGAGCCCCCGGTGGCGCAGTGGGTTAAAGCACTGAGCTGCTGAGCTTGTTGATCAAAAGGTTGCAGGTTCGATTTCGGGGAGCGGCGTGAGCTTCCGCTGTCAGCCCTAGCTTCTGCCAACCTAGCAGTTCAAAAACATGCAAATGTGAGTAGATCAATAGGTACCGTTCCGGCGGGAAGGTAATGGCGCTCCATGCAGTCATGCTGACCACATGACCTTGGGGGTGTCTATGGACAACGCTGGCTCTTCGGCTTAGAAATGGAGATGAGCACCACACCCCAGAGTCAGACATGACTGGACTTAATGTCAGGGGACTACCTTTACCTACCCTTAATCAGATTAAAGATTACAATAGTAGAGAAGTGTCAGAAATTTCCAAGAGAAACTTTAAGTGAAGTTTGAAACTGTGCTATAACAATGCTAGTAAGTAGATTGCTACACAGGAACCATAATTTGAAAACCTTACATGAAACATGGAATTTGTAATTTTGATTAAATTATAACATTTATTCTTCAATATAAAAGTATTTAATTTATTATTTCTTCAAATAATAACCATAATTATTAATTATTAAAGGGTGCATACATTACAAAACTCAAAGGTTTTTTTAACCTTATTCCCCATAAAAAGACAAGAATTCAAACTATATTGCAAATTTTTCTTTTAAAAAGTTCGATATTTACGAAATTTTGTAAATGTTAAAAAAATTACGAAACATTAACAAAACAAATACGAAACAATAACGAATCGATTCGTTAATGGCGGACGCGACCGCGCAATACGCTAAAAAACCTCCAAATGGGACAGGGGGAACTTCTGAAGCTTCCCTCTCCCTCTGTTGTTGACTGTTGGTGTGATATTATATTTTTTTTCACTAATTAAACAAAAAACAACTATAAAACTTGCCCCAGACATGTGGAAATAATAACGAAACGACCTCAAACTGATAACGAAACTAATACATAACGAATCCGAAGCATTTACGAAACGAATTTAAAAATTCGTTTCGTTTTTAATTTGCTCCAGAATGGTTCGTTATCGCTTCGTTATAAAGAAAAAATAACGAATTTTTAACGAATTACGAATTAACAAAACGAAACCACCCAGCCCTATTATATACCTAACACTCTCACTTCAATGGTACATGGTCTTTCTAAACACATTCCCTCTTGTCCAATATCTATTCAAACTTGTAAAGGCTTTTAACTTCCAGTCCAGTAAAATTTAAAATTCAACTTCATTCTAAAAGTTCCAAGATCTTTACATTTATCTTCCCATAGAGCCCAGATAATGTTCATGCATGAACTCATCTAGAATCACTTTCATTCACTAATGAATTTTGGAATCTGTCAGTGCCCAAAAGGGTAAGTTATACTTGCAAATGAAAGTCCTATATGCAAGACCTCTCCATGTCTGTTAAGGTGCCAATTAAAGGAAGATTATTACATCTTATCCATTTCAACACATTGTCAACTTTAGCCTGCTGTGATTCTATTATCCTTTGCATTTCTACATTAGGTTTTCTAATGTGTCAGCTTTGCCTTGTAATTCATCATTTCTCTCCAATTCTGACATACCATTTACAATCAAGATTTTTTTATGATGATGATTATGTAGTTTCTCTATTGCATATTAATTGCAAATCACAAATTATACTTTTTCATGTTGCATTGGGATGTAATTTTAAGCTCATGCACATTTGTGTCTAGTTGGTGGATCACCATCCTTACTTACTGAAATGAAAGCCTTAATAAATCATGATAAATCTGCTTTGATGTTGCAAGTATTGCAAGTATTCTCCCATGATTGCCATGATGCTTGAACGTTATGCTCCTGAGACCACAAACAATGCTGCAGATGAAAAGGTACTTTAAAAGCCTTTGTGAATAGAGGACCAAGTTAAGTAAGCTTGGCACTAAACATACTATGGCACATACATATGGATTGTACAGTTTAGTCAACAAAATTGGCTTCTCTTGGGAGGCAGTCTGATTTTCATTCTTATTTAATTTGCTTTAATAATATCTTAAGCTGTTTGCTGAGTTTTATAACAGGACTTTGTTTTTCTTTACTCCAAGGTTTCCCAAATTTGATGAATTCTGTACTACCGTTTTGAAACATGAATTCTTCCTGCCACTCGACTGACACCATTAGAGGATTTTTTTCCACATGGGGATACTTGGAGGATCACTTCTAAAAAGGCATGCAGTTGCTTGTTGCTGCTGGAAACAGATATGGGTTGGACTAGAAAGAATCTATCTAAAATAAATTCAAAACCTGATAGTTTCCTTTTGGTTTTATAAGAGCTTTTCATTCCCCTTTGCTTCAGTGCATATTCTTTGAAGACTGTGAAGATGGATCTTTTTATTGATGCTTCTTGGACATTAAAGAATTGTTCAGAATCCATCCATTGCATGAATGATCTTTTCCCATGTTCCAGGGTAAAACAGATATTTAGAAAATTCAGGGATCTTCATTTAAGGGTTTGGCGGTGAAATACCAAAATATCAGGTTTTCTAAGCAAATAGGTTATACTCCTTATCTATCTCTGAGGATAGCCCAGGAAGAAATATAACTGAGAAATATATTTTTGGAAAAATGTTTACTATATACAGTAGAGGTGGCATTAATATACATTGGGAATCTTTTTTGGGGTTGTTTAAAGAATATAGCTTATATTAGAAGAAGACCATTTTAGGTCCATATCTCACCTGCACCTAATTAGAGGGTGAAATGACATCAGGAGAGAGGCTATGCCCCAAACAGCCCAGCCCTAGAAAATCCCTTCTTTCCTACTGGCATCATGATTAATGTTTCCAATTCTGTCCTACTTTACACTTTACTTGTATTTTTTTCTGCACAAAGAAAGAATCTTGGTTGCTGATGGAAAGTTTCTATCATCTAAGTTCTTGCTCAGTGATGTAAAAGCTCTATTCCCTTTTTCTTACACATTCATAGTCCCTATTTAGGATCCCAAATGGCAGTAAAGGGGCTCAACCTGCACCTGGAGGAACCACTCATCAAATGTCCAATTTTATTTCAGATTTTGCTTTAAGAAGAAACATAAGAATAATCAATTGAGAAGTACTGTATTATCATGAATTTCTTACTTCTGGGTTACTTTTCCATTATCCCATTTATGCTGAGGAACAGTTTCAGTTAGAAGAATAAAGAAAAGAGACAATTTCTCTGTTGTAATGGGCACAATGCATTATTCTAACACAGTAGTTCTCAACCTTTCTAATACTATGATCCCCAACCATAAAACTTTATGGTTGGTGACCCCCAACCATAAAATTATTTTCATTGCTACTTCAGAATTGTAATTTTGCTACTGTTATGAATCATCATGTAAATAACTGATATGCAGGATGTTTTTTCATTCACTGTACCAAATTTGGCTCAAATACCCAATGTGCCCAAATTGGAATACTGGTATGGTTGGGAGGGGGTATTGATTTTGTCATTTGGGAGTTGTAGTTGTTTGGATTTATAGTTAACCTACAATCAAAGAGCATTCTGAACTCTACCAATGACATAATTGAGCCAAACATGGCACACAGAACTTCCATGACCAACAGAAAATACTGGAAGGGTTTGGTGGGCAATGGTCTTGAGTTTTGGAGTTGTACCTCACCTATATCCAGAGAGCACTGTGGACTCAAACAATGATGGATCTAAACCAAATTTGGCACAAATACTCAATATGCTCAAATGTGAACATTGGTGGAGTTTGGGGGAAAATAGACCTTGATATTTGGGAGTTGTAGTTGCTGGGATTTATAGTTCACCTACAATCAAAGCGCATTCTGAACACCACCAAGAATAGAATTGGACCAAACTTCCCCCACACAACCCCATGCCTTGAAAGGACTTGCTGGTGTAAACCTCCTTCCAGCCTCACACGCTCTTCCTCGCCCCCACATGTGCACCATGCTGCTATGCGCTGAGCATGCTTGCTCTCCCCTCTCTGCTTGGAGTCTCAGAAACAGTCCTCCCTTTGGCTGAGAAGCTGGCCAATCACAGTGGAGCAGGACTTTTGGTGGGAGGATTTGCCGTCTGTTTCCAAAAAGGAAGAGAAGCATATGGAGAGAGATCTTCAGCCTTTTCTGCCAAAGCGGTTCCTAAGACTATCAGAAATATGTGTTGTCTGATGGTCTTTGGTGACCATTCTGAAAACCCCTCATGGGCCCGAGGTTGAAAAACACTGTTCTAACATGAATCTAGCTATTCCAATTTAAATGTAGATTATTTGGCAAATGTTTTAAATGCTAACTCTCACTAACAGATGTAAAAAAATTCTTCCCACAGGCAAGATAAGTCAAGATTTCTCAACATGGCTTAAATATCCTATTGGGACTTATGCAACTCCACTGGAGCTCCCATTTTTGCAAAAGAGCTAAAAGGGAAGGGTGTGTATGATGCTGTCTCCAAAAAAAAAAGTATGTGTGCAAAATTATTGTCTATGTGCAAAATGAATGCCCCTTTCTCTTTCTTAAACTAAGTGCAAACACATAACAAGAAGGTCAGGACAGGCTGATGGATGGCAAAGGCACAACCAACCAATCCAGTGCTTTTTTAGGGTATAAAGTAAAGGTAAAGGTTTTCCCTTACATTAAGTCCAGTCATATCTGTCTCTGGGGGTTGGTGCTCATCTCAATTTCTAAGCCGAAGAGCCGGCATTGTACATAGACACCTCCAAGGTCATGTGGCCAGCATGACTGCCTGGAGTGGCATTGTTAGCGAATGCAACAAGACAATTGTTATCACATTTTTCAATTGGTTCATTTTACAAATAACAAAACAAAACAAAGGAGGGCTTGAAAATGTGCACATTTTCTTTGATAGGTTCCTCTCTTGAAATCTCAGCATATGGCAGCCAGCATTTTTTTTTTAAAAAAAAATCTGTTCTGCAATTTACCATGTGAGGATAAATCAAGTCATAATTTGCACACCTGATGGCAAATGTACGAATAAATTTAAACATATCTGTAAGTGAGCTGAAAATGTAGGATATGTTAAAAATATCAGAATCAACACAGTAAATAATTAACACCACTCAGAAAGAGGAGGACTCCAGACAATAAGCAATCTAGGGCCAGCTAACACCTTCAAAACAGAGAGTGCCTCTAGGCAACAAAGGTCAGGCTACCTCTATGCAGATTCCCTCACTGATTGACTTTACAAACTTCATGGCTACTCAAATGATAATCCAAGATGGCCAACTGAAACATTAACACTTGCTTTAAGCAGGCAAGGTACAGCTGTTTGAGTGTCAGCTACATTAACTTCTGACCACAAGGTAATGAGTTCGAAGCCAGCCCGGGTCGGAGTGAGCTTCTGACCAATTGTGTAACTTGTTGTCGACCCTTGCAACCCGAAAGACAGTTGCATCTGTCAAGTAGGAAAATTAGGTACCACCTATGTGTGGGGAGGCTAATTCAACAAAATTTGCGAGGCCATAAAAAAGACTCCAGCAAAGCACTCCAGCAAAAAGCATGCGGGGAATGTGGAAGTACTTCATCAGTGTCGCAGATGGACGATGAAAGCGACAGCTCCCCTGGCTGCCAGAAAATGTTAAATAGCCTCTGACTGTTTGTCTATATCTGTTGTGTGTCTTTGGCATTGAATGTTTGCCATATATGTGTACATTGTAATCCACCCTGAGTCCCCTGCAGGGTGAGAAGGCTGGAATAAAAATACTGTAAATAAATAAATAAATAAATAAAATTTCTCCCACCCTGGACATTCCACAGGTATATATATATATACACACTCCACATCCCACTGCCAATAGAACCTCTGAAGAAGCCAGCCACAGATGCAGGAGAAATGTTAAGAGATAATGCTACTGGAACTACTAGAACAGGGGTCCTCAAACTAAGGCCCGGGGGCCGGATGCAGCCCTCCAAGGTCATTTACCTGCCCCTCGCTCAGGGTCAACCTAAGTCTGAAATGACTTGAAAGCACACAGCAACAATGACAACAATCCTATCTCATGAGCCAAAAGCAGCCCACACTTCCCATTGCCATACTAATAAATTTATATTTGTTAAATTGTTCTTCATTTTAATTATTGTATTGTTTTTAAGTGATTTTGCACTACAAATAAGATATGTGGTATGCATAGGAATTCATTCATGTTTTTTTTTCAGATTATAATCTGGCCCTCCAACAGTTTGTGACCTGGCCCTTTGTTTAAAAGGTTTGTGGACCCTTGTACTAGAACATGGCCATACAGCCCAAAAAACTCACAGTAACCTAGTGATTCCAGCCATGAAAGCCTTCAACAATACAATGTAGTAGGTATATTTGGTAGAACTTTGAAACATTATTTGTTTGAATTATAGCTCTTAGACTCGCCCAAACTCTGACTGTCCTGTTTCACATGATTCTGGGGAAAAAAACAGTTTCCCCAAACCCTGAGTTTCAACTAATTTTTTAGCTATGCATTACAATTTCCCTAAATGATTGCATGTTCACTTACAAGTAATATCATGATTCAAATGGCATCACCATCCATTTGCTAAATAATTCCTGCTTGGATGGAAAAGTATACAAAAAGTAAATATTCTCATAACAGAAATACAATTTGGAGATATTTCTGCCCTATCAAAATACTGTTTTTATCGTAAACATTAAACAAAGAGGACTATCATATCTGCACTCAAACATTCTAGAAAATGAAAGAAATTATTTAACAGTGAGGAACATGCCTGCATGCTCCAGCTCTGTGAATCTGAAATAACATATAAATGATGTTTCTTGTAAGATCCTGGACAAATGAAATTTACTGAGAGTTTATTTTTTCCACATCTCTGTTTCCCAAGAAATTTCACAATAGCCTCTGTAAGGTCAATTTCCTTGGAAAGATAGACTAGTAGAAACATATGGCAATTTTGTATTACTATAAACATGTAAATTGAATATGGCAGGGCAGGCAAGCACCCAGATAGACAGCATTAATTTGTAAAGTAGTATCAGTTTGTTAAAATGCAAATAGCATATGCTTGGAGGGCCCCGCCAACAAGCAGCAAGAATTGCTGCTTTCCCCCTCTGTCTGTTTCCAAACTGTCAAATTGTTTCTCTCCAGGTCACACATGTGGAATGTACCATAATTACAAACCATAAGCCAACAAAACCATCAATAAAACATCTTTCAGCCATTAATCCCTTAATTATTAGGGAGCTATGCTTTGCTATTAACTGTGGCAGAAGCAATGTATGTGTGTGTGTGTGTGGGGGGGGGTATTATTTCATCATTTGAAAAGTAAAAGCACAAGGTAATGTTACTGTGTGTGTAAGAATCTATAATGCACAGTTCTCGTGGAGCACATATGATTGAACTGGCCTTGATGGCAGCCAGGCACTCCCAGACAAACCTACTGTGATAACCAGGAGCTCTGGTTGGCAGGCAGTGGTGGCAGCAACATGGACACGATCCATTCCTTTTCCCCTGAGCTGAGGAACAAAGAATGATGGCAGTGGTGTACCGTCTGGACAATGGACTGTTCCAAATTTAACATGGTTCTATTGCTTCAAACTGCCCTTGAATATTTCCCAACTTTGCCTTAAGTGTGAGTAATTCCTGTAAAACCCACAATATTCACTGGAAGTAGGTGAACCATGTGGGATTGTGAGAAGTCAATGGGGTTGAGTCCAGACTTTCTTAAGATGTAGATTCAGCCAGAAACACAATCTTAAACCTCTTTTTCATATTGCCTTCAGGTGTCTTAGAAACTGATGATTATTTATTTATTTATTTGTTTGTTTCAAGCATTTGTACCCTGTCGTTCTCACCTGGGGGGGGGGGGCTTAGGGTGGCTTTACAATAGGCAACCATTAGATGCCAAACATCAAATTAGACAATCATAATTCAACAACAGTTAAAACATTTACAAACATTCTAAGATTTAAAAATCAAATTTTAACATTCTGCCAATCTGTCTTTGGTCCATTTTTCTCTGAATCTATCAATAATATATCCAAGGGGCCATGATAGCACAGCAGATTAAACCGCCAGCTGCATAAAATCTTGCCTACAGAAAGGTCGGCAGTTCAAGTCCCACCGTCAGCCTTAGCTTCTCCTTACCTAGCAGTTCGAAAACAGTAATGTGAGTAGATTGATAGGTATCACTTCGGAGGGGAGGTAAAAATGTACCCAGAAGACATGCTGACAATTCTATCAGCAAGGTGTCCACAGACAACAGGCTCCCCAGCATGGAAAATGGAACAACAGCACCTTCCAATGGCCGGAGATGAGCACAGTCTCCAGATGCCAGAGATGGAAAAGAGGGAAGCCTTGACCTCTGTTTATATACTGTTATGTTTTTGTTGTTAATTGTATAAGGGCATTGAATGTTTGCCATATTATTATTATTATTATTATTAATTACTACTACTACTACTACTACTACTACACACATGGATCTTCTTTGTAATTAACCAAAAGTTCAAATTACCATACAAATGTACTGCTTAATGCAGTAAAAGTACATATATCCTAACTCATCATTAAAATTGGAGCTTCCTATCAGAAGCTATAATGACAATAACTAAATTCAAAAAGATGGCTTTTAAAAAGAAGTATCAAAATTAATTGATGTGTATACAGTATGTCCCTCCAATACCACCGAGTGTATGTCAATTTCTGAATGGACAATGGGCAGAATATGGGACCAAACCGGCTTTATGGACCATTCCCCAAGGGTATTCTTATGGTTCTATGTATGCATATGGTTGCTTGATTCTAAATTCAGCTGTTGATCACATGGATGAAAAGTTTGTGTGCATCAGTCATGATACCAAAAAATAAGGTGAATCATCAAGGAAGCTGTTGCTGGATATAAAGTGCATCAGAATGACTGCATTTATTAATATGGAGAGGGAAATGACTTACAGTCTGCACTTAGTGTGACAAGTATAGGCCAAAAGGGAGTGACAGCCGGGTTAAAATTTCATTGCATTTTATGAAAAGCCACATTTCATAGCTATTCACTTTCCAAATTATTCCTGACTAGAGAGTCATTTCACACATTTCGCTTTAAGCAGAAGCACAATGCAAGCTGTGGAGAGCAATTCTCCGTTGCTCATTCTCCCACCCAAAACTCTGTGAATAAAATATACCCATATCACAAAGTTTAATTTGAATGAAGGACCACCAGATCATACCTCAAAAAACTATTGTAATGTCAGGTGGGTCTGATTCAAAGTGGCAGCATCAAAGAAGTTTCTTTGGGGTATACCTATTTGGTGTTAAAAGCCCCCTCAGAAATGCAGTTTTTTTCCAGAGAGTCTTCTTCCTTAGTTTCAAAGCTGCTGGGTTAGAAATAGGACAATCTTGTGTACTTGGAGAAGAAAGCTTGAGCAAAGCATACTCATCAAATTGAAAGGAATTAAGCAGGTTGAGCATCCCTTATTTCAAATTCTGAAATCTAAGAAAGTGACACCCTTGCTTTCTAATGGTTGAATTTGCACAAACATTGTTTCACGAAAAAATTACAAACATATTGTGTATAAAATTGGCTTCAGTCTGTGTGTATACAAACATATACAAAATTTTGTGTTTCCATTTGATTCCCATCTCCAAGAAATCTTATAATGTACTTGTATACATCAATAGGCATTCCTGATTGTCTTATTTGAAGCATTATTAGTACTTATCTACACTGACCACTTAATGCAACTTCAAACTGGCTACAAAATGCAGAACTCCAAAGCACACTAAGAATTAAAGCATTTAAAGCACATTAAACAAAGCGGCAAGGAAGTCCACATTACACTCATTAATGTGATTCAGCAAGCCCGCAATATAAAACACAAACATATTGTGAGATACACGCCACAGAATGCAAAGTGCATTATAGATGCCTTCTTATAGTGGAACATATTTTAACATTCAAAATGAGGGGGGCTAGGTCTGGGTTATAGGGCTGTGTGGAAGCACCCCAAGACTGTACTACATTAAACTCTTATTCCATTACAGTTGTGTAATCATCAATGCCAGATGACATCTGCATGAGCACCCTCGTAATCACACCTCTCTCCACTCACATAATTATGCTGATTTGCCAATCTGCAGTCCCTCAATCATACTACCACATCATCTCATAATCTGTTTTCCCTGCTGCTCCATATTGTAGTAGTAGTAGTAGTGATTTTACTGTTCTAGTATATAATGTGCCAAATATTAATGCAAGTCATAAAATACGTAGCTTGGGAATAATGAAAGGGGGGGGGGACAAGAATGGGGGACAAATTGAAATCTGTCCCCTGATTCTACTTTTTGCATTCTGACACAGAACTGGGACAACCTCATTGCACAAGGCAGGTGATAGGAACATTCTGGGACTGGCAGCTATTGATGGGTCTTGACCTTCAACAATTGTGGATGTATTAAATGTGAGAAGGAGGAAGGTTAGCAGTGGGATGCAGGTGTCATCATGTAATGCAGACCATCACTAAAGGTCATGGTCCTACTTTAAGCCCCACCCACAGTCAGCAGATGAAGCCTAATGTGTGGTGGGTTATTTGAAGGCGTCTGTGAAGAAAGTAAGAGTTGGTTGGAGCCAGTTGGCTTCATGTGATGGAGACCAGAGCAGCAGGCTATTTAAGGTCAGGCTGCCCTTGTGGCACCCCTCCTCCCTTAGGAAGTGAAGGGTTGACTTCCATAACAGTTCCTATAAGTTTTGGGCATTGGGGGCCTGAAAAGGAGGGGGGGGGTTACCCTCAGATCTGGACTGAAAGTTCGCACTCTCAAAGAACCCTATGGTTTGGGAGGGAGTGCCTTCAGGAAAGCCTTCCAGTGATGATGGGTGACCTTCAGGATCTATGTTGCCTAAGTGGTCCCTGACTCAGGGACTTGGTGGCTAATAACCCAAGAATTATGTCTTTACAGGTTATTTCCCCTTAATGGTGTTTTCATTCACAGGTTATTCCAGGAGGTTTTTTAAAAACTTTTTAAAAAAGAGGGTCAGGAAATGGCCCTTTACAACCATTTTCCTTTGTCTCGTCTCTTTATTTCATGGTGGGAGTTCAATGTCAGGTTGTGATAAAGTTCATAGATTGCCTTTCCTACAGCCCCACTTTCTTTGCACTCCTCGGTCCATTCCTTTCCTTCTAGTTAAAACTCTGGCAGATCACAAAATGCCTCCTAAAACTTTGACTGATAAGGAAATGCTGCTCTAGAATGCTTAAGCAGCTCTCTATGAAAATTGGCTCCTGTGGTTTAATGTCAGCACTTTGTGTGACTGTTCCACTGCTGCAGTGACAGGCATTTCAGCTGGAAAGAGTCCTTAAGGTAGTAATAAGCTACTGAATTCACACTAGGGGGGAAATGTAAGATAGAAGGAAGAAAATAGATAGACTGTTAGAGGTCTGCAAGAAAATAGGTATTGGTAGGTTTGCTTTTTAAAAAAATATGTATATACAATGCATGGTTCACAATGAAAAATGTTTTTGAAATAAAGTACTGCATCTTCTCTGCTACATCTACTTCCAGTTCAACTATTATGTTGCTTCTGTAATTAATTAGTGCCATTTCTGACTTGAGGAATAGCAATTGAAGGTTCTAACAGAGAAAGAGGTGACTAGGACCTGATCTTTTCCCTTAAAATAGAGCTAAAATAGCTTTGTACCATCACTCTGACATAAGCCTGGAGCATTCAATGTGCTTCATTGCTTTCCCTTTTTAGAATCACTTTCTCTAACCCACTGACTGCTTGATTCAAAGCAAGCACCAAGAAATAAAAGAAGCCAATTTCTTTATGTAGATATTCCAAAAGCTGAGAGTATTATTTATTGTTTTCCACGTTGCTTGTTTTTCAGTTTAGGCTCAAAGTGGAAATTCATTTAGGTAAAACATGAATTGAATGCAGAAACAAACTAAAACCAAATCAAGCTCTCAACATATTTAAGAACCATGTTGAGGCAGAAATGACCATCAGCTTCCTAGAATGCAGGTTGACTCATAAAATAAGCATAAATAAGTATGTAGATTACCATAAAAAGAAATGTGTTCATCTAATTTAAGTTGGTTTTGCTCAAAATGCTTTGGATATTTTTCCTGAGGAAATACAAAACCTTCTCTTGTTTCCTTAAAGTTACTGTCTTTGACAAACATTGGATTGAGTTGCTTATTAAATCCATTTGCTTCTCTTCTTTTTTATGAACCCAGTCTCTGCAATGAGGTCATGTCTAAACTTGGTTTATCTACTTTCCTAGTTATACATGTCTTGTGAGTCTAGCCTAAGTACCTGAAAAAGGGCCTTGTCAGTCTTGAAAGATGAAGTTTGATTGATATCATCTGCAGTTGGTGGGGACAAGAGAGACTCTCCCCCGACTCTGGAACTCTCTCCCCAGGGAGATTAGATTAGTCCTCACTGTCTACTATCCATAAAGACTTGAAAACTCGGATGTGCCTTTGAATAATGGTATATCTCCCAATCAGGTCTGCCCAGCCCTAACCTATTATTCTGGTTTTTTGCAGCACTTTACTTCCATCCCCATCCCTATTGTTCTGCATTTTGCACAAGCCTTGCCCTGCCATCTTGAATCTGAACATGCCCACTTTTTCTGGTTACTGGGATTGATGTTGATTGGTAATCCCTATGTCACTATCATCATTCTCACTTTTTTCTCTGAAATCCCATTCTAACATGAGCAAATGCAATACTAGGTGGCCAGACAACTGGAGAGAGCTCTGTGGCCACCAAAGAGTGTCAATGGCAGTACAGGGACAACAGAATGGGCCAGCAATGAGCCAGGCTGGACCACCTGGCCACTTAGCACAGAATTCAACAAGTAGGTCTGTCCTAAATATGGGGCAGCTCCAGGGTGCAATTCATTGTGAACTCAGTTAAATCATTATACTAGAAACACATTCCAAGGTACAAAATGTTCTCAAGATGTATTTTTTAAACTTCTTAATGGGAGCAATGAATAATTTTAGGCAGTACTCTTTTTTACTCTGAGAAAACCTTCAAAAACAGTGACAATTTCAAAGACTATGCACAGTTTAAAAATTAAGATGCTTCTCCACTAAGTCTATATTGCAGTTTGAAGCTGACTCGAGACTGTAATAGCAATGCACACTGCAATGGACATCAAGAGTGATAAAGTGATTTTTTTTTTTTAAAAAAAAAGCCTCAGGAAAGTCTGAATTCAGACGAAAAATATGGTGCATCTGATTCCTGTATATCCCAAATCCAAGATAAAATGGATTATAGTATACCTTAGGATACATCTAATGTAGGATTAGTGCAATTTGACACCACTCTAATGGCTAGGGGACATGAGATAAACCTCCCCGCAGGATTGTAACACATTGGGGCTTCCCCGGCCAACGTCTTCATACTGCTGATTCACTCACACCAGAAGCATCTTCCAGCATGCAACCAAACAAACAAACAGACCTTTTAAGAACCAACCATGACAATAATCTCAATCAACATCGAAGTTATGTCAGCTGCCAAATAACAGTTGCTTTATGCTTTTCCTAAAAACTTTGTGTTTTTAAATGCACTTTAACTGTACCTTCAACTCACTTCTGACACAATAAAATAAATAAAATAAACTGCCGTGGCTCAATGATATAGAATCCTGAGAGTTGTAGCTTTGTAAGGCGCCAGCACTATTTGAAAGAGAAGTCTAAAGACCTTGTAAAACTGCAACTTCCATGATTCCATACCATTGTGCCATGGCAATTAAAGTGGTTTCGAACCACATTGAGTCTATGGTGCAGATGGACCCTTATTCTTTTCAAACACTGCTTTCTGTACATAAAATGTTTATTCTATGCAGAAATACTATATTCTGAGTCCCCCCCCCAAAATATTTTCTTACATAACTATCATATGCACATTTTGCATAGAATAAATCCCAAAGTTTGTAAATTCTCATCAGTCCAAAATTCCTCTTTTCAGAGTTTCTTGCGGCTAAGAAATTCATGTTTGACCACAAAACATGAGTAGCCTTTCCATCAGTAAAATACACACTTTTTTCTAAATGCACAGCTTTCCTATCTTGTTCTTCATAGATCATCTGGTCTTACATGGAATGTGTGAGTGTCACAGATCTTACAAACCTTATATCTACCTTTGTCTGAACTACAATTTAATCTTAATGTTCCCTCCTATTAAGGAAAAGAAAAGTCACCCTGGGCTCACTAGAACTCCAGATCTTGTCAAAGTGTATATTTTTCTTTCTTCCATGTCTGGTTCCATATTCATTCATGAGAAAATATTTCATTTTACTAAATGGTAAGTAACATATATACTGTAGATTATAATTGAATTATGCTATACTCTAGGGGGTTGTATGTCTGAGTATACATGTGCCTGATAACATTGAATCCCACACCACTGGAGAGTACCAATTTGATTATTAAGCCTGACCAACTATAGAGAAATTGATTCACAATAGAAGTATAATGATATCATTTTAGCCTGGAAAAACTTTCTGGAGAATAGAATGGCCCCTAAGCATATAAAAACTGGCTATTTTTATCCTCTGTAGCCAGGTGTGTATAAAACAGTAACATCAGCCGCTGTAGAAGGAAAATTGTGACTGAGAAAACAGTGAGTGACATGCCCTATGGTAAAATTGCTAGTCGTTAACAGAGTTCCTAAATAGAGTTCACTTTAAAACTGCTGATATTTCATCTTCTCTAGCCACAATCATCCTGAAAGGTTGCCACTCCAGAGGTGTTAAGCATTAGCTACAATAATCCTCCATTTTCAACAGAGAAGCTGCAGGGAGCCTTCCAAGCACCAGAAAGTGAAGACTTTCAAATGCATTTCCCTCCTATTTGGTCACAGACAAAGTGGATACAACAACCTATATTGCATGGAAAGTTTGCCATTGCTAGTTCCACTCAAGCAGGTGGGTATCATTTTATTCTCTTCTCTAGATAGAGGTGACATTTCCAGCAGCCAGGAGGTAATTTTCTGCCACAATCATTCACAATTTTGAAGATAGCATATGCACATACCTGTCTGGTTTTATGTATTAAGTAAATATTCCAAGAGAGCTTAATAAACAGAGCGATTGATTAACCTGAATAAATGTATATACATTCCCTGTAGCATCAGAGGAAGAGTGCTTCCTATGGATCAAGTGTTGTGGGAGATAAGCAGGTGAGTGTATTCATGTTGTTTTATTTTGTTTGTTTGGGTTTTTTCATAAGTAGCTGAAAAACCACCACATGAATAGTGAGCCGGCTTTGATAAGGTGTTGGTCTGACTTAACATAACTTTTAAAATTTTACTACTACAGCTCAGGTCCCCATAATTTCTGACTCAATAAATTAATCTGTTAGGTATTTATCATTTATCATTCTCATATATATGTATGGAATTCCTTGCCAATCCACAATAAACCAAGAAACTTTTTGAATTACTCTATATATCTAATCTATAGTATATAGCTATTGCAATATATCCAAATTGTTTGTTTAAACTATTTCTATTTTTTTCTATTTTAATATCTGCGTTTATATTGCTTTTAAGACCACCACTTAGAAAAATGAGATAGACATTTTAATATGTGATTGAACTGATTACAAAATAACATTAGGCAACTGTATAGTCTAAATTCACAAGAACAATCTATAGAGTGGGTGTTTCAATAATGTGATATGTCACTGTAATTTTTCATGCTTCTTTTATACTCCCTTTATACCCACTCCCAAGTTTCAGAAAGAACATAGACCCATTTTAATTATCACCAAAGATATTTACCTTAGTAGAAAAATGTGGCTTGTTGCCATCAATAGGAATGAATATTGTAGCATTCACAAAAATCAGTGCAGGACAGCCCTTCACACTTCATTTCCTTCTTAGAACACAGAGCTACTACTGGAAAAAAAAATGTGAGTCTCCTCCCACATCTGCATAGGAGACCTAAGATTTTAGTGGTCATTCTTGCTTCTCATTGCGTATTTCTCCTACCCATTTTTATTGCATTATCCAGGAATATGTAAAGTGAGGCAATTACCTAGCAGAATAGATTATTGTGAAGCCATTGTAAGTATCTTTACTATGTATCCATCTTTACATCTCTTTTCCTGTCCACCAACATTCCGTTTTCCGTTCTTGAGTTCAGAGTAGAGAAACAGCTTTCAGAGACGGTGGTCAGGCATCCAGACAACGTGGCCGGTCCAGCAGAGCGGATGGTGGAGGATGTTCTCAAATTTGTTAGGGGGATGGTCCAGAGAGCACTGCGATTCACTGTGTTGAATGCCTTTGCAAGGTCAATGAATGCCATGTACAGAGGTTGATTTTGTTCCCTGCATTTTTCTTGGAGCTGTTGTGCAGTGAAGATCATGTCCACGGTTCCTCTGAAGGGGTGGAAGCCATTCTGGGATTCTGGGAGGGTGTTTTCTGAGTGGGGCAGAAGGTGGTTCACAAGGATTCTTATGAGGATTTTCCCAGCTGAGGTTAGAAGGGAGATAACTCGATAGTTTCCACAGTCTGTTCTTTCCCTTTTTTTGAAGAGGGTGATGATGATGGCATCCTTGAAATCTGCTGGGATTTTCTCAGTCACCCACACTTTTTCTATGAGCTGGTGGAGTTGTTGTGTCAGCTCAGGTCCTCCCTCTTTAAAGATTTCAGCAGGTATCCCATCAGGTCTGCTGGCTTTGTTATTTTTTTTTTTTTTGTTGGTTGACAGCATTGCGGACTTCATCCAAATTAGGCAGTGTTGCAAACTCATCCCTGGTTTGTTGTTGCATGATTTGTGAGAGAACCTCTTTGGCCACATTGGAGCTGTGATTCAGGAGGCTTTGGTAATGTTCTTTCCAACGTAGTGCAATTGATTTTTGGTCCTTCAGGAGTTTGGTTCCATAGAGGCTGTATGCCATGGTTTCTTGGTCCATAGATAACCTTTGTGGCTTTGAAAAATCCCTGAGCATCATGGGTATCTGCCAGGTGTTGGATTTCTTCAGCCTTCTTTGTCCACCAGATGTTCTTCAGTTCTCTTGTCCTTCTTTGGACCTCAGCTTTTGCACTGGTGTAGATCTTTTTCTTAGCAGAACATCTGATGTCTCTCTGCCATGTTTGGAAGGCTTTTCTTTTCTTGAATAATGTCTAGAAGACATTATTCCATCATCAGTTTGGAAGTTTGAAGGAATTGCTGAGAACCTTGGGGTTGCATGTGTCACATGTAACAAAATGTATTCAGTGGCCTGCCCATCCATTTTAAAGAGCTAATATTAATATGGCTCATTTCTACATTCTAACACGATTACTATCATAACCTATTGTCCACTTGCATTCAGGTGAAGGGGGTGGGGACTATTGGCTCATAAAATGTAAAACTTCATAGAAAAGAATGAATAATCACAATTTTCCTCCTCTTTAAAAAAGTTGTCAAAACTGCACCGTTTCAAAGACTATATAGTTTGGACCTACTCGATGCAAGAAGGAAATACATGCGACTTTTTTTTGCACAGAAAACAGTATTTCTGTACAGAAAATACTCCTGTTGGCTTGATGGACATGGGAATGTAGAACCTATAGTTTGGATATAGGCACATGACTTCACCTCAAGCAGACGTTTTGAAGCATGTCTTCCAGATTGGCATATATGGTAATCCTTATTAGACATATGTGGCCTAATTCTCCTTCCTTCTCCTTGATTATGAGGGCAATTTTGCTGATGTCAGGAGCTCCCTGGAGCATTCCAGCCAGCTGCTGCAGTGACAAAGATGGCAAGTGAGTTAAGGGTTATCATCCAGTGTGGCCAAACCAGTTTTGAACCAAATAGATGGTATGGATTCTGCTCCTGCTACTGTTGCAGATCAGGGACAGAGCATCTGAACAACTCTGTGGAATCCAAGGGCAGTTCCAAAGCATAATTGTTCTGGACTGGCTCTGAATTTTGCAGTACTTGTAGATGAAACCTATGAGAATGTATATTGAGAGGAGGAGGTGAATACTGTTTTACCTATAGTTCATTTTGTAACCCTCCAACCCTCCAAGAACTGAACACCTCATTTTCATTTCGTATGTGATTTTTTTTCCATACCAAAATGGGCAAAAATGGCTCAAAACTACAAAATTATTTCTCTTCCCCCAAGAATATCCACATGGTTCAAAAACTTAACCCACCCTCCAAAACCACCTAGAACTCAGAAGAAGAAGAAGAAAAACATTCTGCTGTTATTCCTGGAGTAATAGAGGAATGAAATACAGGCTCTGTTCTCTGCACAGTTGTCCACCCTTTACAAATACCATATAGTATATACTGTAGTATGTACTACTTCCCAAACTCATTCTGGCTTTGAGGGCTTTGCAGTTGTATTTCTAAGACACTGAGTGAACAAGTTGTTAAAAAGTTTCTCATTTTGCAAAATGTCCTTTAATTCTCCTTGTACAATATAAAACATAGTAAATAAAAGAAGCAAGTGCTTGCAATGAGTAACTTTGTGAGCCTCTTCTTACTAATAAAAGAGTAACATGAACCTTAATCAACAGATGAACCAGCAAACAATGGAAAATATAATTTGATAAAGACAGGATTTGTCCTGGAAATTATTCCATAAAAATATTGCATTTGGCTTGGTTGTTGCCTTTAGTAACCCTGCATTAAGAGTCATTTTAGAACATACTAAGTATGAGAGAATAACTAGACTCTGGGGGTTGTTTCTTCAGTCATTGAACTGTAATCTTCTTCCTTGGCTCACCTAGGCATCCAGCTACCTAGGAAAAGCACATTATTTTTTTTTCATCTAAAAGAAACTCAAGGCTTAGTGGTCAAATGAACAGTTGTGAATCACAGGGCCCTAGCCTTGAAACTCCAGGTGGTTAATTGGTCAGTATTTCTCATTTAAACCTCTATAAGAAGTATTACCTTCTTCAAAGCTACTCTTGTTGATGAGTTGGTTGATAGCTTTCTTGTGAACAATGTCTTTCAGTAGCTAACCAGATTTGGAGATGGGGGAGGGGCATCATCTGAAGTCAGAAGCCTTTCAATGTCTGATTCCTCTGTGTTGGAATCCTTGGATTCCATAGAGCAAATTAAGACAATACCCCTTTAAAAGTATTTGTACATGTTTCTTGCTACTACTTCTTCTTTTTTTTCTTTTTCAGATTAGAGCTCATGGTTCTTATGTCAGAAAGGGGGTGTCAATCCACTGTATATCTTAGTTTGCATTGAAATAAACTATCAAAAGTACCGGACTTATTTTGGGATAGGAATCAGTACCTTGGATAGCACTTTAAAAGTTCAAATTTAAAGCCAGAGTGAATTCACTGATTAAGGCCACTTCTACACTGCCATATAATCCAGATTATTAAAACAGATAATCCACAGTGTCTGCTTTGAACTGGATTATATGAATCTATACAGACGTTATACAGATTATAGGCAGTGTGGAAGGGGCCTCAGAGCCACTAGCTCAGCACCCTTTTGCTTTGGCATGTATGAAACACACATGAAAACACATGAAACACACATTTTCATGACATCTGAATATAAGATATAATTGTGTGAAAATCTTAGCAGTACTTTGCTGAACCAATCTGAAAAAATCAATTGATACTACCCGAGGTTAAGTGGGTTGATACATTTTATTTTGAAACAAGAATGGAGAGGTGAAAGGTCAATTGTCACAGAAGAGGGAAATGTATCTAAGGGCATCTACTAGTGGAGGTTACAGCGCTCAAATGTCACAATGGCAGACTGCCAAACTGCAGTTAAACTGCTATTTTGTCACTTATGTTAAACAAGAAGCTGGCTATATGAGAGAGAGGTTTCTGCCTTATGCACAGATGGAAGGAATCCAAAAGTAGTAAATTCTGGATGGTGAGACTGAGGACATTCTGTTGCTGTTAGTTCTTTGCATTAAACTAGTTCATGGAGAGAGCAGAATTCTAACCAGGAAAAGAATGATTGGCTGAAGGTTTTTGGATCAATAATATTTATGACCAGTTGCCACACTGGCAAGCAGTCAAGAACAGATTGTCAAGAAGACAGAAGGCAGCAGAAGAAGTTAAAATAGGCAACAAAAGCCTGAAGAATTCATAAAGAAGAAGAAACTGAAAATTCAGAAAGACCACAAACAATGGCTGGAGTTAGCTGAGGCATTTGAAAAGAGACATTAAGGCACACTTGAAGACAGCTGTGACAAATGTGAAATAAAAGCAGGAAACCTGAGCTGATGGTGACTACTGGATTGAAGTCTTGGAAACACCTTTCATATTGAGGTTAAGTAATCATCACACAGGATGGCTGAAGAGGCCAGGAATGGAAACACTTTCTCAGTGAATCCCGCACCAGGCAGTACCATAAAATAAAGTCTAGATTTATTTAGATTTCTTAAAATAATAAAAATCTAATCATATCCAGTGCAGAGAAAACATTTGCAATTCTTCATTTTTATTCCAAAAATTGCATAATTCCCTTGCATGCTTTCTGTTAGCCCATTTCTGGCAGAAAAAATAAGGAAGAGTGGGTAATGTATTGTTGAAGGCTATCATGGCTGGAATCACTGGGTTGTTGTAAATTTTTCGGGGTGTATAGCCATGTTCCAAAGCATTCTCTCATAACATTTAACCTGCATCTATGGCAGGCATCCTCAGAGGTTGTGAGGTCTCTTGGAAACTGGGTACTCCATGATATTCTGCTTGGATAAAAAGAGTCAATGGATGCATCTGTACTTTGGAATTAATGTAGTTTGATATCACTTACCAAACTACTTTAATGCCATGGCTCAATGCTTTGGAATAATAGGAATTGTAGTTTGCTAAGACTTCAGCATTATTTGGCAGAGAAGGCTAAAACCACAGCTCCCATGGTTCTATGACATTGAGTCACGGCAGTTAAAATGGTCTCAAATGCATTAATTCTACAGTGTGGATGTACTCTTACATTTAGGAATATTTTGAATGTCCTTATTCCAACCTAGAGTAAAAACTAAGGTAGAAGGTATCTAATAACACATGGAACCAGAACTAAAATCTGGATGCAAGCTGAAGCAAGCTAAGCAGAGTTGTATACAGACTTGTATCCATAAAAGGGATGTCGGGTGCATTTACACTGCAGAAGTAATGCAGTTTGACAAAACTTTAACTGCCATTTCTCATAGGATCATGGGAGATATGATTTTACAAGGTATTTAAGCTTTTCTGGCTAAGAGTGATGGTGTCCCACCAAACTATAATTCCCATGATCTCTAAGCATTGAGTTACAGCAGTTTATGTGCCTCGTCATACAGGCAAAACTTTCCATTCTATGCTGCTTTCACCTTGCTTCAGCCCCGGACCCCACCAGTTATCATCCCATGACATAGATCTACTTCTGTTGGGGCTCTGTGGCACAAGTGAAGAGGCAATGTTGTAAGCTGTTACGATGGCAACACGGGAAACTACCTGTTTTGCATATGGATCAACGAAGGGAAGTCAGGCAGTGGACGCTTTCCTCTGTGGATTAGGTAAGGGGAAGGTTGGGCAATGTGAGGCATGGGTTAATGGGTTCCCCACACCAGGTCCAAAGTGGTGTCAAACAGCATTACTTTTACAGTGCAGATGCTCCCTTGGAGTGTCACTATAATTTACAAGGAGGATGTCAGTCTTTAGTTATTACTAAAATATTGTTCCAACTATAAGTGTTTGTGTAGGTTTTACTCTCGCTACTAGCTTTGTAGGTGCCACAAGAGTTAGCAGCCTGTGTTGACTAGAAACTCAGATGAGACAAGGTTCTAATTGTGTAGAGAATTCTAATAGCATTCAGCTTTTTAAAAAAGCAAAAACACTTTTTGGGATTTCCTGCTTAACATTTGAAGACCTCTAGAGGAACCTGAATGCATGCCTCTGACACCCTACATTTTTTTAGCTCTCACATGTGCCAGTAAATGCCTACATAAGACTCAAGGTAACTTAATTCTGAGGACATGTGCAGTTCATATGTCTTCACAGTTCTCTTGATGAACCTATTGATACATCTTAATCCAATGCAAATTGTACTAACTCAGCTAACCCAATTTCCTCTGATGGGTTTAGGTCCCCTAAAATCTGCATTAAATCAGGTTGATAGTAAAGTGAGTTTCACTGAACCGAATCAAAATTCTCAGAAATCATAACATAAATATAATTATATGAAGGTTTTGCCATTTCTGAAATGCTGTTAGTCCTTTTTTCTAAGGAAAAATTATAACAAACAACATTTTAAAAAAGATTGGCAGTTCTACATCCAAACAGGCATGAGTCATTTGTTGGAAAGTGAATGTTCTGTTTTGTTCACATCTGTATTCTTGATGATCTGATGAGTTAATTCAGTATCAGTGTTTACACATTCAATTGGTTTATCATCTGGTCAATTGTTTACTGGCAAAAAAAATGAATGTTTTTCTGTGCTATCTCCCCCTCCCTCCCTTTGTCCAGAAACTCTGTCACCATGAAATCAGAGTAGCACTCTTGGCCTCCTCTATGCTAAGCCAGAATCAAAAATGTTTTCCTTAAGCTGGCAGATCATCTATGCTACCTGTACTTAAACCATGGCTCTGCCTTTAAGCACAAGCTGTCATAACTGCCTAGCTGTTGCTCAGATTCGAATTGTGAACAAAATGAGGCAAGACAAATATGTATTTTATACAGTTGTGAGTCATTTTCCTTGCCTTTTGTATAATATTGGAGTTTTTTTTAATCCTCCCATTCCCTACATCATTGCATAGGCCAAGCTAAAACCCCATTATTATAAGAGCTTCCTAGTGAATTGCAATTATAGGTTTGCATTATGTGAGGATATGCTTTGCATTTCTAAAGACCATAGAGAAAGTGGTGCTAACATATATGAAGCATGATTCAGTAAAAAATAAAAAAAACACAATCTTCATATTTAATCATTTGAATCAAAACTGGTGAATAGTTCAGTGCGTGGAAACTTCCATTAAATCACTACACGTGGTTGCATCTGCTACATATTGCAAAAAATTATTTAAAAATGAGACAGCAACTATTTCACTAGAAGGCATTACAGATTAGAGATCACTTGAAGGGGAAGTGGAGATCAGACTAATTCAGGTTCTGTATTTCTTATAACTCTGTGGGAAGTATATTAGGCATCAGAGAATGGATCCTCAACATTACATTGATTCAACCAAGTTCATTTTTTGTCCTGCCTGTCCCTGAAAAGATCTTGAAAGTCTCCAAGATCTTTTCAGTATTGACATATAGCATTGAGGACAGGTTCGTCATTCCATGGTACATAGATATTGAACACATGGGGAGGGAAAATAAAGTGTGGTGGTACATAGCATCAGACTGCATGCATCTATCTGACTATGGCCTAAACCTGACTAGAGTAAATCCAATGAATTAATAGTTGTGTGGTAAGATTATGCATATGTAGATTTCATTTCTTAGATAGGTTTTCTCCAGTTAAGTCTTCTAGTAGGCATAGATAGCCCTGAGCACATAAAAAATCTTGCTGTACTGGTGTGTCTATTGTTGGGGACATCATTCCTGGTAGGTCAGTGACAGAATCTGATACCATTCTCTCCCTAAATCAATCTACAAACCAGATTCTCAAAGACACTAGTGAAGTAACAGTGGGTATCCCACCTAGAATAAGCTTTAACTTACTAACCATATAATGGTGCCATCTATAGCAGTGGGGCAATGAGTCTACTTTGGATTTGAACTTTAACTTTAAAGTAGCTGAATCTATTTTAGGCATAGGGCTTAACACTTTGCATAGCTTACATTTCAGACTAATTTTTGTCTCTATTGTTAAAGCCATACACTGTAAAAATCCAAAATGGTAGCCTCCCATGTTAATAATAAGTTAAATAATGACATGAGGGGATAGGCAAGTAGAGTAGTTACAGATCCAGCAGACACCATGAACAACATAGTCATGGTTCTTGAGAAATTTCTCAAGAATGCTTGAAAGAGTTCACTACCTTTGGAGGAAGCCTACTTCATAGTTGAATAATTCTTACAATAAATAAATTCTTCCTAATGTTTACACAGAAGTAAATTTCTTGTTATTTGAATATATTGTTTCCTGTTGTAGCCTCTGCAATAGGTTAAAAAAGACTAGTTCACATCCCTTCACAATAATGTTTGGTGGAAATCTAAAAATTGGGATACTTTAAGTTGGGGCAAGATTCTTGTCTGGATCTAAGACTGATGTATTTTTCATTGCTAAGTGAAAAATTACTGTTTTTAGACTTTGTTCTTTTCAGCTTTTCTTTTCCTTTTTTTCAGACAACTGTCATTTAAAATAGAGATTGTGTTGATGATTTAAAAAAAAAACCCAAAGATTTGGAAGGTAATTTATGAAGTAACTAGACAACCTATTAGAGTCTGGTCCTGAGTGCAAACCTGGACTGTGCTTTCACTACAGAACAAAATTACTAAACGGAGGGGATCATACTTTGGAGATATCATTGGACAAAATGACTCATTGGAAAGGAGAATACTATTCAGAAATGTGGAAGGCTATAGGATAAGAAGAATCATGTATATTGTTGCCTTGACTCAATAAAGGATTCTGTAGTCCTGAGTTTGTGAGATTAAAGTGTGACTATTAATTGGATGTCTCTCATTCCTAGGATAATGATAAGCTGAAACTGACTTTACAGCATATAACAATAACACATTCCTTTTTGATTTGTGGAATATTTCAGTATGGCCACATTTTGCTTATAGATAAGAAAATACCTTAGCTAAAAAGAACATTTGATAAGCACCTTGCTATGAGTAGAGTTTGCACTCCAGAACATGCAAAACTATAGCTTCCTGAGTAGAGGAATGTGTATACATTTTCTTGTATTATTGGCTGTTAATGGTTCATTTAGATGTCTGATTTCATAAACAATCCACTGATGTCATGTCCCTTAGTAACTGAAAAATTAATCTTGGTTCAGCACAATTTATACTTCTATAGATGAATTTGTTCTTATTGGTAAGCTATAGAGTATGTAAGAACTGTAACTTCAGGACCCCAATTTTCCTTCAGTTAGCCTGAAATGTATTTTCTGCAAAATATACTTTAAACAACCAATATATGATTTTTTAAAGAAATGTACATAAATAGAAAATAAAATCTTTGAAAATATGTGTGGGAAATGCTTTCTTCTGACCATGAAACAGGGTGAAGATCTGCAACCCCTACTTTGCATAGAATTCAGCACTGGATGGGTTTCAAGTCTAGGAATTGTTTCCCCTGAACTACCTTTCTATGGTTTCCAGTAACAATAAATAAACTTAATGATGAGCTTCCAGTGTAGTTGTTTCTTTTCAATATCCAGAAGTCCACTACTAGACAGTAATGTGCTCTCTCTCTCTCTCTCTCTCATATATATATATATATATATATATATATATATATGCATGTTTATTTGTTGTTTGGTTGGTTTGTCTGCTTGTACCTCAAAGGCTCTTAAATGGCTTAATAGATGGGGACCAAATATGGTCCCCATTAACTTCAAATAATTGAGAGCTGTAAATGAAAAACCCACACCATTTTGAGACCAGAGCAGAGGGAAAGAAAAAAAATCAAACTGAATTGGCTGTGACTAGGTGAAGAATTAGCTGTTGCTGGGTGAAGTGGTCACTTGTTATGTCACTGGGAAAGAAAGGGAGTAAAGCGACGGCTACTGCTAAGTGACATGTGTATAAGCAGAAGAGAGGAAATGAGGAAAGAAAGAGAGGAAAAGAAAGGAAGGGAGGATAGAAAAGGAAATGAAAGGGAAAATTTATGAGGAAGGGAAATGAAAGAAAGAGAAAGAAGTGGGGAAAGGAAAGAATGAAAGATGGAACAATGATAGGGAGGGAATAGAGAAAAAGAAGGGAAGTGGAAGGAAGAAAGAGGGAGAAAAAGAAGAGGGGGGAAAGAGTATGAGGGAAAGCAAGAGAAGAAGAGAAGAGAAAGGGAAAAGTTGCATGAGGGATAAAGAAGGAAAAGAGAGCCACAAAGAGAACCTGTCCATTGTTGCCAGAGTGTTGCTATGGAGTCATTGTGAGGTATGTCTTCTCAGACCTAAAAGGGGGAGAAATATGACTTGTTAGCAAGATTTTAGTCAGGAAGCTGCCTTTTGCAAGCCAGAGTCTACAAGAGACAGGGTTGGGAATTACCTCTTGAACCTCCAGTTAACATGGAAGAAGATAAACCTTATTTTAAAGTACAAACTGAATTTTTCCTTTGAACTCCTTCCCTCCTGTTGACAAGGAAATGACCTCATTGTTGCAATCAGTGCTTAACTATCTTGTTTACTCCTATTTAATGGAGATCTTGCCAAACTGTCTCAGACTGCTACACTTTTTGACTGCACAGTTTGCAGACGTTGGGCAATATCTGAAAGAGAGTGAATATCTATAATTGTTTGGCCCTTGTTCCATGTAATACAACTCAATTTAGTACTAGCTAGCTACTAGTAGCTCTCTCTCTCTCCCCCTCTCATTCATATATATATAGAGAGGGGGGGGGGGAGAGCGAGCTTTTTTTTCTTTAACAGCAGCTAACTGACCGGCATTTTGGCTGATCTTTTTGAAACCTGACACACTTGCCATCATAAATGTGGTCTCTAAGTGTGGCAGATTTCATCCTGATAGCCAAAAACAGACTAATTTTTCAAGCCTCTAAGGCTGAGACTTGCCCAAGGTGTTTAAATTTGGGGGGGGGGGGGATAATCAGTGAATGACCAGATCTTTCTGAAACTGCAAGAATGATCCCCTGATTATGTTCTGTTACTGTGGAGAAATACAAGTGGATACCTCTTTTGGCTTATATAAACTTTTTAAAATATATATAAAAGTTTTAAAATTCCTGAAAATCAGTGGATGACTAGATCTTTCTGACACTTTGCAGGAATGCTGCCCTGCACATGTTCTGTTGCTGTGGAGAAATTCAAGTGGCTACATCTTTTTGTTTTTGTTTTGTTTTGTTTTTTTAGAAAAAGTAAATACTTCTTTAAAAATCCTAAAAAAATCAGTAGATGACTAAAACATTTTGAAACTTGGCAGACTAACAGTCATAAATGTGGCCTACCAGTGTGGCACATTTCCTGATAGCTGTAAAAAAGACAGAGAAACAAGCCTCACAACAAAACTCTGGGATTCAAATTATGAATCAACCCCACCCCCCAAAGTAAACTTCCTGAAATAAAACAGAGGACATCCATTTTTGAAATGAAATCAAAACAGATTTCTACCATTTTGCACACCTCTAGTATCCAGTACTAGGCCTGTGCGGTTTCGTTCGTTAATTCGTTATTTCGTTATTAATTCGTTATTTTTACCACATCCGACGTGATTTCAAAACACATTTTCAAACCCGGAAGGGTTTAAAAATATCAAAACAGCAGCCCCATATATTTTACGAGCTTCAGCTCGTGTCGTTAATGGGATGGAGGCTGCTGAGTGCTGCTGGTGCCTGGGAGCCAATCCGGCGCTCCCAAGCACCCCAGCAGTGCACCGCCCCTGCCTGTTGGGTGCCCGGCCCGCGCGCGCTCACCCTTACAACCAGCCTCCGCGCGCCATCCAATCGGCTCCGGCTCCTGCGCCCTCCTCCTCCTCCTCCTCCTCCTGGCACTTCCTGCAACACAGCTGGGAGGAGGAGGAGGAGGAGGAGGAGGGCGCAGGAGCCGGAGCCGATTGGATGGCGCGCGGAGGCTGGCTCCTGCGCCCTCCTCCTCCTCCTTCTCCTCCTGGCACTTCCTGCAACACAGCTGGGAGGAGGAGGAGGAGGGCGCAGGAGCCAGAGCCGATTGGATGGCGCGCGGAGGCCGGTTGTAAGGGTGAGCGCGCACGCACCATCCAATCGGCTCCGGCTCCTGCGCCCTCCTCCTCCTCCTCCTCCTCCTCCTCCCAGCTGTGTTGCAGGAAGTGCCAGGAGGAGGAGGAGGAGGAGGAGGGCGCAGGAGCCGGAGCCGATTGGATGGCGCGCGGAGGCCGGCTCCTGCGCCCTCCTCCTCCTCCTCCTCCTGACACTTCCTGCAACACAGCTGGGAGGAGGAGGAGGAGGAGGAGGGTGCAGGAGCCGGAGCCGATTGGATGGCGCGCGGAGGCCGGCTGTGTGAGTTTTCAGGGCTGTAGTGTATGACCATGTTCCAGAAGCATTCTCTCCTGACATTTTGCCCACATCTATGGCAGGCATCCTCAGAGGTCTGTTGGAAACTAGGCAAATGGAGTTTTATCTATGGAATGTCCAGGGTGGGAGAAATGAAAGCCATTCAATGCTAATCAAGGTGACCATTACTGCAACATTCACACTTACAAAATGTTTTGTAAGTATTTACGAAATTTTGTAAATAGCAAAACATTTTTTTGGAAAGTTTTGTAAATATTTTAAATATCGAAACAAAAAAACACCCCAATTACAAATCGATTTTAGAAACAATTTTTTTCTTGATCAAACAGGCCTATCCAGTACATTGTTCATATGAAAACTTTTGTGCTTTCCTAACATAAATTATCTAGTTTTCCAGATGTTTTTGGAATTAAATCTCCATACTTTGGTTCATTGGTTCACTGGTAAGAATTGATGGGAAAATTTAACAGCACTCAGATGACTATAAATTACCACTTGTGACATTAGGACAGGCTTACTAATTGCTGCCAGATAGAATAACATCATCAGCCTCAAAACATTCCCTAGCAAATTAGATGTAAGATGTCCTGTATTAGCTGAAAACAACACACACATACACAAGTATTGCAAACTAGAGAATGTATGATAAATGAGCAATAAAGTGAAATAGAGTGTGAAGGATGGATTCCTAATGATAATACAGAACAATTTTCATTGACAGAAAATGCATTTATGTCCATTTTAAATGCCATGAATTTGGCCCCTTAATCTTTTCACTCTGGGGAGTAACCAGAGGTCGATCTCTTGTTGGAGCCATATTTCCTCAGCTTTAGTTCTGAATATCATGATTAGAGTGAAATCTGCTTTTAGCTGCTTCTGAACAGTTCCACATTGCTGGAGAAATTGCTCTCTGCTGACTCACCAGTGTCCACCTTAGCACTTTTTGCTTCTAGGGCAAGCTGCTAATCTTAATCATAAATTGAGTACACGAGGAAGAATAATTAAACAGCAAACTATAATTATGTGCAAGATCCAAAGGGAGCCAAGCCATCATTAAACCTAGGATGGTGGTTTTGAATTACTGAATATAGGATTAACAATAAACAGTTCTGTTGTACTAATACATGTTCCATTGCAACCCCCCCCCCCTTTTTTTTTCTTTAAAGTGACCGGCATTTTACAGCCTCATGACAGATTCTATTTTCTGTTGCCTCTGCTATTTTGCAAACAAACAAACAAACAAACAAAAAAACAACATCAAAGACCAATACAATATTTTCAATGAAGAAAAAAATTAACCAACATAACTTTACCTGTGTGGGCCTGCTTTCAGCTGATGAGATAGTCGATTTAATTATGGTTGTTGTTTGTTATTGTTGTGTGCCTTTAAGTATTCCAGACTTAGGGGATCCTCCGACCAGGCCAAGGTCACCAAGAGTGGGCCTCTCCCTGATCAGCCTCATGGCAGTCTGCAAAGCCTCCAAGTTGCATTCATTGGACAGTGACCTGAACCAGTGCTGTGAGTCTCCCAAAAAGCAAGAACAGAGCTGCTGCACAGGGAGAAAGAGATGCTGCTCCTGGGACAGCAACAACAGGCACTTGAAAATGCTTTGAGAAAGCAGAGGCCCATAGAAAAAACAGCCACTGCTCAGAAAAGCAACAGGCAGGTGAAAGTATTTTGGAAAGGGAGAAGCCCATGGAGTTCCATAGTTTCATGGAACAAGAGGTACCCAAGCATAGTTTAGGAAAGGTGGAGCCCATGAAGAACAAGAGCCATTGCTCACAGGGAGAACAACAGGTGCATTCCGACACTTTGGGAGAGAAGATATCCATGAAGGATGGAGTCAAGCAAAAGGAGCGTGGGGAGCTGCCTCCCAAAAAGACAAAAACTAGTGCTGTAGGGTCTGTTGAAACTGGAGGACAGGATCAACCCCTAGAGCTGTCTGGAGACTTTTATGGCTAGCTGGTGAAACAGAGTGCAGAGTTGTGCTCAGTCCACGAAACCCTTCTACATCACCCTACTGAGGAAGACTAGCTGTACAGAAATACAAGAGAAAGTGAAGCATCTAAAGAAGAAGCATGCCGATCTGGCAGGCATTGTCAAGAGGGGGGTGGAAAGAGGCAAAAGTCTCCAAGAATACTACCTCAAACTTAAATATCACATGCAAGTATTAGAAGAGAAGCTTTCTGATAAAAGCAAACAGTGTGAAACCCTTGAACATGAAATGAAGGAAAAACAAAAGAGTTGTGATGATTTGGAAGCACAGCTCAAAGAAGTACTAAAGGAAAACATCAGGATTTCTGAAGAAAAGTCCCATCTCCATAAGAAGAATAAATTGGCAGAGAAAATTGAAAATGAAAACACTGAGGTCAATATGAAACTAATGCAGGCAAGTGATGTTTGTAAGTCTGCTGTTCAGCTGAGTAAGGGACTTGAAAGCAAAGTTCAGAAGTTAGTACAAACAATTAGCAGTTTGAAAAAGATTGTGGAAAGATGGCAACAATATCTGAACATGAGCAAACCCTGTTAGCACTGCAGAAGAAAGAAGAAATACAACAGATCTATCCAATCCAGACAAAAACAAAAAGAGGAAATGGAGGAACACCAGAACAGCTTGAAGCTCAAATGAAAGAATTAGAAATTCAATATAATAATCAAATTGAATGCTTTCACCTTCTGGCCCAGGGACTCCCCCAACTTTGTCTTTCTGGCACACTACAGTTACAATCCTTGTGATGACCCTAATAAAAATCCTGAGAGAGAGCTTCCACTTACAACCAGAGAATTTGTTTATATCAGTGTGGAAATGGATGGAGATGATTTCTATGAAGGGAAGTGGATGGATGGTTGGAGATGGATGATACCTTCCAATCTGATAGACGTTTTAGGTAATGGTCAAATACGTTTTCTTCCTTTAGAGGCTAGTGACATTTCGTATCATTGCTACCATGAAATAGGTTGCCCATACCAAAATGCTAGCAGTGAGGAAGGGAACAACAACCCTGATGAAGATGTGTGTGTTGATCTCTTGTCTAAAGGATTCAGAGCCGAAATGTGTGATGACCAGACAATAGTGCCTTATCACCAGAACCTTACTCATACCAGATAGATTGCTGGTAATTGTCAGCTGGGATCCACCACAAGTACCAGATAACTGGGGAGAAGTGCATAACTATAATATTTATGCCAATACAGATTTATGTTGTAATACCAAGCACAGCAGCCAGGTGAAAGCCATGATTGGGAATCTGGATCTGAAGTTTTATTCCTATAGGATTTCAATGCAGAGTATGACCGACAAAGAACATTCTGATAAGTTGCAATGTGCTTTCCACATAGGAAGTACTTTACATATTGCACCAACCCTCTTGTAACTTTGGAGTGTCACTGCAACATCAGCAGAAACCAGTTGGCTGCCAAGCAGCAGTAACTATATTCATTCCACATATCTCAGTGAGAAAGAATATGATGCAACAGAAACTGAGATTTCTTGGTATTCTTTCCGAAACCTTAAACTCAATAGCCAGTACAATATAAAAACCCAGGTTCCTTTTGAAGAGTCATTTCCCCAAGGCCATTTGGAACAGAAATCAAGAGAAATTACAATTTACTATCTATTAGGAGGACTGCCTAACCCTCCCTTTGATGTCCAGATTCATCCCAATTCTTCTGCAGAGTTTCTGATTATAAGCTGGTTACATTTGATGCAGCAGGATCATCCAATAGGGTCAAGGTCTCTGGCTATGCTATTTATATAAATGGATGGAAAATAACAGAAGTTATGTCACCAACAGCTAGAACTGTATCATTAGAAACATCTCAGCTACATATGTTTCATGTAAGGTTTTTGTAAAAACTTTTTTCCCCATATGGAGAATCTGTGAATCATGTGCCAGTTTTAATCCCAAACACTCTATTGAACACCCCTCATTCTTTATTGCCAATCCCTGTTGTCTGAAGCATATTGCTATGGCAAAAGTGCATCTCCTTCTCTTAACTCCCACCAGTCTACATCCAATGCAGATAGGAATTGCACCATTCACTTTACTTCTAATTGCAAATAGTCAGACATTTCCACACCTGTGGACATTTCTCAGAAGCAGGAGCCCTCTTCAACATTGGCAACTTTTGAAAATGCTGGTCCGAAGTCCAGTGTTTATTCCCCAAAAGTTATTTCCAGACACACGGGACAAAATAATATCTGTCTTTTATCATATAGTTTTTATTTCAAAGATATGGAGGGCGTGGGTGGGAGGTGATTTATATTGATTTTTTTTCTGATTTCATTTTTTCCCAATAAAGTCCAGTCTGTTGCTATCTTTGGTTTGCCTTGATGAGTCTTTAGATAAAGTTATCTTATCCATATTCATTATGCCCAATATTTTCAGTATCCATTCTTCCCTAGTTTAGATTACCACTTCATTTGGAACTTCATTTTCAGTATTTCCTGTATGGTTTCATAGATGCTTTTCCAATAGCCTTTTGCTATCTGAACCCCAACACTGACAGATCTGGACTGCACTTGCAACACAGACCCAATGTGGCCAACTTTGAATACTGGCAGGGTTGGGGGTGTGTGTGATTGACCCACGATTTTGGGAATTGTAGTTCACCCATGCCCTTATGCATTTTCTAATGGGAGCATTCATAAAAAACAAAAGCAAAGACTGATTTGTTTTTCTGAGACATAGCATAACATATGACCAAACTGATATTACCAAACATCCCAAAACAATATATGCCCTTTTTAAATAAGCCGGGCATTCCTGGGTACCCAAGCTAGTACATAATAAAAGTGGTCACCTAAAGAAAGAGTTTCCAATGCATTCCAAGGCAGCATATTCTAATATATTCTTGTTATTTTATGGATTCATCCCTTAATACCCCAAAGTAGTGTATCTTCAAGTCTAAAGTTGTAAAAAGTGGGTAAAAGGCTACATCTCCCTAACCTCATTGCATGCAATGTCCACCCTAAGATTTCAAAGAGAGGAGGGTTGTTTTTCAACAAAGAACATGAAGGAGGGACGGTGAGTGGGTGGAGCCAAATCTCTACAGTGTGATGGCAAATCAACTGAAGACTGCAGACATGGATAGATTTAACAGTGTGATGGAGGTAGGGAAATCATCAACTTCATTTCTAAATGGAGTATGACTGAGTGCTGCTATAAACATACTCTACCAAACACTTCCCTGCTTCAATGTGATGAAGTCCTTAGTTAGGCAACCCCAATTTAGATACACCGAAGGATCGAAAAGCGATTATAAAAAACACAGAGCCCTTCCTGCAAAAAGAGCAGTCTGAGAAGAATAAGGAACGTGATCCAATTGTGAGATAAAAAGAGAAGTGTGTATAGAGTAACAAGATCAAAGTTATCCTGAGATTTCAGGGTCATAACTAGAGTCCTACATGTTGCGGTTTATACGAAAGCAAACCCAGAATGCGTGCAGTCCTTTCCAGACTTTCCAGCCCTTTGTGCATTCACAACGAGTAAATATGAGCCAAGTAAATGGGAAAAACAAAACTTACTCTTAAGTAACAGAATCAAATAAGCAGCTTTAAAAACACAAAATATCCAGCTTTGAAATAGCTCAGTCCATCTGCAGAAATAACACTCACACAAAGTCCTTAGCATTAAATTCATGCATTTTCTTTTTTCTTCAAATGGTGCAAGGATACCAGCATAATAGACTCTCAGCCTGGAACTTACTCTGTGTAAGTTCTGAAGCAAGTGTTTCAGTAAGTCCCAAAATTCATTACAAAACACTCCCCAAGTTATACCCCATTCAAGGAGTGGTTCAAGCTTGTTAACCTTGATTGCTTCAATTGCCCAGGTGTTTTTCCCTTAACACACACACACAGGAGATGATACTTACAGAAACTTAGTCATATACATGCATATACCGTAATACTACAGACAGCTCCATTTGGTGTCACAAGGAGCATCCTTGGTGATGTCTCTGCAAGATACATCAAGCAGTAACTACAGTATATAGACCATGTTATTTCAAGTCAACAACAACAACAGCCTCTGTTGGCGTTTACTAACAAAATCACAGCGCAGCCATGTGTAACAAAAGCAAACCATTGATAAAAAAGAGAAACATGATTAAAAATTAGTAATCTCAAGAATAAAACTTGCAACAATCTCAGAAAAGAATACATCAGAGTTGTTCAGGAGATATAGAATTTTATAACACTCTTGCTATTGAAAGCACCGCAAAAATGGATTTTCTGTATTTCATATTTGGGGCATACAAACAAAGAATGGTCAAGTGTTTTGACAGAATCCTAGTCATAAGAACAAACCCTTTAAAAATGTTCCATATTTTTTTGTATCTCCCATGCAAAAGAGTTTATTTTTTAATATACCTTTACGTGTGCACACATTTTTAAAAATAGGATTTTCACTTTCATAGAATCATAGAATATTTGAGTTGGAAGAGACCACATGGGCCATCTAGTCCAACTCCTTACCATGCAGGAATAGCACAAAGTATCCCTCGCAGATAGCCATTCAACCTCTGTTTCAAAGTTTCCAAGAAAAGAACTTCCTCCACACTCCAAGACAGAGAGTTCCACTGTTGACCAGCTCATACGGTCAGGATGTTCTTCCTCATGTTCATGTGGAATCGCCTTTTCTGTAATTTGAACCTATTGCATTGAGTCCTAGGGCCCTTCCACAGCCCTATATCCCAAAATATCAAGGCAAGAAATCCCACATTATCAGAGTGTGGTCTCAGATAACACAGTTCAAAGGAAATATTGTGGAATTTTCTGCCTTGATATTCTGGAATATAGGGCTGTGTGGAAGGGCCCCTAGTTTCAGGAGCAGCAGAAAACTAGTCTGCCCCCTCTCCTTGTGGCATCCTTTCACATGTTTATACATGCCTATCATGTCTCCTCTCAATCTTCATTTCTGTAGGCTAAATATATTCTGTTCTTTAAGATTCTCTGCACAGGGCATGGTCTCCAGACCTTTGATCATTTTAGTCACCCTCCTCTACACACTTTCCACCTTGTCAATAGCTCTTTTGAACTGTGGTGCCCAGAAGTATTCTAGGTGAGATTTGATCAAAGCAAAATGGAGGGGTACCATGACTTCCCTTGATCTAGAGATTATACTCCTTTTGATTCAGCCCAAAATCTCATTGGCCTTGTTATCTGCCACATCACATTGTTGGCTCATGTTCAACTTGTTGTCCACAAATACTCCACAATCTTTCTCACATAGACTGTTGTCAAACCAGGCATCACCCATTCTGTATCTTTGAATTTCATTTTTTCTAAGTGTAGTAACTTACATTTGTTCTTGTTGAAATTCATTTTGTTAGTTTGGCCCAGCTTTCTAATATGTTAAGGTCATTTTGAATTGTTTGGGTCTTCTTTTTTCCCTTCTTGAAGACAGGGACAACATTTGCCCTCCTCCAGTCTGGTGGGACTTCTCCTGTTCTCCAAGAATTTTCAAAGATATTGCCAGTGGTTCTGAAACGACTTCTGTTAGTTTCTTCAATACTCTTGGATATACTTCATCTGGCCCTGGAGTCTTGAATTTGTTTATAGCAGCCAGGTATTCCTGGACTACTTCTTTACCTATTCACTCTTTGGCTTCATGCTGGTCAAGTTGAACACCAATCTCCTTTTGGGAGAAGACTGAGGCAAAAAAGGTATTGAAGCAAGTCTGCATTTTCCCCACCCCTATTAAAATTTCACCACCTTCTCCTACCGTTTTCTTTTTTTCATTTTCTACTGACATAACCAAGGAACCCCATTTTATTGGTTGTAATCTCTCTGGAAAGCCTGAGTTCATTTTGTGCCTTAGCCTTTCTTACCTTTTCACTACATATGTTGGTTATTTGTTTGAATTCCTCTTTGGTTATTTCCCCCTTTTCCATTTCTTGTGTATGTCTCTTCGACACTCTGCTCCTTTTACTCTGAAGATGGGAGAAGGTGACAAAGCCTTGAGACCCAGAGCCATGCTCTGAATCTGGTGACACGATGTGCACATGATTCCACAAGTGAGATATCACATTGATATATGTGGATAACTGGATATATTTGAATATATTCAAAAATGATTGAAGAATATATCCAAGTTTTGAGAAATCCTGAGAAAAATCCTAGAGCCAGGAAACAAGAATGTAAACTTTACAAATGTAACAATTAGAGATGTGATAGTCTTTACACAAATTAGAGTAGGCCAGTAAATAGTGATATTTCTCTGGCCTAGAGCATTCAAGCCTTTATTCCCGTCTCATCACTTATTATTCTTTTAAACACCTCTGGATCACATACATTTTACAATGCACAGAGGTGATCAGATAAGAGAAAGCTGTTTTCCTCTTTGCAGTATCAGATGAATGAGCCTGGGATATATTGTGATATATTTTTGCCTGCAATGTGTCCCCTTCCTAATCTCATCTACTGGGGGTTGATGCGTATGTAACATAGTGTAATATTATGTAGCACTGTGCAACATGCATTTACTGTAATAGAATCCTGGGAACTGTCAGATATTAAAACAGTGTGGTTTCAATTGACCTTCGTGAGAATAAGCTGGAGGGCTGCAGTAACACATATACAAGAGAACTTTTTTTTCCTTTTAGTCTCTCTAGATTCAACTCACTGACACAGCTTTATAAACCATTTAAAGTATTTGCCAGGGGATTTGAAATGTTGGTTTTGAATCGACTGGAAATTTAGCACAGGCAGGGGCAACTTGGGACCCATTGAGCAGTCATGTAATAGGCTCTGTGAAGTGATTGGTTTTGCAGTCCCAAGCAAAAGTAAAAACAGTGGATTTTGTTTACTTCTTCTGAGCATCTGGACCTGATTCTGCTCAGTGTGGTGGAAGGCAAGCTGTGCCAGGTTAGCTTCAATGATTCAAGCCCTTAGGACATGGATGAAAAGGAATTCCATCTCATCACTTAAAAGAAAACTTACAAAGTGAGTTAAGGTACCATATAATACACTGTGACTCCTGTAACCACGGAACTGGTATTCACAGTTTCATTTAACCAGATATAACAAAAATATGTATTCTCTTAAACAATTTCTAGATATCACAGCATGCCTATCGTATTCTTGGTATTCATCTCAATAGAATTCACTGTAAATCATTGTTTGACATATCCACAATGTTTGGGAACACGTTCCCTATGGACATGGAGAATGTACTGTATTAAGGGATGTGAGATCCCAGATAAAATCCATGAATTTTCATGAGTTCTGCAATCAAACCTTTGCTTCCCAAATCTATCACTCTGCCTTATTATATTAATGAGAAAATACCTTCATTTTACTATTAAGAGAGAATTTCTATTTAGAGAAACAGAACCTCAAATATTCTGGAAAGGCTAGATTGGCATTATCCATGGGGTTCCATAGACAGATGAAGATGTCTTGCTTTTTTTGTTTTGTTTTTGCAGATCTCTGAGATCTGATTGCACAGATTATGGTGACCATTAACAGAGTATTATGTTGCTGTTGTTTTGGTTTTTTAAAAACTTTTTAGTGCTCTTAATTACAGTGATTATTAAATATCAGGAAGTTAAGCTTTTTAAGCTTTTTGAGAGCCCAAATTGCAGTGGCTTTGATTCTAATATCTGTTCAGGCCTGGATAGATACTTAGATTAAGCTTTTATTTACAATATTTCATATAATAATAATAATAATAATAATAATAATAATAATACAATAACAACAACAACAATAACTTTATTCTTATACCCTACCACCATCTCCCAAAAGGGCAGCTTACATGGGGACTAAGCCAAGAATACAACAGAATTTAAGAGCTAAGACACAATTAGAAACATAACATATAATAGGACATAAACAATCTAATTAAAACAATTAAAAACAAGCAAAGTATAAAACATCATAAAAATGTATCAAATCAACCAGGTCTTGTGTAAAGCATAAATGATAGGTCAGGGTTGGTGGCAAAGTCCTGAATAAACCTTATCAGTAAATTAGGGCTGGGCATTAATGATCAAGGACCAGGGGCGGCTCAACCCATTACACAAAGTAAGCATTTGCAGTATAGTTTATTTTGCCCAGGGGCACTCTTGGGGGAAAATAGACCTTGAGTTGTAGTTACTGGGATGTATAGTTCACCTACAATCAAAGAGCATTCTGAACTCCACCAATGATGGAATTGAACCAAATATGGCACACAGAACTCCCACGATGAACAGAAAATATATATATCAGTAATTGGTTGGGGGGGGGGGGATACTGTTTGCTTACCATTGAAAATTACCTAAGGCTGCCTCTGTCAAGGACTAACTATTATTCAAATGTACACGTGAACATCCAAGTTTTCAAGTCCCTGTGAAAGGTGGACAGAGTGAGGGCTAATCTAATCTTCCTGGGGAGGGAGTTCCAGAGCTGGGAGGCCACCACTGAGAAAGTCCTCTCTCTCATACCCAGTAACCGTGCTTGGTTACATCCAATCTAGATGTAACCAAGTCATGGATCACCTTGGCCAAGCCAGGCTTCTTGAGGTATGGTCGTAGCTGGCACAAAAGTTTTAATTGTGCAAAGACACTCCCAACCATCGCTGATATCTGAGCATCAAGCGTCAGTGCTGAGCCCAGGAGGACTCCCAGACTGTGGACCTGTCTCCTCAGGGGGAGTGTAACCCCACTGAGCAAAAGTTGCCACCCTATAACCCAATCAACCTTGTGACTGACCAGGAGGACCTCTGTCTTGTCTGGATTAAGTTTCAGCTTGTTAGCCCTATCCAGTCCATCACTGTGGCCAGACACTGGTTCAGGATCTGGGAAAGCTGTCCCAGAAGGATACCATAGTCAATGGTATCAAGAGCCACTAAGATGTCTAAGAGAACCAATAATTCATTTCATCCAAGAATCTTAGAGAGGGTTTTGGAGGGTTTAAAGTTTTTTTCCACCTTGGGCAAGTCACGCCCTCTAAGCCTCAATAGAAAGTAATAGCAAATCCTCTCTGAATAAACCTTGCATATAAAAACCTCATGATAGTTATCATAAGTTGAAAGTTAGTTAAATGCACTTGACAAAAAATTGCTTTTGAGTCCTAGTGCTGGGGAAAAAACCGTAAGAAAGTCAATGATGTTTTTTTCCAAAAACAAAATATTGTCCCAGTCAAAGTCAATCAGTACATCTAATCCAATCATGGTAAAGATTGTAGTTCATCTATTGGCCTTGTTGGTAGGTGCAAAAGATGAAAAATTCTGAAGGGGGAAAACCCTTACTTATGTTTAAATATAGGGAATCATGAACAAACAGTTTTTCACCAAAAGTCTGACCTCAGAGGGCTCCAAACTAAGACCCCAGGCCTGATGCATCCCTCCAATGTATTTACCCACTCCACCCTAAATTTTAGACTTAAGATCACCCTAAGTCTGAAACAACTTGAAGTCACAAAACAACAATAATCCTAATTATCTTGATTATCTCATCAACCAAAGCAGCCGCACATTTCCCATTGAAACACTGGTAGGTTTATGTTGTTAAATTTGTTCTTCATTTTAAATATTGTATTGTTCTTTCATAATCTTTTTGCACTACATATAAGATATGTGAAGTGTGCATAGGGATTTGTTCCATTTTTTTCAAACTATAGCCCAGCCCCCAAACAGTCTGGGGGGACCTTGAAATTGCCCTCTGCTTAAAACATTTGAAAACCCCTGCCCTGGATAGATAGATTAAGCTTGTATTTTCAATATTTCACATACTTAGAGAGGGTTTTTGGGGAGGGGGGATTAAAGGTTTTTTCCCATCTTGTGTATGAAGAAATTTGTGGGGTTTTGTCAAATGTTATCAAAACACAAAGTGAAATTAAATTCTCATCTACTCTTGCCTTGCTGTTACTGCCTATTCATGTCCTTTCTATGAATACACAAGCATATAATCACAGAAACATAGGACCTTATCATACCAAACCACTTTTCTGCTACTGTTGTGTTAGTGCAGATAACGGTACATACGGCATCAAGTACCTTCAGAATCACAAGTCTCTTCAGTAGTGCAACTGTGCCAATTTGTCAGTTTGTTTTCCTGTAATCAAACTTTCACATACTCTTGCAATTCTGATTTCCTGCACTACTGCGATTCCTTTATTTTTAATTTTTAAAGCAATTGCATAATTTAAGCTTTTAGTACAAAAATGGGCATATGTAGTATATAACATAAAAGAAAACATCTAATTTGATAATGGGGAGGGGGCATGAAGGGAGAGGAGAGGAAACCAGTTCCCTGACATCATGTTCTGGCCACTATACCAACACAGAAGTAGAACAGACTTCTCATATTAAAGTACAATGATACTTTGACGTACGAGTTTAATTTGTTTTGTGACTAAGTTTGTAACGCATGCCAAAGTCCCTCCCTCCCTCCCTCCTTGAGTGGCTTCTTCTTAACCTCCCTACTGTCATCCACCCTTCAGGGGCAGAGATGGAGAGAAAAGAGGCCTCTTGCCACCCATACCAAGACCTCTCCCTCCCTCCCTCCCTCCCTCCCTCCCTCCCTCCCTCCCTCCCTCCCTCCCTCCAAATTTGACCTGCCTTTGGGGCTATCTCTTGCATTTCTCTCCACTGCAGAGGCTCTCCTCAAGCTTTCTCACCAGCCTTACATAGCCTGTTCCAGGCCTAAGTGATGGCAGAATCCCTTGGTAGGAGGGTGGAGAGGATAACGCTCTGGCCATTCTCTCTCTGTTTCAGTCTCCCAGTATAGTCACTGTCTTGGAGGGGTCTCATGACTTGGATCTGGCTCACATGTTGATTCAAAAGGCTCACAGCTTGGGATGCTCATAAATCAAGATTCCACTGAAATTTAGTGTGATTAGGAGAACCATGGGGAGGAGGGAGCAAACCTGAAGCTATCCACATGGCATCTATTGATAGAGAATATCACCACAAGTTATTACCAAACTTCAATGCTAATTTGCCTGCAGCATGGAACAGTCCATAGAGAGAAAAGAGACTATAACTGCCATCCAATCTAACCCCTTGTCATGCAGGAACATATAATCAAAGCATTTCTGACAAATGATCATCTACCCTCTGTTTAAAAATCTTCAAAAATACAAATTCCATGACACTTTGAGCTAGGATATTCCACTGATGAACAGATTTTACTATCAGGGAGTTCACCTAATGTTTTAATGGTAAAATTATGAGAAAGAACAGGATCCTTTCTTCCCTTTTTTCAGGCTGATTCAGAAAGTCAGGAATACTGAAGAGACAATGAAGACAGAAATTCGTGTGCATTGCAGACATTCTGTTGTAGACCTCATCACCAGATTTAAAGGTGACGCTTAGTGACAGCAGCAGAAGTAATGGAGAGACAGATCTTGCTAGCTTCGGGAAACAGGCTTGGTGTAAGGTGACACAACCCTCCTTTTAATTAAGAAAAAATGTCTACAGGTTCAAATCAAATTATCACCAAGTTTTCAATTAAGCTTCTGTATGATATATTTCCCTAATATGCTAGGCCTTATCCAGGAGCAAGAGTAGGCTAGCCATAAGAATTGCTACTGCTGATGTTGGGAGTTAGAAATGTAACAAAGTGATCTGGCAGGTTTGACAAGTGGACCTCAGGACATGGCAAAACTTTCCATTTTGATAGAATCCAGAAAGGGAGGAGGAAATCAAGACAATCTCACAAGTATTTGAGTGAACAAATTTTGGAGAGGCTGACAGAAAAACATAGGCAATTAAAAATATATATTTCATTAAAAGTAGTCAGTTTATGACTGCAAGATGCCCAGAAGCAATGAAAGAAATTAACTCACAAATAATTATCTGAACTGGAAAGTGATGGCGAGGATGTTCAAAGACTGGCCTATGTGTCTGAAGATTTACAACCAGGGGACAACCCTGGAAGGCCAAAAATACTTTTAAACTTTAGTAAAATGAGATCAACCAAGGCAGACATGGCATGTATGGAGAATCAGCTATATTGTTAAGGGTATCAGTTATGGTGGGATACTAATATCAAACAGAAAAAAGGCAGAACCTGAAGCTTCTGAGTGAGTCATATATAAATTATAATTGGGACTGCCTCAACTATTAACCAGTTGAGTCAGGGTATCCAACAATTCATGTGTATTGTCATGTCAACGTAACAAAATGTGGCCCATTTGTTTTGCTATGATTCTATTATTACTCCCAGAAATAAAAAAAAGAGTGCTTCTGGATTTTATTTCATTGTGTGCTCTAAAGGAGCCAAATTAATTTGGGAGATACATTGATCTAGGTGACTGGGATGTACCATTTGGACAGTCATCTCAGACAGGGAAATATAGGTCTACAATCAGACCAGTCCTTTTCACATGTGGACATTGAATCTCGCAAAACTATGAAACATTTCTCCAGGGTTGGCAGAGAAGGAGATATCAAAACTTTTTTGCGGAGTTATGTAGACCCTTGTGTTCTCTCCCCGCCCCGCCCCACCCCAAGTGTCTGTGTTGGGTTTTTTTAATTTTTAATTTGTTGTGAAAATTTAATATTTTTTCTCAAGAAGGGAGGCACTTGCCTTGGGATTCAATGAGTAGTAATACCTTTAATGGAGCTGTGGGGATTTTTTGATTATCATCAGTAAACTATCACCACAGATGAATTCACTGACAAAAGCTTGAGAAACACTGACACAGAGATAATGACTGTGGACAAAAAAAAACAACAGAAAAACAAAGCATGATTGTGAAAATATGTTTTGCCTTGAAAATCTGTATGAGTTCATTCTTAGAAGAGATTAAATGCAGATATATACATCCTACAGCTAGCCAACTCCTATCAACAGTGTGACATGACAGTGAAAAAAGCCAATGCAATTCTAGGCTTCATCAATAAGAGTATAGTATCTAAATTGAGGGAAACACTACTCTATTCTGCTCTGGTCAGAACTCAACTGGGATACTGTGTCCAGTTCTGGGCATCACAATTCAAGAAGGATATTGACAAGCATGTCCAGAGAAGGATGAATAAAATGGTCAAAGTTTTGACTTAGAGAGCTGTATATGTTTAGCTTAGAGAAGAGAAGGTTGAGAGAAGACATGGCAGCCATGTTTAAATACTGGAGAGAATATCATCAGTTTTGCTGCTCTAGAAATGAAGACACTAACCAATGTATTCAAATTTCAGGAAAATAGATTCTGCTGAAGCATTAGGAAAACCTTTCAAATGATATTAGTTTTACTGCCAGACTGCTCAGCAAAACTAACATCATTTACTTTCTGATAGTGACAAAGAACAGTGAAACAGTGAAATAGGTTTCCAACAGAGGTGAGATGGCCCTCTGGATTACTTTGACTGTGCCTATATAGCAGGGGATTAGACTAGATAGCCCTTGCAGTCTCTTCTAACTCTATGGTTCTATGATCACTGTTTGACTTAATGTTAGTGTGCAATGAACAGGTGGAGTTTTGTCATTGTTACTTTGTCCTTTATATTTGTCCCTGATCTATTTCTTACCTTATTACCAAGCCAATATAGTATTAAACTAAACACACTATGTCACTAAGGGAATCGAAATAACAAACAATTATCAACTACATCTGTAGATATTTGGAGAAAACCCTTATGGACCTTTAAAGGGTACACCTGGCTTCACATTTGCTGATCATAGTTTATATCATGAGTGAAATAGTTAGTGGAATTTAAAAGTCATGATAAAAGGTGAATGGCAAGGTTATATCTTGTTGCTTTAGGAGCACTGCACCTTATAACAGCTCTTGCTACAGTGTTTTCCACAGAGAGCAAGCTCATCTACTTCATGAGGATAAACATCTCATAAAGACATCAAAACCAAAGAAGGGTGAAAGTGATCACAGGAAGACAAATTTATCTGCAATGAAATACCGATATTTGCTACAGAGGTTTTATATAGCCTTAACTGTGTGATGGATTGAAGGAGGGAGGTAATGTACCAGATAAAACTGTACAAGCTCTAATGTATGTCTAATCTTGTCAATTAAACAAATGTAGTTGCTTGTTATATCAAGATGTAGGTAAAGCAATAAAAGCTTAAAGGTTTAATTCAAATTCAGTTTCTCTCAAAATTATTTTCAGCCAGTGCAGAGGAGTGTGTATAGTTAAGTACGTTATAATGCAGGGTTGGGAACATGACATCTTGCATATGACATGAAATAAAGATTCCAATAATATTCTGGCAGATTGGTTAATAGTACAGGTTGGAAGTCCAAAGGCTCCCTACCCATATCATAATGATTTTAGTCCACAAAATGTTTTACATCTAAGCAAAGCTAAGTGTTGGCTTATGGCTCAGTGGGACTCAGTTTTCTTCATTTCTTTGTAGCTGAAGCTTTAGGAGACATTCTCACCCAGACACATATTTATTTACCCATAAAGTTTTGACTTATTTTGACATATTTATTTACCCATAAAGTTACTGCAGTCCAGGCAAAGATCTCAAGTATTTACAAAAATGCATTTTGCATTACATATTGCACTCATGGGGTTGGGGAGGCAATAGATTATTTACTTCAATATGTCTTGATTATCAGTATTGCTTTAAATGTTGCCTAATAGAAGAGGCAGCTAAAAGAACAGCAGGCATAAACTATGCATATGGGAATTTTCCTTGCTTAAAATTGGTATTTTCATAAAGGGTTGCCTGAAGGGGTTTTATTTTGAATTACACATAATTTTTAAATATTAAATTAAAGAAATGAATGATTCTAGCAATTTCATTCTTTTAAATGTCATTTGAAGAATGTTTTATCTTATGGCAAATACCTCAAAATATTTTTAGAATTAAACTGGGGAGTAAACATTTAACCCATGATCATTCTTACAGAACAGACTAATCATGCTTTTAACACAGGAAAGTCTTATGCAGATATGTAAAATTCCTAGAGAAGTATGTACTTTTTCTATAAGAGCTTTTGTTTTTCTTGTGTGGAAAAATGGAATATGACTTCATCATGCCTCTCAGATATGAGCATATGTTCTGTATGCATGTTAATCTTCACTTCCCTACTATAAGTCTCATTCCTTTGACCTATGGATACAATTAAGTTTCAAGATGAGTGCTACACTTTATTGGAAGTGCCCTCCCTACCATATTCCTTCATTATGCCTCATCGCTAAGCTTGTCTACATTTTTCCCAGCTGTTCTTGTCTTACTCAGAGGAAGATACAAAAACGAGGAATAACCTTAATACACTAAATATTTAATTAAGGTGATAAATATTATGGTATCAGCCAAGAAATCTGTAGCTATATGAAAAATGCATCTCTATCTATGGCAGGTAGATTTACCCAATGTCTCAAACAGGAACAAGCTGCTCATGTGGCTTCAATTTTTATAAGTCTGAACATTAGGTACAGTATATACTTGCGTAGAAATTGTTTTTATTTTTAAATCAAAGGGAGGTTTGGGGGCCAAAATTATGGATTTTGAGATGACATGTGGAGAAGACAAAGGTAATTCTGTAAAGAGGGGAAAACATTTCAGGGTGCCAGCATTTCCTGCCCATGCATCCAAAATGACCAGAAATTGTGCCATGAGAGGGTAGGGAGAGTTGGTGCTGATTTATGTTCTCCCTGAACAAATTAAGTTCTCACATTTTGCCACTCTACTCAGAAATGATTTAGACAAAGTACTTATTATTGACAATAGATAATTCAACTCTAGTTTTGGGGGTTGAATTCTTAATTAAATATTCAAGATGGAAACAATAGATATGTATATGAAACATATTCATGTATCCCGGGTTTTTTGTGATCAAATCAAAGAAGTGTTGCTTTGATTTTTGGTTTACTCAATCAGATTTGTGGTACTGAATTAGATTTTCTCTTCTTTATATTTTTAATCTTCAACATTTAATGGCATTGTCATCTTGATGAAGGTAATAGCTGTTATCTAGCAAATTTAGCTCTGAATATGTGGGATAATTTGATTTTAACAAATATACTAAATCTTGCAAAAATTCTTCACAGGGTGGAAATATTTTAAAAGTAGAACAAGATACATTTTTTAAAAAATGAATGGGGGAGGGAAAGGCAGATTTTGTTATCCAAATCTATATTTGATATATGTATAGTTTTCTCTAGAATTCCACACATTCCATGCTCTGGTTACATCCCATATAGAATACTGCAATGAGCTCTACATGGGATTGCCTTTGAATACTGTTTAAAAGCTTCAAATGGTCCCATGGGCGGCAGCCAGGTTGCTAACTGGAGCAATGCTCAGGGAACATACAACTCCTCTGTTGCACCAACTCCACTGACTGCCAGTTTACTACCGGGCACAATTCAAAGTGCTGGCTTTAGTCTATAAAGGCTCTAAACAGTTCTGGCCCTGTTTATCTAGCTGAACATATATCTCCTTATGAACTATCTAGGAATTTAAGATCTTATGGGGAGCTCCTGCTCTCGGTCCTGCCTTCTTCACAGGTTCGGTTGGGGGGATGAGAGATGGAGCCTTCTCAGTGATGGCCCCTCGGCTGTGGAACACTCTCCCTAGGGACATTCGATCGCCCCCCACCCTCTTAATATTTTGTAAAAAACGTCATAACATGGCTTTGTGAGTAGGCTTTCTCAAATGCAGTGTAGCAGGTAACTTCTTGACCTTGGAACGACTGGACAATTGTGATCATTTTATTGTTGTGTTTATTGCTTGTACTGATGTATTGTGGGCTCGGCCTCATGTAAGCTGCACCGAGTCCCTTGGGGAGATGGTAGCGGGGTACAAATAAAGATGATTATTATTATTATTATTATTATTATTATTATTATTATTATCGGATAACGATTTTGGTATTGAGATGCGGGGGATTTATGCTTTTATTGATTTTACTGTTTATGGAATTTTATGTATGTTATATGCATTTAGCTGTTTTTATATTATTGTGGCATCGAATTGTGCCATTTTGTAAACTGCCCTGAGTCGCCCTCAGGCTGAGAAGGGTGGTATAGAAATATAGTAAGCAAATAAATAAATAAATAAATAAATAAAGCCCTAAACGGTTCCAGCCCAGCTCACCTGTCTGAACATATCTCTCCTTACAAACCATCTAGGAACTTAAGATCATCTGGGGAGGCCCTGTTCTCAATCCCACCTTCTTTGCAAGCATGTCTGGTGGGGACGAGAGATGGGGCCTTCTCAGTGGTGGCTCCTTGGCCGTGGAACTCCCTCCCTAGGGATATAAGATTGCCCCCCTCCCTCCTGACTTTCTGAAAAAAGTAAAAACTTGGCTCTTAGAACAAGCTTTTGGAAATGCATCATAATAGATAAACATGGAAGTATGAAAAAGTGAAACATGGAATGGCTTAGACAATGCTACTGGAAAATCAGATGAAGAGGAAGACATTGGTGATTATATGTTCTTAATGGTTTTTGTATGAATTTTTATAATGTTGTCTTAAATTTTTTAATTGCATTTTATGACTGTTGTGGCATCAAATTGCTGCCAATTTGTAAGCTGCCTTGAGTCAGCTTTGGGCTGAGAAAGGTGGGATAGAAATACCATAAATAAATAAATAAATAAAATCCTGCTGGGACCTTCTTTAGCTGTTCTGTTCCTAAACAGACAGCACAGAAAGTCTTTGATATATTTGAGGCAAGACACTTTCTCCCTCTAGTCAGGTTGTAACTTGCCTTAGACTCTCAAAGTCTTTTTTTTTTTTTTTGTATTCTGCTTACATATCTTCACACACAGTGAAATCACTAAATATTCTACTTTTGCATTTTGGAATATATTCATTTGACTTATTTTAAATAAATAACTAATAAATCACAAAATACTTACCCAAGTAATCTGGAAATGCTAAAAAAAGACAAAGGGAAATAAAAGATACATTGCTAAACTTAACATGCCAAATATGGCATTTACTAATTCATTTCAGTCATTTTTACAATGTACAGATGAGAAGAATAACCTCTTGACATTAAACATACAAGAAATCTTTTTTTCCTCATACATTAGTGAATATTTTATTTTGCACAATATGCCTATTTGTTCTTTTAAGTATATCAATAATAAGCATATTGATTTGTGAATGCCAAGAAACTTTAAACATTTTCCCATTTATTCATTCTCTTATTTATTGAAATCAATTAAAGTTTAATCAACCATCCATTCAAGGTCCAGTAGAAAACCATATGAAATTAAGCCTCTTCAAAACATAACTATGCTGCCACAATTTCAAATTGTAGATACAATCAACTAATTCAGAACACGAATGTCAAATCATACACTGGATTGTTTAATTATTTCATATTTTTCTCATGTGAAAAAAGAGCACAAAAGATATCCACACAAGACAGCAAACTTCTATCCATGAATAATGGCTTCCTCCCCTAGCATAATATTCATATGTAACAAATATTCAAAACTCATCCATTTCTCCAATCTATTTACATCCCACCTTTGTTCCAGAATGGGACCCAAGATGGTTTACCATATAGATAAAAGCAAACTGTATTGGAACATAGTAATATAGAGAGAGGCCTATGTAAAAACAAAGCAAACAACAAAAACATTCAAATAGGAAAGGAGAGTGACAGCACTGCTGACCTACAGTGGAATAACAATACTGGAAACACAAAATTGGGCTTAATGAGGACCACTTTATTTAATCTAAAACCCATTTAACTGTGTTGAACTGAAAAGGAGCCATGGGGGCAACCTAGTGTGAGATTGTCTGATGTAGGCATCACCCTTGGCTTTTTGTTCAGTCCTCCCTTTAGTTATACCACCTGAGCCCTGAAGGTAACCCCATAGCTGGGTTGCCCCCAGTGTGACCATCTGTGTGAAAGCAGATCTGAGGAACCCCTCTACAAGTCTTGATACTAAAATAGCATAAAGTTTAGATTAGATAGCAAAAATACCTGATTATTCTAAATTAATTCAAGTTTTCAGGACTGGACGGACTGCATTCAGCATCCAGAATAACTCTCCAGGATGATTGACAGTAGTTTTGAGATTACATATTCAAGTCCATGCATATGTAATCTGAAAGCCAGTGTCAATCATCTTGGAGACTTTTTGAAGAGCAGGAGAGTTCCCAACAGATTGGAGAAGACCATTTTTGTCTCCAACATTAAAAAGGAAAGGAAAAAAGAACAAGCATTGTGAGGAATGACTTATGGAGCCAGGCATGGGGTGGGATGGAAAGTTCAAATACAGGAAATCAAAGAGGTAATATGATAATCATTTTAAGATATCTGAATGGATACAATATAGAGGGTGTAGTGAGTTTTTTCTACTCCTCCAGAAAACACAACATAAATCAGTTAATTCAAATTATAGGAAAGGATATTCTACCTATTATGAAGAATATCTTTACTGTAAGAGCTATTCAACAGTGGAATAGTCTGTATTAGAAGATGTTGAACTCTCCTTCTTTGGAGATTTTCAAATTGAGATAAAATTAATTTGTCCCAGGGGTGTGTCAATTGTGTATTCCCGAATAGTAGTAGTAGTAATAATATTTTTATCAACTTCTCATGGCTCGAGGTGGGTTACAGCATAGTTAAATCCCAAAAACCACAAAGTTTCTATAAATACACATATTAAATATATTTCTATAAAAGATACACACCAAAACATACTTCTATAAAATACATATTAAAATACACAGAACAGAGATCAAAGCACAGGATGCAAATTTAAAATTCATGATTAATACTGGCTGGGTAGGCCTGCCAGAAGAGAAATGTCTTTAGACTTTTAAAAAAAATCAGACAGCTCCTTTAACTGTCAGACCTCTTCTGGCAGTTAATTCCACAGTCTAGGGGCAGCCAATGGGTACCGGTCGGCAGTCAGGTTCTGGCTGGTTGGAGTACATGCTCCCCAGAGAACCTAAGTGTGCAGGGCACATTGTAAGGGAGAATGCAACCCTGTTGGTAACCAGAACCCAAACCATGTAGGCCTTTAAAAGTCAAAATCAACACCTTGTCCTTAGAAGGAGATTAAACTGGACAGCCATGATGGCCCCTTCCCATTCTAAAATTATATAATTGTAGGAAAGGACAACTAAAAAGCTAATAACAACTAGGCTAAAAACTGTTAAATCAGCCATCCATTCAAAACAATTATTTAAAACAGCTTAAAACCTAGTAAAAATATAAAAGTTTCCAGAAGACATCACAGCTCTGTTTCACCATTGCCTCACCACCAGCTACTTTCAGTGGGACAATGAATTCTACGAACAGAAAGATGGAGTAGCTATGGGGAGCCCTCTCACCCTGGTCATAGCTAATTTCTACATGGAACACTTTGAAAAACAAGCCCTTGAAACAGCAACCAAAAAGCCCACTATATGGTTCAGATATGTGGGTGACACTTTCACCTTTTGGAGCCACGGAGAAGAACTCAACAGGTTCCTGGAACATCTTAACAGTATCCACCCAAACATCCAGTTCACCATGGAAAAAGAAAATGAAGGAAGACTGCCTTTTCTAGATGTCCTAGTCATCCACAAACCAGATCAACAATTGGGTCACACCGTTTACAGAAAACCCACACACACAGATAGATATCTACATAAAAACTCCAACCATCACCCAAGTCAAAAAAGAAGCACCATTAAAGCCTTGGCAGACTGTGCAAAAAGAATCTGCGAACCCCACCTCCTCCAAGATGAACTGAACCACCTCAACTGGGCTCTACAGGCCAATGGATACTCCACCTCAGACATCAGAAGAGCTGCAAGACCAAGAACAAGCCACGAGAATAAAGATGAAGATTCACCCAGAGAAAAAGTGTTTTCGCCATACATCAAGGGAACCAATGACCACATAGGAAAGCTGATGAGGAAACACAACATACAAACTATCTACAGACCCACCAAGAAAATCCAACAAATGCTACATTCAGCAAAGGACAAGAGGGATCCTCTCACTTCTGCAGGAGTCTACCGTGTACCATGCAGCTGTGGAGAAGTCTACATAGGGACCACCAAACGCAGCGCCCAGACACGAATCAAGGAACATGAAAGGCACTGCAGACTACTTCAACCAGAGAAATCAGCCATAGCAGAGTACCTGATGAACAAACCTGGACACAGCATTTTATTTGAGAACACAGAAATGCTGGACCACTCTCACAACCACCATGTCAGACTACACAGAGAAGCCATTGAAATACACAAGCATGTGGACAATTTCAACAGAAAGGAGAAAACCATGAAAATGAACAAAATCTGGCTACCAGTATTAAAAAACTCTAAAATTGCAACAACACAACAACAGAGAGGAAGCAGGCAGGGACATCTAATTACCTCTCAACAAAATTTGCCCCAGGCACAGTCAGGCCATTGTATGCTAATCAAGGTAGTCAGTTGAAACATTCTCACCTAGCTCCAGCAGAGAAGAGTTCTTTGTCTCACCCTGGTCATTCCACAGATATATAAATCCTTTTGCCTATTTCCAACAGACTTCACTACCTCTGAGGATGCTTGCCATAGATGCAGGTGAAACGTCAGGAGAGAATGCCTCTAGACCATGGCCATACAGCCTGAAAAAAACCTACAACAACCCATAACAGATTTCTTGGTAGAAATCTGTAGAGTAGATTGGAAATGTGGGGAAGTGGAGGGGACACTACATCACATGTGGTGGCAATGTAAGAAAGCGAGAGAGTACTGGAAGGAAATCCAGAAGTTATTGCAAAAAATTTTGAAGATTAATATACCACTGAAAGCGGAAATATTCCTTACAAAGATGAAGTTAGACAAAAACACAGACAAACTGCTGTTCCTCTCCACTACAGCTGCCAGGATGTGCTTTGCAAAACTGTGGAGGAAAAAAGAAACACCCAGAATTGAAGACTGGAAAAGAAAAATATTGGATGTCAGAAACATGGACAGTCTAAATCATCTAATACAAAGGAGTAAAGGAGTAACAGAGGCAGGAACCGACTGGACAAAATTTAAGGAATACTTAAAAATAAAAAATTAAGTAATAGGTAATGAAGCACACACAGACAAAACGAAACAGAATCAAATACAAACAAAAAAATACTAGTCAAATCTAAGTATATAACTGTAAAGATCCCTTACCTTTGGAAGACCTGGCAGAGGGCAGCAGGAGCCATTTTAGTTTAGGAAAAGCTCCATTTCAGAGAGGGGGAGTGGCCTAGGCCTGAGCCAGCCTTAGAACAGCCAGGATTGGTTTATTAAAGGGGGGCGGAGTTAGACTGTTTGGGAGGGAAAGAAGGAGGCTTTTTCAGGCAGTCTGTTGATGTTAGAGTTTAGAGCAGGATTACAGAAGTTTTTAGGAGTTCATGTTAAGAATAGGCAGTTTGCCTGAAGTTTGCCAGCGAAGTAAGCTGTAGCAAACTGGGCGCAGCTATTTAGGGAAAAAATAGCTGGGTTTTGGGGGTAGCTAGGCTACAGTTGTATCTTGGCAAGAGATTTCAGATCCTGTCAAGAGTACTTGTGTTTAAAGAGAAGTAAATCTTTATACAGTATTTGTATCAAAGAAAGAACCATTCTCATGCAACCGTCACGCTTTCAAGAACCAGAACATTTTATCTGTAACAGCCAAGCTTATTAAACAGCATTTACACTTTCTTTCTATACTATATTAAATAAACTTTCTTTATTATTTTGAAACTTAAAAGCCTGAGTCAAGTGTACATTTGTGGATTTAGTCCCTTTTCCTTTTCAACCTCACCGGCTTCCCTTTAAAGAAGAAAATAAGAAAACACAATACTTGGTGGTCTAAAAACATTTTTAATAGTTTAACCAGCTAGAGTGTTCCTGTATAATTGTTTATGGTGGCAGTGGAAGTTAATTAGTGAGACTAATCCCCTCAAACGTTCTATTGGTACCAAAGTGGTGTAAATTCTTTATAGTGGAGGGACAGTTGGTGGGATTTGCTTTACCCCCTGTCCAGAGATATTGTTTGACCCCCCTGCCCAGACAGCCATAAAGGAGCCTTTATAATTGGTGGCAGCGGTGGGATTGATCAATAGCCAATAAGACAGTCGTTATAATAACCAACAAGACGAAGAGAGAAGGAGGAAAGAAGGAAACGGAAAAAAACCAACCTTGAAGAGTCCTGGAAGTCACATAGATGGACAAGAAAATTTTCTTTTATCTTGAATTCTTTTCTTTTAACCTATACCTCTTTTTCAATCTTGAAACTATCCTTTGATACCATAACCTATATCTTACCCGCCCCCCCATCCTACCAAAACCACACCCAATCCCCCCGCCCACAAATCCCCACCATCTCTCCTCTCGTTACCCCCTTTCTACTCTTTCCCCCCTCTATCTGTTTTTATCTGCATTCTTTGATTGCCTATGTATTATGAAAATGTTAATAAAGATATTATTAAAAAAAGAAATCTGTAGAGTAGAACAGCTGATTGTAATCTGCATTTAGATGGTACCACACCCCAAAACTCTGGAGGAGATCTCTCAGTGGATCAATGAATAGGTTGGTAGCATGGGAGACAAAAGCAAGCCCGAAGGGACCCCACAAGCTAATGACAAAGGGTTTGAACAGGAATCCCCCAGCATCACATTCTGGGTTTACCTATCCAGAAAAGAATGGAACTACTGTGAAACAGTGCCCCTAGATTCCATTCCAGAAAGGCAGCCGATAAGGACATTATGGTCAATAGTGTTGAAAGCTGCTGAGTGATCCATGAAAACTGTGGGTCCTTCCCCACAGCTGCATAAAATCCCACATTTTTCACTTTGAACTGGAATATATGGCAGTGTGGACTCAGATAACCCAGTTCAAAGCAGATATTGTGGGATTTTCTGCCTTGATATTTTAGATTACATGGCTGTGTGGAAGGGCCTCATACCCCCTGCTGAGATTTTTGCATAGGTCATCCACCAAGATGACCAAACCTGTCTTTGCCCCATAACCAGGCCTGAAAACAGATTGAAATGATTGTAGATAGTCCATTTTATCCAGAAATCCCTGATGTTAGGAAGCCACCATATGCTTCAGTATCTTGTCCAGAAAGGGACAATATGAACATGCAATCCAAAAAGTATGAATCATGAACAGATAGAAAAAGTATGTGTGTACGTTATAGTCTTTGGCATGAGAAAACTAAAGTGAACTAGAATGTGACATCTTTCAATCAAATAGTATAATTACAAAAGTGCTTTACACTACAAACATAGTTGAAGATGAAGAAATGGGCTAGCATAATGTATCATGATTGAAGAAAAACAGCCAGGTTCTATAATGAAAAGTCTGACTAAAAATGTAAATAAAAGTACATTGAAAACCCACTCATGTAACCATAATCAAAGTTTATGCTCCAAATGCAGAGGGAGAATTTAAAGAAATCAAAAGATTCTGAGCCAGCATCCAGAAGAAATTGATCAGACACAAAAAAAAAAAAAACAGAAGAGGTTGATTATTATAGCTGACTTGAATACAAAGGCAGGAAACAAAGGAAAGACTCCAGTTGTTGGAATCTAAGGCCAAGGATCAAGAAATGAAGACTGAATTTTGTGAAACAAAGAGTTAGTTCCAGGCAACCAAACATAACTAACAGTAGATGTGTGGCCATGTTCCAGAAGCATTCTCTCCTGACGTTTCACCTCACAACCTCTGAGTATGCCTGCCATAGATGCAGACGAAACATCCGGAGAGAATGCTTCTGGAACATGGCCATACAGCCTGGAAAACTTACAACAACCCTGTAATTCCGGCCATGAAAGCCTTTGAGAATACATTAATAGTAGATGATCAATATTTCAGAATGAAAGTCCATATATCATTGTTATTTTAAAAATACTTTGACAGCTTTTAGAAATTTGGGAGACACATTCACATATTTAACTTCAAGTAATCTGGCAATGAGAGGGGATGTGAAGAAAATTCACAAAAGTTAGTGTTGCAGTGGGATATTGAGATAGTATATCAGCAAAACCCTTTAAAGACTATATGCTCCAGTGAAATATGAGGACAGCAAATATTTTCTCTCCAAATTAAAGTTTTCAAAAATTGAACAAATAACTTCTGCACAACACACATATATAATAATCACAGAAGGGTATTCCCATTGAGGAAAAAGCTTCATAAAATAAAATAAAAATAAAGCACCTGATGCTTCTGATATGCAAAGGTCGGCAAGAATGCAGAAGTTACTGTATTTTGGCACAATTGACACAATCTATTCTATTTATGCACATTGTTCAAAAACAATTAGCATAAAGGCAAAGCTCGCAGAAAATCATGCCATTGTGTGAAGCTAAAAAATGTCAGCTTTTTATTTTCATGCCTGAGCACAAAGCAAGCTAGAGATTTCATCCCAAGAAATAAGAGCAACAGCAGATAGATTAACATGTATGAAGATGCACAGTTAGTAGGATTTGTTAGACTTTCTGTTTAGTTCCTCTTTTCTAACCCCCACCCACTGCAGAACATCTCTCACTTTAACTTTTAGATGTATTCGCTGTAAAATGCAGTATGTGACTTTCTCCAAGAAGCGTGAAATCAAGTTCCACTTTTGCAATCTAACATTTCCCTCCCATGAGCAGCAAGCACTGAGTAATAGAGGCATGGTCAGCACACTATTTTATTTGTATCCCATTTTTTAAAAAAACAAAACACCTCATATTTATTTATTTATTTACTGCATGCAAAACTGTTCAGACTTTGAGGAGCAAGGGTCCTTTAAAAGTGTTCAGCGGGAAATAAAATTCTAGGTTTTGGTTAAAATATAAAAAGGGAAAAGGATAATATTGTATCTTCCTGGTTCTGATACATATTTAATAGGCCTGGGTAACAACGGAAAAAATTGTTTCTAATATTGTTTCGTTTTTAGGGTGCCTCAGCGTTTTGTATTTTAAAATATATCTGAAATTTTCCATAAAAAAAGTTTGGTATTTACGAAATTTCGTTAATATTTACAAAACGTTTTGTAAAGATGGCGCCCGCGGTTGCGCATGCGCAAAGAATAAAGCATCAACGAAATTTTTTTCAATATTTTTTCAATATTTTTTAATTTAATTATTATTATTTTTTAATAATAATAAAAAATATTTGGCAGAAAATGCTTGCCAAAAAGAGCCACAGGGCAAACAGACTGAGCCTCCCCACTGCTCCCAGCTCCGTCCCACCCTTCTGAGTCCTGCGGGCTCTCTCTCTCTCTCTCTCTTTCTCTCTCCACCAAGAGGAGGGAAAGGAGAAGAAAGAAAAGAGGAAGGGAAAGGAGGGAAGGCAGGCACTCACTCTGGCGGGCCCTCAAGCGCTGCCGCCGAATCGGGCCCGGCTCCTCCAAAGCACACCCACCGCAAAGGTGAGGAAGGAGGGACGGGGCCGCCTTCCCGCTGAGGGTCGCTCGCCCTCTCGCTCACTTGCTCAGCCGGCGCCTTCCCCGCCCTCTCCTCCTCCTCCTCCTCTTTCATGCTCTGACTGGCTAAGGAGAGGAGAGAGAGGAGAGCCAGCCTAATAATCCTCAGCAGGAGGCACTGCGGGCCCAATCATGAGAACCCACAGGGCAATCAGCTCCGTGGGTTCTTCTGATTTTGGCTCCCGGAGCTCCCAGCAAGCATCTAGCCACCTTACGTATTTCCGAAATGGACGAAAATACAAAAATATTTGGCGCATGCTGTTTCGATTTTGAAAATACACTTCCGGGTTTGGGAAAAAGTTTGATATCGTTTCATATATGGGAAATTAACGGAAAAAAAACGATATACAAAATTAACGAATGAAACCGCCCAGCCCTAATATTTAAGTATTTGTTACATGAGGAAAGTGCATACTGTGAGCCATCGTCATCGTCATCATAGACAATCACTTATGGGCAACCAAGCTGAGCATATATGTTTGTTGTATGCTATTAGGCAAAAGGCTTGATAAACTCCCTGGATTTGCTATTTAGAGCAGGGGTCCTCAAACTAAGGCCCAGGGGCCGGATATGGCCCTCCAAGATCTTTTACCCGGCCCTCGCTCAGGGTCAACCTAAGTCTGAAATGACTTAAAAGCACATAACAAGAGCAACAATCCTATCTCATCAGCCAAAGGCAGGACCACACTTCCCGTTGAAATATTAATAAGTTTATATTTGTTAAAATTGTTCTTCATTTTAATTATTCTATTGTATTAAGTGTTTTTTTGCACTACAAATCAAATATTTACAGTGTGCATAGGAATTCATTCATGTTTTTTTCAAATTATAATCCGGCCCTCCAACAGTTTGAGGGACTGTGACCGGGCCTTCTGCTTAAAAAGTTTGAGGACCCCTGATTTAGAGTGTGAAACATACTAATAGATGTTATGAAACATTTGTCTGGACACCATTGCCTGTTATTTATCTAAACTGGAAGTGGAACAGAAGTCAAATCTGGATGTCTAAACAATGCCCAGTCACTTCCAATCCATAACATGGACCAACATGGTCCATAACATGTTAACATAATATGGCCCCTCGGTTGTGGAACGCCCTTTCTATAGATATCATATCGGCCCCATCCCTGTTGGCGTTTCGAAGGAAAGTGAAGACCTGGCTGTTCAAACAAGCATTCGATTAAGCAGTGTAATGAATATAGGAACACGGATTAACGGGTGATGAGATTGGATTCTGATTTTACTGATGAGACGCTAATGATTGTTATATTGTTGTTTAATTGTTGATTATGCTATTGTTTTAACTGTCCCATAATCGTTTTGTGATGTTTTGCATTGAATTTTGCTTTTGTTAACCACTTTGAGTCACCTGAGGGCTGAGAAAAGTGGTATATAAATGAAGTAAATAAATAAATAAATAAATAAACCAACATTGGGGAATATGCTAGAGTTCTGGCAAAAATCTGGAGTGCACTGGGCAGCAGACCAGCTCCAAAATAAACTTGTCTGCAGTTTACATGGCTTAGCATTGTTATCCTCTTTTCTCTGAACTGCTAAGCACAGGGAAAAGGAAATGGATTGGGGCTTGTGATATTTGGTACCATGGCAGCATGCAGGAAAATGCGGAAGAGCTCCTGGTCATCACTGGGCTTTATCATGACCAAGGAGAACCACAGGGAATGTCCAGGATTTCCCCAGAGCTCTCTACTGGCTGCTACCACAATGGAAATGACGCAGCAGGTAAGGGTGGCAGTCTTAACTGAAATAAATTCAGCCTGACAAGATAAATTCAGCCTGACTCAGGGGCAGAACGTCTGAAGCATTTTTATGTGTTCAGATGAACCTAAGGAAGTGTTGGCCTTGCTTTCCTCCTTCAAAAAAACAAAATACGAAAGCATATACACAACTGACCATCAAAATATGTTCAGCTTAAAGAAAAGCACTGAATGCAAAATTTACACTGCTGTTATGAATGGATTTTTTTTCTATTTTATAATGAACACTGGAATACATCAATCTAGGAACCCCCAAACCTGAGTTTTCAAGACCTGAGGAGAGGTGTCGATAACTGTAGTAGAGATTGATAATTTATAGTCAAAAATTGATTAAATAGTACATAACAGCTATTATTCAGTTAAGAAAAAAGACTATTAAGTATAAATATTCTGAGCATGGAAAGGGCCATGTCTGCTCTCCTTCTTTTTGGAGATAGGGCCCCCCTGATGGCACAGCGGGAAACCACTGAATTGCTGAACTTGATAAACATAAAGTTGGCGCTTCGAATCCAGGGAGCAGAAGGAGCTCCTGCAGTTAGGCCCAGCTTCTGCCAACTATACAAATGTGAGTAGCTCAATAGATACAGCTCTTGCGAGAAGGTAATGACACTCCATGCAGTCATGCTGGCCACATGACCTTGGAGGTGTCTATGGACAATGCCAGCTCTTTGGCTTAGAAATGGAGATGAGTACTACCCCTCAGAGTTGGACAAAAACAAACTTAATGTCAGGGGAAACCTTTATTTTTACTTTACCTTTGGATACAGGCCATAAAAGGTAATGAGATTCTTTGGAAGAAAAAAGGAAGAAGGAAAACAACAGCTATTACATCACAAATCTAATGAAGTAAGCCTAAGCTTTTAAGAGTGGTACATACTTTATTTGCCTTGTTTTTTTATCAGTTCACATTCAGGCATTTTAAATCTTAGCTAATTGAGTAAATCTGCAGATTTTTGTGAATTATTTCAAAAAACCAAGGGAAACAAAATTTAATGCTCAGTTATTATGCTTTGGAGTTAAAAACACTTTTTTCCCAATTATGAACATGATAAAATGAACTGAAAAAGTAAAATATGTTCCCAAATTAACTGAAACTAAATTATCACCCATCACTAATTATATACAATAAATGAGCTGAGACAATGGAAGAATCAAAATTGTAAAGACATTAAGGGGGGGAGGCAGTCAAGAAAGCAAAACTTTTGGGGGCAAAGAGCTCCACATACTTGGCTCTTAAGGGCAAACATGACACATAGATTATATGAAAATTGTTTTATTTATTTTTAAGCCTCAAGAATAAAACTAAGTCTGTCACTCCTTCAATCTCTCTCTCTCTCTCTCCCTCCCTCTCTTTGACACACAGCTATGTGAGCTGTGGTGATGGTATTAAATAGAAAGCAAGGATGCATTTTTTAATATCATCACTGATTCAATCTATTGTACTGAAATCTGTATACTAGTTATGAAGGACATGTATCATCCATCTATCTATCTATCTATCTATCTATCTATCTATCTATCTATCTGTCTAATAAATATGAATGGTAGGTCTCAGCCAAATTTAGCACACAGACCAACAGAAAGTATTCAAGGGGTTTGGGACAATTTACCATGAATGGGAGGAATTCTAGTCCACATCTAGAGAGCACTGTGAACTCCACAAATATTGACATGGTTTGGAGAAAACTGATCCTGGATTATGGGAGTTGAAGTTCGCCTACAATCAAAGAGCATTGTGAATACAGTCAATGATGGATCTGGACCAGACTTGGCACACATACCCAATGTGAAGAACTTTAAATCCTGGTGAGGATGATGAAAGTTATAGTTCACCCATATGCAAAATGCATTTGAACTCAACCAATGATGAATCTGGACCAAACTGCAAACATATGACTATTTCTGATCAATGGCATTATAAAACACTGTTCAGCTGAAACTTGGCTGTTGACTTTCCTACATAGTCATTCCAGGTCTTTGCATATTTTACATGTTTATATGTGCTTCCTGTGAATCTAGTTCAGTTTTAGGCATAGTATGTAAATACTCCCTGCCAAACTGAAGATAGGTAGCTCAATGGATCATTGTTTTGACACCTTTAAATTGTCATTTTTTTTTTAAAAAAAAAAAGGAAAATAACAATGTCTTATCTACTGAGTGCTCAATCAAACCCAACTAGTGTCTTTGAAGAAGGTCTGCTCTTTGTAGATTATGAAACTTGATACACACAAACTGCAAATACAAAGGAGAAAATAAATTGTGGTTAGGTGATGGAAACAAGACTTGTTCACAGATTCATTTTGGCCATTTTCCTTCAGCATCTTCAACTTGTTTGGCTTCTTCAGATGTTGGTAACAGCAAGGGCTCTGCCACCATGGATTTTTCAACAGAGCCGAACCATGTGGCTGCCAGTCACACCTGTTTCTGCTCTATTTGGGATCATACATCACACAGAGAAGTTGTTGTGTGCTTGTATGGGGTTTTCCTGTGAATCCTGCCTGTTGAAACAATCAGTATAGAAGAAAGCCGTTATGTGTCTTATGCAAGCTGTGTTTATTTAATGAGGCGAGCACCTCCATTTCTCAGTTGTATCCTGGCTCTAGAGAGAGGTGCTTCAGTCCGATTGCCTTGCTGCTTGCTTTCAGGTTTAGCTTCTGACTTGGCTTGGGTTCTAGCATTGAATCTGTTTTATTTTACTTTATTTTTTATTCTTTATTTAATGGGACCAGAAGTTGAAAAGTGCAGGTGGGTGGATATGTGGCATTTGTGGACTCTTGGGTGGATGTGCTTTTCTTTTAAGGTGGCTGTGAGCTTTAGGTCACCCTTTAGCCTCTACTAAAGCCTTTAGCTTCTTCTCTTATCTCTCCTCCCTCCTCTGTTTCATCAAAGAAGTACTTTAAAATGTTATTGTTATTAATAATTATAGGAATTTCAGCAAACAACAAAGCCTCATTCTCAGAAAAAATACCTACCTACCTACCTACCCACCTAAATTTACCACCAATACCTAATGATTTTTAGATCATACAAGAGTGGGGTTTTTTTCCTAATAAGGGGACATGATGTGTGCTTCCTTCCTTCCTTGTGGATGGTGGACCGCTGGTCTCTTCCAGTATGTTGTGAGAACAAAAAAATGCAATTTTCAAATGCTTTGGAAGAATTTGTTGTTTTTTAAATTAATAAATAAAGTCTAATAGTGGGTGGGCTGGGTGATGTGAAAGTGCATCTTTGACATTTGGCAGGAAGGAATGGTGCCCTGCTGCTGCTCCTGGGGAAGTTATGAGGGGGGGGGGCAGTGGGAGATACCTTTTGGGGAATTTTTCAAAGAAGATTTTGTTTCAAAAAGAAATAAATCCTAAAAATCAGGGGATGACCAAAAAGTTATGAATCCTGGTCAGCCAGCAGTGGTAGATGTGTCTTCCAAGTGTGGCCATTTTCATCCTGATAACCCTAAAAATAATGAGAAGGGGGGACGATGAAGCAATCCCCCCCCATTGCCACCAGTGAGCTAGATCTAGTCACATTGTCTAGCTGCAGGCTAAAAATGCCCATTTGGACTCCCGCCCATTTTTGGGAGGTGTACAAAAACAGAACTGCAGCCCTCCCCCTGCCCCCTGGAATCTGAATAACAGAAATGGCTCAAGGTTCAGCCAAAATGTACAAGCCTATGTGAGGTGTCTAGAAACAAAGTTCAGAAACAAACAGAAGTGCTCAGAAGTCAACTACATATAGATAAGAGTGTTTTGATAACACATCATCTTTCCTTTGCTACCAGTACTGCTATAGCATGCTATTGCATGCTATTTATGAAATTCTTGATTCAGGTTGGAGGTTAAAGCTGTCAATTTGCATTACAGAGCATATTGTTTAGAATCATTCCAAACTGTTTCATACTTGGATCTAATCATTTCATTGTGCTGATCTGAATCTGCCTGTGTCAATCTCATTGATGATGGAATGTATCCCTACATTGTCCTATCAGAAAGTTCAGATCTTTTCAGTAAGGTCACAGTAATAAAGACCTATATGCCCATATACTGGGCTCACCTGTATTGTTATCTTTTTTCCTTTGTTTTTGCTTTTTCTCTATCAATTTGAACTGCTTGAAGAGTTCAAGCGCCCTGCAGAAGGAAGAGAAAACGATAATGTCTACAGGATCAGGGATGCGAATGTTTCAAGAATCTATGAGCTTTGTGTCTCTTTATTAGGAAAGTTCTGGTAATGCAGGCTTTATTTTTCCTTCATCCAAAATTGTCTTGTAAATAGCAAAAATAAGGATGGATATTCAAACTAGAGCACACATTCTGAGGCCCAGAACCTTTAATAGCTACATGGTATGCAGATATTCAACAAATATTGCTTTCCCAGAAATGGAGATTTCAAAATGTTTGCAGTTGTGGTTAAGGCATCTTGGGCTACCTAACTACACCAATGCTCAGCTTTATGCCCACATTGCATTATTTGAATGGAAACAATCATGTTGACTCAGGGATTACAAAACAGATGAAGGAAAAAGAGCTTTCCACCTTTGGCATAAGCTTGGTTTATTTATTTTTAATCAATTAAACAGTGAAATCATTTGCATGTCTGTATAGCAGTAAGTACAATTGAATTAAATGGGGCTTACTTTTGGGTAGATGGATTTAGAATGGATTATATCCTGACAAGGCACCCAATCCAATCCCCAATAAATTTATTTATGAAGAAGAGCGACCATTCTATAAACACATGTATGAACTGTTAGTGTTCTGGCATTCATAGTTAAAGGCAATGCCTTTATTTATTTAATAATGATGCCAGTGGTGCACAAATCATGGGGATTGGAAAATCCTGGGGTTTTTAGGTTTTCAGGTATTCTATGCTGAAGACTACAACTCTACTCTTCTGAGCTGCAATTCCCAAAGTTAGTATGAGTGTCTAACTTCACTACAGAATTAAAGTGCTCTATCTTTACTCTCTTCTTACAGGGTAACTTGGTATCTCCAAAGTAAGGCACAGCATCGACCATTCTTTCCTCTATTTTAAACAGGGAGATAACATATAAATCTGTTAGAACTATAGAATGGCTAGTGCTATAGTATAACAAAGGCAAGTTCCAAAATAGTGTTTCTGGACAAAAATGTCTAAAACAATACTTTACAAGTAAAGGAGAACAGAAAGGAATGTATTTGAGAGAGCTCCAGGTGAGCTCCTTCTTCCAACAATATCTGGAGTTCAGTTTCCAGGCTTTACTCAGTTCCATCCTGTCCTTCCCTCTACTCTTGTCAAAGAGGCAGAACTGACATACTACACGGTGTTAAAGGAGTTTCCCACAGCATGTAGGACTGCTGCTCAAATATTTTTCCAATGAAACATTTTCCAAGATCAAAAGTGTTTCACCAAAGTGATTCCTTTTCCAAACTGGGAAGGATTAGGAAGCACAATTTCCGCACTATAATTTGGTCCTCTCATATTTTTTTTATTTGAGTTGAAAGCACAACTAAATAGTTCAGGTTTTTAGAAGATGGCAGGACTGGGAGGTAGAAGTTGAACATTACTGTATAACAATAGAATTTAAAAGCTCACAAAAACTGAAAAAGCACATAATCTTACTTTCTTCTTCTGCAAACACATAATCAAAATAACTATATAGTGGTAGATTTTTAGGTCATGGTTTGGAGTGAGGAGTCCTCTCTCACAATCTCTTGTAGGGGAGTAGCAATTTTCAGATAAAACACTGATTTTTTTTGAGTGGGTGGGGGGATTCCAAAACTAGCAGAGATGTCTTTTAAGTATAAAATACTAAAGAGGATAATTCAATGAGCCATAATTTGCCTTAAGTGATCTTCGAGCCTCCAAAAGGGAGGAACAGGCACATATAAAGCAGAGGCTTTGGTCATCATTTTATCCCATCTGCAAATACTGCCTAAGGCCCCCTTCTACACAGTCCTATATCCCAGTATCTGATCCCAGATTATCTGCTTTGAACTGGATTATATGAGTCTCCACTCCCAGATAATCTGGGATTAACAGATAATCTGGCATCAAATCCTGGTATGTAGGACAGTGTAGAAGGGGCCTAAATTATAGAGCTGAAAAATTCCATGATAAAACACCCTTCCAACAGCATTTTAATCAACTTTAATGAAGAGTGTTTACAGGGAATTTCTCAAAAGTAAGGCAAGTTAAATACTGCTTGTCATTTATATCTGTTAAACTTGGGATGGAAGATTTAAGAGCCAGCTTGCTTAAGCTGAAGAAAATTCCTCCCCACTCTTTTATTTGGGTGTTTGAAATGGGACTTTCCTAGTTCAAGGGGGACAAAGACCAACTTGCTTGAAGCTGAAAACAATTTATTACTAATTTGGACTATGCTCCTTGATAAACCTCCAAAGCTAAAATAATCACAATTTAAAAGACTGCAATTAGTAGGCTACATTCCAGAAGTTCAGACTGAGAAGAATTTACAGCTGCTGCCAGAAAAAGCAAAACTCTCCTAAGATACCTTCGTACTTTTCAAAAGTGTGGCAGACTACAAAAATGCCCCTTTTTCCAAGGGATGGAGAAAGGTGATGTATTACCAGAATGGCAGATTTGCAAGAAATGTGATCTGTCCCACATGTGGGCCTTTCCTCCAGGAGCAGGAAAAAGGAATGGTATGCATGTAGATGGACTATTTCATATTTGGACTCTCCTAGTCCATGCCAGTCCAGTGACCATTGTTTGACTATACAACCAACCCACACTCTTTTGTGAACTCTAGTTGACTGTTGTAAAACAATGTGGATGTTTGTTTAGATTTTATGTTATTGTTTGACTACATGTAGTTTAATTTATTGATCTTATGTTTAATTTACTGATTTAGACTTTAAATTGACGTTAGGTTTTAATATTATTTTTATGTGGAGTTTCTCTGGGATTTTATGTCAGTATTTATTTGTTTTATGAAGGCATTGAGTGTTTTTCATTGTTATGTTGGAATCTGCCCTGAGTCCCCTCAGGGAGATATGGCAGAATACAAATAAAGTTGTTGTTGTTGTTGTTGTTGTTGTTGTTGTTGTTGTTGTTACATTTTATTATGTATATGTGTGTGTGAATGCGGAGTAAAATGTAATGCTCCCTTTGTGTAACCAATGTAGCTATATAGCCTGTGTGTCTACCTTCTTTCTCTGTAGGGTGCCTGATATACTCTGTCTCACTGAAATTTGAATAAAAGGACATTTTAAGTTACAAAAAGTATTCATGATATACATAAATCAGATGAAAGCAGATAATCTGAGACAAATCCAACTTCAAAACAAGGAACCCCACATAATCGAACAGGAAAGAAGATGCAAAAATAAACTTCAGGTGTCATCAAAAGAAACAGACAAAGATGAAGAGAGGCAATCTACAAGAAAGTTGATATGGACCTTTTGGGAAACCCTTCAGATAGAATAAATTTAAAATTTATATTTAAGTGGATATATTCTTACTTTAAGGATAGTTCTTTAAACCTCTGCCACATTGGTTCTTTTAACCTCTCTTTCTCATCCCAAATCTTTCCTATAGCTCATCTTCTTTCCCAGTCCTGCTCACTCATTCAATCCACCTTTCTACTCTATTCTACCAAGTAATGCAAAAATTCTTGAGGACTTTGAAAACTCAGGGGTCTTTTAGTGCTTATTCCTGCTTGATAGTTTTATCTGAAGCACAGTCCTGCCACACACTTTTCACTAATCACAGACCGTAAAACATGCCAACAATGAATGTGCTCTGAAACAATAAGTTTGTGCAACATTATCTTTACCAATCAGAGCAATGTCTATTACCTTCAAATATCCATAAAATATTGATATCTGTCAAAGGAAGGTATATCAGATCTGGGGAATACCCTTGGCCTCATTCCTTGGTAAACTGAAGCAATGAAGTGATCTCTGACTCTGTCCTCATGTCTGTGTGTCTTGATTGGAATCGATCAGAGCTAGCATGCTGGGATTGACCCTGAGATTTTGAATAACAGTAGGGGATGGGCAACATGGCCCTCTCAGTCACTTTTAATTCAATGATTTTGTGAACCTTTGGCATACACTTCCTTCAGTTTGATACTTAAAACAACAAACACAACAGAAGCCTGGTTAATGAAGACAACACCCCCCTATATACATGCCCGCACACACACACACACACTTTCTCTCTCTCGAGAATGCCATTGAGAAAGTTTTTGTATTGGGGGGGGGGGCACTCACTGATCAGCCCTCCTAGAAACATTTCTATTACTTGTGTAGAGTATTATTAACAGAGGCTGAAAAAAGGCTTTAAAATGCATACTGTTCCCTGATAAGTAATTGCTGAAGCATTAAATTTCTTACTGTCTGTAGGAGCCTTGTTCTTCAGATTTGTCGGGATATTTGAGAGAGGGAAAATCAAAGAATTATTTATTGTGAATTACTTCATGTTAGAAAAGTAACAGAAAAGTAGGACAAGACAACTGTAGGGATGAAAGATTGATTGCTGAAAGACCCATTTATCTTGATTTGGTAAAATTTGCTGTTGGAAGCTAAAATAGAGAGAGTATTGAATTGAGTCTAAGCTAACTGTATCTCTGTAGGTGTTTCTGGTAACATTTCTTCACCTTGACCCATCTTGAGCTCAATGACTCAAGCAGAACTAATCTTCATTGATTTTAGACAGAGTCATGCCCATTTAGACAAAACTGTGGTCAGCACAAATATAAGTGGAAGGTTACCATGATGCCTGAAACAGAAGAAGCCAAACCATTTGCTTGCTTTCCTTTAGAGAGATCTGTGTTTGTAATGAGTCAACATGGAAAGGTTTATGTGCTTCATTACATTTGTTGTATACAGAATATGCCTCCCACCCTTTCCAACCAAGGAGACTGCTGATCCAGCTTCTTTTCCACCAGTGGTGTCAACCTCTATGTGAAGTTTCGGCTAGAATGATCTTGCTGTTGGAAAGAGGATGGTGTAATCAATTTCTACCCGCCTTTCTCCCATTCTTCTGGTGTGTCTGCAGTAGAGATGGTAAATACTGAATTTTCTGACTCCTGGCGGATATTTGGAACAATGTAATGTTGTTCCTGGAGCTTTGTGGCACCCAATTCTTTCCCCACCTCGTAGTGATAGGAACTGCACAATGTTTCTATGGAAGTTGCACAGGTTGTTAAACTGACTCAAATCATTTTGGTAATCCCAACTAGTGCAAATGCATTTAATTAATTATTGAAAATTGAGTCAAGACTTATATTCCATATTTAATGGATCTACTGAGAGAATCAATATGATCAAATTCTCTGTTTGGAGTGGATAGTAAAGAGATTGGAAGGGTTAGTAGATTCCTCTTTTAATTTTTTCCCTGCTCTGATAGCTATGCTGTGAGTTGTGCACTGAAAGGACAATATGTGGAAGATGTGGGTTGTAGATTGAATTAACTATATGGGGAAAAGGAGATTCAAATCATCCTGATGCAAGACATATGATATGACAGTGCAAAAACAATCTCATGAGTTGCAAGCAACTATGGTAGACATTCCAGTGGATATACTGGTAAAGCAAATGATCGCTTCCTGATAGGCACATAGTATGTATTCAATCAATTGTTAAGAAAAAGAAGAATAGTAGAGAAGGGGTCCTATGGGCAATTAGGTCCAACAGCCCTCTCAGTTCAGGATCTCTGGCTAAAACATCAGCAGCAGTTGGTTGTCCAGACTCTTTTTGAAGACATTCATAAAAGAAGACTCTACGACTTCTCTAGGCAATTGGTTCAGTTGCTGTCAGGACATTCCTTTTAAAGTTTTAGAGCCATTTCTATTTTTAAGGAAGCATAGAAGTAGCCTTCAACATCCTCTTTGTAGTAGCCCTTGGGGTATTTAAAGAGTATGATCATGTCACATCCCAAGTCCCATCAACACTGACCATTTAATGCCGTTTCAAACCAGCATTGAAAAAAGTGGCTTTGTTATGCAGATGCTCATTGTGGGTTTTCTTTTGCATGCTTTTCTGGCTGGCTGTTATATGGTCACAGCAGTTTGAAATACAGATGAGGCTTTAGTCTAGTCTTCACCAAACTGAACATGCCCAACTTCTTCAACCTCTCTACACCTCTTATCAACCTCGTTCCCTTCTCTAAACTCATTATGATTTGTCTATATCCTTGTTAAAAAAAGGGGCCCCAGAACTGAACCCATTCTTTCTGATGGATTGATAGGTAGATATCCAGTTATACACTAGTCTCAAATAAGATGGGTATGCAGTCCCAGAACTTGTGAAATAATATCCTTAAAGTCAAGGAAAGTAGGGAATAACCTTGGACAGAATGAGACAACTAACTCAGGTGATAGATGCTGAAAGTAGCAGCAGCCAGAGTGGCCTTACTTTTCCTCCTGAGCCCTTTGACCCAGCTGTTCTTGCCTGTTACAAAACTGTTTAATCTTCTTAAGCAACTTTTTTTCCATAAGGTCTGATGGAATAATGATCTTTTTCATCAATACTGAAGCTAAAGTTAGCTAGCAGTCTAGTTAATATCTGTACGTGGACTCCTGTAGAGAAAAGGTACTGTCATGTCTTTACACAACAAACATCATAAGATTAGGTTTCATAACAACACCATCTAACAGGATATTTTGGAAAGCATGCATTCAGGCACAGCTATGGCTTTGCATATGCAATCTTGAAGTGAGAGATCACTTTAGGACAGGCTATGCCTGCCTTTTACAATAGAAGAGATTTCTGTTGAATTTTATAGTTTTCATTGAAATAGCCTTTCTCACCTCTCAAAACTTGTGAGAATAAGCACCTCTCACCCCCAAAATGTATGTTATATACTTAGATCAGACATCTTGGATAACTGAGATCTCATAAATGTCTGCACATATTTTAAAAGTCCAGATAGTTCAAACACTCCATTCAGAAATAGGTATTATTATGGCTTTAGTCAATTGGAGCCGGGTAGTGAATATATTAGGTAAATAAAGAGGTTGTTATCTTAGCCACCCATGTGGACAGCTTTAGAATGTGGAATATTGTGGATTTCTGAATTCTGGGTAAAAAATGCTCAACTTGTACAACTAAGATTGAAAAAAATAACAAATTGGAAATTTTCACATCGCTGTTTACAACTTTGATTCCCACCTTCCTTTTTTTTGCTCCTCTCACATGGAAAAAACATTGCCTAGTCCTTTTTAAAATGTTGCTAGAATGGCTACAAACAGAGTTCAGTTAACACGGAGACACACATACATGAATATGCATTCTAGGCATCCTGCTTTAGAGTATGCCACTTGCTCTTTATGGTTTTTGGAAAAAATTAAAAAATTAAAAAACGGCCTTATGTCATCTGATTACCTGCAGTTTTTGCCTGGTTCTCCTGGCCACAGAGGAGCCCATTATGCTTTCAAATAAATTGAAATGGAATATGAAATCCCAGTTCACAAGCACTAGTAAATTCTTTGAATTGCTTATTTACATTTTCATTCCTTGCAGACTTGGTAATCTTTCTGTGGGGATGAAATAATTTTAAGTGCATAAATGGAGTATCTTTTTTCATTTTGTGGTTTACACTGAAATATTTTGATAATTAGAGTTCCAAGGGATGATTTCCTAAATTTATGAACTCTATTACCATTTTATGTACATTTTAATTTACTGCTTGAATTAGTAGTCCACATTATTGTCAATGCTTTAAAGAAAAAACCAGGAAAAGGATACATAGAATTACAAACAGTAAGAGTTTGGCTAAGCATTTTTTTTTTGCTAGCCCTAAAGCAATCCCAATAGTTTTATTGTCTTAATCAACTTAATCAACTCTTTTTATTACTCTTTTGAGCTGGCTGTTTTGAACACATACTGGGGTGTTAGTTCACTCCTGCCAAATTAAAAATGATAATTCTCATGCGTGAAATAACTGCATGGACTAATGACCAAATTTGTACATAATTTTGCCACTGCCACAGCAGGTGGCAGAACAATTAGACACTATGGTATAATATATTCTCAGAATCAGCTGCATTGATTCTGTAATGAATTCCATTTTTAAAAGATCAAATCTGCAAGTGTATAGGAATGACATTTTTGTGCTGTTCTTTAAATACCCAGCACTATATTTCATAGGGCCATCTTCTATTGTGTAAATATTTTTGATATATTTCCCCAAATGACTTTGAGGGGAAAGCTACATGTAAAGATACAAATTTAAGGCAGCGGAGACAAATTTGGGATTCAGGCACCCCAGTCCATAAAGTGGGATGAGAAACTGCTGAATCTGGTGATCAATTTCCGCTCCTGGAATCCTTTAGACCACACTGATGACTAAAAGAAGTATGAAATAACAGTGGTGGGAAGTCAGTGTTTTCCTCTCATCAGTAAGATAGCTGCTTATCAGAAATGTGACTTTGATGCTATCATGCCTCTAGAGTTTCAAATTTATTAATTGCCAAGTGAACCAGAACAATATCATATGATCTTATAAAATCTCATACACAAATAATCTGACATGAAAGTGGTGTAAGGTTGATCATGCCAAAGTAAGCACTTCTTGGGTGCTTATTGTGGCCCCTCCTACACTGTCATATAATCCAGATTGTCAAAGCAGATAATCCAAATAATCTACTTTGAACTTCATTATATGAGTCTCCACTGCCATATAATCTAGTTCTAAGCGGATAATCTAGATTGTATATGGTAGTGTAGAAGGGGCCTTTGTCTCCAGACAATTTATTAATTCTGATATAGTTACAGAATGCATTTTTTCAGAAGTTCCACATCTCAGATCTTAGGTTTGCATGAATCATAATGTTGCTCCCAACCACAAATAGCCAAAGTGTTTTAAGCAACTTCTACACTGCTATATAATCCATATTATCAAAGCAGATAACCCACATATGAGTCTACACTGCCATATAATCTAGCTCAAAGCAGATAATGTGGATTTTACATGACACTGTAAAAGGGCCTCAATTGTGCTGAGGCTGAGTCCCTGATGGTTGGAGATACAGTATTTGAAGAGTTTGGAGTGGCTGCAATATACAGCTCTCATTAGATCTACCTATCTTATTAGACCACACAGTCTTGAAGTACTGGAAAGTTTCATCAGGGTATTTCTATTGTGGATTCCACTGTACATTAGATTGGCTTGTGCACATGAACTCCAGCTGGCCACAAACCATGCACCATATCATCATTTGCTGCTCTATGGACTCTTTAAGCCATTATTGGTCACTTTTAGGGCACAGTAATAAATAATTATATGTCATTGTGGCATTTTTCTTCTTCCCTGGAGATGTACCATATGTTAGGTTGTTGGTTAGCTGTAGCAGCTGTATTATTAAATTGATCAATGTGAGGCTGAAGCTGCATATCATTTTGGATTGCTTTCTGAGTTGGTGCAAATATTGACTGTCTATTGTTAACAAAAATGGATGATGCCAAAGATTGCTCCTATTTGTCACAACTGGAGACAATTCAGATGAGTGAAATAAACTCAATATCCAAAGAAGACAAGTGGAGAAGGGCATCCAAAGTGGAACAGGTAGTTCTAGGCAAGCTACACTGCAGATTAGGGTAACTGTGTGAGATGATACATTATTCTCTTCCATGATGCTACTATTTGTCACAATTTAGTCTGGGCTCCAGCCAGAGGAAATAGGCTGGGTCAGCATATTAGAGACAAAGTAACAGATGTGTATGGAGACCAGACTTAGCAATTTTTGGGTTTCACCTATAATCTATACATAATTGCTGTGATTCCTTGTTCTTATGGAAATAACACTGTGATCACTTTTACATCTAACCCAGGTGTTCTACACTTTTTGTGCAATGTTATTTGTTTCAAAGATAGTTTTGTGTTTTCTCATACATTCAGAACCATACACATCAGGAGAAAGATGAGAAAAATATCGACCAAATAGAAAAAAAAAACCAAGCCCTTAGAATTCCTGCAGACTGATTTTACCTGCAGACTTTGTTTTATTTCTTCTCCCAAAATCTCTTCTTTAAAAATACAAATATGTTTCCAAACATATATTAAATGCTTAACATATTCCACATACTTGTTCAACATTTTGTTCCCTTCAAAATTCCCCAGATCTTTTATCACAAATGGTTGTCTCCAATTTTCCTTGAATATCATTTTACTTTGTATGAAGTACTAATGGCTACTTTAATTTCTTCATGTTTAATTTTCTCTAGAAGAAATCACTGCTTTACTCAACTATAGGAAGACCAAGTGAGGAAGGTAATTCACATTCCTCCAAAACTAGCAGAAGAACAACATTTTGGTTATTCGCTCAAACTTCCTTATGTATTAAAAAGATCCTTTTTACCTTAACTCAAGGCTGTATTTATAGATATTATACTTAAATTCCTCTAAAGTTGGATGAAAGCCTAGTGTAATGGAATGTGATACCTATATCTATCAAAATTGTTTGCATGGATTCCTTTAACATCTTTATTACATCTAGCATTACACCTGTTTAAGATCCGTAACATGAAGTCCAGTCCTCAGGAATAGCCTCAACTGCTCTTGACAAGATATTTCCCTGTAAATTTGCCATTGTAGACATACAGCTGAGGTGTTCAGCTGCTTCCAATTTTTTCTCCCACATAAATGCAAGGATGGGTGCCCGAGGCAATGTCAATGCAGGTTCTTCAAACTTCAAAGGCTCTGTGAAAGAGGCTTGCTCCATTTTTTGCTATCTAGAATTGGCCTATGCTTGGGGAGCAATTAAAATTAAATAGCTGCTGAACTGCTAAAAGTGTAGATTGGCCGCTCTGGGCATAAGCTGACTCAAAAGTCCCCTGTCTAATCCACACCTTCTTGTCAGTGAAGAAAGAAATCCAATAAAAACCAAAATCAATTTTAAAATATTAAGTAGGAAAAAGTGTATAAGCCTTCAACACAAGAGGCCAGCTATAGTGTGCTTGATGAAAGACAATGTATCTGCATCTAAAGATGGTTTTCTTTTTTTCATTTTTTAATCGAGTTGCCTTCATTTCTAGGTGAAATTGATGCTGGCCTAACTGTTCATTGGCCAGGGCATGGATTGCTCTCACCTTTGCTTCTTTCTTTCAACACAGAGTGCCCATTAAAATAACTAGAGAATGCATTATCAAAACAAAAGCAAAAACAGATTTTCACCTCTTAGCTTGCAACCAGAGTGATTACAATAATACTACCTTTATTTCATGTATTCATTGCATCACCCTGGAAACATCTCACCTTGACTGTTTGTAGATGCTATATCCAATTGTAGCGGCACCCTGGGGGCCCATCCAGACAGGTCCAAAAACCAGGATCTGTCTCGGTTTTACCAGGAGCATCCAAACAGTGCCTCCGGTGAAAAAAAAAATTATTCAGAATAAATCAAGGTTTCCTTGGTTTGTTCTTAATTAATTTGATACCCCATTAGATCAAAGTTGTCCTGAAAGGCCAGGGTCTAATGGAGTATTGGCCCTGTGGGGACTGATTTCTGAGTAGTTCTGGGACTACTCAGGGGTGAGCTTCCATTGCTATCTTGAACATTTTGGACTCCTCTAACCCAAAGGTGTGGGATAGCACCCACCCCTCCCCACAAGCCCCAATTAAGCCACTAAAAGTTAAAGAAAAGGTGCCTGGATTTTATAACTTTCCTCCTCACATTGTCTTGGCTTGAGAAAATAACATGCTAGAAGATGGGAAGGGGGTGAGAGGAAGGATTTTCCAAGGTTCTTGGATCTTACGTAGATACTGAAGGATTAGAAGCTTACATGAATGTGAAGGAGATTGTTCTAAAAGAGAAAATTGTGGATGGGAAAATGTTCATTGACAATTTAACATGGATAATTGCCTTCCTTTTTCTCAGTTTATTTTTCAAAGTTATGTTGGAATAGCAGAATAACACATAGGGCTGGATGCAATTACTAGTTCAAATTAGGCTACTCCAGATGTTCAATGGTAAGGCAGTACTTATATAAATTCTGTTGATTTAATTTTCTACTTTAGTTGAGACTAGCAAATGGAAATTAACCTTTAAAAACACACTTTGATACAATCAAGGAGAAACAGTAGATTCTTACAGACACAGAGTTCTCAGATCACAGAACCTGGGCCCTCTTTCCTCATATCTGCAGAATGAAGAAGAATCAGGGCCTTTCCACAGAGCCATATAACCCAGAATATCAAGGCAGATAATCCACAACTGGAATATCTGAGTCCACACTGTCATATAATCCATTTCAATGTGGATTTTATACAGCTGTGTGGAAGTGGCCTCACTGTGTGAGAAAACTGTCTTAAAAGTTATGGTAATTTTTGCCTTCACATTTTGGACTTTGTTGTTGTCTTTTCTTTAATAAAATGACATATTTTGTCTAATTGTGTTTAGTGATTAATGGGCATTTTAATGATATCACCTGAGTTGCCCCTTTCAAAATCATCATTGTAACATTACCAGTGTCCTGTTCCTGTGACATTACAAGAGGTTGTCTTTAGGGACCCCGTTACATGAGGAATTTTTAGTGCCCTAGGATGCTACTGCCCCAGCCCATCAGACGACATCCCTCAACTTCTAGCAGAAGCTCCAACGTATTTGCAAGCATCCTAAGAAGGCTCCTATGTTGTGCTGGCTCCAATGGAGCCAACTCAGTTCTTCCCCAGTTGGGCGACACTTCCGTTGTGTATTGTGGGAAGCATCGTCATGCTGGAGCAGTACATGGGCTGACTCTGTCACCCTGCATGCCTGCCATTTTGCCACTCTTGCTGCCGAAATGGCACCATATGTGTGTGTGATAGGGTCATAGATGTCAGGTTTTGGCTTTCACACCTCAGGGCCTAGCATTGTTCAAGTCTGGAAGGCATAGACACAAACCATGGTTTCAGAATAGAAATTTGGCCATTGTATAATGCTCATATTTAGGCTTGGGTAACCACGGAAAAATTTGGTTCTAAACTCGTTTTGTTTTTAGGGGGCCCTTGCATTTCGTTTTTTTAAATAATTCCAAAATTTTCCTTTTAAAAATGTCAAAATATACGAAATTTCGTATAATTACGAATCGATTCGTTAATGGCTGACACGATTGCGCAATATGCTAAAAAAACCCTCCAAATGGGACAGGGGGAACTTCTGAAGCTTCCCTCTCCCTCTGTTGTTGACTGTTGGTGTGATAAAACAAACAACAACTATAAAACTTGCACCAGACATGCGAAAATAATTACGAAATAATTACGAAATAATTACGAAATAATTACAAAATAATTACAAAATAAATTGAAAAAATTGTTTTGAATCTAATTTACTCCTCACACTATTCCTGCATGGTTCAATATTGAATCGTAAGCTAATTTAAATACGAATTAATAACGAATTATGAAATTAACGAACGAAACCGCCCAAGCCTACTCATATTATCTCCAGAGACTAATCCCACAAATGATTGGGCTCAGGACATGCTGAAAAAAATGCTAAATGTGTTCTTGCAAACTATTTCAAAGCACATGTTGGAAAGTAGTGTGTACTTGATGAAGAAGGACCTTTGGCCAAACTACTAAGCAAACTGGGTGAAACCTAAAATTTGCACTGCTTTATTTAATCTTTTGTTTTTGTCTATTTCCTGGACACTAATTGCATCTCATGACAGTAGTGTGCAAAGTCCTCAAAAGATAAGCTTAAGACACTAAGGAACATGAATTGCTTAAAAAAATGGCTCTAAGAACTATAGGTTTTTGTGATTATGTGAACAAAAAATGTGAAAGCCCTACAAGACATGAACCACATCTTATTTATTTCATCTTTTCTCCTTAATTTTCATGCAATTGAGAGTATTTTTAAAAGGCTTATGTTGATGACAAAATGTATAACTGTTGATTTGTTTAATTGCAAGTCTTCATGGAAGAAAAGGAACCCTAGTTTACAATATATTCTTTGATCCGCTATTACATTTTTCCTTATCAATGTAACCTAGATGTTTACTGACTGCATCTTAGCCCTCTTGAATAAGATAGAGGAACTGAGACTTAAGACTTTGTGGGAAGGGGGTTTACAGAGAACAAAAACTTTGAATGGAGCAAAGATTCAGGCACTTGATATTTGTGCTAGCGTTATAGTTTTAAAAATAAAATGAGATCTCCCAAATGTTGACAAAAAAGTTATAGATTAGATAAATAAATCTGAAAGAGAATAAAGTTGTCTTTTTAATTAACATTATTTTAAATTAAAAAATGAAACTTTATTTACATTTTGGCATGTATTTTTCCCAAAATATATCTGATTTTTGCAAAACATTTTTCTGAATACACATTTTAATGTAGTTTGTTCATTGTTTGCCTGTCCAAGAAATACATCAGAGTTAGACAAACATGATTTGATTATGAAAATAAAAATGGTACAGCAATGAAAACTGTCAGTTCCCAAACTGCTTGGGTCCTGCTTTGGAAGAAAGGTGGCATGTAAAATAAATGAATGTATAAATAAATAAATAATATTTTGCCAGTCTGGGTGAGTTTGGTGCTGCCTTAGAAAGCTACCCATTATGGGATTGTATCCTGACTATCAAAGGGTTCCTCTCACCCTTCAAAGACCCCCATTTGAATTGCATCACTTATAGTACAGTTTCATTCTTAGAAAACTGAGATGTTTTGATTGTGTGTGTGTGTGTGGGGGGGGGGGGAGTTGCAGGTATATACAGATGTTTAATTAAGGAAAGTTGCATTTGGAAAGCAAGGTTGCTGGGAATAATGTTTTTCGAGCAGCAGAAATAAAAATAAAACTATAATAACTACAAACACAACAGCAACAACAACAGCAGCAGCAATATTGACAACAGCAATAATATAGTGGCCAGTTGCAGCAGCATCATCAACTAGAGAAAGCATTTCTCCATTATTGTATTTATTCTATGCATTTTTTCTTTGAAGTGAATGTGTGTACACAAACATATATATTGATACACACACACAAACTAAGATATCTGATTTCTCAAGTGCTTCCACTCTTGTCATATTGATGAGAAAGTTTCAAAGTAACATGATGATTCCACAGGAAAAAAGTGGCCATTATGCTGTTCATGACAATACCATTGACACAACATCTTTTTTGGTAACTGCCCAATTAACTCTTATCAGAATCACTCCATTTGTGCTGCATGGTCACAGTGGGGTGCGGACGGCTTTCCTTTGGCATCCTTTTCTCTCCTACAGTCAGACAGAACTCAATATTTATTGAGTGATACACTTCAGCAGAAATCAGTGGGTTACTTCTATGATTTTATTAATGTGTCAATTTCTTGTATGCTCGCACAGTCCAGGAGTGTATATAATCGGCTATGCTTCACCAAACAACCTGTGTAGCACCAGTATATCAACCTGTTGGGCTGCCAGTCTTTGTTCTTTTATTCTTCTTGAGCATGCTGACAAATATTGTATGTTCACATCTCAATGTGTGGAAACTACAACGAGCATTCTTGTTATCCACAAGACAATTATATTCCTCAAGAGAGGCTAGAAGAGGTTACTCAGCTGATGTTCAGCCCTTATCTGTCGGTGAGCCAGACTTGCTGAGGATAAGAATGTGTTTGATTCTGCCAGCTTGTCAGATTACTCTCTTCTGGGCCATATTTGCTCTGATGATGTTTTCATCATTTTCTGCTGATTAGACTGCTTATGGAAACATTTTCATACTTTCTGACTGCATTTTGACAGCAATCTTAATAAAGCATCTATGTTGCAAAAGTGGCAATGAGTGTTTCTTTTCCTCCCCTGTCAGATTTTTCTTTTTTTCTTACCAACAGGTATTTTTCTAATAATAAAATAATCTTCTAACGCCCTTCCCAACTCCCTTAATTTTGGTGACTGTGATATTCTTGTCTTGAAAACTTATTTGTTCATAAATGTTGATTTCCTATGTGGATATACAATACTACAGACAGAAGATCAAAACACAGTTTTAAAGTACATGGCCTATATAGCTCTATATGGTAAAGGTCCAGATTTTCTGAATGACCATATTTTTCCAGAAGATTGGCTTTCTTCTGGAGAGGCCTTCTTCTCTGCTCCATCATCTTCATATATACTGGATGAAACATTAGAGAGGGCTTTCTTGGTGATTACTCCCAGACCCTATATCTTCCTCCCTATAGAAACTAGAGTGGTACCCCTCCATGATATTTGAAGGCTGTAAAGACCCTTGTTTGTAGTTGTGTTGTTTTAATGGGCTTTTAACAACTGACTGCTAAAAGGGAGATAATAAACTATAAACTTTATTTATACCCTGCCCCATCTCCCCGAAAAGACTCAGGGCAGCTTTTAATAATTACCATATTGTCAGTATTCCTTCTTTCTGTTTTTATGGATATGTTTTTGCATTCATTTTCATTAAAGTTTAATTATATTTTAAATTTAGAATTAAATTTAGAATTTTTCCTTGTTTAAACTTTATAAGTCAACTTGAATTCCAACAATGAAGAAGAGGTGGGAAATATATACACACATTGAGCCTTAGAAGAGATCCATAACAATGTTCATTGCTAATTGGCTTCCAGGAAAACATGAAATGCTTTTGTTTAGCTGTATTTCTATATCTAGTTTGATAACTAGATATTAAATGAAGAGTTCTTGGTGCAGAAACAAAACACATGTGTTGCATGAAGAAGTTGTCAATGCCCAAAATGGACAGTTGGCTGATCATAATAATAAGTGACCAAAACAACTTCTTTCTGTTGCTCTGAATACCCATGTCAATCAGTGTAGACAACATCAGGTATGACTGACCGATGATTATGATGCTAGTTTCTGAGAGTATACTGACAAAAGAAGAAACCACTATTGAACGTCTATCTTTTATAATGTGGACCAATGTTGGAAAGTGGTGTTACTGTGATCTCCATATCATGAAAATTGATATAAAAAGTCCAAGACCACAATTGAAATGCCAGAAGTATGTGTTTCCATTGCTGTAAAGTTATACTGACAAAAGAAGAAACCACTATTGACCATCTATACTTTATAATGTGAACCAATATTTGCCTTGGTATCCAATGTGGAAAGGAACTACATCAAAATGGCATGAAGGCAATCAAAGGAACTAGAAAAAACACACAAAGAAATGGAGCACTTACTAGGCAATTCATGACATTTCAGAGACATATTTCAGAGAAAGACAAAGGAGCCACACATACCCATACATAAAATTTGTCTTATTTAAAAATTATTTTGACAGTTTTTGAGCCATAAAAGTTATACTTTACTAAGAAAGGATCCCAGACTTAATTCTTACAATGAGCAATGTGCAAATGACAAGCATTTTTAACAGGGGCCTTCTAAGCCAAGAAGTCTGAAGTCATTTTGTTATGAAGACCACATTAGATCATGAAAGCAATGTAAATTAGGGAAAACAAAAATCACATGCTGAGTTTTTAAATTAACCTTGCAAAATGTTTTGATAAGGCTCAATATCCTAAAGCTTGCAATAATTCTAAATAAATATTCTACAGATAAGTGTGAACTGCAAATGTCTGCAGCATTTATTTGAGAAAGATAAAAGCTGGGGATTTGAAATACTTAAGAGGCAGGTTAGAATTAGTTGCTTACCTAATGTTATAACTGAAGTACATAAGCATCATGGGACATATCTATCTATATATATAAATGCTCTGTGCATAATGAGTACCTTAAAAACAAAAGAACTAATGAACGAAATCACACCAAATTTGGCAACAAAACATCTCACAACACAAGGAGTGACCATCACTCAAAAAATTATGATTTTGTCAAGTATGGTTCAATTTCCTGGAAGCCAATTAGCAATGAACATTTTTATGGATCTCTTCTAAGGCTTCTAAGATTTTGTCATCTGGGAGTTGAAGTTGCTGGGATTTATAGTTCACCTCCAATCAAAGAGCATTCTGAACTCCATCAACGATGGAATTGAACCAAACTTGGCACACGGAACTCCCATTACCAACAGAAAATACTGGAAGGGTTTGGTGGGCAATGCATTGACCTTGAGTTTGGGAGTTGTAGTTCACCTATATCCAGAGAGCACTGTGGACTCAAACAGTGATGGATCTGGACCAAACTTGGCACAAGCATTCAATACACCCAAATATGAACACAGATGGAGTTTGGGGAAAATAGACCTTCAGGAAAATGTGGTTATGGGATCTGGCCTTTGGGTAGCTGGCAGATAATTGACAATGGTTATGATCATAATGTTATGGAAAATGGACTATTCACAGGCTTCTGATTGTGTTGTGCTTGCTGAATTTGTTTCTAATAAGTCTAGACAGCCAGTATTATTGCACTTTTTATTAATGTACTCTTTATTTAAAACTAATTTTAAAATTAATTTACTGTGTTCTTATATGTAATTACTGTATGTATTATTTATATGTAATGTCATCAAATTGTGCCGGATGTAAGCTGCCCTGAGTCCGCCCCCCCCCCCCAGGAGGGGTTGAAAAAGGTGGGTACAAGTGTTTGAAATAAATAAATAAATAAATAAATAAATAAATAAATTATATCTGTGGGGGTGGATATTTCACAGGTCTTTTAAATGCATAATGTTAGCATATTTTATTTGTGGCCCAAAAAATTCTTCTTCCAGTGTGGCCCAGGGAAAGTCAAAAGGGTGGACACCCCAATCTATTGTAGACAGTAGGCATGTGGCAACGAAGCATATTGGTGTGCAATGCAAAAAAAAAAACCCTCATTATTTTATTATATCTCTTCAAATACCACCTGCATTTTCATTTATTACTATGAGTGTTAAAGGCTTTCTTATTAGTACTCACATGGAGATTCATAGAAATCCTTGTACATAATTCTCTTTGTGCATTTTAATGCATTTTCCCAAAGTATATTTTTTCATGTTTACAAAGTGATATTTGTAAATATTATTCAACTTTACACATTGTTAGTTGTTGATGTGTTTAAAATGAACACATGGTTGTCTGCATATTTGATTTCTCTGGAAAACAGTATGTATTTCTGAGGCGCAATGTACTTTGTCTTGTTACGTGCCTTGGGAAGTGTGAAATTGGCAATTTCATTGAGCGTATCAACACTCAGCTCTTCATCCTTAGAAGTAGGTGTGCGTGCCTTATTCATGACCAGGTAGAGACATGTTTAGAATACTTAGCCCAACAATATACTCATGCAATCTCTTAACGTGTAAAGAGAAAAGATGGGGATTAACTAGGTAAAATCAATTAAATGGCTAATTAAGATGAAAACTTTCTGACATATTGGGAAAATGTAATTATATTTATTTTTAGCTAAAATGATTGACTTAGTTTATAAGTTTGACATTAACATACTTAAAGAATTACATTGTTAAGTAATTAAATGGGAAAGAGTGTAACAAATGTTACACTTCCCAACTGGCTGTCTGAGCATGTTCTCTTGGATTTTTATAAAACTACCCCCCCTCTCTCTATATATATATGAGTGTGTGTGTGTGTGTGTGTGTGTATTGGGAAAATTTACAATGTAAGTCGTAAGACCAAAAAACTCATGCTATTTCATGATACTTCTGTTAATCCAAAGACTAAAAGATTTTGAACGAGCAAATAATAATGCACCTTCAAAAGGAGGTAATATTGCATTCAGAAGATCTCCATAGAGGCTCCTCAAATTTCACATAATTTCTTTTTACTGAGAACCAAGCAAGAATGTCTGAATCAAAGAAGTGTAATGCCTCTGCTAACAATAGTAGAAAGGCCATGTTATAGGAGATGGAGAAAGAGAAAAATAAAGAAGAGGTTTTTTGTAGGGTATATGTGAAACTGAGTTTTCAAAAATCCATGCTGTTTTCTCTCTCTGTTATGCTTGAAACAGTGATGGGGAGGGCAAGAGTAAATCACACACACACACACATTTCAGTTTGATTTTGGTGAAAGTTTTATTTTGGGTTTGAAAATTAATGGAAGGAGATGGAGGGAGGAATTTCCTGCATTCTCACATAAGTATAATTGCATTAGATTTTTAGTTTATTAATGATTAACTAAACAAATTAGCATTATTTCAATAACAATCCATTTTTTCAATCTTGGAATAACTTTACTCCCTTTGGTAAACAAGGTTAGGGTTTTTAAAGTATGCTATAAAAGTTGCAAGATGTATTCTGCACAGGATTTTTAGGCATACACAAAAAGTATGCTTTTTTAAAAAAATGAGAGCATGAAACAATTGTGTCTCCAACAGAGAGATAATAGGATATGTGAACTGAATATATAGGTGCCAATGGTGTCTTTTACCAGAACAGATAAATATAAATGTCTCTATCTCACATGTCCTTCTTGACACCTATTAAATGGGACCATCACATAACGATTATAGGAAAAATGCTCAGAAAACAGGTTACACTTCTAGCATTCTCTTCTTTCATTTATGGATAGTATAGCTGGGATGGTTTCATGTTCTGCCACTGTCCCACCTTCATTACCATCATTGTTACTGAAATGTGAAGCTAGAATTTCAATGTCATGATCTGCAGGTGGAAAAAGAACTTGATGCAAGTAGCATTCTTTTTGTCCTTTCTTTTTAAAGAATAAAACAAAATAAATGCTTATATGGTATGGTGAAGTTCTTTCTTTGCTATTTTATTTTCAAAAATCATGGAAGAAGAAAAAGATGTACCATTGAAATTCAGTACAGGACACAAATCTGTTACTTCCAGTATAAAGAAAGAGAAACTACCAGGAGGTTGTGAAATACAGTTTTAAGAAAAGATTTATTTTCCAAAAATTTTTTTGACAAATTGATACTGAGACAGGTGAAGTTTGTCAAAATTATGAAAACATGTAGCAAAGATATAACATTGTATGGGTATGAGAATGAACCAGTGTGGTGAAGTGTGAATTTTAATCTATAGTCATGTATAATTATAGGTAGGTGTTTAAAGGGGTAAGTATTTAAAATAGCATAACTGGAGGGAATGATAGCCAGCTCAGCTCACTCTGAGATGGGTTGCCATGGTAAAAGGGGAGGAGCCAAGTGCCACTTGGCAAAAGCAGGCATTTTAAATAAGCAGGCTGTGGTCAGAGAACCACAGGGAAAGCTGGTTCTACTGTGTGGAGAATCAGGAAGGTTTAGGCTTTTAGCGTGTGTGGTTTAGGTAGGCCAAGTTGACTTATGTAGATTAGTAGTTAGAGTTGGGGGGGGGGGAGGGAAGAGAACCCCAGTAAGAATCTTTACTGCAATAGAGATAACAGATGGAAAGAATAGGCTAGTACCTGGAGTGATCTGTTAAGGAAAGAAACACATTTTGAAGGAAACAAGGTTAAAACCTATCTAGTGGAAAGAAAAGTCATCTTAAGAGTTGTTTTATGAAAGGTTATAAATGTAACCACTAAAGGAATGTACCTCTAGGAGTTAAGGAACATTGAAACCATTAAGCTTCTATACTTCAATAAACTTATTACAGTTTCTCTTAAATCCAAGCCTCTGTTTCGTATACTTTCAAGTCAAACCATGCTACACATCAAAGGAAGATAAACAAAATATTACAGGCTAGTGGCTGATTTATCAAATTTGTAGATTCATTACAAATTGTAGGAGACTCTGACAAATCAGTAACATCCCTACAACTGGTGGTGTCATTATGGTGTGGTGAAGTTCTTTCTTTTATTTTCAAAAAACATGGAAGAAGAAAAAGATGTACAATTGAAATTCAGTACAGGACACAAATCTGTTACTTCTAGTAAAAAGAAAGAGAAACTACCAGGAGGTTCTGAAATACAGTTTTAAGAAAAGATTTCTTTCCCAAAAAATATTTTGACAAATTGATACTGAGACAGGTGAAGTTTGTCGAAATTATGAAAACATGTAGCAAAGATATAACATTGTATGGGTATGAGAATGAACCAGTCTCTTTGTTTCATTGTTTAATGATTATAATTATGTCACGCTTTTTGATCTAGATTGACACAAACCATGGTGTTTACAGTAGCCTATAAATTCAATAGAAGAATGTCATGCAGCTGTGGGTGGATATTTGAACAAACCCATATGCAAATCTATTTCAGTAAGGATTAGATTTATGTGTCTACCCAGATGATATTGGAATTCATGTCATAGCAACCTTAATTAGAATAGCTAAGGTAGGAAATGTCAAATATTACAGACTCACAACATTGAGAAGGCTATCTAATTGCCACAGCTAAACTACAGCAGAAGTCTGAGTTAATCACAACTAGAATAGGCCCACTGAATGATTAAGGAACTGGTAATTCAACATTTACACTATGCAAGGCCAAAATTCTTGGGCACATCTATACTGACCACTAAGGTCAGTGTGGAGTAATCAGCCTCTGCTGTCTGAACACCACATGGGGGCTATTCTGGCTTAACTTGGAGAAAGCAGAGTAATGTAGCCTTCATTCTAGGCTAAGTCAACTCATGGGAAAACACAAATCCTGAGACATGGCTTCTCAAGACAATCATCCTATGAAGAAAGGCTGTCCCCTCTCTACTCCAATGCAAAGAAAGTAATAGACACAGCATGGACACCTAAGTACAGAAGGGGTCTATATCATGGCTGTAACCAGCTGTGACATAGAGGAGGAGCAGTTTGGGTATGGCTAGGTAGTAGGGATTCCCTGCGACTGCTGAGGTGGCTTAGGGAGTCACTGTCATGCTGCAAAGCAGGCATGATCTGGCAACCACATCAAGAGTCAGTGTGGAAGATATCCCGGTCTGATTGAAAGTCACTTATAGTTCTAGGCAAAATAAGAGGGATGCATCCCTCTAGCCTGTTTCCACATAGCACTCACAAGAGTGAACAAAATAGTCCAAGAGCAAAGAAAGAAAATGGGCTGAAACTACTCCTGCATGTTCTGTGACACAGAACATTAAAAAAAATCAATATTTACATTAGAGTATATACAATATATTATATAACACTAAAGCAATAATCAATAAGAGAACAGCCTATTCTACAGGTCTAGCTAAGTGATACTTCTTGTTGGTTTGGAGGTTTAGTACCAATGAGAAAAATATTGATCAAAAGACCAGAATTTGGGTCAGAGTAACAAGTAGCATTATAAGATATGTCCCCCCCACCCCCACCCCCACCCCCCCACCCCACACACACTATCACAAAAAGCATGTGTATGACAAACTGGAAGGTCAACCTTGGAATGATAGATGGAGGAATGCCATAGGTGAATGATTCTAAAGAAGTGGTCTTCTTTTCCTTCCCCAGGTGTGCCGTCGCGCCTGGGGCTATAGAGGAAGAGACATGGACGTGACTGCTTTCCCCAGGGGATTGCTTCTTGCCCTCCTTTAGGGAACTGGAACTTCCAAGGACCAGAACACAACAGTTAACTTGAAATGGTGTTTATTGTTAACAGTTCTCTTTCTTTGACACAAACTTTATGTTTCAACTGGGAAAAAACACTTTGTAAACTCTAAGTCCAGGGTCCCAGGAGTAATAAGCTGAGAAGCTTTTCCTGTTCCCTCTCTCTCAATGGCTGTGGATGCCGGAGCAAACCACAACCCCAGTTCAGTGGCCTAAATTGAAGGACAAGACCTTCCTATGATGCCAAAGAACTGGTGTGAGGGCGCCTGAGGTCTTCACAATTCTATTCAGGGTGGTCTGAACATAAAGAATAAGACTCAGGGGTAAAACTGGTAGTAAAAAATGCCTTGACCAGGGGCTTTTGGGCCAAGCTTTTGGACATGTCCATCCAATGAGTCTTTTACTGAGGTAAAAAGGGTGAGGGAGAAACCTTCCCTTTCTCCCTTGGAAGGGGCGGAGCCTAAACAACAGAACTAGGGAAAGAAGCCAATTGGTGCACAACAACAATAAATTGACAGCTATAGTAACCAATGAAATTTAACTATACATGTACAAGGTAAACAGAAATAAAATGGCAGTTTAAAATCCTGCAACTAACAGTTCTAAGTATATGAGGCGCCACACGCGCCGTCACACCAGGTCATCCAAATAACCTCTTTTCTCCTACTCCTTTGCTTTAAAGTCAATATCTTGATTATTCAGCAATTTATATATATATTTCTCTTGATTCTTCAGTAATGAATCCAAAGTTGTTGTTCCACAGTGTGCTTGAGATAGCTATTTTTATAGTTTGGCAAAGTGAACATCAATATTTTCTGTTTGCCCCAATACTTTTAAAGATTCATCCTTCCCTTCCCTCTGGTAGATTGTTTGAATCCCTTCTCTTTAACTGAGCCCCCTGGACATGAAATCACTGATTGTCACATACTTATTATTATTATTATTATTACTATTATTATTATTATGTTTATTTATATCCCGTTTTATCTCCCCAAAGGAGACTCAAAGAGGCTTGACATGAAGGTATCAGTACACAATTTAAATATACAAATATACAAACATTAAAACAGAATTAAACACAAACAGCACTAAAAAAAATTCACAGTCAAAATCCATCAAAAACATATTCAAAGTTCAAAACCACAGCACCTCCTGACTACATCTTCAACACCTTCATCTTTAAAATCCTGTCTGAATAAAAAGGTTTTAGTCTGCCACCAGAAGGACAGCAGAGAGGGGGGCATTCTGGCTTCCCTGGGCAGGGAGTTCCAGATTTAAGGGGCAGCTACTGAGAAGTCCTGTTCTTTTGTTCCCACCAACCCAGTTTAAGATGGAGGTGGGATTAAGAGAAAGGCCTCCCCTGAAGATCTAAAGGCCTAGGCACATTCGTACAAGGGGATGAGGTCAGCCAAATACCCTGGACCTGAATCGTCTATAGATAAAAACATATCATCATAAGCCCACATTAGATTTTTCACTCCTCCTCCTTTGCTCCTCCTTCAAATTATGCTGAGGCTTGTTTGAGCATAATGGTTCTAAAACATTTCTGAAAAGGTGGCTGAAATATCTCTGGAAAGATACATAATTATTGCATCCATCCTCTACCTGGGCTATGTACATGACTGCCTTTCTCTCCTGCATATCAGAGATGTGATTCTTTCCTTGTTTTCTTCTTGAAATGAGCAATTAATGTTGGCAATTATCTTCCCACTGTGAGAAAATCTTGAAAAGCACTTTAAAAAAAAAGAAAAAAAGAATTAAATTCTAACATATTCTGTGCACAATACACACATTTTTGTATTGCACAGAAAGTAATATTTTCTACATGGGAAACAATAATTTCTATGCAGAAATATTACTTTTGGTGCAGAAAATACTGTGCAAAACAGCCATAGGAAGTTTGTGTTCAATAAGACACAAACTCCAGAGAATCACACCAGTCCAGTGTTTCTTAACACCATGTTCACCTGAACTCTTACACGGGTTTAGTTGTAAATAGAAGGAAGGGGTAGGGAAACCTCCGACTTACATAATGAATTTGCAAAGATTGTTAAAGCCCTATTCAAACATTTTCCCCATCCTAACCAAATCTTAGGGAATGCATTTTCCTGTGACCCAACACTAATATTTAACAGTTTGATAAATCCAGATGTGTGTAACAGTACAAATAATTAAATTACTTGTTCATCTTTCTTTCTTCATGTTGGGCTGGAGGGAAAACGTGAAATCCATTCCCCCATGCATGCATTCATAGTGTGGAAAAAAAATTATTTCCTATTCCATGGGTTCCTATCAAACATGTTCTCAAATGACAATTTAGCCCATCTAAATTCTGCCAAGGTCATGGTACAAATAGGAAAAGCATGTACATATTATCATTAAGTCAAGAAGAAAGTCTTATTATCATACTTTCTGATTTAATATATTATCTCTCACTTTTTTCATAACATATTGGAATATGAATTTGTTATACTTAAAGATGTAATCTTCAAAAATAAAATAAGTAGTATCTTAGGAAGCAGGAGGAATTCACACCATATGGTTTGCTTCCACTGGGCCCATAAGTAAACATTTGGTTTCACTAGAGATTACACATAAAATAAAGAGAAGGTCAATTTAATAGAACCATCAAAGTCAAGATAACTGTAATTCAGAACCATCAGAGACTTTCATCATACTTTCTTTGTTTCATGTAGATCAGGGATCCCTTGGGGATCCTTGGAAAGATCTCACAGGATCCATGGGTTGGAATAGAAATGAAAACAACTTATTATCTTTGTAAAACACAATTCTGAATAATCCTAAAATTTAATTTAAAGACATAATGATGTTGAGTGTTATAAAACTATCTGCTGTCACATCTTGAGATGGGGTTTGGGTCCGTGGTTTTCACCTGACTGGTAAAGGGGTCAATGGAACAAAGAAAATTGTAAAGCCCCTGCTATAGATCATGTTTATTTTATACCAAAGGTAAAGGGAAAACATGCTCAGTGGTATCTAAATGATTATGTTAAATATATAATTTTCCCTCTTGTTAATGCACTGAGGGATTAGACACCTTTCAGCTTGAGTTTTTTCCTATTTCTGTAAAAACTGCCATGGGATATTTCAAAATATCCAGCATGTCATGATACTTCCAGCAGTGCCACTATGGTTGTAAATATTTCACATCCACCATTTTTTCTTGAAGTTTGAAGGTGAAATTGGAAATGTTTATGTTTTAAGGATCTTGGTGTCTTTTCATGGTTTTGTGAGGCATCAGAAAATGTTCTTGGAAATATGAGAGTCATCAAATGTATTCTTGATCCTCAGTCTTCCTGGCTTATAAAAAGAGTAGAGGGAGACTGGCTGAGTGATCAATGCCATTCTAGAATAAAGCAGAGATCCAGCTTGTCTGAGTGAGGCTGCAAAACATCCAAAGTCACCACTGGATAACAGCATTCTGAAAACTGATTGGTCAGTCACTGTTATTCAATTTTTAGGCAACATTCTGGAGTATATAGTAGCCTAAATCAATATGGTTTCAGGCTAGAAATATGATAAAGACAGCTTTAGTTGCCTTGGTGCAGGTATCCTCAAATTGCAGCACTCCAGATGTTTGAGCCTTCCACTTCTAGAAGCCCCAGCCAGCTTGCTCAATGGTTGGGATTTGGGGAGTTAGAGGCCCAAACAGCTGGAAGGTTGCAGTTTGAGGATGCCTGCCTTGGTGAACAACCTACACCAACCAGTAGACAGGGTGAGTGGGACTCTTTAGATGTACTATACCTGTCAGAGACTTACCATCAATCAAAGTATCCTTCTGGGTTACCCCTTGCTGTGGGAGGACTTGGAGGCACTGTTTTAATGTGGCTTAATTCCTTCCTGGAGTAGCCAGCCCAGAAGGTAATGCTAGAAGATTCCTGTTTGACCTTGTGGCCATTCCTCTGGAATATGTCCCCTGTGCTCTTAAATATATACATAAAATGCTGGGAAGGTTGCCCTGAGTTTTGGAATTTAATGCATTAGTATTTGGATAACACTCAACTCTATAACTCTCTAGTAAATATATGTCCATAGCCCTGAGTTATGTCACTTAATGTTCCCAGCAGATTTTTTAGTTCTTGGAAGCAGCCTATCAAAAGCAACTTCCATGGAATGCAGAGTAGCGATCTCAATAAGGCAGTCAATATTTATTTGTATTTTGACAATTATTTGTTTTGGAAGTTGCCTTGGGTCCCGATCCGGATAAACATTGGCATACAAATGCAATAAATAAATAAACAAATGAACAAACAAACCAATAGCTAGCTGCAATATTAGGAATAAGAAGCAATTGTAGAGGGATTGGACCCTGAAGTGTCATTTAGATGTGTTAGTATAAAATGTCTATTTTCACACATTCATTTGTCAGTATGTCTATGTATAATTCTTGTCTCTTCATTACATTTCATTCCTCAATTTTCCTTTGGACGATGTTCTCCAAATGTCCATTTTGCTTTTGATGAATAAGTTTATCAGAAAGTAATTCCTTCTATCAATCCTTGGCTTTCATTTTGAAGGGGGTGGAATTTGCCAGATCTAGAAGTCTACTCTACTTGTAAAGCCCATGTCCACCTTCTGGCAGTCACAAATTCACAAATATGTTGAGTGTCTTTTAAATAAAGTGTTCTCTTATTCAAAGTGATTTGTATACAGCTAGAATTTTCTGCAGAGATAAATGAAAGAAGGATCCAAACAAGCATGAGTTCATAGTCATTCAGCCAAAATTTGCCATTTAGAACTGGTGTCTGTCTGTGTGTGCATGTGTACACAGAGCAAAGGAAACACAAGTTTGATTTTCCAGCATTATTCTGTATAAAAAGTGCTCGTTGGGACTGGAATAAAGGCTGCCATAAATCAGAAATAGGATTGTTTATGAATAAACTAAGGAAGTTATTTAAAAGAACCAAATATGATCCAACTCTTGAAATGCCACAGCTTGAATTCTTCTTGAGAAAACTCATACTTGCAAAATTTTCTCTACTTACGTCTTAATAAAAGGTCAAGCACATCAAAAGGCACTTCACCTGCCCACTTAATAATTTTTTAATCATGCCAAAAGCACTGAGAATTGAATAATGTCATCAGTGTGCAAATGTGGGACAGAGGGGTATGTACATATTAATGTGGATACTTTAGGGGGGGAAACAGGGTGAAAGTTGATGTGAAATAATTTTATGAACTGAATTTCGTAGTCCCTGTTTCCCCTTGATTTCCACCTTCTCTTCTCATCCCTTGTTGTACACTTATGTGAATCTATTTTTATTAAACAACTCTCTTGAGACCTAGAAGTATTCTGCAAGCTGATAGTTTATTCTGAAGTGCATGTAACCCTTATGCAGAGAGAGAGAGAGAGAGAGAGAGAGAGAGAGAGAAATTAGATTCATAAATATGTGTTTGAATAAGATAGAGTCAAGAGATGACTACCACATTCATTGTTTGTATCACTTTATGAATAATAAAGTGAAGCCTGAATTGCCTTTTTCTCACAGACCATCTGTGAGAAAATATGGTCTCTGTGGTACTGTCATTTTTCAGTGGGAAGAAATCCTTAAAGCTATACTGCATTTCTCTTGAGGTGAATTTGCTTTAAAGCAGTCCATGTTACAATTAGGTATGCTTCAGGAACTTGTATTGCACCTTCTGGACTAATATGCTGATTGCAATCTAAGAATTCATTGCTGTTTACACTTCTCTGAATGTTGGGATTGTTCATACAATAACTCCCCAAATATAGCAACATGCATTTATGAATTAGGAAAGATACGTCACTGAGACAATCAATCTTAATGAAAGACCTTTCCAAAAACCCCAAGAGCTGTTGTGAGAAAAGACCTTGCCTTAAGTATTAACATATCTGTAAGGATTATAATTCTGGTAAATTAACTGTGCATAGAACAATGTACATTTTGAACCTATTAATGGTAAATATGAGCATAATTGGGAAAGTCTTCAAAATGCACATATTGTTTTCACACAGAAAAAAAATATTGTTTTCTATATAAAAATGGGTAAACTTTATGCTGAATTAATCTAATCCATTTGGAATTCTCCTCATTAGGACTTTCTGAGACTCAAAAATGTAATTATCAATCATTATTTGAATTTTTAAAATATCATGTCCATGCCTAAATGATGAAAATCAGCAGTTTAGAGTATTTCAGACAATGCATACACTCCCCATTCAAAATAGAGGGGAATCATTATCATTGACAGAATGCATTTTATGGTACCCAAGATTCAAAACAATATTTTAAAGGATTTCTAGCCAACGAAGCTATAACCCGATACAATAAAGCACAAGCCTTTTTCCCGCCATCAAATGGAACTTTTCACAAAATCTCTGTTGCTACAAATATAAAACAATTCTATAATTTACCATAGCTGTTCCAGGTTTTAATTTTTCATTGACTGCTGTTTGGCTATTCTGATTGCAACTCTCTGGAGAATGAAATGAGGCAGAGAGAGTTTGTTATTGCTGCCTGCGTGACAAGCATTTGCAACATATGTATCACCAAAACAGCTGTTCACAATGCTTTCCCTTTTTAAAAAAATCCTCCCTTGTTCTGGATTTTCTAAAAAGGAAGTGAAAAAAAGTTTCACCCAGCTTCAGTTCTTTCTTACATTTTTGTCATGACATCATAAAAGGGAAACAGCATAATGAAAGTTACAAAAACAATCAATATAATAACAAATTGCACAATGTCATCACTATTTGTGGAATAATAAGACTGAATATTACAGATGATTTTACAGAATCACACAACTGTACTTGGGAGGGGGGGCGGATGGACGGACAGATAGACAATAACAAGGTTTTACATCTCATAGATATTTTTCAGTTTGAAGGAAAGGAAATAATGTATATCTGGGTAGCATGACAAGTTCTCCAAGTAGGACGTATCTTTAATGATTTCTATGGTCAGAAACCAAGCATCAAAAGGTTACAGGTGATGGGGATGATGTCTGCAGAACAGTAAAGGCCTAAACCACTCCTTCACATACCGCTTCAAGGTCTAAATACAATGAACCTTCCTGTTGCATCCCAGTTCAAGAAACAAGACGATAAGATTAAATCCACCACTCTGGACTGTAGGAAAAGCAATCCTTGTTTATTGATGAAAAATTGATTACAAAAGAAAGGTAAATGCAGAGTAAAAAAGCCACAGAAAAACACAGTAGTCAATAGGATCTCTGAACTTCAAAAGCCACAAAACAATAACCAGGAGTCTGTTAGCCTTTTACTAACCATGAACTTGGAAACTACAAGCCTCTGGGATTACTGGCCATGGAACACAGGAATTCTGCCAAGACCAGCCACAGTCCCAAACGTTGCTTGACCTAAAGAATCACCCGGCAGGGATGCTCTTAAACCAAAGAAGCTATTCTTAGAAACGCCCCTTGACTTTTCTGTTTGGGACTCTTTCTGCTGAAGATGCTGTGACCTTCGTACAGACTAGGAAACAAATCTATCTCTCACTATCTGTTCTCTTCGGACCTCATTATCAAGCCCAGGTGGGGAGATATCACGGCTAACTTCCAAAACATTATCTTCTAACTGTTGGGTTTCGTTTTTATTCCCACTGACCTCTGCATCAACAACACATTCCACACTGTCAGAGTCAGGGAGAGCTTGTTCAGTTTGAAAAACTATCAGAGAATCCTGTTCACCCAGATTAGGATCAGACCGAACCCCAACACTTCCCACCCTCAGTGCAATGTGAGTTTATCTGGTTGCTTGGGGACCTTGTTACTTGTTACTTACCTGGGTAGGTTGGCTTCCCCATACTATATCAGAGGGACTTTGATGATTGGCTGGTTGGGAAAGTGTCTATGACCTCTACCTCTGAGGATGCTTGCCATAGATGCAGGCGAAACGTCAGGAGAAATGCCTCTAGAACATGGCTCTATAGCCCGAAAAAACCCACAAGAACCTAGTGATTCCAGCCATGAAAGCCTTCGACAATACATTGTCTATAAACAAATAATAATAATAATAATAATAATAATAACAATAACAATAATAATAAATTTTATTTATATTCCACCCTATCTCTCTGAGGGGACTCAGGGCAAATTCCAACAAACAAAGGCAAACATCCAATGCCTCAGCACAACAATAAATACAAAACTTCTCATTTTCCAAGTAATGGTGGAAATTTAAGACTTCATTTTTCATCTTTGGAAAAAAATGAAAGTGACAGCAGCAGAAATAATTAGTTACCTTTCCCAAGGATTTGATCAGTCCCCTGAATGCAGTTTTCAGCAGTACCATTTGAGATTCTTTACTGTACTTGAACAGGTGTCTATAATGCACTCTGCATTTTGTGGAGAAAATTTCACCCTGAATTTGAGATACACTGGCATCTGCTGCAGCATATTTTTTAAAAGCTGAACTTGGATTTTCTTGATGAGCTTAAAAAATGTGTGGTATAACCTTAGATGTGTGCTGTAGGATGCAGTGCTAGTATGCATTTTATGGCTACCACAGCCTTGAATCAGCTTCAAACTGCATTATATGTACAGTGTAGAAGGACCCAATGTCTCAGATGTCATTCTAAGTTCCTTTCTCTTAGAGGAAAATGATGTTTCCTGCCCAACCCTGCTCTTATAATGTCCACATTAGCTTAGTAGCAGTGTCCATGCACTGTTTATAAAAAGATCAGAGGTTTAACCCTCATAATGTGAAGATTGTTTGTGCATTGTTTAATATTTTAAACATACACATTTTCCCTATCCAGAAGTGAATTTGGAATAGCTTGGGATCATTTGTGTGGGTGTGGGTGTGGGTGTTTGGAGGTAGTGGTGGGGAATGGTTGTCTCTTGATTGGCTTTCCATGTGGTACATGGAATGTCCTAGGAGCAGAAAGTTCTCATCTCCTGATACAGTATCTGTATCAGGAGAATTTGGAGGAAAAAAATGTGTCTGCCATACGGAACAGACTATACTAAACTAGATAATATCTGGCCATTTCATATGTCCATATGATTCAAAAAGTTTATGAAGACATTAAATATTAATCATAAATATATGACTTAACAAAATCTATATGAAATTTTGCCTTATTAGAAATTGTACAAATATATCATTTGAAATATGTCTGACATTTCCTAATATTTCTGAAATAAGAAATTAACTTTTGCTAATTTTAATCACTTTTTTGTGCAAGAAATAAAACATTCAGAAAATAATATGTATACATACATCACTAAAATATCAGATCACAGTTTGAGAACTGGATCTAGTTTACACTACTGTGCATTATGACATATTGTAAAACTTCTCACTTTTTGAATGGAAAGCTGCAGCAATAGCTGTATAATGCAGGTGTCTGTCTAGGCCAAGAAATCCCTTTCTTGTGATGTATAAACATTAGCTTATCTAAAATTTATTGGCTCTTATCTCTCTGTGGCCCTTTAAATGCAAATTGTCATAGTTTATGGAAACTAATCTCACCAGATGTACTATGCCTTCAGAGTACCTAGAAACATCGTATGCTGTGCTGATTCAACTTAGCTGTTTCCCTACCTTTGGACAGCCAAGTCTTACCTCTGGGAAATTTCTGAGATCTCTGGGTTCAAGAAATTCTTATAGCCCAGCAAGTATTCTGCATCCATTGGCATTTGAAATTCATCAGCAAGTTGTCAACAATTTTGGATTGGTGAATTGGAAACTACATTTTAGAGCTTCTTCCATGAAATGATTCTGTTCTTTTTCTCATTAAGTAAAGTATTATTGTTGTTTGTCACCTACATAGTCTTCTAACTCTAGATATGTAGGATTGTTTAGGGCTCAATTTGTACACTTGCAAGTATGTTTTCAGTATTGAAACAATGCCATTCAACATCAGGTGGTAGATCTGAATCTTTCTTTGAAACTTAAATGGAAATATCTCACACACTCATTATTAATTCATTAATTCATTTTCTCTTTTCTTTAGACAGAAAAACACAGAGACAGCATGATAGCTCAGGCTATCAACGTAGATAGTTTCTACAACCGTTTCAGCCATGTCTCATTATTAAATACTGTGTAAAGGTCTGAAAATGTGTCCCTGAATAAATATATGCAAAAGATGAATAGAAAGTGTTTGCTTATGATGTTAAGTGGTACTCTTAGCAGCATGACTTGGCATGTATAACATATCAAATAATGTATTGAGTACTATTTGCATGCTTTGTGAGAAGACAGATAAAGAACTCTCATCTCTACCTTTTATTTGTGTAATGAAAACCAGAGCTCAGGACACAAGAACTAACACATCACAGAGTTTACATTATTGTCATACTCTTAAACCAGATATGAGCAAGCTGCTGCCTTCTATATGATTGGGTACAATTGCTATTATCCCTGATCATGGATTACACTGAATGACATTTGGGGAGATATAGTCCAGAATTGCAGAAAACACTAACGTGGTCACCCAAGTCCTGTGCAGAACAACTTGGGACCTCTTCACATGCTATGCCAATTCACCAACAGTTGCCAGTGAAATGGCAGTAGCCTGGGACACCTTGTGGTGACCTGCAGGTTCTCCTTACTTCCCCTATCCTATGGCTATGATGTGGCACCCTGTCCCTATCCCCATCAGATGAGTGAAAGGATGGCAACACATGTTTCCCCATTGCCTCCCCCTCCCCATCATATGGGGAAAAGTAGAGAAAAATGTGGTTAGCTCCATCAGAGCACTCCAAAAAACACTTTCCTCTCTGTCATGGCAGAGGAAGTGTATTGTGACACCTCCACTCCACTTCGGGAGGAATGGGTGTGGGGCCAAGCCAACATTGTTTGATGGCAATCAGGAGGCCCAATCCTAAATAGGTAAAAGGGGCCATAAACCCCCTGTGTGAAACGTTCCTTAGAAACATATTTTATTTACCCTTTCTTGTCTCCTGCCACTGCACACAACAATGAGGAATAAAAATTACTTTCCTTGTGCTGTAAGGGAGTGAGGCATTTTATGGTGCTCATGACAAGTAAATGTGGATTTTTTTCTTCCTCTTTTCTCAAATGAACAAAATTGCACAATTGAAGGGAAATTACATAAGCGTAAAAATGAAAATGGCTACAGGTTTGTTCCATGCATTTGTAAATAACAGAAGAAGTGGACAAGTTATTTGAGTCTTTATCAGCCAGTCATTTTGTATTTTCTGTGTATGAGTGAGCTTTGCTTCTCAAAGCAGGAGAGTGCTAGTTTTATAAGACAGATTGTGCAAATTATTGTGGTGGCATTGAGGAAACACAGAGTTGTTTGTTTTGCTCTCACCTGGATGAGTGGAATCTTGATGAGCTTGAAAAATTCTCATTGAGGTTTGCCATCAAATTGAGACATACTAAATAAGCAACAACAAGGAAATATCCCCTGCATTTTTTACATGTAAGGCTTGGCAAGCGAACAGCCCTTGTCCTTAGCTTGACATTTTGAAATGGACCACTATACTTCTTGCTAATTTTGTTACTTTCAAAAAAAAAAAAAAGAAAGAAAGGAAAACTCAATTTGAAATTCAAGAAAATAGCTTTTTAAAAATAATTCTTCAACCCATTTTAACCTCCTGCAAATTTTTTGATAAGTAAAAGTAAATGTTATTTATTTCATTAAAGAAGTGATGCCAATTGTTATATTATTATTTTCTATAGAAATATTGTCATATCTCTGTTAGCCTTAAAAGAATACAATTATAAATAATGTTATTAGTTGACACATGACATTTCCAAATTCTGGTATTTATTTATGTATTTATTTCCAAGATTTCTACCCCATCCTTCTTAACCCCTGATGGGGGAATCAAGGCGGATTACAACTGCAGCAATTTTATGCCAACAACATACAACATTTCTTTCTAGTCAGTGCACACTATCATTAGAGAGAGTGAGGCCAACTGTTTTTAGGCAGAATGAAGGCTTCTTGTCAGTTCTATATCGGCTTCCTACAGGGACAACAGGAGATCTCTGTATCAGTAGTGTGGTGAAGCTATTCTGAGTTTTATGCCAGATGTTTCATCTGTTGGAAGTGCTCTGAATGCATGTTCCTCAAAGGCAGGGGGTCGGATAGGATGGCCCCTCTGACTTTTTCAACTCTAATTCTATGACTTTATAACATTACCCAAGGTGTTGAATCTATTTGGAGGATAGAATTGAACAACTTTAGTAACTCCTTTAATGTCTGAAATAAAGACCAAAGCAGTTTGACAGTATCCCTAACATGGAAACTGCCCTTGATATGCTTATTCTGACATACTATCCCTCTAGAACAGGAAGGAAAAAGAAAGGAACAATGGGCAGCAGACAAATTGTGACATTGAAAAAAATAGAAGCACCTGCAAGCACCTCAGCCTCCATGGACTTCTTTTTTTTTTGTGAAAGCTTGGAAGGATAGTTGCAGAAAACATGCAAATATACTTCTATACAGTTATATTGGATGAGGAAAACGACTACGATTGTTGCAATTGCTTTGCTGTGTTTTCTAATAAATGATAACCCCCTCTTTTTCCCTGTTGTTGTCATGTCTGTCATCATCATAAACATCATCAGTGATTATATCCTGACTTTTCTCATAAGATTGTTGGATAACATTCTGTCAGTTACAATTATATTCCTCCATCTGACTTTTACATTTTCTTCTCACATGCATCCTCTTTTATTGGGCAAAGTCTGTTTCCAGCAACGCAAGCTTAAACCTTTGTAAACAGGGAACCCAATGTATTCTTATTATATTTTTCCTCAGATTTTTTTCTTGGTGTTGGGGTGGGGTGGGGTGGGGTGGGGTGGGGGGGATTTAGGCTGTCTGGGAAACATTTTTAAAGTAGTATTTCATTCTTTCTACAACTTCTTTTCAATAGGCTCTCATCTCCTCATCCATAAACATCTAGAAGCATGTGGACACCATCATAGGAAGTTATTTAGTATATGCTTTCAATTTGCTTTTTTTTAAAAAATCAGACAATTTTCCTGCTTCTTGACAGGGGGTTGGACTGGATGGCTCACAAGATCTCTTACATCTCAGTGTTTCTATCATTGTATGATTCATGTTTTTTTTCCACAGACATCGTTACACATTTTGACACTGTAGTGTTATTAATTTCTGTTGAATTTCAGACCATTTTAATCTTTGATATATACTTTACATTTAAAGGATCATTTTGGGTGTTGTTATTGTCAGTAATCTTGAATGCCTTGTAGAAAAGGTAGAGTGTAAGTAGTTAAAAGCAAATAACTAAAATTAACACTCTCAAACAAAAATAGCAGAATATAGTCTTCCATAAACTGCAACAAAATGTACACCAACTGTTGTTCAGTTCTTTAGCTTCATCCATCATTGGTATTAGCATATAAGTAGCCTGTCAGTTTGCTTTAATAAAATAATCATCCATTTCACTGAATCCAGTGTTTTTGTGCTTTCAGGTAGCAATTTCCTAGTAAGACAAGCTGTTACGTGACTAAGAGGAGGAGGAGGAGGAGGAGGAAGAGGAAGAGGAGGGGGAGAGGGAAAATCAGCTCCACAGAAGCTTAACAAAATACCTAATTAACACTGAGTTTAGATTGTAATTAATATATATTAATCTATATAATAGAAATGTGTTTCTTGACATTATAGAGCTGTGCATGGATCCATTTTTCAAAACAGGCTTTGGCGGTTTTGGCTATTTTGGCCAGCTGTAGCGTCATGGGTGCTGCCGCCATTTTCCCTCCAACTGCAACAGACTATGCAGCTGCCAAAAATAACTGCTTTCTATTTCTTTTGTCAATACGTGGAATGTAGAGAGGCAGCCGCACACCTGGATAGATTTCCCTGTGAGGCTGAGAGCCCTGCTGCCTGCCTGAGCCAATCAGAAGAGTACAACTGCTCATGTGCTAGATAGCTCTGTGTTCTATCTCAGTGCCTTTTTTGCTCTTGGGATTGCGTCACTTGCTTTTGGACTCCATTCCAATCTTTTCTCTTGACAATTTAATTGTTTTAATTTAATAACCCTCATTCTTTTTCCCAGGAAAAGTGGTTTCTTAAGTCTGATGCCTTAATCCATGTCTATTTGAAGGATATTAGGGGAAACAACCGAAGAAAAAGTGGTTTCTTAAGACTAAGGGGAGTCTCAGAAGTCTCCCCATTGCCCCCATGGGCTGGATCTTCTCAGAGCAAAACAGATACCTCTCTCTCTCTCTCTCTCTCTATGTATGGGCGCCTCCTGATAAAACCATCATCAATGCCACAGATCCCTGAACACCCAAACATTTTCTTTCTTGTTCTTTCTCTCCCATGTGGCTGAGCATTCTTTGGACACTAACTCATACCAGATCATGATGGCAACCATGATATTAGTGCCTCTTTCTTGCAAATTTTAGCACTTCGAACTTTAAAAAAAAATCTATGCCGTCTTAACTGATTTTTGTTTTGTTTTGTTATAAATCACTTTTTTTAAAAACTGCTCTCACCCATTTTTATGGGGGAGGGGGTAGGCTCAGGCTTCTTGTGTGAGGGAAGGAGTGCACACACAGAGAAGTCATGAGAAAAATACAAGAGAGAGTAAAAGAGGAACAACAAACTGCATACAGAGGATTTTTATTATATTTATTAATTTTTTTGTAAAGAATTGTTTTGGGGGAATAACGCTGCAGTGCTAGAATTTTGCAGAAGTACACAAGTCAGAGGGCACACACACACTCATACAAGCCAGGTGAACTGGGGAAGGATGAGTGTAAGTAGGGCAGAGGAGAGAAATAAATGAGAAAGTCAATCAAAGAGATGGACAAGAAGAAAGGGTTTTTTTTGTAATTTTTAATAGTCTTTTTGATAGTGGCGGAAGGACTGGGTATAGAGAGAAGCAAGAAGATAGGACTGCGGAGGAATTGAATTCTCTCTATGGGGACTCAAGAGAGTCAGGCTATCCCCTCCCTTCAATAAACCACCCCAATGTTTAAATAAACACTTCCCCCTAACATGCCATTTGACCCCCCCCCCCCCACCAACACACACACACCCTCATTCCCCCAGCAAAATAGAAAAGGAGGAGGAGGAATGGAGTCCAAAAGCAAGTGAAGTGATTCTAAGAGTAGTGACAGAACTACAGTAAAACATGGAGTTAGCTAGCACATGAGTGGCTTTCTTCTTCTGATTGGCTCAGATAGGTAGCAGGGCTCACAACCTCAAAGAGAATCCCAGGTGCATGTGTAGCTGCCTCTCCACACTCCACGTATTGCCAAAAGAAACTGAAAGCAGGAGGGGGGGGGGGTTTGGCAACCATGTGTGTTGTTGCAGCCAAAGAAAACATGGCTGCACCACCCATGCTGTTATGGGGAATCTGGTAGCCTAAAAAGTGAAATGAGAATGAGAGAAAAAAGATGGTTTGATCAACTGAAAGCTTTAATCCTCTTTCAAAAAAGTATGACTGGCTTCGTTGCAAAAGAAAAATAAGCAAATTTAGCTATTTCCTCCCCACTGCCTTCATGTTGTTGAAGTTTATTTGCAATTCAGAACCTATTCTGTGCAAAACAGGAACATGTTTGCTTTTGTACAGAATTTTCTGCACAGGAAACAGCTTTTTCTCTCTGATTCAATACACTGTAGCACAGTGTGAGATCTTGCTAGGAATCTGATTGTGTGCTGAAGCAATTATGAAAAGGTTTCCTCTCCTAACTTGCTTTTCTCAATCAGCGCACAGAATTACCAAGAAAGTGGCTCAATAGTCAAGGCTGAAATTGTCTTGGTTGGTGTCACCTCTAGTAGAGTCACTTAATCAATTGGTCAGCACATTGATGCATTCAATTAAATTAATTTCTCTACTCTAGATGGGACCAATAATTATGATTTAGACCCAGATTATTCTTTCAGTCCTCCAATACCTAAATATCTATGATCATGGTGTCTACAAACAGCATTGACTTTAATGGGTCAAATTACATTCTAGAATACAATTCAGAGAATCCCTCAACCACCATAAACCTCTCCTTTTCCCACTCTGATATTTCCTTGATGTCTCCTTTTATCTTCCTTCATTGATCTCCTGTAAATATCCTGCTTGGCTTTAAAAAAGAAATACAAAAGGGGGGAAATCAATTAAATAGGTAATAGAAAAATATAGTTTTTCTTCCATTATTCTTATTAAATTTTGAAACCAAAAATAATAATAGAAAAAAATAGTGGCAGTGTTGTCGATTTAATGCAAAGAATTTACAAGACAGTTCTATTGAAATTCCTAGCCTCCCAGCTAAAGACTAGCACTTAACAATGAATCTTTCTGTTTTTGCTCCATTTTACTTTCACATTCATTCCATTGTTTAAACTGTTCTTTATCTTTTAGTGATGAACTACACTTTAAAAAAATCCATCTCAGCTGAACATCATTTCATGAGAATCCTTGCATTTTCAGTTTCACTTTACATGACAGTTTTTAGATGCTTTATTATATACTTTTCTATGCACATTCACTTTTTCAATGCATACTATCTATTCTTTCCCCAGACTGCTGTTTCTCGCCCCTTTTTGATATTCTCTCCCAAACCACAAGGCACTCCCCATAACTCTCTCTCACACACTTGTTTTCTTCCATCCTTTTTAAAATATTGTGTTTTAAAATCTATGTGGTTCTTTTTAAAAGAAATATTACAACTTTTTAGTAACAGTAGTTGAAACATGAATAAGTTGCATTGTGTTTCATTTTTATGTTTGTCCTTTAATTCAGCAGAACCAGCACAGCCGGGTCTTTATGTATTTTTATAAAATGAATTTTTATAGATTATTTTCATGTAAAGAGATGGAACTATAGAGATCATTCAAGAAATTATGAAAGCCAGGTGACAATCCAGTTCTAGGCAGACTAAATGTGATGTAACTTATGAAGTTTTGCCAATGAATCTACAGGTCTTTATTGTGTAGGGTCTAATCTATATTTGGACCTTTAGGTAGAGAGGTGCCAAGGAGATTTAGCCTGTGGTCTTTATGGCATCCATAATTTTGCCAGTGCTAATTCTCATTCTCATTAATGAGAAATACAACATGTAATAACTTTGCTTCAGAATTGGCTGTTTGTTAATGATGTGTTTGAGTAAGCACTTGTAGGCTTTGGGCTCCTTTTTTGCTAATTATTTTTGCTTGTTAAAAAAGTCAAATTCCAAAGAACACTTGGCAAGAATAGTTTTAGAGAATATCTAAATTACAGCTTATTTGGGGAAAATAATTTGCAAGGATATACCATATATACTCGGGTATAAACTGACCCAAATGTAAGCCAAGGGACTTAATTTTTACCACAAAAAATGGGAAGACTTATTGACTCAAGTATAAGCCAAGGATGGGAAATGCAGGTGACACCAAAGTCTGCCGGTGACACCAAATCAGGAGTTGCAACCTGTATCCTTGTGCGTCTCTGCAGCTCCAGTCCCTCCCCTGCAGGGCGCCCCACCCACTCCCTCGCCAGACTGCTTCTGCATCTGCCTTCTAGCTGTGTGCATGGGCCTCCCTCACTCTTCTAGCTGCACACATGGACCTCCCTCACTCTTTTCACTCCATGCACAAGCCTCCCTCGCTCTTTTCACTGCACGTGAGCTCCCCTCACTCTTCTCGGTGTGGCAAAAAGAGCAAGGGAGGCCCCCGTGTGCAGATTTCCCTTGCTCTTTTTGCCATGTGCATGGGCCTTCCTCACTCTTCTCACCACATGTGCCTCTCTTCTTCCTCTTCTTTCCTGGGTGAGAAGAGAAAGGGAGGCCCCTTCATGCAGTGAAAAGAGCAAGGGAGACCTGCCATGCATGGACCTCCCTCACTCTTTTTGCTGCACATGCCTCCCTCCCTCCTCCTCTTGCCACAGTGAGAAGAATGAGGGAGGCCAATTCGTGATGAAAAGAGTGAGGGAGGGCCACACATGTGGCAAAAAGAACAAGGGAGGCCTGCATGCCCAGCTAGAATGCAGTAGCAGCCCAGTGAGGGAGGGAGTGTGTTGGGAGCCTTGCAGAAGAGGGAGAAGGGCTGGAGCTGTGTGGAGAGGTGAGGGTCTTTGTGGGGCTCAAAGAGGGGCTTCTTTCAGCCCCACACCTTCCCACCAGGACTCTCACTGAGGGGGACTTATTCAACCCTAAAAAAGGGCTGAAAAACTCAGCTTATACTCGAACATATACAGTATATGTGCCTTTAAAAAAAAACTTGAAATACACATCCCTGATATTAATTAGCAAAAATAGTATATACCTTCATAAATTCATGTGAAGCAATTTGAGTTGTTTTTCATTCTGCTTTAATGAACTTGGGAGAAAGTAAGTCTCATCGATTTGCCTATCTAGACAGAGTGTTTTGAGCACTTTAAAAATGACAGATTAATTCATCTCAATTCTTGCTATATTCTGAGCATGACAGCCTGTTAAGTGTATTTATTTATTTTTTCAACACAAGGACAGTCATTTGGATGCTTTGACAGACCCTAAACATTTTGATCACTTTGAGAAACGTTTACTTTACTTGTATCCCAATTAAAAGTTACCTTGCTACTTTTTCAGACAGGAGTTGAAAAAAACTGCTTCGGTTTGTCTCACGCTCTATCATCTACAGCCTATGATCAAATCAAGCTCTATTTATGAACAAATCTTTCATACATATCCATTACAAATGTCTACAATATTTTCAGCATGCCAAGTTGTGACAGGCACATTATGATTTAATTCCATGATCAATATGCTTTTCAAATACATATCAGTCTTGTTATTTTCTGGGATTAAAAAGTCATTCATAAAAGTGGTTTATGTTCAAATGGTTTATAAGGACTCCCCCCTCCCTAATTAAGTCATTTCCATTCCCTTGTGACACAATCTTCATAGCTGATTGAACACAGAGCCTGAATAAGCATAATCTTTTCTAATAATTTCAGTCTGTTCTGTTAAGTGTCAAAGGCAGAGTTAGCAATGATTAAGTTAAGCTAACTCTGACTCATCTTGTAAAAGAATATTGTAGCTGGTGTTGCATAGGAATTAATTACTAGGAGATATATAGCATTACACATTGACATATTAAATTGATGCATTTGGTCTCTATTATGTGCCAGGGGTATCATGTTAACACTCTCAATTGAAGGTCAGGGAGGGTCAATGGAAGGTCAATGAAATATAGCAATGCAAATTTAGGCAATCTGAATTATCATATTTGTGTCAGTAGGTTCTGCCCAGAGAGTAATGACAGTAGATTAACTGATTCTTGAACAAAATGATGTCATATTATTACCTTGGGTATAAAATTGTTAAATTATTTTATATTGGCCATCATGATATCCTTTTGCTCATTACACGCTGTAGCATTGTGTCAGGGGGCTTGAGGGAGTCCATTGTAAGTGACTCGGCTATACTTGGAGATTTCTCCCCTCCTCTTTTTCACCAGTTGATCTATTGGCTTCTCTAGGTAAGAGGAAGAGTTCCCAGGAACTCCACAGTTTGTCAACAAACAGCAAATAGCACTCACCTTCATGAGCATTATCATGAGCTGAAAGTCTGCAGTATCTTAAGGCAGTCATGTGGAGGCCACCATCATTAATGAACTATGATAGATTTGCACCTATACCAGCAATTTCTCCACATTTGTCATTTTTCCATGTAAGGAGTCATGTGTGTCTTTAACAAAAGGCAAAGCTACACACCTGGGCTTTCATTGGTTTGCTTTTTCTCATGAAGCATGTAAATTAATCTCCATCGCTGACAATACAGAGACTATATGTGTAGAAATTTTCATTTCCAAAAAAAGTAGACTGCAAATCACAAACCACACTGAGACAGCTTTCAAAAAAAAAAACGTTGCATTCTTAAACAGAGAATCAATTTTTATTGCTCTTTTCATTGTCTTTCTTTTTCCAAACAAGACCAGGACCATTGGCTGGGGTGTCTTATTATTTTAAGTTGAAATCTGCAGATGCAGACCCTTCCTTCATACATTGTCAAGAAAACAAAAAAAAATGTGACACTAAATTCACCACCCATTATCATGACCATGCATGCTTTCAAAATTTTCTTTTCCAAAGCTGGAACACCAAACTGCTTTGGACTTTCTGGTAGATCTAATGAGATTACAGTAAGACTTGATACCCATGGTTGTATTTACTTGCTCTCCAAAAAAATTCTCCTCAGAACTGTTTCTAGGTCTAGGTATCCTTCTAGACCAATAATCAATACACAAGGTTCACTTTTATCTGTGCTTTCAGGTATCCATGGGGGGGGGGGGGTGTCTTGTTGTATTACCATGTTAAAAGGTTTGGGATATGTTTCAGGTTAAACATGGCTTCCTTTATATTTGTAATCTTTCTCTTGTATCACTGCCCCCTTTCCAGACACAGACAAGTTTTGGTTGAATTCAGGTTCCAGCCCAATAAGACAACATACATATGTGCAGGAAGTCCTGAAATCTTTTATGATATTACATACTTTTAAAATTCTATTTCACCTACTTAGTTCTGTACAGATTGTAATCCAATATAGATATGGATGTGTGAAGATGAATTCCATGAAGTAATTGCTCCCATTCCACAATATATTTATGTTCAAGATACTTTTGAACATGAGGTGCAAGCTATGCATATGACGTGGGACACATGATCTAGGAACAATATGTATACATTATATATAGTAAGTGAGCCTGTATGTATTGCAATGGTGGCTTGTGACTTCAATTTCAGTTAGCCAATCATAAGCATTAGTTTGTATACGAGCTATCCAAGGTGCAGAACCACATAATTGCTTCAGAATAATTAATTCAGAATATTGAATGGCCTTCTTAAATTCTGAATTAATGCCAGAAATTGATGTATCACTATACTGTTTTAGAGATGATCAACTACTACAAATTCATTGGGATATTGAATATCGGAAAGTTAATGCTTCCACTCCAGTTGGGATTGGGGTTTTAACAGGAAGTCCAGTGACTGTTCCTTTCAGTAAGTGTGATGAGTATCTCTTATATGATAGGAGGGGAAAATGAGAGCTATTTCCCTGAGATGGTGTAGTGCACATGTGGTTATTTTTAGTAGTAATGGAATTGACTTCCCTCTCCCTGTGCAGCTGGGAGGTAAGGGTCTTTGCCATCTCCACTGGGGAAGAGACAAAAAGAAAGTAGCTCCAGCCAGAGCTACTTTCTGGGGTAGAGCTACATGGGTTAGAATTCCGCCCCTTGTATTCATTATGTTCTGGAAGCTGACCCACCCTCCCACCCATTAACAAAACAATTAATTGGTCACCTTTGGGGTCGGGCAGGAATCCCCCCTATGTTCTGGTGGGGGGGGGGGGTTGCCTACTCTATATTGTTCAAAGAGAGTGAATTGAGAAAGTGCGGTTTAAAATAGGCCATACTGGAAAACAGCAAGGGATTTATATTTTGGTTTACACCCAAGGCACACAATTGTGTGTAGGCCAGGAATGAAAACTCTCACCGGTGGTTGAAATAACTGAGGTGAGGGTGAATGGAAATGGCCTAGGAATGGGAGAGTCTGGCCTCAATAAATCTTTGGGTCAGAATTCTCCATCACATTTCCCTTAATGGTCACCCAGGGTTATTTCAGACAGGAAACTGGATGTTTTGCCAAATTAGCCAAGGAGTATGTATATTTATAAAATCATTATTGTTTAAAAAATTTTATTTTAAAAAGCAGCCCATTTCATCAAAAGGCACAGTTGGGCAACATCTTATGAAGGGTTATTCAGAATATACGTGGTTTGTCATGTTTTGTCTGTACTTTGCCATAGTATCCTTTCTTGGGTTTGCTGCAACATACTCCGCTGGAAAATGTATCATACCACAATTCTTCTTAAATGAACCACCTTTATCTGTTGCCATACCCTTCACATATACTGTAAAGCAAGTCTTATTCTTCCCAGCCAGCATTAAGAAAATGGGATTTGCAGTCCAAGAAATCAGGAGGATGGTATGTTAAGAAAAGACTGGATTAAGGGATTAAATCTATTTTGTTTAGAAAACATTTATTGGCAGCCTGTTCTTCCCTAAGGCTGCAAAGATTATACTCCATATGTTAGGAGGAAGAAGGATGTCTACACTGTCAAAGGCTTCTGCACTCCTTTTCCTTAGGAAAACCCCAATAGATTGGATGTATTCACTATTGTTACAGCACATTTTTATTTACAGGTTACAAGAATGAAAAGGGAAATTGCTTTAAGGAAGAAAAGGTCTCCTGAGCTTTTGCTACTGCATAATCACATGGCTTCAGCAAACCGCTTTAGAAAATTTTAAATTCTTTCAAATGCCCAGAATGAAATTGCAAGCCATTGTTGTCCTTCAATGGGGCTTCTGGGTTAGAAACAGCTGAACAGAAGGAGGAGGAGTGTCCTGACATACATTGTGTGCCTCTCCGCCTGCTGTTCACTATGTATTTTTCCCCTTCTGTATACAGCTTAACTACACATTACATGCAAATATATGCTCTTTTATTTAATTTTTAAAAATAATGAATGAATGTATTTTGTATGGATCAAAAGGGAAAAACTTCTCCAGAGCAGAGGAGCTGTGGAAAGGAGCTACTTATACATTTTTTTGCTCTAAATGATTGACTCCATTCAGATTTCGACAATACAGTGTTCAACAGGGTATGTTTGAGGTAGCTGAGAGAGATGATTCCAGCCTGTTTCAAGACCTACAAATCTAGAAACTTTTGATATATTAGAACTACATTACCTATGATTTTAAACAGTATGAACATGTATTGTCGAAGGCTTTCATGGCTGGAATCACTGGGTTGTTGTAGGTTCTAGAACACGGCCATATAACCCGGATAAACCTACAACAACCCAGTATGAACATGATCCCAGATCTCAACAATACAAAGTTATTTGAATGACAGACCAACAGAAAGCATGCTCCAAAACTTCCTAGTCTACAATTTCCAAGAGCATTATAGATCATGGCAACTATCATAGATATCACCCTGAGCCAAGATTTATGAGATCATCAAGGCCCTTCATCTGATCTCTTTTTGAAACTTGGAAGTTACAAGTAAAGAATAATTGATTACAAATAACTCTTTCTTCTCAATACCAAAGACATTACTAGATATGATTTTACTATAAAAAAAACTTATTCACTCTTTTCCTGGCAACTCCAAGTTTTAAGCTAATTTGATCAATATGGGGGTTTGGCCAATTGAAAACAAGGGTTTAGAAATCACAAAGGTGAAGTGATGACTTGTACTTTGTGAGTATTGAGATGATAATCAGATGAATATGTGTTTTTTAGGCCAGTGGTTTCTTGCATTCTTCTATATTTATTAGTTAGAATGGTTTTTAATTGAATTACTTCTAGAAATGGTAAACAAAATTCATTTTTGAATATTGCAATTGTATTAGTAACTACTTACATTACAATGTCATAATCATTACAATGGATGTTAGTTAGTTCTGAAAGTAATCTTTCTTGTTTAGTCTTGGATCCTTCAAATGGATTAAGAATCCAGCGAGTTCATCACTCATTTCAATTCATTGTACACCAAAAGTGGCTTAAACATCCATTTGTTATGAATGCTTGCCTTCTTGCACAGCATGGGGTTTGACTGGGTAGCCCTTATGGACTTTTCTATAGTTCTATAGATATCATAGAATATGATTGATGTGGGCCAGCATGCAAACCCTTTGTATTCTCATCACTCTTCATAGGAGCTAAAATGGATGGATGTTGTTTTATGTTACCCAATAGGATTTTGGTACTGGATTATGCAAACTCTTCAGTAACTCACTAGCCGCCTTTCATGTTTGAAAGATAAATCCTTGTTTCACACTCTAAACTCTCTCATAAATATATATACTGGAATCTTTGGACATTACAGAAGCAGAGCTTCAGATAAGGCTGGTGACTGTATCTTTTAAATGCTATCATAAAGAGATATATTTATTTACCCTAGCTGATGATCAGCCATCATGATGAGGTGGCATAACACAGAATAGCCATCATGATGACATAAAATAACTACAGAAACTGCCCAAAATGGCAATCAGAATGTGATCCCTGAATATCCCATAAGATTCTTGGAAAAGTGTTCTCAAGTTATTTCCAACAGAGCTGCAGTGTTGTGCTATGTATGAAAGCAACAACATGTGTCCTCTTCATGGTCTGCCCCAAAATACTGGATGGTGTTAGACATCAAATCATCTGGGAAGAGTCATTGTCTCCATTTCATATTACAAGCTTAAACCAGAAAAACAGCCATTGCTAGTATACCTGGAGTGAGTCTGATTGCTGCCAATTGACAGTAAAGTGGGCTATCGTTCCTAAAGTTGGAATTCATTTGTCAAAATTCTCCTCTGTAAAGTTTGAATGCCAAATACTCTTTGAACGATCTTTGCAAACTATGTGACATCTATATTTGATTTCCAGTCCTTGGTTTCGTATAAGTATATATTAATTCTGAATGTATGACTGTCCTTCATAATTGACATGGAATCATTTTAAAGAAATTGACATTATATGACACCTGGTGTGCAGCAATACTTCACTTTGACAATATTGAAGGACTGGTGTTCAATAACATTCCATACCTCACAGCTGACATTTTAACAAAGTTTTATATCTGATGCCTGTCAAAAAAATATCCAGTAATTACCAAAGTAATTCAAAGTACTAAATCTACAGAAATTAACATCAACGGTTTCATTGCAAATTTGAATTTAAGGTTTGATTGGGCATCATTTAGTTTCACCTAAGTATTAGCTTTTTAACTCATAAGATATTATCTTGATGCAACTTGGAAAAATCTTATAAGTTTTTGTATGTTCTTCATTCCTGCTGTACATGGTACTGAATGATACCATGAGAGCCAACTAACTCATTACATTTTTTAAATATTTGATATTAGTTCATTATTGTTTATTGATAAGCTCTTTCCTTTTGATATCAAACACTCTTGATGGCTATTTCAGTCTCTACTGTGACAATTTGTTATTTATCTGGCTACTTGTCATTACTTAATTTATAGTCCACTTTTCTCACATACAGCAATATGACAATTATGTTAGGTTTTCTTTTTGTTTTTAAACTGATTTGTTTTTATACTTTTGCCAAATATTTTTTGATTCTGAATAAATGTATCACTGTTTCTCAGAGGCAGAATGCACATCTGATTGATTTCTCCCATAAGTTTCTGATTTTGGTTTTGCATTGGTAAAATAACTATATTGGTCACCATTTTCTAGTCTCTGCCCTGGGTCATTTTAAATTGTTGTATGGTGATAGGTAAGCAAACACAAACAATAGTAGAGAAAAATCTATCAGATGGCCTTTAAATGATATTCACACCTATCTTCATTAAGTGACTGAGAGAGATCAAAACTTTGGGAATACCAAAGGAGAAAGGGAAGAAGCAAAGAAGATGAAACGTGTCCACTGACATCATGCACCTGCTGACATGCTGGCACAAATGTGGAAGGGACACATAGCACTAAAGTAAGTAGTGGAAACATAGTATGACGGAGAGGGGAAGTGATGTGTTTTACTCCTCAACTAAAAGGGATGGGGAAATCACAGGACAGAAACAAACCAGCGGTGGGAGGTACACAGCATTGTGTGATAGCTAGCTGAAATGCCAGTTTGCAAACATAGGCTAACAACCCTTTAAATGAGATATCAGAGCACATGAAATCTTATAGTGATATGCATTTTTCTAGCATTTTCCTACATATCACCATTATCTTTTCTGGAAAGAAAACAGGAAAATAGTAATTTCATTGTGCTTTCGAGTTAACAAGATTCATACATAGTAGAAGTTTCATTTTGTACTATTGTTGTTATTAATTTTTAGACATTAATTCAACATTCAAGGAGAAAATAAAACCTATTTCTTGGGAATATTGTTTCTCAACAAATGACCAAAATGTAACTCCAGTCATCCAGATTGTGCACTGAAAAGGCTATTTTGCTTGTTTTCTGACATTTCCAAAGTTCACACAATCCTGAGCAATGATGAAAGGTTATCGCTAGATAATACTGCCAATGAAAATTGCACAAGGTATTCCAGCTGCTCTATTTTCTATTTGCTTCTCCGGTTCTACCCTCTGTTCTTAGTTTTTGCTTTTATTAAATTAATTAATTCCCTAAAAACACAGTAAACAGAATAAACGGGCCAAAATTCAGAGAAAAGAACATTTACAAATAGAAGAGGGTGTACCTGAAGTCAGACCTTTGCTTGCTGTCATCTTAGGGGCTGTTTGCATATGTGTGTGTGTGTGTGACATGGGATTCAATAAGTGGAGCATTTCCAAAATAGCCAAGAGTTCACCATTACTTAGAAAAGGTTCTGGCTTTGTTTTTGTTTTGTTGTTGTTTTAAAAAGGTTTTGTTTCCAGTTTAAATGACTTAGTTCTTTACTTTTATATCCGTGAAGTCTGGTGTGGTAAGATTTGTTTTTTTATTAGTCTATGAGTGTACTTTGATACTCCTGCTTCTATTTTAAAGCTATCTTTACGTCTGAATCTATGTTGTCACTGCCACTGAGACTATTGTTTGTTTTACTTCTATCCCACCCTCTCCCCAAAAGCAAGAGTCAAGATTACTGAAACATTAAAATAAACACAATATATTTAAGGCTTACAAAAGATCAACACTAAAGTGAACATTATTAACATTAAAAACATTTTAAACAATTCAGTTAAAAATAATTAAAATCAGTTTAAGAAACAATAGTCACAACAGTATATCACCCTATTTAAAGCCCTTTCTTTAAAAAACCCTTCTGTTTCCAAAGGTTGTCTGCTAATGGGAGAACAACAGAGAGTATGCCTTAGAAGGGCCCCTCTTGAGGACCTCAGAACAGTGGTGTATTCAGGATTGGTCTCATTCATTGTGGAAATTCATAGTGACATCCCAGTGGGCCTTCTCCACTTCCTGCTCCAAAGTGTGGGAATGCCTATGTAAAGCTTCTTCGTGGGTTTTACACTAAAAAGGAAAGAGACTTTGGGAAGTAATTAATTCCAACCACTATAGTTAAAATTGATTTTTTTTGTCCCACGGGTTTGGCCCCTCTCACTTTAAAATACAAGTTTCAGACAAAATGGAAATCAATGTTGCAGGAGAAGCTGAAAAGCTTGGAGTTGTTACCCCAGTCTTCAATAACCTGGATATGACAAAGCCAAATCCATCAAGCAACATATCTGGGATGTAGAGTTGCAAGCATATCTGGAAGAAATGGGTAGGTTTGCAGACATCCCCTAACATGAGCAAGTATCCATGCAGTTTGGAGGAAGTGAAAACTGTCAGGCCTGTCCTATTACATTGCCACTTCTACAAGGACATACAATCTGTTTTTATTATTCCTTTTGTACAGAATATCCCTTTTGTACAGAATATCCCTATTAAAATATCTAATAGAAGATAGGGAATTATGGATCACTTTAATAGTGACTAAGTTTTGTGCTTTAGCTATAAAATTAAGGAGCCAGATTGCAGATTATGTTTTAACCTACACATTTTAATATCTATATTCAGAGATTTTAATCATCATTTGTAAACCATGCTTCAGAACCCACATGTTTTAGACTTGCTATGGATATGTTTCAAATATGAAGCCGATTATGATAGTTGCACATCTTGGACTTTCAGGTTTTAATCTTTTGAACTTCTGGCTTAAAAGTTTTAAAAAACCTTTGATTTTAATGTTTTGACATTTCAAACTCTTGGTCAGAAACCACACTAAAATTCAATAATATAACCATTATAATGCATTGAAAGGGACCTCCCATGTCTGTATAGGATACTTACAGGTGTATAGATCTCTAACTTAATTCTGAATAATGGAAGAAATTTCATTACTAAGATACACAGGCATAAGTACACAGTGGATGTGGAGTGTTTTATTTGACATTCTGAAACAACAATTTCAGCTGACAGGGAGGAAAATCTGCAATGGGTCTCTGCTTATGCTATAATGGGGCCTGAAGATGCAGAGACCCCTTGTGTAGGATGCAGAGACCCAGGTGAAACAGGTATCAATGAAGATCACAGTGGAATTGCACAACAGGGTGTTAGCTATGTGCATTTATCATTGATCCATCTATGTTGCACGACAGTTGTATTCAATATAGGGACTGCACAATGCAGACAGAACATATCTCTGCATGGTTGTTTTCAGTATTCTGCAATCATATACAATTTTGAACATGGCTTTTCAGATACCGTGGAGTTATATTAAGATAGAGAACCTATAGACATCTTCTATTAAATGCACAAAATAAATCATAATGTATTTCTATTGGTTAGGAAAGAGGAATTAGACAGTCCCGAGGATAAATTTCCAGAAAGTTGAATTTGGCTCAGCTTAACATAAGGCTTGCTAGGAAATAAATCTCCACTCTGTCCTCAACTAGTCATTTGTAACATCATTGTCTGTTATTAGAATTAGTAGTCAGTTATTTTAAATGACTAATCAGGAGGGGTTAGGGTTAGGGTTGGCACATGCCAAATAGCCCATTCTGCACTATTCACACAAAGAATGACATTCCTCCAGATAGGGGTATTCAGATCTATAACTATAAGGACAGAAGCTTCTACATGAGCTAGAACCCTATGTTATTTGGTTTTGTTTTTGTTTTTGTTATGGTGTGACTTCTAGGTCTATTAGGTCTATATGGCCCCACCCTTCCACTGAAATGTTCTTGGATATTGGGGGATGGGGTACTCAAAGTAAGTGATATTTGGTATGTAGGGACTCAGGATGGCCTTGCACTTGATTTATATGTTCTGATAACCGATAACAATAATGCTGGCTTATCTTACTTTACTATGAACCTTCTTTACTGCTTTTTAAAAACTTTTCTATAAACCATTTCCAAGCATAATAAATCACACAAGTCAGATCCTAAGATGAACATTTCCTTAGGTTATTAAGACCTTTCTTTGCATTAGTTCAAACTGTGATATGATTGCAAAACCACATGTGCATGCTGATCAATACTTAGAAATAGTATTCCCACCCCAGATTTAAAAACTGTCTTTTCATATTTTTATGGGTTTTTGATTATGAATTTTAAAAGAGCCTTCTCCTAAATATTGTGTTGTTTGTTTGATACCATATTCCTAGTCATAAAGTGAAACATGCTCTTTCATGTTCTACAAAATGATCCAAGATGATTTGATATTTCAGTTCTTTTCTGTGTTGTTGCCTTTGTGTTGTCTTATTAAGAAGCTATATGTATGTATGTTGCTGCTGCTTGCATTTATTTTCTTATCAATATGTCCATTTATTCATCAATACATAGCAGGGCAGCAACTCCAGACAAACAATACAAATTGCTGAAAATTGACAAAACCTAAAGGGCACAAGAAGGGAGAAACCAAATTAGACTTTAGAGTGGCAAAACTAATTGTGTTGTCAAACACATACAAAACAGTGGCACCAGGGGCTTATTTCAATAAGTAGGAAACAGATAAATAGGACTGTCCCCATCATTAAGCATAATATAATATGTGGCTTAGGTGAGCAAATCCCCCTTTTATGTATCTGAGTTTACTGTTGTTATTATTTTTTCATTTTATGATAATAAATACATTCAAAAGTGTATAAAGGAGCAAGATATTGTCAGCTACTTATATTGTGATTATTATATTATCTCCGTCCCATGTGTTAAATAACTTGGTTGTCTTTAACAATAATGTGCTTTGACTTTGTTGTTCTGCCTTCAGCTGGAAACTGTCTTGAATTGACCCTGTGTTGAACCATCCTTCTCCTACTTTCCTCTGAAAACACTACAAAATACATTTTCTCTCAAATAGTTCTAAGAAACAACTTAATGGTTTCACATAGAAAACTTGGGTACACTTGATTTTAAGCTCCTACCTCATTCCCAAATTATATGAGGATATACCACTATTCTACTTCTGATTGAGAATTGTTATTATATTTGGGCTTGTAGACTGTGTCAGCCCAGTTAACATCACTGATCATTGAAAATAAATAAATAAACAAGTTCATTATTATTATTATTATTATTATTATTATTATTATTATTATTATTACCCTGCGAGTGTCTGGCCTATGGGTGTCTACTTCTTCTCTTTCTGTTGCTATGTGCACTTCTACCTGTTTCACCTGGGCAAAGGAAAGAGGGAACCAACCACTTTTTTCTTTCTTTGATTGCCCACTTGCACACTGCTTTCCACCCCACAAACAGTGAAAAATAGGGTAGGTGGAAAAAGGATTGGAGGAAATGAGTACCCCTTCCTTTTTCTGCCTGCGTGATTGCTTGTTAGCATTCTCCATACCTGACACTTTTCCCTTTTTAACCATGCCCTTTATCACCCACACCTAAAAATTTAGAAGAAACATACCTTCCTCAATGTGTATCTTTTGCTAATATCCATATGGTCAATAAAATTGCTTTGAATTCTTTACATGAATTCTCTTGTTTTCCTTCTTCCAAACACCTTTCATTTGAACCATCTAAACAATTCTATAAACTTTCTTCAAATTTATTTTTGGGGAAGAGTTAATTTCTCAAATTAGACTAAAGACCAAGGAAGCTAAAGTCCAAAACACCTGGAGGAGCAGAGTTTGAGAAATACTGTTAAAGAGGAAGCTTGACTCTCATGTTAGCTTTTACTGCATTGTCAGATGATTTAATTTAATGTTATAGCAGCAGTCAAACAATTTTGTTGATATTAAACAGTAAAGATGAACAGTCCCTCTGAATCACCTTGAAAACAAAAATCTGCTCTTCACTCTTGACCTTTCTTTAAACTGAAGGAAATCTTGTTACGGCAGTACTTAATCGCAGGCACTAACTGCAGCGTCTTGCATCATATCATTACATTAACCTTGGCAGAAACATATTATGTGTTAGATTATTAAGACCTCGCTAATCATTTGGCCACATCTGTACTTTTCAAATTACTGCAAGAGGTGCTCTATACACCATGCATAACAATGACCATCTCTTTACTGGTATGACAGAAGTACTTTAAAACTGCTCAGATCCTAATTAGGAAAGCATACTGTTTGTAACAAAATTGTTACAGCTAAGCTGTGCTTTGGAGAGAACATATGGGGATAGGGTTATAGATCTTCAACTATCATTATTTTTAAATGGTAAAACGAAGCAACCTTTTAGGTTGTTCATTAGATGAAACTTCTGGAAATAGCTAAGGAAAGGGGAGAAAAGAAGAAGAAAAAGAAATAATCTATATGGGAGAAACATCCCTGAGAATCTGGAGCAAAGCACAACTTCGGGCCCAAGATGGAACCAACCACAAATGTTTACACTGCCATCCCATATTCCCCAGTCTCAGCACTCACTGCCTCCTTCCTTGTTTCTCATTATCAAGGCAGCAAACAGGCTCATGCTGGTTCTTCATTGCCTAGAGTGATCCTGGCAGGAGCAACAAGGCAATTGGAGAAGGGAGGGGAATAGAATTCTGGTGCCCTGGGAAATGTCATTTTAGGTGATGAGTGACTAACATGAGCCATGTTACACCTGTTGGCCTTTGGAACAGTAGAATGGCGAGGCTGGTAAGGGTGACCATCTGATGGCACCAAACTATTTTTGACATCACTGAACAGTCAAGACTCACTCTGACCCCCATAGCAACCAGAAGAGTGGGATATCCTAAACAAACTTGGGGCAAATCATGCATTCATCACTCCAGATTGAACCCAGGATAAGTGGTCAGTGTAGATCCACCCAAGGTCTACATCAATCTAATCTTATTGATTTCATGCCAGAATCACTGGGTTGCTGTGAGTTTTTCAGGCTGTATGGCCATATTCCAGCAGCATTCTGTCCTAATGTTTTGCCTGCATCTCTGGCTGGCATCTTCAGAGGTTCAGAGGTGAAACATTAGGAGAGAATGTTGCTGGAACATGACCATACAGCCCAAAAAACTGTCAGCAACCCAATCCAATCTCCTTTGGAAAAAAATCCAAATTGTGAGAATAAAACCTGTTATTTACTTCTGCCACTGAAAATCCAGGCCTTTTTTCAGATCACCATCTGAATATTTCTGTACTATATTGTAATTTTATATCTATGGTACTCTAGAATCTCTCAGTGCATTAAATAAAAATGTTCTCATTGTGACAGCTTGGGAGCCTATAGCCAAACACCGTATTTTGTTTAATGAATATTTGCACTGGTGTGTGTGTGTGTATCACATAGCAGCTTAGCAGTGGACAACAGGGCAAGATCTGGACCACAATGTGAATGTATATGTTATGTTGTGGTGAAAATATACTCTAGATTGAGAAAACCACTGTTTCACTCAAGATAAAAGCTGCTATTGCCAAAAGTTGTTATTGCTTGAGTACCCCTGCTCTGCAGTGGTCAAGACCAGAAGTGTTTTTGAGTTCTAGTTTTGCAAATTTTGGATTACCTGTATTTGCACACACACACACACACACACACACACACACACACACACCCCTGAATAATAAGATTGAAATAGAAATTCATTTCTGTTTTATATATAACTTATATGCACACCCAGAAGATAATCTTGTGCAACTTTGTTTAATAATTTGGTGCATGAAATAAAATTTGTGTACAATCAACATTCAGAATGCAAAGGTGTCACTATCTTGGCCACCCTTGTGTACAATTTTGGATTTGGAAATATTGTATCTCAGATTTCTGGATAAGGAATGCTCAATCTGTAGGATCTCTTTATGTAGAACTATCATTTGCAGAGGTGGGAGGGGAGGATACTAACCAGGATCAAAGCATGCGGCCCCAAAGCTGTTGTGAGGCTGCCTATACTGTAATGCTGAATGTACACACTATTAATAGGTAAATTGGCCCTTAATTGTACAGTTTGGCCTTCCAAATTTAATTCAAATTTTTATTTCCAGCAAAATGTGGTTATATGTCTAATTTATCCATGATATGAAATCTTGGTTCTATTATATTTCCTAATAGCATGTGCTTGCCAGAGTAAATCAAATAATGCAGAATATAGCTAAACATGACTAAACATTTTTTTTAAAAAAAACCCAAATTGTAGTCAGTAGAATTCTTTTTACCATTTAAACACAACAACCTTGATACATTATTAGAATTCTGTTTCATCTTATACGCAGTTCTGGAATATATACTCCCTATGAGTTGCAAATGTGGTTACCTTAACAGACCTCTAACACAAGATTAAGGAGATATAATAAGAAATAGTGGAGACCGAATATATATGAGGCAGGTTGTTTGTGTATCGTATTCAGTAATTGGAAGTCAGTTCTTCTTCCCACTATACCTATATCCACTAACATTATTTGGCATTCCTGTTTGTAACTTCTCTATACAATAATTATTCTCTGCTAAAAGTATGCTGTTGCAAAACTTATAAATGATCTTCTGGACAAGGGCACCAAAGGGCAACAAAAACCCGTAGAAAGGATAATTACATTTTTAATTGATCAGTAATTAATTATTTCTACCACAGTTCCAAGAAACGTAGACCTCCTTATAAAAGCCATCATCTCTCTCATTCAGGAGAAACCTTTACTCCTTGGAATTAACATCTATCACCCATTTATAAAGGGAGTTATCAAGTGTCTAACCTATTTTAATAGGAGTTCTTAAAATTTATGATTCAAGTATAAAAACATTTCATTAATTGGGTATGTGGATTTTACTATAACAGAAAGAGAAGAGAGGCTATCTTAACATGTGTTCAGGAGCTAAACTTCAGAATGTATTGAGAGGAATTCTCACACATTGTAATGTGTCTGTGTTGGTTTGAATAAGAAAAGCTATGTGAAATGTAATGTCCCTCCCAGCTTGCTGGTTTCCCCCCCCCCTTTTTTCCCTTGTTCTCACATCTCACTCAATTTCTTTCCTTCATAAGAAAGCTTCAAAAAGTGGGCTGTTGTAAGTTTTTTGGGCTGTATGGCCATGTTCCAAAAGCATTATCTCCTGATGTTTTGCCTTCGTTTATGGCAGGCATTCTCAGAGGTTGTGAGGTCTCACAGCCTCTGAGGATGCCTGCCTCACAACCTCTGAGGATGTCTGCCATGGCTGCAGATGAAATGTCAGGAGGGAATGCTTCTGGAACATGGCCATACAGCCTACAAAACTTACAACAACCCAGTGATTTCAGCCATGAAAGCTTTCAACAATACAAGTTTCAAAAAGCTTAAGATCAATCAGTTACACATAGCCACAGTATATACTCATGCATAAGTCAACTTCTTGCATTAGTCAAGGGCATGTTTTGGTGTCAAAATTACAGATTTTGAATTGATCCAAGGATAAGTCATGGGGTGAGTAGTCCCTGGCTGCCACTGTCATTTCCCTGCCCAGATACTCAAAAAGGCCAGATAGCCCCATGTTGAAGAGAAGGTTGGTGCTTCTTTTAAATTCTTATGAGGGGGATAGTTTCTTAGAAAAGAGTTAAGGTTCAGTATTCACATTGACCCATGGAGCTAAGTCCATGGATAGCTAAGTCATCCCAGTTTTGTGGGGTTGACTTTTTAATTAAAATTTCGAAACTTATACATGAATATATAGGGTAGTTAACTGGAAGTCATCCCTTTTCTTATTAAACTTTCAATTTAATTAAGCTGTATTGCAATTATAACTTTATGAGAAAATGCTCTTATTTTTACAGTGTAGATCATGTGTCTTGAGTGTTTGCTCATATTCTATGTCATATGGTAGCTTTGTACCTTGTTGTGGGTGTGAAGGCAATTACAAGGTAGACAGGAAGAGAATGTGATTTCTGCCACAGACCAGTGGCTAGGAGCACTCATATGTTTCAAAGCAATTTATCATCATTACTTTAAAAAATGTGAAAAGTTAACTTCAAAAACCCTAAAACTGTACAAGTAACAAACATCTTTTGAGGCCTTGAAATTATCACTGTATTGATAGTTTCTAAAAGTAACTTTATAAATTCTGGTGGCTCATTCCATTTTGCTCCAGCCATTCCTAAACTTCCTCTCCTCTTCTCATCTTTTGCCTTCTACCACTTTATACCTTAAGATAGAAAATGTTATTTCCCATGTGCTAAGAGAAATTCCTGATAAAGATTATTCAGCCTTTATCTGGCATTCCAAAACCCAAAATCTCCAAAATCCAAAACTGTTTGCATGAGTGGCTAGGGCCCCTTTCACACAGCTGAATAAAATCCCACATTATTTGCTTTGAACTGGGTTATATGGCAGTGTGGTTTCAGATATTCCAGTTGAAAGCAGATATTGTGGGTTATTCTGCCTTGAAATTCTGGGTTATGTGGTTTTGTTGAAAGGCCCTAGGAGTGAGACATATTTTATTTCTGATGGTTGAGTCTACACAAACTTTGCTTCATGCACAAAAGTACTAGAAATACAGTAAGAAGTCACCTTCAAACTATGTGTTTAAGATACATATGAAACATAAAAAACTTCAAATTTAGACAAGTCCTATCTGCAAGATTATGTACATTTTTGCAAATATATTCACTCATATTCAATAATCTCAAGAAATCAAAAATTCAATAGTCTTTTGGTTCCAATCATTTCAGATAAGGACTACTCAACTCTTTCTCATCTAGGCTCAGGTCACTTGATGGGCAGTTCCCATTTTGTGTCTCTAATTCGTGTCTATTAATCCTCTTGCATATAGACTGCCCTTTTTGTTTGTTTGTTTGTTTTCTTTTTGGGTATAAAATTTTATTGCGGTATATGAAGAAAAAAATATACAATCTTCCAAATTCAACAATCGGGATACACATATTACTTCCCAGTCCCACCCGTGAACCACCACCCATGACCTCTGACACCACGTCATATGGAACTAGTATATAACAAAACTATCCTTATCATTACATTAATAAATTATTTGTGCAACTATTTCAAACTCTATTTTGCCTTCTTTTTAAAAACATCCAAAGGCAAGTGCCATTTTGTAACTTATGTAACTTCTATTGAACATTTGTGGCAAGCAGACTGGTACTTACTTTACTTACTTAGGCGATCCCTTGTTGACCAAGTAAGATTGTCTTCCAAGTTTGATGAACTGGTGGTGGGTACGTATGTGACTGTGGAGCCCTATTCTTTACCTGCATGTTCCCCCACAGTAAGGGCTTGGGTTTCCAGGTGGAAGGTGGTCCTGATCTGGGTTGGCTTGACACACCTTCCTCTTGGCATGTTTCTCTCTTTCGCCCTCCATTCATGCCTCTTCAAATTCTACAACACTGCTGGTCACAACTGACCTCCAGCTAGAGTGCTCAAGGGCCAGGGCTTCCTAATTCTCTGTGTCTATGCCACGGTTTTTAAGATTGGCTTTGAGCCCATCTTTAAATCTCTTTTCCTGTCCTGCAACATTCCATTTCCTGTTCTTGAGTTCAGAGTAGATAGAGTAGACTGCTTTGGGAGATGGTGGTCGGGCATCCAGACAACGTGGCCAGTCCAGTTGATGGCGGAGGACCATTACTTCAGTGCTGGTGGTCTTTGCTTCTTTCAGCACGCTGACATTTGTCTGCCTATCTTCCCAGAAGTTTTGCAGGATTTTTGGAGGCAACGCTGATGGAATCGTTCCAGGAGTTGCATGTGACGTCTGTAGATAGTCCACGTTTCGCAGGCATAAAGCAGGGTTGGGAGGAAAATAGCTTTATAAACAAGTATCTTGGTATCCCTACAGATGTCCAGGTCCTCAAACACACTCTGCTTCATTTGGAAAAATGCTGCACTCAGAGCTCAGGCAGTGTTGTATTTCACTGTCAATGTTGACTTTTGTCAAGAGGTGGCTGCCAGGGTAGCAGAAATGGTCAACATTTTCTAATGTTACACCATTAAGCCTTATTTCTGGCATTGGAAAGGGATTGGCTGGTGACTGCTGGAAGAGCACTTTGGTTTTCTCAGTGTTCAATGATAGGCTGAGCTTCTTGTATGCTTCTACGAATGTGTTTAGAGTGGCTTGCAGGTCTTCTTCTGAATGCGCACAGATGATGTTGTCATCAGCATATTGGAGTTCTATAACCGATGTTGTTGTAACCTTGGTTTTGGCTTTCAGTCTGCTGAGGTTAAATAGCTTGCCATCTATCCGATAGATGATTTCCACTCTGGATGAGTGTAGAGGGTGTATGCCATGGTTTCTTGGTCCATAGGTGACCTTTGTGGCTTTGAAAAATCCCTGAGCATCATGGGTATCTGCCAGGTGTTGGATTTCTTCAGCCTTCTTTCTCCACCAGATGTTCTTAAGTTTGCAGCCTTCTTTGTCCACCAGATGTTCTTAAGTTCTCTGGTCCTTCTTTGTACCTCAGCTTTTGCACTGGCATACATCTTTTTCTTAGCAGCACAGTTGACGTCTCTCTGCTATGTTTGGAAGGCTTTCCTTGTCTTGTCAAATAGATGTTGGGTCTCATTGTCATTTTCATCAAACCAATCTAAATGTTTCTTGGTTTGATATCCAATAGTTTCTTCGCAAGCTGTGATGATGGAGGTCTCCTGTTTGTTCCAAAGTTCCTCAGCATTTTCGGGGTGTTCTATGAGTAGATGGTCCTTGAGTGCTGTTTGAAGGGCTTGTTTGGAGAGCTCCTGAAGGGCTTGGGTGTTCATTTTGTGCCTTGTCTTTCTTCCTTGGAGTCTGTGTTAGGGGGCGAGCTTGATAGCAATAGTGGATTGGATTATCCTGTGGTCTGTCCAGCAGTCATCAGCCCCTGTCATGGCTCTTGTGAAAAGCACGTCACGGTGGTCTCTGGCATGTATTATTACATAGTCTAAGAGGTGCCAGTGCTTTGACCAGGGGTGCTTCCATTATGTCTTCAGCTTGTTTTTCTGGCAGAAGAACGTGATGGTGATGACAAGGTTGTGTTCTGCACATTTGGAGAGACGCAGGATGGCATTCGAGTTGCTGTTTCCAACCCCGTCTTTTCCTATGTTCCCTGGTCACAGGTCGAAGTCTCATCTGACTCTTGCATTAAAGTTCCCCAAGAGGATGATTTTGTTCTCCTTAGGTATCTCTGATAGGACAGTGTTCTGCTGACAGTCAATTTTTTCCTTGATGACTTCATCAGCATCTAGTGTTTGTGCATAGGTACATATGATGGTTGCCTGTTGGTTTGTGGCAAGGATAATTTGGAGGGTTGAGAGTCGTTCGTTGATGCCAGTGGGTGCTTCGGTCAGATACTTCACCAGATCATTTCTGATAGCAAAGCCAACTCTATGTATTCTTTGTTCTTCTCCAGGCAGTCCCTTCCAGAAGAAGGTGTAGCCTCCTTTGTCTTCCTTCAGCTGTCCCTCTCCTGCTCTCCGGCTCTCTTGAAGTGCTGCTATGAAGTGCTGCACATGTTAATGTGTCCCAGCTTTCTTGCAATGATAGCAGTTTTGCGTTCAGGGCATTCACTGCCAGTGTTGTCCATCAGTGTCAGTACGGCAGTTCAGTCAGGGAAGGGAGACTATGTTTACGGCATCTTTTCTAGCCCCTTCCCCGTGTGGGGTGAGCAGTGTGGATCCTAAAAAGGGCTGCTCAGTCATGGATACAGCTGCCAAACTACTCAACTGTCTTGGACCTTGAGGTAAAACAACTGAGTCCGTATTCACCACCCATGTGCCAGTCTGTGACTAGGGGCTTCCAGATTTCACAGTCCTGCCCCCATTGCCACTCACTGATCGCCCTGGGACTTTTGTTGGTTTGTTTTTATTTTTCTTGGAAGACATCTGTGTGTGAGTTTTCTTTTTTAATGTGTGGAGGTCAGTGCACAGCTGATCAACACACAATCTTCATAGAGTGAGGTTCCACCAATTGGCATGGTTAACACAATGACCGTGGCTTCTCAGTCTGTTGCAGTCTTCTTCTGCCTTCACAGATGTTGTAACATGTACCATGTTATCCTGCGCCTGCTCCCCCATTGAGGTCTTTGGGTCTTTGGATTGTGCTTGATCTGGATTCTCCCCCATGGCTGCTCCTGGGAGTGCAGGATCCAGTCATTGCACCCACAGGTTTATTAGAACACGCAATCCCCCTCACCATGACAAGGTGACAATCCATCAAGGGGTTACCAGACCGATAGATAACTGGCAAATAGAGGGAGAAAATATGGAGGCAGTGACAGACTTTGTATTTCTAGGTGCAAAGATTACTACAGATGTAGACTGCAGCCAGGATGTTTACTTCTTGGGAGAAGAGCAATGACCAATCTCGATAAAATAGTGAAGAGTAGAGACATCACACTGGCAACAAAGATCTGTATAGTTAAAGCAATGGTATTCCCTGTAGTAACCTATGGATGTGAGAGCTGGACTATAAGGAAGGCTGAGCGAAGGACGATAGATATTTTGAACTGTGCTGTTGGAGGAAAATTCTGAGAGTGCCTTGGACCGTGAGAAGATCCAACCAGTCCATACTTCAGGAAATAAAGCCTGACTGCTCATTGGAGGGAAGGATATTAGAGGCAAAGATGAAGTACTTTGGCCACATAATGAGAAAACAGGAAAGCTTAGAGAAGGCAATGATGCTGGGGGAAATGGAAGGAAAAAGGAAGAAGGGGCAACCAAGGGCAAGATGGATTGATGGTATCCTTGAAGTGACTGGCTTGACTCTGAAGGAGCTGGAGGTGGCGACAGCCGACAGGGAGCTCTGACGTTGGCTGGTTCATGAGGTCACGAAGATTCATAAGCGACTGAATGAATAAACAACAAAATAGAACATTTTATGCATGTTTTCTCTAATGGGTTCCTTTGGGGGATCCCAATTTTAAATTCTTTCCTTCAAATATCTTGTAGTTGATAATATCTAAACCATTCCTTTATCTTTAGCTCTTCTCTCCCTTTCAATTTCCATTGTCCTTTTGCTTCCATTAGGCATCCCCTATACATTCCTCATTATATATTGGTTTTAGTACCGCTTCCAGAGGACGCAGCCATAAAGTGGTCTTTGTCTCCATTCCTTCCTCATATCTTCTCCACAATGCTAGAAGGCTAGCTCTTATCGGGTACCTACTAAAGTCTTTGTTAGCCTGATGGGGAAACCATTGTCATGCCGGAGCAGCACACAGGGCAACAAAGTTGCCCAGCATGCCTGCCATTTTAGCATGCTTGCTGGCAAAATAGCACAGGAGGTGGGAGGCATTTGATAAGGTCCTCGGTGTTGCACAACTCTGTTTCAATATATAAATAATCTAGTCAGCAAAATGAACTTTGCGGATCATGTTGTTCACTCAAATGGCGATGGGAGAGCCCCAGGGATTTAGGTACTGGTGCCAAAATGAGACTATTAGTCCCCCTGAAATACAAATCTCTCTCTTTAAATTAAATTTACCTCCAATTTTGAAAATTTTACCATTGCAGAGCATAAAATATTGAAAACGCATCTTTTTTTAAAAAAATCTATTCACTGTGTTTACTTTCTATTGATAACATGGGTGTGTTCATTTCCTTTGAATTTCTAAATGTTCAAGTAACCTTTTTAGTTAATGCAATGCTAAACATTTGGATAAGGGAAAAAATCATTTGTAAGGAAATAAATCTCTCCCCCCCCCCCTCACTCCTGGAACACCCCTAGACTTTTCTGTACCCACCATAATGCCCTACAATCTTCACAAAATGCTGGATTTTTTTCTAATACAAAACAGTAAACCCTTAGCTTTAATACTCCACCCACACTTCTGAAAACATTTCTTTTATGAGGAACCTAGGAGAGTCAGGTGTCATCACAACTTATAAACTACTGTGTCTCCTTGCACTTTGACATTTAAGTACTTATGGGGCATTATCATTGTAGTCAATAAATTTATTTGAAACATACTAGCTAAATCATAGACTTGAAAACTACACTACTCAGGAAAAAGAAAAGTGTCTTGAGACATGTTACAACATGTGATACCAGTTGCACAGTGTATGTTATTCAATACCTTGAGAGAAATGTGGCATTGAGGAAAATCTAGGAACTGGAGAACACATTTATTCTATCAGAAATGGTAAATAATTTGTTCCACAAGTACAACATGGCATGGGGAGAGGATGCACAGAATGAAATAGAAAATATTGGGTAATTAATTAAAATACTAGTAAATGCTAAACTTTGGATGTTTTTGCTAGTAACTAAGGGAATTGAGAAATTATAGATTGAAAATTTTGACCTTGCAGGGTTAAAATGAATAAATTGATTTTCTTCATTCTATAGTTTGCAAAGGACTCCAGAATATTTTATGGAAAATAAATTACATATATTTCTAGATTTGAAAAAAAAATGTTGTTGATAATGATGATTTCCTTTTGACAATTTGCAACATGGGCATTTAGATAAAGAAAAAGCTATTTCCAACAATCTTTCAGTTATTGGTTATCTCTTTTTGAACCTCCTCAAGGATCGTGTCAGCATTTTTAATAGTGGGTAATTATACATAGGCACTTGGGAAATCTTATTTGTTTTGTCTTTTACTATTTCCTTAATTACTTATTATGTATTAATGCCTTCTATATTCTTAGTCTTTGAGGAAGGCCCCAGAGCATACAGTGGGCTGAAATGCCCTGAGCAATATTATTAAACTCATACTTTCCTAGAAGTTTGAGATCTGGTTCCTTTCAATTTGGGGGAAGTGGGGAAAATGAGTGCTTGCCATTTTGGCTTCTATTTTCTCTGATAAGAAAAAAAAAATGCATTTTAAAACCTCAATATTGTTGTATTAGTGAATAACCTACATGCTACTGAACAATGGGATCTTAGGCCTCATCTAGACTGACCATTTAATGTAGTTTTAACCAGTATTGAAGAACATAGTTGTGCTGTGCAGATAATTATGTAGTGAATCCTGGAACCAGTTTGAAGCATGGCTTGTGATTACACAAACCATAGAGAATTGATGCACAATAAGTACTTTCTTTTGCACATGGGAATTTGCTGTCTGGCTCCTGCAATTCGAAGCTATCTTCGAACTGCATAGAGTAGTCAGTGTAGATGGGGCCCTGGACTACCTATTTCGATTTATCTTTTATCAATTTCATCACTTATTCTGTATTGTATTCATTATTTAATCTTATGTCTTGTCTGGATTCAATTTCAATTTGTTAGCTCTCATCTAGTCTGACACAGCGGCCAAGCACCGGTTCAAGGTTTGGACAGCCTCCTTGGTGACAGGTGAGAAGGAGTGACAGATTTGGACATCATCTGCATAGAGATAACATCGCATTCCGAAACTCCGGATGATCTCCCCCAGCAGCTTCATGTAGATGCTAAACAACATCGGGGACAGAATTGAACCCTTTGGGACTCCACACAACAATGGTTGTGGGGCCGAACAGGAGTCACCCAGTAACACCTTCTGGGACCATCCCTCGAGAAAGGATTGGAGCCACTGCAAAGCAGTACCCCCAAGTCCCATGTCTGCGAGGCGTCCCAAAAGGATACCATGGTCGACGGTATTGAAGGCCACTGAAAGGTCCAGCAAAACTAACAGGGACACACTCCCCCTGTCCAGCTCCCGGAGAAGATCATCTACCAAGGCGACCAAGGCTGTCTCAGTTCCATGTCCCAGACTGTGCCGGACCTAGATAATCAGTGTCTGCCAGAAATCCCTGGAGTTGTGTTGCCACCACATGTTCCATGACTTTGCCCAAGTAGGGGAGATTGGAAACTGGCCATGACTTTGCCCAAGTAGGGGAGATTGGAAATGGAATTTTAGAACTCGGTGAATGTTAGCCAATAGATTGGCTTTTCTTTTAGTTGTTATTGTATTAATTGATTGTTTTTAACTATTTGTGATTACTGCTGCTATGTATTTTACTTGTTGAATTGTTGGCATTGAATTGTGCCAGTTGTAAGCTGCCCTGAGTCCCCTCTAGGAGGTTGAGAAGGGCGGGTTAGAAGTACTCGAAATAAATAAAAATAAATAAATGTCTTCTGCTCAAGAGAAATTTGTTCTGTGCTCTAAAGTGATGAGTAAAATTTGTGAAAACGTAGAGGTATAGTTTAGCTAAAGCCTTAAGCTACAATCCTAAATGAATTCACATGGGGGTATCTAACCATGGGGCATGCATAGGACTGCATTATTTTTCTCATAGTTCTTATAACTTATTCTGATTGGCATAGTTCATGAAGTGAAAAAATAAAGGCTTTTACTGTGTGCATATTTTGGATGGTATTTTCCCCTAAGCAATCAACTATGCAACAAACACAGGAAAGGGACTCTCCACACCAACGCAGTTGGTGGGGAGAGCGATTTGCCCCACCCCCTGAAGGGAGAGTTTAGGAGGTTCCTTTAGAACCTCCTGGAAGAGGGGCGGGGGCTGGCTTATCACGTGAGCCAGCCCCTTACCTTCAGTCTTGTCAGACTTTTCGCCCGCCACTCCCGCCCATTGACAGTATAATTTGGGTTGCCCGTTGGAGCCGGGTAGGAATTTTTTGCCTCTCATGTTCTGGGGGGTTTTTTCGCCTACCCTATACTGTTATTAGGGGCTAGATGGAGTGGTTTGGTTTAACTAGGCCAGCATAAATAGTTCAGGAAACACTGACATGGAGGTATACACATGGCACCCATTACGGGTGGGGGGCACTGTACAACAAACACTCACCTAGAAGTCATCAAATGGGTGAGGGGACATCAATTGGCCCAGTAAAGAGAGAAGCTGATATCAATAAGCGGACACAGGCTTCTCCAGACTTTTACCTTCAGGTTGCCCGGTTGGGGATCCAGGGCACACTGACATCACACACTCAGTAGCTGGGGACGATGCCTCAGCTTGCCACCAAGTTCCTTGACACTTAGTTTAGTTCAGGTAAAGTTAAATAGGTAACATTCAATAAAGTTGCCCAATTTGATTCCATACTTTTGTTGTCTGTCTCATTATTTCAGGGGTTAAGGGGCAAATAAATACACACATTGAGATTTTGCACTCTGTTTCTTTTTTTAAAATAATAATAATAAAATAGAAGTAATCAGAAAAACAAATTGCCATGCACATCATCAAATAAACCTGATGACACTGAAAGCATTCCTCTGAACATTAAAGGAAAAAGAACTCAAAGAAACTCTTTAACATCTGATTCTATCATACTGCTATCAGGAACCCTTTGAAGGAAAAGTAACAGGACTACAGGCTCTATTCAGCCTGTTAAGCATCTCAAATCCTCTGTATTTCAGTGGGTACTCACAGTCAAATCCTATCCATATCTTCTCAGTAGTAAGTCCAATTTATTTCAATGAAATTTTGATGGTCTATAGCAGTGGTTTCCAATAGGGCTGGGCGGTTTTGTTTTGTAATTTCGTAATTCGTTAAGAATTCGTTATTTTTTTTGTTACGAAGCGATAACGAACCATTCAGGAGCATCTAAAAAACGAAACGAATTTTTCAATTCGTTTCGTAATTGCTTTGTATTCGTTTTGTGTTCGTTTCGAAATCGTTTCATTATTATTTCCGCATGTCTGGAGCAAGTTTTATAGCTGTTGTTTGTGTAATCAGTGAAAAAAAATTATAAATATCACACCAACAGTCAACAACAGAGGGAGAGGGAAGCTTCAGAAGTTCCCCCTGTCCCATATGGAGGTTTTTTAGTGTATTGCGCGGTCGCGTCCGTCATTAACAAATCGATTCGTATTCGTTTCGTATTTGTTTCTTATTCGTTTCGTAATTTTATGAAATTTCGTAAATATCGAACTTTTTTAAAGAAAAAATTCGGAATTCTTTTAAATATCGAAACGCAAAAAACCCCAAAAAACGAATCGAGTTTAGAAACAAATTTTTCCGTGGTTGCCCAGCCCTAGTTTCCAACCTTTGGTCCTCCAGGTGTTTGGACTTCAGCTCTGACAGTTGTCAACAGCTGGTAAGATGGCTGTGATTTCAAAACACCTGGAGTCCAAAACACCTGGAGGACCAAAGGTTGAGAACTACTGGTCTACAGCAGATCCTTCACAACCTGTGACCATCCAGGTGTTTATGCCTCCAGCTTCCAGAATCTCTAGCCAGATTTTTCAGAGACTAAGAATTTTAGGATCTGAAGTCTAAAACACCTGGAGGGCTGAAGGTCATGGCAGGCCTGGTCTACATCTTTAATCTCCCAAAGAAATTGATAGTATTTGAGATTGCAGTCAATACAAACTTACCCAGGAGGAAGTCCCACTAAAGAAATATGTTAGCAGGTTTTCTTCATAGAGTTTGGTGTTCAAGATGATTTATTGAAATACCACAAAGTGAATCTTTTTCAAGGTTGAGTGAGTAATTTGTTTGACTCACATTTTCAAGAGGGATTGACCAATTGGCATGTCTCAGAACTGAAAGTAATTTGTAAAAATAAATTTCACAGGATCTTGCATTTTTGAAAAAATCTGAAAAACCCACTTGACTTTTTACATTTACGCAAAGGACAGTAATTTAATACACAACTGTATATAATGAGGTTTTCCACATTTTGGTACCTGGGTTGATGGTAGTCATGGAGCCACACCATGAATAACAATGGATAACAAGGGCCCACTGTATTTTGCAAGCTCCCCTGCCAAAAAAAAAAAAAAAAGCTATTTGAAAGCTAGCATAAATTTTATATAATTTCACAAACATGCTGCAGAGAAACTATCCAGAAAAGTACATATTTATATCTATATTTTTGTGTCCCTTCTTGGCAGTCCCTGTTCTACATTCTTTACTACACTACAACAGGGGCAGGTGTCTACACTGTGTACTATTTTTTACAGTGCCAATTTCACTCGTTATCTTGGATATATTTGGGTCTACTGCACTGCATGTTATGGCTAAATTTGGACTTCCAGGGAATTTACTGTATCGCAGTGCACATGGGCAGCATAAGCCTTATGTTTATTGTGTTTTTAATTCACCTAGAAGCAAGACTACACAGCTAATGAAGATAAAGCCTGAGTTGCCCAGGGTAACCCAAAGTTTGAAACTCTGGGATTCAAACTCTAGCCTCTAGTCTACAGCCTTGCTTTCCGAAGTGGAGTATGGACCTCACAGGGGAAAGAGGATTTGATTTCTTTTTACATTTCTTATGGTTCCAGTCAACATATACACAATATATCAATATATGGTGTGACACACATTTTAAAAATTGAAATCAGAATGTACATGTCAATCATCTGATGACAATGGAGAGGAGGAAAGTCCACTAATAAAGAGGACTGATAAGAGCATACAGTCAACTAGAGAGTGTATGAGTTCATAAAAGTAAGGCAACCTTCATTCCAAGCACCCCTACTCCCTTCAGTGTTTTTTTAACATTACAAAATATATAAAATATATACAAAAAACCTTTTATTCTGCATATGAATGTACCAGGAAATCTGAAAAAAAATCCAAAGCACAACAATTATTACTTTCATAAATAAATAATACAAAATGTACACAATGTTTTTGCTATCCCCCCCCCCCCCCACACACACACACACAATTTTCTTTGCAGGAAGGGACTCTCCACACCAACACAGTTGGTGGGGAGAGCGATTTGCCCCACCCCCTGAAGGGAGAGAATCGGAGGTTCCTTTAGAACCTCCTGGAAGAGGGGCGGGGGCTGGCTAGTCACGTGAGCCAGCCTCCTTACCTCAGTCTTGCTAGACGTTTCAGGCAGGAAGACGTGTTCTACGTTGCTCCAGGTCGGTCTGGAGCGCTCCGGGAATAAGGACACCCTCTCTCCGTCTCCTCAGGAGTAGAGGGGTTGGAGCGGCGGCGGAGGCTGGTGCTCGGGCTGGCTCCGGTCCGGGGCTGTGGGCTTCGCCGGATTTCGGGGATGGTGGGCCTTTGAGCTCCCTTTCCCCTCGGTGGCGGAGCGGCGCCTCTGGGGAGTACAAGCCTCGGCCGCATTTTTTGGCGGCGCATCACTGTTGTGTAGTCCGCGGCTCTAAAAGGAGCAGCCCGCGGCCTACCTGTGAGGCGATACATTTTGGGGGTTTTATTCGGCCGCCCTTTGCGGGCCTGCGGCGGGGGCCGTTTCTTTCTGTTTTTCGCGGGTCGCCGCCATTTTGGCGCATCCGCAATTTCGCCTGTTTGGGAGGCGAGTGGCGGGAACGGCCGCCATTTTGCATAAAAGATGACGCATTTAGCGTCAATCGGCGGCAATGGCCGCCATTTAAAGTGTTTTCGCGGGTCGCCACCATTTTGGGGCGGGTCCGCGATTTTCGCCGAATTTATGGCGATTGGCGGCAACGGCCGCCATTTTTTGGAAGGAATGACGCAGTTAGCGTCCAGTGGTGGCAAGGGCCGCCATTTTAATAGCGCAGCAACCCGCTAAATTCGGGGACAAGGCCATGGCCTGTCGTAGCTGGGGACTATTGAAGCCTCTTAGTGGGATAGCTATTTGTGGTGGGGTTGTGAATTAAGGACACATGGGTTTCATGTTATTACCTTGTACTTCTGTGACCCATGGGTCTTTTTCCAACTCTTTAATTATATGAGTGGCACGGAATTTAGGAGTGGCATTGGGGGCTTCTTACAACTCTAGGCAGTGGGCAAACTCCACCCTCCCCCTGGGTTTTTTTCCTACTCTTTGATTCTATTATTAGCTCTGGGAGGCTCTTCCAGCCATTGGATTATGAATGGCACATGGGGTTTCTTCCAGCTCTTTGATGCTATGTTTCTAGGGGGACATTAGGAAAAACTCACACCCCTCGGGGGTTTTTTCCAACTCTTTGATTCTATGATTAGCACTTGGGGTTTCAGCAACTCTTTAATTTATGGTTCTATGGGGGGCAATAAACATGACCCACAGCCCCTCTCCCCTGTTTGCTGAATGACTATAGGGCTAAATTAGATTCACTGTTTATAAAAAGAAAGTGTGTGGGCTATAGTTAGTCATCAGCATGGCCATATATTATGCGACAGGTATTGTCCACCTCCGTAAATGGGATGTTTTGTGCATACACGCGTGGAAGGGGCTTTTCGTATAGAGGCAGCGTTATTCGAATATGCGTGGTTTTTTCCAACTCTTTGATTCTATGATGTTTGGGGGCCTTGGCCCATCCTCCCTCTTAGTAATAGTGATTGTATGGATGTTCTTACCTCCTTTGGAGAAGGGATGGTAGGGCGTTCTGGCCTCATAAGAGGATAGTATGCTCATGAGTTTTTGTCTTCCACCCCTTTGTTTCTTAGGATGCCTTCAAAGAAAAACAAGGGGGGCCCTAAAGGGAAGGGTCCCGCAGCGAAGACGGGTCACAAGCACCCTTTTCGCCAGGACGGGTCATCGTCGGATGAAGATGGAGTGTCTATGGAAGATCTGGAGGCCCTTCTTCAGCGTGTTAACCAAGTCGAAAAGGATAGGGGGGTTGGGATTGGTGGGGCTGGTTCACGCCCCACTCGCCGGGCAAGCAAGAAGCAATTGTTTAAATCCTTGTTGTCCCGGGTTTCTATTTTAGAGTCGGCCTTGACCGCGGGGGCTGAAAAGGCGGTTCGGCTTCCTGACCAACCGGCGGCTTGGGGGGCTGCGGAGGGCTCTTCTTCGGTGTCTTCGGCTGTGCAGACCATCACCAGCCCCGAAGCATGTCCATCTGTGCAGTCTTCGTCCGTGTCCATGGCGGCTGCTGTGGCCGGACCCAGTCAGCCCGTGGCATTGGCCTCCACGTCCAGTGCCGTGGCCGGGTCCACTCAGTCAGTGGGGTCGACTGCTGCTTCCACTGATGTAGCAGGGCACGAGCAGTTGGTGACGGCTGTCCCAGCAGGTACTTCCACCACACTCACATCAGCAAGTACTTCCACCTCACTCACATGGCCCTGGGACCAGGGGCGGGCTCAACCTGTGGTGGGGGTTCAGTCACATGCGGAAGTTGGGATTCAGTCTGGTAGTGGGTCAGAACCCAGTATAGGGGATAATAGGGATGATTCCACCACTCAATCGGCCAAACCAGCTATTGTCACCTTGGAATCGGCCCGATCTGGGGAAGCTAACAAATTTTGGGGCACAGCAAAATGGCCACCGCAGGCGACTCCTACTGTCAGTCTTTCAGGTTTAGGTTCCCATTTGGCAACCAAAACTATGGAGAAGATATTGAGAAATGAATATATCGATATATTTTCTCTATACTTTAGGGATCTGGATAAGAAGGAGAAGGATGAGTTAGATGAGGACAGTAAGGAGAAAATTAAGAAACGCAAGGTTGAGCAGAATTGGGAGAACTGGCTCCCTTGTTTCACGATGTACGCAAATCTGCTTTCTGATGCTGCCCCGGAAAGGGCTACAGCTTTGTGGCAGTATCAGAATATTATTAACAAGGCTTATGTTAGCGGCCCTCCTAACGCTTGTCTAGAGTATGATAGGCGTTTTAGAGCTGAAGCGGCTTGCCACCCAGACAAACGTTGGGACTTGATCGATGACCAAATTTGGATTGAAGTTATGAATCCATCTAGGGCTTCCTCTGCCTTGAAGGCGGACAGTGGGCACACTATTCAGAACACAGCGGGACAGCCCTCTTGGCAGGGGGCTCCCCAGCTGCAGTCTCAGCGCCAAAAGCCTTTATGCTGGGAATTTGTGGCTCAGGGAGCCTGTTCATGGAAGGACTGTCGATATGCGCACTCGTGCTCTATTTGTTATGGGACCCACCCGTCCCGAAATTGCCCCAAGGGGAGAGCCGCGAGAGGTAATACTAGGGACACCCAATTTGTTAAGAAACCTTCAGGACAGGCCGCAGTTTCACAAGGGCCCCAGCCCAATTAAGTTAAATCAGTTGAAGGTTTGGCTGGATCAGTACCCAGGTAGGGGGGCAGCTAAGTACCTATGGGAAGGTTTTTTCAGAGGGTTTTCATATTCCTGTGTTGGGTCCCCGGTTTCCCACATTATCCCCTAATTTGAGATCCATTATAGGGATGGAAGGGTTTCGTAGGGCGTTCCAGGTCGGGTAATTGCAGGAAGTTACTGTTATACCTGGCAACAGCAACGCCCGCTGAGATACATCTCTTTTCGACAGGGCGAGTGACTCACTTATCCTAAGAGCAGCGAAAAAGGCCGTCAAGGCCGCCACATAAAATAACCGCTGCTCATACTCGGACCGACACACTTTGGGCCATGTTTCCTTCAATCCCTTCAAAATTGTGGGTGACAGGGGTTCCCTCTTATCCTGCGATGGACCTCGATGACGGGTCCAACCCACAATAATTTTATGTAGGCAGAAATCGTTCGTGGGGGTCTAAAAGGCCCTGCGCTTTGGACCAGTAGGCCAACGCCGACAGCTGGGACTTAATAGTGTGCGGCGCTAGGCCCCTTCGGGGTGAGTACACACAGAATTGCGCTAAATACCCATAAGGAATCGGTACTGTGGATGGTAACTTGTCAAACTGCCTAAACTCGTGAAACTCCCTATCACACCAAAATGAACGGTCGAATTGGCAAAGGCCTCAACCAATAATTTAACTGCAACTAGTATAGGAAAAATTCCAAAAATGTTAAGTTTGATGTGATCCCCTGCGCGTGCCGGCTGCGGTTGCATTAGCTAGATGCAGTGACCCCGAGCTATGCCCAGTTGCGGCAATGGCACATTTCATACAGGTTAGGGTTAAGTCGGGGGATATTTGTTTTGCCTTCAGGATTCCACCCCCTCGCAAAATATCAGTTTGGGCCATCACAGATAGGGCGCTGAAGATGCTGGGGTTATGGTTCCCATAAATTTGGCACTCATTCTTTTCGTATAGGGGCGGCATCTTTGGCAGCTCTCTTGGGTTATAATGATGTGGCCATTAAATCAATTGGCAGGGGGAAATGGGACGCTTAAAGGCGATATGTTCGCCTGGCGCTTGTCTGTTTGTTGTTTATTTTGCAGAGACTGCCAGACTGGTGCATAGATGGAGAATCCTTGTTTGTGGGCATAGTTATGTCCACTGGGTGGAGAGATATGCCAGGAACTCATCCTTTGGCCAGCATCTGGGTTGCGCTTCCACTGCATTGGTCGAGTGGAAGGGTGTTCGGGGCCTTCGTTGGGCCGATGCTCCATATCGGAGGTAACGATCTGGGCCTGCTTAACGGCAGGGCCCTGTATTGACAAGCCCATGCTGACATTTTTAAGATCTGGCAGCCATGGTCCCGGGTTCACATCGCTTGGTCGGCCATCATTCCACGCCTTCGGTGGCCAGGAGGCGGTGACGTCAGGAAGCTCGAGAAGGCCAGAAAGCGGGTGAACCGGGCCATGCGCACGGCTTTGGCATGGGGCAGGGGATCTTACATATACCATAGAGATATCACGCACGACAAAACACAGTTTTACCGTTACGATGGGGTACAACTAACAGATTTGGGTAACACACGATTTTTTGGCTGATTTGCAGTTAGGCATTCAGGAAGTTTTAAGGGGCTTGGGGGGGGGGGGATGGGGGCGAAATAGACATTTGCCCCCAATCTGTGGCATAAATAGATCAGGAAAACACAGGCATGGAGGTATACGCAAGGCACCCCTTAAGGGTGGGGGTCACTATACAACAAACTCTCACCTAGAAGTCACCAAATGGGTGAGGGGACATCAATTGGCACAGTAAGGAGATAAGCTGATATCAATAATCGGACACAGGCTTCTCCAGACTTTTACCTTCAGGTTGCCTGGTTGGGGATCCAGGGCACACAAATTTTACACACTAAGTAGCCGAGGACGCTGCCTCGGTTAGCCACCAAGTTCCTTGACACTTAGTTTAGTTCAGGAAAAGTTAAATAGGTAACATTCAATAAACGTTGCCCAATTTGAATCCATACCTTTGTTGTCTGTCTCGTTATTTCAGGGGTTAAGGGGCAAACAGCATTACCTGGAAAAGTATGGGGTAAGGAAGACAAAGATACTTTGGTGTAGAAAATGCTATATATAAAGTTTGCACAGAACAAATTTGCAACTTCACAATTTTCTGGCAGAAAAAAATCAAGGCAGAAATAATAATTTTGACACAGAAAGTAGTGCATGTTTGCATGTGTATTTTGTGCAGAATGCATTTTAAACTCAAAAACAGTCTCTGAAAATTGCAGAGATTTAAAATATTACCTCAGTTTAGAAATGCATTTGCTCAAGTTACTCACCATTTTTGAGAACAAAAGGGGTACATAATTGCATCACTACAAATGTATAATTCTGAGTGCTAAACCTACTCTGAGATTGAAATTGGTATTTTGGATAGTTTCTTTAAAACTTCAACAAAAAGCCAAAACTATTTTCACATGAAAGCCGCCTGATACCATAAACTGTACTATTTCACTTTCTAGACATGTCCATTGCCTTTTACATGTGCCTTGCATAGCAACCAGCATATAAAAATTCCTGATGGCAGCCAAAAGAGTTAGTGCTGGCTTCCACCCACACAAGCACCTTCCTTCCTTAGGGAGAAACATTTCCAGAAAGAAGTGGGAAGAGATCATTGTCTCATTCGCATACTACTTAGAAAGAGCTGTCATTGCATCTTTCCAGAGAAGAATGCACACCCGACTTTGAATTATGTTAACATCTCATTTTCAGCCATCTGAGCAGGAAGTCTAGGTGCTGTAGATTAATCTTCAAGTCTTCAATAGAGCATGTGCTTTGGCCCATTTATTTAACAGATGCCATCACCTCTTGCTGAAGCAAGCAAAATGAGCTGATTTATTAAATGTCAGAAACACAAACTATTCAGCAAAATACCAAAGACCACAAAGACAGCAGAGCCTCTATAAATACTTTAAAGTGCAATATGAATCAAGGAAATTTTGACTGATGTTCTTTATATAAAAACATTTTAAAATCTGGAAAGTTGTTGCCTTATTGGGAAGAAAACTTATTTGTCAACAGGGGTAAACAACAACAGAATAAATTATTTGTTTTGGGGTGTAGAGATGCCAAAATGGGAATTCAAGAGTCCTCTAATAAACTTAGTAATTGTGAAGAAGAGGAAATTTCAGGAGACTTTGCTTGTTACTTCGTTGTTTAACAAACAACCCATGCTGAAACTTCCTCCTATATTCAAAGTGCAAGAGCCCTCTCCAGTTTTCAATCTGGCAACTCTGTTTACTGTTGTTATGTTGTTAATATGACTGAAATTTCCCAGAGTCAATGAAAGACTGAAACTCAGAGGCAGAACAATTAAACTGCATACCAAATGCACACCTTCTCAAGTTTCAATCCGAAACACTTTCAGCTGGCCAGATTGTTAGATGCTAATCTGTCAAAGATGCTGTGATTACACTCTGTCTTCTGCCCCAATGGGACATTGTAGCTTTGTTATTTGTTTATTATATTGCCCCCAAGTTTGTTATTACACCTGTTTATATTTCCCTTCCATGGGTCTTTCAGAAACACTGATCAGGTGCTACAGCATGTTAGCACATTTGTGAGGCCATATTTATTTAAAGAGAAGATTGGGCAAAATTGCTCCTGCCAGTGGATGAAATTAAGTTTAGATGAGAAATTGTACTCTCCAGAGATTTCAGGGAGGGTGGGATTTGGAATTAGGTAGGAAAGACTTCCAATATGTTCAGGTTGTGTATCAATGTATGTGAAACCAGGCATGATGTAGTAACTGAAACTAAATGACTCAAGACCCCTTTACATTACCTAATGGGGTCACAATGAGTGAGATCCTACATCAAGCAAGCAAACATCATTTTCCACAGTTTTCTGTCCTCTGTCATCCCTAACAGCTATCTTGACAATTTTGCATGGATCAGAAAAAAATGCCCCATCCAAAAAGAAACATATGCATGTCTAAGTCACACTTATGCATGTATATATCACTGACAGAATGCTTGCCCTTAGATTCCATTTTAATTGACTCTATGCTATACAGTCCTGAGAATTGTAGTTTGGTAAGCCACTAGAACTATTTGGCTGAGAACATCAAAACCACTGTCTGAGAATACTAACTACCAGACTAAACTGAAAATACCAGCAAGCCATTGAATGTCATGACAATCAAAGTGGGAGCATAGTCCAGTAATTGCAAACCTAACTCCCTACCTCCCCCCTTCACTGGTAAATTGGATGGAAGGGAAATGTTAACATTGCAAAATCTAATTTAGGCCCTACTGTTAGGCTACTTTGTGTGCTACACTACAGATAAAGTTAATCACTAATTTTCTTCTATATTGAAGCAGCAAGTAACATTAACAATTTTCTTCCTGTTGTGAGAAAGACTTTGAAAACCCCTTCCAAGAATTTCAAAATATAATTGCAATTCCATAAAATTTGCACATGGTTGTTTTTCACAGGAATCATTTTCTCTGCAGAAAACAGCATTCTCTTCACAAGAAATATTTCTCCATTAAAATATGGGGTTTGCATCAGAAAAAAGTGTTTCCTGCATAAATCTGTGCTAATCTACCATGCACAAAATTGTCTGTGCAGCAAGCAGATTTTTTTTGTCACAAAATAATGTTTGCTCAGTTATTAAGGTGTATCCCACACATAAAATGCTGTTATCAGTGCAAAAGAACCATACACAAAAGAACCATACACAAAATAAATAATAAATTGCTAACATTATCATTTGTCCAGAATTCACCATCACAGAGACTCAAAAACATGCTTGTTCCTTTTTCAAACATTTTGAATATTCTAAACTATATTAGAAGGATATTTCAGGGCTCGAGTGAGAACCCCTTTTCTCTGTGTATAGTTGTCCTCAGTGCTGAATTCCTGGAACTGCCAATGAGATCATTTTCCTGGTCCATCAAGTATTTCCAGGTTCTTCTTCATCTTTTCTAGGATAGAACAAAATAACATTTCCTGAATGCTCTGGCCTAGATATTTGCTAAACCTTTTTTTTTTTTTGCTGACCATGTACTTCTTTGTTGTCCACTGAATCTTGGCTTGGTTCTTCACTGGTGGCTATCTGCCCCTTCTACTGCTGCCTTGTTCCTTGGCTCTGACTTGTCCATGGCCTAGCCCAATATATACAAACTAACTTTCTTTCCAGCTGGAAGAATAAAACATCAACAGCACTGCTATCTTTTTTGCTATATATTTGTACCTGCTGTTTTTGGTGAGATAAATCACAAAACACAACAGTATCTGTTGGCACACTCTGTACCTTATGTTAGGTCATGTCTCTGATTATGGCTGTACTTTAGCACTTTACTGCATTTTTACACTATATATGCACAGACATTATATGAGAATGGAGCTCCAAACTGAAAATATACCTCGGATGTACCCAAGACATGGGGCCAGCTGAGATCTTTAATTGGTTCTGTTCAAATTAAATCTGTTGAAAGCCTTCTCAATTTCAAAAACAGTTTGCCATGTGGAACAGAATGTTAAGTTACTATTTAAAAAGCACAAATAACAAGACCTGTTGAATCTGAAACAACTAAAGATAAAGAATGATCCTGTGGGTTGAGAAATGTAATATGTGAACCATCTGGTATGCTAATTATGTTGTTTTAACACATTCTCAAGAAGCCCCAATAAGAACTAAGCAGTTTTAAAAAGGAAAGGAGAAAAGAAAAGGAAAAGATAATATTTTTGTTTTTATTTGGTACATTTAATGTTTGTTGTTACATCTATTCATTGTAATAGAGATAGAAGATTAGTTTACATTTGAATATTTATAGTATTTGTCCTTCCTCAAGATACTGCAGCACTTTTCTGAATGGACTTTATCACACAAGGCATGCACGCTGGCCTTGGAACTGGACCATCACCTTTAATATATGCAGCCATTGCTATTCCCAGTTGGACCCATGATAATTCAGTCCCTAGCAATTACTCCCAATCCCACAATGCCCCCATTGCCTACTTTGCACAACGTGTCCATTCTACTTATGTACTTGCCTAAGGGGTATTCAGCTGTGTCCCAGTTACTGAATCATTATTTTTATACCTTGTGATAATGGTGCTGGATACTTTCAGAAATGTTCACTCTGTCCTTAGTGAGACAAATAAATTCTATTTTAAATATTCATGCATGTATTTTGACAGGGGGCATTGCACAAAATATGACCATTTTGGCTATACAAGAAATACTGTTCCAGAAAAAAAAATCTCACATTTTTTCAACTATTCCCATTAGTTGGGATGAAGAGGAACATGCATATTTTATTTTTCAAAATAACCCACTTTTTATTTCTTGGGAAAAAAAGAGTATTTTATTTCAAGAAACCCATGTAAAGAATGCAACATCAAAACTATTTGGACAATTGGAAATATCAATTGCATTTTATATTATAATGAACATAAACAGTTTTATTTATTACTGTTTTATGATTAACTATTAAAAATCAGGTGTTGAAGAAATGTATACCACATGTGTACATTTAAAAGCAAAAGTTTGTGTGAGGTATTTAATGAAGCAAAAGATGTAGAAGCGGGATCACATTATGCTTAGGAGTCTGAGAAAACAAGATATTTCTTATTTGTATGTATAATACCTAATAAAGACATAATTAATGTTTTTATGTTTGAAAATAATGAAAGGAGCATTTAATGCTGCATCAAATAGGAAAAAAATCTTTCACTTTGTTTATTTACAGGTGGTTGTGCTTTGTTTTTGATAAATATATGGTATTTTAAAATTCTACTATTATAAATTCATTATTTTCTTTACTTTTATATAAAGGTACTTTAGAAATGATATTTTTGTATGTTTCTCCAGCCCCAGTGATCACAACATTACATACAAGATTCTGCTTCTGATCTTTTCCTCAATTTATAAATTGTTGGTGGTCATCAACCCCAGTACATGCCAAAGAATTAGAAACTAGAACACTTAAAAAAAATAAAACAAAAGACAATCATGCCATAAGGTTTCAAACATAAGAATATTTCAAAATCAATTGCCCTTAAAGAATGTCATAGGAAGGATACCATGGTCAATGGTATCAAATGCTACTGAGTGGTTCAGGAGAGCTAATAGGAGCATTCTTACCATGTCCAATTCTCTACAGCTATCTATGTCCCATATCCAGGTCTGAAACCAGATTGAAATGGATCTAGATGATCCTTTTCATCTAGAAACCTTCCAAATCCAAGGGTTTCTGGATGAAAAGGATTATCTAGATCCATTTCAAGAATGCAGATAAACTATGATTAGAACTCAATGATCTAGTAGAATATATATATTCTACGTCCCAAACGTCCCAAATTCAGTCTGCAGAAATACAAACCTATTATAATACAATAAATGGACATTTTCAGTAGATATATGTTTAGAAATGTGCATCATAAGAAAGTATGTATTTAAAAGTGATTTTTCTGGCTGCATTCAAAATAGCAGGTTAGAGCAGAAATAGGATATAAAGGGCATGAAAGGTAAGCATGCATGAAATAGACTGATAATAAACTAATTTATCTGTCTGTAGTTTAAATAATGGCGAACCTTTAACTGGATTTCAGAATTTTCAAATTCAGAAGTTATAGAACTATATATTGTGAGTTATGTTGTTTCCATTCTTTTCAGTGGGGCTTTGTGAAGGGGAAAATTCTGAACAGATTGTGCCCTATGGGGTAATTTGCTTGTACGCTAATGAAGTCTATCCATGGGAGTTTCCCCAGCATATCTGTATGTTGAACATTCCTTATAAATATTGGAAGAAAAATACTGAAAATCTTTCAGCATTGGAAAAATGTCAACAAGCTTTTTTATTATGCAGCAGGAATGCAAATGAGCACAAAACGACTAGCTCCTCTATAGCGATAGGCATGTCTATTAAGTGGAATGTACGATTTTGAAAACTTCTGCTGAATAAACAATCCAGGTTAAAAGCACCTGTCTCTTCCAATCACCATTATAAATATGAATAAATTACAACCTACAGATCATTATATTGAACAAATACTCTATCTGCCACCTTACATTTCTTGCTGAAAACCTTTGAGATGCATAAATGCTGCATTAGATATGCTATTGCACTAGGTCCCTTGCAAAGGTTAGGTAAAGTTTATGTGTATTTTTACTGTTGAACTCCAGCATGTTAAGTGGCTGTGATTAATGAAGTGTTTAGATTAACTAAAACTCACTTTTGAATGTGTAGTGGATGTTTTGTATTTGGTGGGAAAATGAAGGCGCTGAATGTGGCAAGGCAGTAATCACAAAATAGCAAAGACTAAACTGAGGCAGCAGCAGTAACAGAAATATTCCTCAATTGTAATAAGTCTCTTTGGCCTCCAGGATTTCTATTAGTTATTCATAAGAAATTGCTTCATTTTTTCCCTTGATAGTAACCACTGGCATTTTGTGACTACAATATCATTGGGGGTGGTTCCAGCCAGCACCAAATTGTGTGCTTTAGTCAGGGGCAAAAAAAAAAAAAAAAAAAGAACCTGAGAAGAGGTCTGCACACAGATCTGTTGGTCCTGGGATTTCTGCCTTTATCATCCATACTTGCCGTTTTGTCCTGGGATTTTGGAGGTCCCAAGATGGGCACTGCGGGATATTCACCAGAAATCTCAGCTTTCTTTTTTTTTTTTTAAGAAACTTAAGATGTGAACATGTGATGATGTGAATCACTATGTACTTTCTGTTTCTGGGTTATATAAGCTGCAGGGTCATCAATGCAGACAGGTTTCATGATGTAATTATGGCATGAAACAACAGGGTGTTGTTCCTAGGTTAAACATGTCTGTTCCTGATTGTTCTTATTGTGAAAAGATGTACAGTGTTGACTGGGGGGTCTCAATTTTGTCCTGGCCAGAGAAAATGTGCCCTCCACATGTTTCATGAAGTTTCTAACAAAAAACCAAAGTTTTTGCATTCTACTAAATTTTCACCTTCTTTTTAGGAACTGATCAATAAGGAACAAACACCTAAAACCCCAGATAAAAAAATTCCATGTTTTCCAAGTGCAGAGATATACAGACACTTGAAGATGCAGATTTTCAGCTCAGACCTGGGATATTCCTGCACCTGAAAATCTTGTGGTTTTTGCTGTTTGTAGTGACTGCTTCTGTGTTTACAGGGAACAGCAATTGCCCTCCCCCCCCCCCCGCCGCCTCAGTTTGCTGTGGGACCTCCTGGGATAAACGTATTGTCTGGAAGGGTCCTGGGACACTGGTTATAGTATGAAGTAAACCTTTAGGCCCATCAACATATTCTGTTGAATCCAGGGCTCTCAAAAGCAACAATGCATCAGACTAGCCCTGGCAGTACTAGGCAAAAACTAGTCACTGGCCTTTCACCTTGCCTTTCTGGCGTGGGCTGGTCCATGAGGTCACAAAGAGTTGGAAGCGACTGAACGAATAAACAACAACAAAAGGCAAGGAAGCCATAAGGACAAAGCCTGCAAAAGAAGGTCAAAAATGACATTGCAACCACAAAGTTTCTTCTTTTGACGTCTATTCTAATCCCATCAAATGAATCCTAAAAGCTGCTATTTTGACAATGTTCAGTGATCTCCCCTTGAAGAACCTGTATTTCTCTGGAGTCAAATTTCCTTATGGTATAAAAGCATGTCAAATGAAGCCAATTTTATCTTACTCTGGAAAATCAAGGCAACATGTAGAAAACAGTTTATTATCTTATACACGGTCTTGATTTTCAAGAATAAGTTCAACTATTGTTAAGCAAGCTAAACATTCTCTACTAACACAATTTCTAGCATGAATGAATAGTAGTGAGACATTTAACTTTTGTTTCCATATCTGCTTGTTCTCTATACTTCCCCTCACCAGGCCATGGTGGAAAACCCACAGTGTATTGGCCACATGAATATATGTTTAGGGCCACTAAGGCCCCATCTACACTGCCATATAATTCAGTTTCTGAATCCAGATTATCTACTCATATAATCCAGTTCAAAGCAGATAATCTGGATCCAGAAACTGAATTCTAAGGCAATGTTGATCCAGCCTGAAAGGTTCAATTAAAAAAATATGGATATCCAGGCAGTATATGGACAATTTGCTACCTGAAACTGTCAATAAAGCTTGCAGTTGTGTGTGACAGTTTGGGTTGCCCCCTATCATGTGAATCCTTTTGCTACATTCTAGCCCAAAAGTGATGGCTAGAAGTGATGTGATGTTGCTTCTGGCAACTTGTAGTGGCCCATGGATGTATATAGTGTTGCAAATGGTCCCCTGCTCCCATGATGTTGCTTCCATAAAACTGCTATAAATTTAAACCATAGGCTACTTTTTAAAAGATGAACATCAACTGCAATAAGCACAGTGAAAACGATCACCAGGCTATACTGCAGAATCCTATATATTATTTCTGAAGTCAATATGACTTGCTTTCAGATTAAAAGGTCCTGAATTGCTTCTGAAAGTTGCTTGATTATGGATTAAATTTTATTTGCAGTTTGCCCTCCACATTTGCCAAGCTTAGGAGCACACAACTTCAATAGAACGGGGAAACCAAAATCGCTATTTGTTTTACCTGAAAGATCACTTATCTAGGAATTTCTGGACCTTCTAGCATGCACTCTGATCAACTTCTGATGGAAACTGAACAAAGAGTCACATTGGAGGACCAGAGATTCCTAGAGATGTGTTCAGTCTAAAAATCTCTGGGTACTCCAATGTGACTCTATGGTCCATTTCTTATAGAAGTGTCATTGCATGACCTAGAGATTTCTAGACAGAACATTTTAATCAAATATGTGAATAGTCAAATCTGCAAAAGACAGGCCTATAAGTGTAGAGGACAAATGGTCATGTTAATTTTTGATTAGCATGTTTAGAACTATGTATGCTACAAGACTGTGACCCTAGACATGCCTACCAAAAGAGTTATTTGCATAAGATCCAATAGGGACAATTTTACATGATTTTGCATTAAAATAAGCCATTGTACTTTTGCAATTTTAGATGAGTGAGATAAATAAATAAATAGATAGACAGAGAGACAGACAGATAAATTAAAAATAGAACTCCATTAGTCTGAACTCTATGACATAGTTTTAACACAAGATGTCACAAAGGTGAAGGCAGGCTGTGAAACAATGCAAAAGCTTTTCACCTCTGCAGACCTGCCTATAAATCTTGTTTCAGTTAGAAATGAAAACTAACATGTTGGTTCCTCCCAATACCCTGTAGAAAATACTTGTCCTTTTTTGTGAAAAGAGCATGACATCCAGGGCTATTTTCTTTTCCTTTCCTTTCTTTCCTTTAAGATATCTTCAGAGTGCAATGCTTTTCTGCAAAGGAAATTAATACGTCTCTTTGGATTCACAGATAAGATCTGAAGATCTTCAATATACATTTGAGTTGTGGTATTTTTTAAAAAAACTAAATTATGTTTGGTTTAGCCTCACTTTAATGCTGATATGCTGTTGTATTCAAGAAGAACCTAGTGCAATTAAAGAAGCATGGACATTGCCCCTCAGATAATGACTTTAAACTTGTCTGCTTTCAACCTTTTTAACAGGATAAGAAGTTTGGGGCGATCTCTATTCCACATTCCTCATAAGAAAGGTTGTTGAAGCATGAAAAAGGTTATCACAGTTTCAGGTGGATTGTAGGTGGCCTGCTTCATTTTGGTTACTTGGCAAAATCATTCCAGAGGTGTACAACCCTGTGTATGAAATATTCCAGTTATCTTTGCAAGCATAGTCTTGGAGTTTGTAAGGGTGAGGAAGGTGGTATCTAGCTTTACAGTTGAGAAGTGGTGATCAGCTCAGAAAGTAAGAAATATGGTATTAGATAACTGCATTCTACAGATCCTTATATAAGAATCACAAGATATCAGTTTTCCTGAATGATAACTGATTTCGCCTCACATGGTTCTGCTTGTAGAGGTACTCCAAGCATGTGAAAAATTGAAACCTAGGACTTTAAAAATATACATTTTCTTTCTCTAAACATCTTCATCTGACTCTGTTCTTGTTTAATGATAGAACTGCAGTATAAGAGAATGGGCATTTCCTACAATGGTATTGACAGATCCAGGAATAGGTTTTGCATATATCACCCAAGTTGGCAAGATAGCAATGCTGTGGAACTTAATTGTGGTTGAGAACTTTGGGCAGGTCAAGTGAGACAGACCACCAGATGTGACCACTGTCAAACTGGCACAAAATAATATTGGGGCATGTAAGAGATTTACATTATTGAGTAAAGTGGGTAAAGTGAGATTACGTCAATACTGTGGCATATATTGATGCAATTGTGGTGTAGTCTGAGCTGACCTGTTTGAATGGCATTGCTTGCTTCTGGCTCTGCAAGTAGGACTCTACAACTTACCTTGGGGCATTTTTGAGAGTTTGTGAAGGGAAGTGAATGGAAGTGACACAGTTAAAAATATTTCCTTATCATAAGCCTGTATGGTCTTTGGGAAGGAGTGGGAAGAACCTGTTAATCAAATCTGAATGTACTAGGCAGAGGGTCAAAGAAACCTGAATGGTGACTTCATTCTGATTAGGACATTGAGCATAAAGGCTGTCCGTTTTATTAAAAGCTCAGCCAGCTTGAGAATTTTGTCTGTCTTCCCCACCCCGTTCATTTTTTGCTGTCACTAGTAAGGACCTCTTCACACAGCCTATGGCGCTATTCCATTGCACCAGCAGTCGCTGGCGAAATGGCAAGTGTGCGAGGCACTTCATGCCACCCTATGCACTCTCCCTCCTTCCCCCATCACATGGTGAAGACAGGCTACATTGCCCTTTCCCCCATCAGATGGAGGAAAGGGCAACAAAATATGGAAAGCTCCATCAGAGCTATCCAAAACATACTTACCTTTCTGTAGTTGCCGAGGAAGCAGCTTCCAATGCTTCCTGGCACTTGTAGGGTAAATGGGTAAGGCCTGCTGAGTGTCATGTGATGGCACTCATCAGGCCTTGTCCCCAATATGATAAGAATTTAACTCCACAAAGCATGTTCTTTGACATAAAATTTGAATAGTTTAGCATGGGATGGCATCCAGATTCAGTGGGAAGCTTGATGGAGTTGGTATGTCATTTAAAGTATAGGATCTCCATGTAAATAACTTGGGAGTATAAGCAGCATTCTAATAAGATACACACAAGTAAAAGTGTGTGTGTGAGAGAGAGATAGCTTGCTTTATGGCCTGATTTATGTTCAGCTGTGTCTCCCTTCTCATTTGCTCAATATGTGCTGGGAAATCTTCAAATGTTCAAATCTTTTTTTCCTGCATCCCTCCCATTCTGCTATGATCTTTCCCACAAGACAGTTGATGGGAATAGAGGAATGAAATCCCAAAATTCAAAATCAATGCATTAATTTATCTCACATATTTTTTTAGAAATACACATATTTATAAATAAGCTTTTTGCATGCCTGACTGGATTAGCAAATGGAAAAGGAACACACATAAATATGAAAATGTATTGGTCATTTAATCAATTAAGCCATCTATCAATCAAGAAATCTTTGAAAGATTTGAACTTGATGCAAAGGGTTCAGCACATCTCTCTGATGAGCAAAATACAGAGAATCCAGAACACTTTATTTTGACTTTGTGGGGCAAAGGAAACATCAAAGAGAAATGACTGCTAGCAAATGAGCTAAGCAAGAGCTGTTTGGCAATGTGCCAAATGATTAGCATAATGCAACTTGCTGTTTTATAAAGCAGGTTTCAGAAAACAGAATAGATGGACCAGAGGAAGATTTGTTATTACTTGGAAGGGTTTGTCAAGATTATATTTTTAAGAGCGAGAGAATGGGGTGAAAATGTGATTCTGAATGTGTACAAGAATGAGTAACCAGCTCTTTCACAAATGATTCCGGGGAATGTGACCACAAGGTCACGTTGCTCCATGAACCCATAAAATATTTAAAATTAATTTCATTTGTCAGCCTCTTTTGTCATTAATAATTAACTGAGAATCATTTCCTGGAGTTCAGCAGGTCCCTCTTGTCCCAGAAATGTTTCTCTTCACAAATGCCAGTACCTGTTTTATAAGTTTCAAATACTTAGAATTATTTCTTGCTTTCTACTTTCTGTCAACAATTCAAAAACAAACAAACAAACAAACAAAACAAAACACCCATCAATGTGCTAACAACAACATGCATAAAGTTGATGCTATGGTGAGGAAAATTAAACTGTCCTTTACAAACATGGCCCAGCTTCCCCACAAAGCTATGAATCAACTCTGCTAGTTGGGAACCAGTGGGTTAGACAGGAGAATGTGCTCAAATTCTACCACCATCTTGCCATTCAGCATTGGGACAGAGAGGTGCACACTGTATTCTCCTTGCCCAGCCTGTACTTTAAGGAGCAGGCTGGACCTAATAATCCAATTTCTGGTAGCACCAGCTATGCCCATATATACCAGTGCTGATCTAAAGTGAGGTTCTCCAGATCTGTGCTAGGGGAGTCTGCACAGCCAGCTGCTGAGCTGTGCCTGGCAGTTGTCCATACTGTGTGTCACCAAGTTGGATCAATGGTGGGGAGAAGTTAGTAAGCTGCACTGAATCCATTTCATCACTCTTGCATAGGTATCCTTAACTGTTCCGTTGTGATCTCAGTTTCACTGGGGCAACTGGGCACAAAATTGCTGGAAGTCATTCCTCATCACATGTAGTGATACTGGATGGAGAGCTGAAGTAATTTGGGAGAAGAGTGGGGGCAAAATAGAAATAATCCTCTGTTCCTCCCCCCCCCCCCCCGCCATTCCCTTCTTTGATAGCTCTGGCATTCTGGCCATCATTACTACATTTGCGAAGTGATGACTACTAGCGAGTTTGTGCCTAAAGGTCACTCCTATGCTGCGAATGGGACAGAGATAGTAAGTCCCTGAGCTGCCCATGCCTGGGAAAAGTGGTATGACTATTGAAACATCTGTGGCCAATTCCAAATGGGAACTTGTCCAACTGTTTAAACTCTCCAAAAGTGTGAGAGAGCTCTAAAGTTTCAAAGAAGTTCCAGTGCATCCCACAACTTTATTCAATGTGGGACAAAGCTGAGTAGGCATTGGCTTTATGTATCATATGAAGACCACAAAGTTCATTCATTCCCATCCCACCCCATTTGGGCTGTGTAGTTGGGTCTAGTGACTGATGTTTTCTTTCCTCTTTTCCATAAAGGGAATGATGTGTCAGTCCCAGCTGAATGTCCAGGTTTTTTTTTTTTTGGGGGGGGGGGGACCTCAGTTACTTTACAGTTCCTTCTCAAAGATTTTCACAGTCCTCTCTCTTTTGCTCCCCCATCTCTTTCTTTCACTTTCATACTTTCTATTTCTTCAGAATTTGTAGCCACATGTTCTAAGATCTGTTCTGGGTTCTTGGTTGGCAATGTACAAATTAAACCTTTAAGACAAGAATATAAATAAAAGTGGGCAGCCTATTCACAGGGTAGATCTAGGGTGTAGTCATATTGTAGAATTAAAAATAGACCAAAGAAACAAGATGGAGGACCTAGAAATGCTAGAGAGGTGTTCTCTTCACCCACTTCTATATTCTCTACATTCATCAACATCATCTTATAAGGATGCTTTCATTGGAAGTCAATTGTACCTTGATTTTGCATTTTTGATTTGTAATTGTATTGGCAAGTTTTGATCTCTCATCAAGAGAAGGACAAATCTGTCACTTTTACTTTTTTGCCATGTGTGAATTTTTGTACATTTTAATCAAAATCAGTGAACCCAAAATCATGTATCCCTTTTACTATCTTATGGTCACACATCTCTCAATGCCTATCAACCAAATGTTCTAGAAGTTTCAACCATGGAAAAAACTGAGGTCAGGTGACAATCAAGAATTATATCAAGAAGAATGTAGAACCAGAATTATATCAAGAAGAATGTAGGTGAACCCCCCCCCCCGCAAAAAAAGGGGAGATTTACTAATTTATAAACCAAACAGAATATAACTAAAGTGGCAACTATTTATTTCCATGTCAGAAGTCAGTTTTTTTCTTAATCAAAATATTAAATACACTGTCTGAGGTTCTGAACATTGGGATAGGTCTTTTAACATTGGAATGCAATTCAATAGATGCATTACCCCACTGAGTTGAAAACCACCAGCCACTTGGATACATGTAAACAAACACCATTTCTCCTCCTCTGGATTGTCAGGAAAAGCAAACATAGAATTTTGTTTTCAAGATATTCTTATTTCAGAATGCTTGTCTTAAGTTACAAAAGCTAAACATCATTTTGACTTCATTTTGGATAGTGACAAATCTTGCCACACTTCCTGTGAAGTAACCAGGTCATTTTGAATAGTCAATCAGCAGAAAATGATGTTCCATTAACAGTAATCAAACAGAAGCTCCTAACTTGTTGCCCCCTCACTCTTACTAGAAGATAGTGATAGGAATGCAACACTTTGGGTTTCTTGTTATTTCCTTTCCTTTCAATCATTTCTTCATTTGCCGTTAAGAACATTTGAAAAGTGCTTCTTATAAATCTATTGTACCATATGCAGCATATGTATATCACACAGAGCACAACAAAATAATGGATACTTCATTGTTGATTGCCAACTTGTCTTAGATGAATAGTGGATAATTTCATTAGCAATACAGCGCTGGTGATAGAATCATAGACATTTGTGACTGGATCGCTTGCTCCTTTAAATATTAGCAAATAGTTTGTGAGAGCAAGGCAATATGGATTGAAAGTATACTTCAGAATGTGTCCAATTTCTGAGGCCCCTTCTACATTGCCATATAAAATCCAGATAATCTGCTTTGAACCGGATTATATGGCATTGCAGACTCATATAATTCAGTCCAAAGCAGATAATATGGATTATCTGATTTGATGATCTGGATTATATGACAGTGTAGAAGGGGCGTTAGACCATCTTCCCATAAGGAGCATAAATAATATTTCAACTATTATTTTTTTTAAAAGTGTTTCTTAGGTCTCGGTAAAACCTGATGAGAGGAGTTCATGACTGATGAAGAACTTCACTATTCAGTACCTATTCTGTACACAAAAAATTAACTTTTTGGCTGTACCTACACATTAACTGTCATGTCTGTATTCTATGGAAATTTGTGATTTAGTTTCCCAGTACCTACTTTTTTCTGGCTGAGAAATTTAAATATCTCCCAGAATTTGTAAACCCCAGGATTCCACAGAAGATTGTCATAGCAGTTAAAGTAGAATCATAGCACTGTAATTGTGCAGTGTGACAGCATCTCAGACCCCTTCTACACTGCCCCAATATCCCAGAATCTGATCCCAGATTACCTGCTTATCCCAAGTTATTTGGCAGTGGATTCTCATGTAACCCAATTCAAAGCAGATCTTGAGATATAAGGACAGTGTAGAAGGGGCCTCAGAGTATCCCATTCTTTATGAGATTCCCACGCCTTCTGACATCATCTTCTTGTGCAGGGATGGTTTTGACAACATAAAGATTCAGGATTCACACACACACACACACACACACACACACACACAGAGAGAGAACATTTTCATTGTGGTAGAGGATTAATCCTGAGTTATTAGGACATTACATTAGCAATTATAAAGTAGAACAAGCAAAATCGAAGTCTTCCACTCCTGTTCTTTGGCTACATGATTTCAAACATCGTATGACAACTGTAACAACATTTAATTAATAACTCAACAGCAGAAGAAGACAACTATGTCCAGGTCTGTGTGCATTTTGAATCTTAGTCAGGAAAAATATATTCTGTGCTAGTGGATGGATCTGGACTTATGGTGCCCTTTAGAAGAGCTTGTTGTAAGCACAATTTATTCAGGAGGATTGCTCATGCCTTCCTCTGAGGCTGAAAAAAGTGATTTGCCCAAGACCACTCAGTGAATAAATGTTACTTGCCCAAGGTCAGCATATTACCATTGCCAAATGGAAATTCAGACCCTGATTTCCCAAAGTCCTTGCTGAACACTCAAACCACACCACCAGACAGGTCCTGTGATCAAATGGTAGGGACTCCAATTGTATTTTGCACAAAAAAAACATTGATTCTTTGGCTGGGTAAAAGCTGCCCAGTGAGCCTAGTATCTGACCTTGAGTACAGATGCTTGTTTTTCTAACATAATGCCTGGATCTTTCATCAATTACACCATATTGTTCTTCTCAGTAGCAGTGGTGATATTACTGAGTAACATTTTTTTGCTTTGTCCTGTGAACCATAGTAAGCTGGCTACTCCAGCTTATACTTCACTTTAAATTTTAATCAGTCTGGCTTCAAGGAAAGGGGGGGATTTTAAAGCCTTCATATTAAAATAAAAATCCTGCCTTTAGGGGTTTGAGTAGTAATTTGTAGTTTTAGGATATCATTTATCATGCCATTTCCTCTAATCCCAGGAGGTTTAGTTATGAGTTGGATTTGCCAGCCGAATGCTGACATTTTTTAGCTCCCCCACCCTCCCTCAAAAGATAAACTAAATGTAACAAGCAGAATGAAATCTTTATGGTATGAAATTAAAGGTCATCTTGCAAGCGTAAAGTGACCTTTCTTCCAGGAATCCATTAGGCTAAAATTTGTAAAATGCTACTAAAAATAAAAAAAGGCTTTTACATTCTTAGATGAATAAACAGGAATGGCTAAACTAATATAGGCGATAAAAGTTTAAAGTCCTACAAAGAAGAAAAACTACCTAAGGAAACAATTCATGTTAATAAAAAAATAATTGGGCATATGCCAGTTGATTTGCTTGAAGCTGTTTATGTCTGTGTGTGTTTTTAAGACACTTGTAATTTCTGTGTTTGCATTTGAAAAAGCCCTTGGAATTACACAAATAAAAATCTTTTCAATATATCATTGCTAATTCAATGCACATTAAAATGAAAATGAAAAAGTATACTTAATGACTGAGCAGCAAAAGAAATCTTAAAACAAAATCCTATCTTGTCTGGATTGTGATTCCCCCCCCCCCCCCAACCTGTCCACATATGTGAAATTGTTTTAGTAGACATATTTAGTAGACATACTTTGCTAAAGCAGATTTAGTAAATAAAATTCTATCTCCATATCTACTAACTCAATGTATCCATTTCATGTTATTTATTCTGTATAGAATTCATCATCCAGACGATTCTAGGATTGTCAAGGTAGCTTACCAGACCCAGTTTACCAGACCCAGTTTACCAGACCCCCAAGCCCTCCCCCCCCCCGGCTACATGCCTGCACACACACATATACTAGCGTCCCCTGCCACGCGTTGCTGTGGCCCAGTCTGTGTGTGTGTGTGTGTGTGTGTGTGTGTGTGTGTGTATATATATATATATATATATATATATATATATACATACACACACATACATATACACACACACACGTGTGTATGTATATATTTGGGTATATATGGTGCGTTTGTGTATATATGTGGTTTTGTGCATGTGCTGTAATGTATTTTTTTACTGAATGTATTTTTTTACTGAATTTACTGAATGTTTTACTGACTAAAACATTCAGTAAAACATTTGTAATTTATCTGTGATGCTGGTAAAACAATAAAACACTCCCATCATAGCAATTAAAACCAGGAAAGATGTATTCATTTTATTGCATGTTCTATTTTAATGCCTTTCATAATGGAATAGCTAGAAATGAAACATGTCAAAGATGTACCAAATGGAATTTATGTCATAGTCAATGAAGAAAAGAGAGAGAGGTGGGAGAGAAAGAGGGGGGGGGGGGGAAGGAAGCAGGATATATGATGTGATCATGGATTTGATATGTAAAGTAGCATAATATAAACTGATCATATGTTCCATAATAATTGTCTTGAAATTCAGACACAAATCCAGAGCAGTTCCATTATCCTATGATATGGAAGCTACCAACCACCACTGCAAACCCTCTATTTTCACACTACAAACAGAATTAAATATAAAACAGTTCAAAATTTTAAAGGAATTAAACACTCAACCCTCTGGGATTGTGTTAACACATTTCTCACTTTATCCCACATGACTGTGTGGCAACTGGAACTGATGGCTTCTGTCATTAAAGAAGCCTGAGGTGATGTGCCAAAACTTGGTATAAGTAGCTAGTGGAGTCTAGGTTATTTAAGGCCAGCTCTTTTTGTTTCCAACTGACAACTCATTTTCCCCACATTATGTGCAGTGTGAGCTTAGCTAATCATTTCAGAATCAGGTAGGATTTTTTCCCCTTTACTTGGGGTTTCTTGTGTAACCCCATTCTGTATTTCCGGAGCTTGGACAGTTGTTTAAGGGTGATATTGATAAACATGTTGCCTCAAACAAGTATTGAGGGGAGAATATAGGAGTTTGATGTATACCTTCTTCTTGTGGTGAAGAACAGCCTCTTTGGGTCCTAGGACCTGATGTGTCCATGTGTGGGTGTGTGTGTGTGCGCGCGCGCGAGGGAGGCTGACCTTGGGGCTAGCCTGGGGGGTTTCCTTTCTTTTACAAAGTTTAACTTGGCAGAGGGTGCCCTAGGTTTGCCTTCTAGTTGGTTTGGATTGGTCTTAGGGTTAGATGTTTTGCCCAAAGGACAGGCTGAGGAAATGTAATGAATACTTTTTGAAGCTTAAAATCTTTTTAATCAATTTTCAGTGTGACAGGTTGCATTTGATACTTTCAGAGAAAGAAGTAGACTCACAGATATAGTACTGATTTGATAATAGCTATATTGATTACACAGACAAGGGGAAAACATTCACATTTACTCAGAAATCACTCATAATTCATTCATTCATCATGCATACTCACCACCTCCGCATTCAGGTCATCTTGGAAAGGAGGCAGTGGTTGAACAGGCTGTATTCTCACAGAACTGTCACACTTTCCCAAGAAGAATGTATCTCTTTATGTAGAGAATTTTCCTGTTGTTGTTGTTCTAAATTGATTGACAATGTATTGTTTAACTAAAAGTTGCAGACACACCCAAATTCTACACATATGTTGTTTTTATTCCATAACAGAAGTTTGTTTTCCTCCTTAATGTAAGGAGCATTATGTTTGATTTCCCAATTTTCTCTGGTCATGTAAACATATTCTGTTTAACCAAGAGTTCCCAGATCAGTTATTTCAGCAGTCCACCAGCACTTTTCTTCACTTCCTATGTTTCTCCATAATGCAGGTTCCAAATATCTTAAGATGGTGTCCTCAGTTTTGCCAAGCCTTTATAGGCCCTTGCTAGACCCCAATCATGCAATTTCACAGAGGTGATCACAGATTGACACCTGGCCCCAACTAGACCACATCAAATTGGTCCCCCATTTTTTTTTTGCTCATCTCAAGTATGAATAACTTAAATAGATTATTGGTCAAATGAAGTGGCCCTTGATTAACTCCATTTTCTCTGTCTGATTTCATTATTTTATGGTTCCCTGAGGAAAACCATCTAAACCACCAAAAGGCAAGCTCCTTTTCATCCCAAAATACAAGGAAACCTGTACTTTATTGTTGCACATTCTTATACAATTAACAATATTCCTATACATTCTGATGACGATATTATTAGGATTAAAATAATAATGATAGTGTAAGTTGAATGAAGCTTTATTTTTTAAAAAAATATAGAAAAAATACATTTAAAACTCCTTCACAAAAAAAGAACATAAGTATTTGTTTATCTACCTTAGGAGAATATTGTGGCCATTTCTGCCTTCTTGGATTGATTTTGATGTAAATAATCGCATTGTGCAATGGTTATTTTTCATGCATTTGCTTTTCTGTCTTGTGCCTGACTCCACAGATTCCTTTTGCCTTTCTTTAAGACATTTTTATACTGTTTAGCTCTACTGTATCCTTGGGAATGTCAGATGGCTTTGCAATAAAGATGTCTTCTGAATTTTTCATGGTGCTGTTGGGAGCTTATTGAAAGATAAGTTTTTCATGATTCATTTCAGATTTATATATACAAGCAATTCCAAGAACATTAAGCGTTTTGTTTTTGTTTTTATTTTCACTGGAAAAGTAAACAGGTGAATACCCAATGTTCCACTCATCAGGTTTTATCCCTTTACTCAAAGCAGATATGCATGTAAAGTAAACACAGTGAACTTGAATACTATGATTACCTTCATTTATTTTGTTTTGCTGCCATTTTTATTGTCATTTATAGAATAATTTAGTACTAGAGGAGATCTGAGTCAGGATAACAATAAGTCCCAGAATCATAGAGTTTGAAGAGATAATAAGGACCATCGAGTCCAACCCTTTTCCTTGAAGGAATACACAATCAAAGCACACCCAGAGGTCTATTATATGTCCACCAAACTAACTGTGCTTCTTCTCAGAAGGTCAAAAGTAGGCTTAGAAAATAATTACATTTAATTAAAATATTAATTGATTAACATTTCCCCTAATGTGTCTGAACTCCATACATTTCCTGATCAATGGCAATGTTAATCCTGCACATAACTAATTAATTTAGATTGCTAGAATTCATTAGGAACAGGGTGGCCCTTTCTCTGCTAGATTTAGCAGGACAGGAAAGTCACTAATGAAAGAACAGGATCAGAAAAACTGTCATGTAGCATTGCTCTAACTTTCTTGTTTGAATGCTTTGTGGGGTAATCCATCTACTTTCTCATATGAAAGAGAGAAGAGATGAAGTAACTTTAGCAGCAACAGAATAAGAGAAAAAGTGAGTTCTGACCTGAAAGGGAGGAAAAGGTTTGGAGAAGAAGAGTGGAGGCAATGAATCGATTGCTTATCTGAAAGCCTTTAAAGAAGTAGGGATTCTTTTGGAATGTCTATACATGCCTCTTAATCTGGGACCAGTCCAGAGCATTATGCTTCAAACTGGCACCATTTTCAACAATAGTGGCTATGCACACTGGACTGAATCCTGTGGGATGTGATGTCATTGTCCACATGGGCCAGCTTGGCTGGTCCTGCTTCAGCACCTCTGGTGCATCCCTGTTTTAAGTGTAGCTGTTGTACTTCATCACTAAACTACGAGATCTATACAAAGCCCTCATGTGAAGTCATCACTTCTGCGTAAGACAGAAATTGGCACTGGGCTCAATGGGTCTTTCATTAGGTTCACATATTGAGGAAAGACAGATTGTGAGGTAAACACAGACTGGGATAGGAGGCAAATTCTTGGTTCACAACAATGCCTGTTTTTCTTTTTCATGTCATGGGACAATTCATCAAATATGAAGGGAAAATATAAAGTTTGTTCCTCCCCATAACTTGCCACTTCAGAAGCCAGAAAACTACCCACTCCTTTTCTAAGTTATGTTAGAGCCCTAAGAATTAGAAAACTGCTTTGCATATTCTGTCCTCTCAAAATTTGATTTCTTAATATAAGTTGAGCAGCACCTATCTGGCATTATGGAATCCAAAACCTTCCAAAATCCAAAATTATCCACTTGGGTGGATGGGATTGTTATAACTTTGCTTTTTTTTAATAAACAAAATTCTTTAAAATTGTTGTGTATAAAATTGTCTTCAGACTAGGTATACAAGGTATAAAATAATTAAATGATTTCTTTGCTTATGCATATATGCCATGCATATGCCAATGCAGGTATTCCAAAATGAAAATTAAAAAAATTGAAATAGAAAGCACTTTTGGTCCCAGGCATTTCAGAATTGAACTTTCAATCTGTTCATAAATACAGAATGGTAACGCAAAGGAGGAGAACAGAAAGAGGGCAGTCAACTGCAAGATGTCTTAAGAAAAAAAACAATGTTCCACTTATTTCTACCATGGCATGTTCTTTTATCATTCATATCATTCCTACAACACCTGCCACTTCATCACATTCATGAAATACTACTGAACCACCCACTTAAGAAACGGCAATCTACTGTGTTCATCACATGATGTAGACTTCAAGTGTAGGGTAGAGATATTTTGCTGTTTAAAAGGGTAGTAAAGGGTTATCTTTTTAGATGCTTTCTAAGCTGGTTGGGAAGTGACTTTTTTTGCAAAGTATCTGGATAGAGATGGGCAAAATGGTCAATACTGTCATGTGATAGTATTCGTCATTCTCAGCTTTAAAATGACAGAGTTATGCAATTTGTGGGAGGAGCTGAAATGCTCCTTGAGATAAAGCTCCACTATTATCTTTTGTTCACGGAGGAGGGAAGATCAGTAGTATGTTGTGTTCCTTTCTGTCTCATGCACTTTCTGGGGGCTTTGTTCCCTTCCTTCCTTCCTTCGCTGTGTTGTGTGTGCCAAGTGTTCCCTCCTCCTCCTCTCCTTCCTTCCTTCCTTCCTTCCTTCCTTCCTTCCTTCCTTCCTTCTTTCTTCCAACATGGGGAAGGGGAAGGAGGGAGGGAGGGAGAGTGAGAGACTGAGGATCACCAGAAAGGCAGCAAAGGGAGAGCCCCTAGACAACTCCTTCCCTCCTCCTCCTCCTTCAGTTGACCCCAAGAGCCATCTAATCCAACCCCCTTCTTTCTGACATGCAGCAAAAACACAATCAAAGCAGCCCGAACTGATGACCATCTTGCCTCTGATAATAATAATGATGATGATGATAAAGAAAATATGTTCCTAGTTTGCAAGTCTTGTTTCCTGTTTAATTGTGTAATCCTTACTTTGAAAGTAGTTGCTGTGCTCCATAAACTTCATTTTTGTGCCCACAAACTATGTTAAATGGCTGTAGACTCTACAAGATATTCAACCATTGAGAAACTAGAGAACATGTGCTATAGCCGGATGTCTCTCTTGCAAAGACAACGTTTTTGGAGTTCAATATACATTTCCCATATGTCTGTGATAGAACCAATTAGAAAATGACATTCATAACCTAGGAACAAAAATCATAGTCTAGGAGAAGTGGTGTTTCTTTTCACAAAGAAAATGAGGGAGGGATAGCAGGCAGGAACGACTCTCTACAATGTGATAGCAAATCAACTGAGAACTCCTGAATAAAGCAGATAGTTTGCTAGTGTGTGATGCAAGGAAGAAAATCATCAATTTAATTTCAAAATGGAGTATGCCTGAGCTGTATGGTAAACCTACTCTTCCAAACACCTGACATGTTCAGAGAAATGAAGATTCTGCTCACAGTATTGGGATTTAATGGGATAGCAAATGAAGCATTCTAAATAGGGCAGGCTGGGATCAAAGGCAGATTGGTTTTGCAGGTGAGACATAGCATTCAGACATAGGCAACCGTAGCTCTATCATACCTTGACCTATCAATGATCAGGCCTAATATACCCTGCTATTATATCTCATGAATGAATCTGCATATTTCATCCTCTTTCACTAAATATCACACTGATTTTCTAACTTTGATATTATGCCCTGATTTATTCCTGCTGTTTGGATGGAGGGGTATGTTAGACCAGGACTCCTTCTCACTCAAAGTTTTTCTACATGCTTGTGAATGCAAACTCTGTTGTCCAGTGTATCTCAGACTTGTAGAGATTGGATCAATGAAATGATAGGTCTTAATCCTCATTCATCTTTGTAGTATTTAGAAAGAGTCATGTGAATCTCCCCACTTTATGATTCAGAAACTGAAGTGTTTTACTTGACACAGAGGCATGTTCCTGTTCCCTCGTTACTTCTTCACCAAGAAATCTCTATGGTCAAGAGAATAGTAAATACTGAACCACAACAGCTAGTTATATTAGTACTCAGAAGTAGTTAAGACACTTCTGGCACAATAAATTTCTCATCTGTCTCATTTCTTTCAATCCTATTTTTCTGGGAAGCAAAATCTGTACCATTTTATCAGCTTTGGTGAGACCTTTGTACACTGATGATACTTTTTCTGACTCCTGATGAACAATTGTGGTTTTTTTTTTTTTGTGTGTGTGTCTCATTTCTTAAAATTGGAATTGACAAGAGAAGATCTCTCCGAATGGGAAGGAATTCCTCCAGGGAGATATAAATCCGAGCTGCTTGGATACCTTAATTTTTATTGTTGTTGATGTGTAACATAGGATTTAAAACATACTAAAGAATGTTATAGATGCTTTACCAGTACCAAAATATGATTTTTTAAAAAAAAATCTAAAAAATTAACATTCAAATATGCCCTCCCCCGCCCCATTCCATTTATAGTTTAAAAATGACATCGCCTGCCTTTTGCACATAGCAACACAGGGCAATCTAATGGGCAAACATCCATCATGCCTTTTGCCTTAAGCAGTGGTTTCCAACCTTCAGGCTATGTGGAGCAAAATAAAACATTACTTGAGTACAGAAAACTGGCTGGTAAAATGTAAGTATTTATGTGAGTCTCTGGTGAATATTAATAATCTTGCTGCAAGGAGATTGAAAACATCGACATAGAGAGAGGGACATACGCATACATAAATATATGCACTAATTTGAATTTTTGCCAAAAACAATTAGATATAAAGCACTGAAATCTGCTCAAGGATTGTCAGTGTCCTTCTGTTTTAAAGACGAAAGCTAAAGGGGTAATTCAAGGTCTGTTTAATTGCCTGAACCCATGCTGGCTGTGCTGAAGCAGCAGGTCAGATGATTGGGGGTCAGGGATTTGAACTGCTTTGCTTGTTTTGTGTCATTTTTAGCATTTGTGCTCTCCTGTGACAAAAACAAGACTTACTATATACAGTAGAAGCAGAGGTTAAATGTGGAGGGGATAACAGGTGAAGGAGAAAATTTGTCAAGAAAAGTCAACAATATAGGTAGAAAAAATTATTGAGCGTTGGTTTTCAAGCCTTGTTCTCCTAACATGGTCCATCTCATGTATTATTTCATTGCCTAGTCCAGAATTTGGGAATAAACTCTTCTGTCAGAATTTGCTGGTGGAAATTAAGGCTAGATGCATTTTGTAGATCTGGGTAGTGATACATATTATTGAGAAACATAATTGAATGTTTAATATGTTATAATATTTATAATATTGTAATGTAATGCAATATAATACTAGTAATTGTTTTTAAATGCATAATAATTTTGTATTCTGTATATCTAAACTGTTGTAAACCACTCTGAGTCGCCTAAGGGCTGAGAAGAGTAGTATACAAATAAAGTAAGTAAGTAAATAAATAAATAAATAAATAAATAAATATGAGTGTAAGAAGAATGTGGAGTCAGGTCTAGCTCAGCCTAAACTAGCCAAACTACTCCTTGTCAACCATATGACCTGCTAGAATTTATGTATATGTCATTTCCTGTCCTGCACATAGTGAAAAATCTCATTGGTCTAAAATACTTTTTTTGCAACAGAGGAGATTCACTGGGACACACAACCTCTTTGCTTTGTGGCTGAATGTCTGGCTAGCATGAGTACTATTGCTAGTCTAGGTATGAGAAACAGAGCATTCTTTCCATGAACACTTTCAATCAACATGAAGTTTCCTTGGATCCCTCTTTCCAGAAAATGTTAAGAACACAAGCTATATGCAAGCATTAGTTGGGAGATGCGAGTGTTCAAATGTTAGATGGGGCCTGGGAGTGTTTGCTTTAAAATACCCCAGTGCCTTGAGCATAAAAATCAAGAGAGCACTTCTATATGTCTTTAAGTGGATGTACTTCAAACTGTCCCCATATCCACAAATTCTGCCACATTTAAAAATGAACCAAGAAAAGGGAGGGGGAGTACTGACAAGTCCAATAACATGGGGCTAATTTTCAGTTCACATAACCTACTTCAGGAAACTCCAGTCTCCACACAAAAGGAACACCCAAAGTATCTGGAAGATAATTTCTGGTTCTGTAAAATATTTTTGTCAGTTTGGAGAGAAAACATATTAAGGAAAACATGTGCCTTGTTTTATGGAGGATCTTCCCTTCTAGAGGTTTTATGGAGTATCTTCCCTTCTAGAGGTACAGCTTTCCCACCTAAACAGCGGGCTGTTTCAGTGCATTGTTGCGAAAGAAAAGGTTAGCCTGCATTGCCATCATGCTCCATCATAATTTGTTTGCACAGGATCTCAGTCTTGAAAAGTGGGCAGTTTCTGGAGAAACACTGAGAATATTGCTAAAATAATCTATTGTTCCTTAGAAAAGAAAAATAAGTGATGAATAATATCCCTATTTGCCTTAAATTTCTCAAAGTATACCATCATGCCATGTGAACCACCTAAGCTGTACTTCACCCCTCTTTTTTGCAAACTTAATTGTTCACTATAAGACTACCTGGTCTTGGTGATAGAAACATCTCACTGGAAGTGTTTCTTCAATGTTTCTTCAAAGTGTTTCTTCCTATATACCTTGCATGCTACAATGGTAATGTTCTGTTCTGAGCTATGCTAAATAATAGGCCTGGGTAACAACGCAAAAATTTGTTTCTAAAATCGATTCGTTTTTTGGGTTTTTTTGCGTTTTGATATTTAAAATAATTACAAAATTTTCCTTTTTAAAAGTTCGGTATTTACGAAATTTCGTTATTATTAACGAATCAATTCGTTAAAATGGCGGACGCGGTTGTGCAACATGAAAATATTAGTTTTAAATAATAGTTTTAATAATAATAGTTTTTAATAATAGTTTAGACATGCCTAGCTCTTTCAGCTGCTCCTCATAGGGCTTAAATCTCATAGGGCTTAAATCATAGGGCTAATAGTTTTAGTCCGCCCCCTCTCTATCCCTCCCTCCCTCTCCCAGGTGAGCCGGGAAAAGGGGGAAGAAGGGGGCGGGGGGAGCCAGGGGAGCGAGGGGAGGAAGCCAGGCCGGGAAGGGAGCTTGCTCGCTCAGTCTCTCTCTCTCGCCTGCCTTCCCTTCTCCTTGCCCCTGCTCGGGCCCCTTTGCAGCCAGGAGCTGAAATAATAACGAAACAATTACAAAACAATTACAAAATAGCTTTAAAAATTCGTTTTTTTAAAAAATTGCTCCAGACTGATTCATTATCGTTTTGTAATTCAAAAATTAACGAATTTTTTAACGAATTACGAATTAACGAAACGAATTGCCCAGCCCTACTAAATAAATATGACTTGCAAAAAAAAAAAAAAGCTTTTAGGCATGCAGCTGCCTATTACCAGCCAGGGTCTATAACAAGAGGTAGGTAGGGAATGACATCCTGGACTGCTGGCCCTTTAGGAAGAAAGCAAGCCTCATTTTAAATTACAACTGGAATTTTCTTTTGAAAACTCTCCCTCTTGCTGACAAGGAAAGGGTCTCATTCTTGTATCCAGTACAGGGATCTACAAATCTTAGTAGACCACAAGCTGAACATGAGTCAGCAGTGTGTTGTGGTAGTGTGATTCTAGGATGCTTCAATAGTCTCACTCTATTCCACTTTGGTCAGAACTCAAATTGAATACTATGTTCAGTTCTGGGCACTACAATTTAAGCAGGACGTTGACATAGTAGAACATGTCCAGAGAAGGGTGATCAAAATGTTCAAAGGTTTGGAAGCCCAGACATATGAAGAGTGGATTAGGGAGTTTGGCATGTTTAGCTTGGAGAGAAGAAGGATGAGAGGGGACACATTTAAAGATTTGAAACAATGTCAGATTTAGGAGGGACGAGCTTATTTTCTGTTGTTCTGGAGACTAGGACGTGGAGCAATGGGTTCAAATTGAAGGGAACTTAAATATTAGGAAGAACTTCCCTATGGTAAGAGTTGTTCACAGTGGAATATGCTACCTCAGAATATGGTGGAGTCTCTTCTGAAAGTTTTTCAGCCATCTGTCAGGAGTGCTTTGATTGTATGTTTCTGCATTGTGAAGGGTTGGACTGGATGGTGAATTTATGCAACAATTGTGAGACTTAAAATTGGGAATATCTTGCTTGAACATCCATATCTTATCCTACCAGCAAAATTCAATAGCTACCAATGGCCCTTTTTGTTATTTCTTCATCATCTCCCCCCACCTCTTGTATATATTTTTTGCTTTCTTTATGCTTCTGATTTCCTCACTTATGTATCTTTGTTCTGAAATGCAATTTCCTTTTCCTACCCAACCATGTATTTTGGAAGCTCCTCTAGCCCCCCGGGGTTCTTTCCTCTTTCTCTCTCTCTTCCTTTGTTCAGAATTTTGACAAACAAAATATTTTAAAAAACCAGTCCAAGAGAACACAATCACACACAGAGAGTCCATTTGCCAAGCAGCTTTTTGCAGTTTCCTGAGAAAGATAATAATGAAGCATGCAGTACGCTGGAAATACTGACAGAAATTTCACCTGGCATATATTTTCACTTCTATCAAAATTCCTCAGCTCTTTTTCAGAAACAGAATCTCCTATTTTGCCACAGAGTTTCCTGATAACCATAGTGCCAGCTTCAGACCAGACATCTGCTTCTGGTGTGAGACAGATGGTATGATAGACACAGCACAGATTCATTAATAACCTGTTACTAGAGAGGATTATGCCTCCCTTCCCCCCCCCCCCCAAGAATTGGCAGATATCTGTCAGGCATAGGAATCTCATGCCCACATCATTCATCTCAAAAACTGAACTCAGGTAAAAATTTGGAAGCTCCTTTGATCTGGAATCGATCCAACAAGAAGGTTTGTGGACCTGGATGGAATGCTGAATATTTTGTTGCAAGTTAGAGTTTGTTTTATTCTGAATAAGGATGGTGTTAACATATGAACTGAGGAGGTGTGAAATTAACTTTTCTTGTTTTCCTAAGTAAATACTTAGCTTTTTAAAGATTCAAGTCTAAATGCATTTGAACTTGGGCTCTTTTCACAAAGAGGTTTGGGGAAGCAGCTTTCATTCGTTTCCTTTTCTCCAACATGTGTTTTCAAACAGCAGCAACAGTTAGGAAGAGGTGAGAAAGGAAATTATACCTAAAACTGATCTCAGCAGTGATACTGATGACAGATTGAGTGGAGGCTTCTGATTCTTAGGGTCACTAGCTGCCAAATTCAACTTGATAGCAATTAATAACAATACATTGACAGGTTTTCCTGAAAAAAATAATTAAATTCTCTGTAAAAGCCCAAAATAAATGAGCTAATCCCAAATGAGAATGATCTACCCATGTGTACTTGTGAATATTTTCAATTGAACCATGTGATGTTTATAATTAAAAGTAAATATATGTGGCAATTTGAGCTTTTTGGATAAGATAGTTCTGAAAACAATGTCCCTGCTCTGTACAGCTCATTCAAAACCTGCCACAAATGGCTAAGAAATTCCCCATAATACATTTTAGGTTGTTATACAAGATTGTAATCAGAAGAGGGAGTAAAAAGGAAGACAAGCTTCTGTTATCCAATCAGTTCACTGCTGGATTTAGACTATTGCTATTTTAAAAGCAAGAACAATAAATATGGAAGCAATTGTTTGTCATGATAAATATTTATTTAAAAGATTTTGGACTAAAATAAGGGAAATAACTACCAATGTCAGTTTATATAACTACTGGAAGCAAGTGGTGAATGACATATCAACTAATGTGATTATGGTCTTGAAAAATTATAAATCAAATGACATTGGTCACCACATCTAATCAGGTTAGTGTGTACTTTAATGTGAAATGGAATGGGAAATGATTCTCCTGAGTTTGAAATTCTCACTACTTAAGAAAGAACCATCATAATTGTGTCTTAGTACTGACTCTACTTGTCACACATCAGAGAGCAGAATAACAATTCCCAAATTTTGGACCATGCTCTCATTTCTTCAAGTTTTTTTCCCCTGCCCCTTTATGAGGCACATTGCTGTGTAACTTACCCAGTAACCTCACTCAATTCACTCAGACATCTCAGGAGATCAAGAAAGGGGAATTGAACACTCTTTATCCAAGTTGCCTAAAGGAAGCTGAAGTCTTAGTCCAAGCAACAAACAATTGTATTCCCCGTTAAAAACCAACATTAGACAATGAATTGGAGATGGAACTCTAACCAGTATTCCTCCTAGCACTGTGGTCTCACCTAGGATGTTCTACTTACTGCCTAAAACAGATACCAGTGGCTAGGATTTGATCCCCCTTTAAATAGTTTGACTGTCCTAAGTATAAAAAGTACATCTGATATAGACTAAAGAACTGTTGAACACGGGACTTGTAAGCCTTCCCTCAACAACCTAACATATTGTAGTGCAATTAACAGTGGAACTCATTTGGGCCTGCTAAGCCCCTATCACATGTCAACCATTGGCTGCTTGGTCACCACAAAAATACACAATAATCTGGCAGTCTTCCACATTTCAAAGTTATAGCACTCTGATTCAACTTTAACAGCCATGATAGAACACTCTAAAACCCTAGTGTTTGTAATCCAGAAGGCATATCAGCCTTCTGGCTGGAATTCCAAATTACCTCTCCATAAACATCAGATCCCAATATTCTCAACCTGTGGGTCCCCAGATGTTTTTGGCCTTCAATTCCCAGCAATCTCAACAGCTGGTAAACTGGCTGGGATTTCTGGGAGTTGTATGCCAAAACACCTAGGGACCCATAGATTGAGAACCACTGTTTTATAGGATGGAATTGTGTCATGTAAAATGAAATCATAGCATTGTAATTATATGGAAGGAGTCCTGGAAATCTTAACATAGCAACTCTCTTTTTTTCACTCTTGTGGGCTTGCTGACAAGATCAAGGCCAATTGCTCTTCGCCTTTTTCTTAGGCTTGGCATCTTCTCCTGTCAATGAACAACCAGATTTTGGGATAAGGTACACCATTATACTTTTTGATAGCCTTAGCCTCCAACTATGTGAATATTATGAAATCTGCTCACCCTATGCTTCAGGTGGTCATAGGCTTTCCCCACCTTAGTCTCTGTAAGGATTCTAAAGAATGAGGTGGGGGAGGGGTCGGGAGAGAGAAGCTTGGTGAATACTTTTGCTGTGCAGGGTTGTTTTTTTTTTTGGTCGTGTCAGGAGTGACTCCTGGTGTGAGAGAATTGGCCGTCTGCAAGGACGTTGCCCAGGGGACGCCCAGATGATTTGATGTTTATCATCCTTGTGGGAGGCTTCTCTCATGTCCCCGTATGAGGAGCTGGAGCTGATAGAGGGAGCTCATCCGCCTCTCCCCAGATTCGAACCTGCGACCTGTCAGTCTTCAGTCCTGCCGGCACAGGGGTTTAACCCACTGCACCACCAGGGGCTCCGCTGTGCAGGGTAAATACATACATTCAAATGTAACAAATCAAAATTGTATTTTTAACAATGTACATGATTTATTTTATAATTATTATCGAATGATTCGTATGATTCCTTCTTAAATAAGTGTCATAATTTAAGATATTTGTCTCCTTTTGTCCCTCCTTTCATCCTAATTCAGACTAATAGAAAATGCAATCCTTTAAGAACTGTTTTGGATTATTTAGATAATATGAACAAACATTTTGGCCAATTTAAGTAAGAAGTTTATCACGAGCATGAGGGCAGCAGCTCAACTTTGAACAGATGGCCCTCCATATCCATGGATTCTGCATCCAAGGATCCTATCAACCACTGCTTAAAAATATCTCCTTCTCCCGCCCCCCCCCCAAAAAAATTCTAAATAGCAAACCTCAATTTTACCATTTTATATACTGAACATTATTGCATGTAACGAGACTTGTGAAGCCATGTTTTTCTTCTTCTTTTTTTGTTTTTGTATCCATGGGAGGACTTGGAAACAAACATGAGCAGACACTGAGGGTCCACCTTATTGCAGAATTTCACAGATTATACTACTTCAGTACAGCATCTCATAATATCAAGTCGTAAAAGTAGTTGCACAGAATAGTAAAAAAAACTCAAGACAAATAAATCACCTCTAAAATACTAGTGTTACATAAAATTAATCTTTGTGTAGACTAAAACATAAAATTACTGCAACCAAATATACAATGGATATAACACTTATTGTTTGAGCTATTTAAGGTGAGTGGAAAGGGAAAAATAAATGCTGGAAATAAGCATGAAACACTTTAAAAACCATATGACTTTTTTTTCCTCCTTCCTTTTCACATCCATATTGTACATATAAATATCACTTAGCTGAGTTCAAGCTAATATGTGCCCTGTACAAAGCAATACATATTACTGGGACGCAAATTGGTTTTCAGGTTTAAAATTTTAAAGCCACGTTGTAAATACTAAATTGTCCATCTGGTCTTTTAAAGATAAGTGAATTAACAACACACATTTGTTTCAAAAATAGAGTATAATCTAATTTCTGGGAGAAATGTGCTACACAAACATGGGGCATGGCAGGTTCATTTAAGCTTCTTTATGTTAAGCTATGAAAAATGCCTGTGGTAAGAAAGTTTGGGGGAAAACCTATGCAAGTATAAGAAACATGCAATACTCCATTTGAATGAGATTGATGGTGGTAGCTACCAATTTCCCTCTGCTTAGCCTACAAAGGGAAGTGTTTGCTCATAGCTTCCTTCCTTCTGATTATCTTAAAGATTGTAACTCAAAAAGCTTGGTGATTAGTTTTGCTGTGTTTAAATGTTATCTGTTTTCTGTTATGATAGGACTATTACAGATACGATTACTATTTCTACAAAGATTTCTGAAGTGACATAAGGGAGAAAAGAATTCTGATTTCCACTAATACTGGGACATTAAAGACAAAATGATGATAATTCAGTCATACTTCTACTGTAGTAGTAAAGCATACATGTTTCCAAACACGAGTTACTTGTGCTGATTAGAAAGATATGTGATTGCGGAGGATATAGAAAAAGAGAATAATACACATGTTAAGACAATCATTTAAATTCTTGATGCCAGATTCCTCAGCAATGGTCCCCACAAATTAAACATGACATTGGATTTTCTGTGCAGAAAACCTGTTTTACTATGCAGATTTTTAAAAATGTCATTCGTGTCCATGAAAATTATTATTTGTCTACCATTTTTCAAATATTTTCAGATTTCAACTTTTTTTATCCCTTTTCTCTCAAGATGGCCACATAACATAACAGTAACATTACATACATATACATATATATATAGAGAGAGAAGGGTGTGTGTAATCTAATCAATGATATTTCAATTCATAGTTGTTTTTAACCAAGGTTTTGGGTTTTTTTACATTTTTAAGTCCATACTTCATACCTGACCAGGACCAACCAGATGAAGATTCCTTTAAAAAATTTAGTCATCAAGTGTAAATGTGGATCCTATTAACTGCAATTCCTTTGATCATTGACCTACATCAGATTAGCTGATCCTTTCAAGAGTAAACTAATTGAAACTCCCTATTGTAATAAAATATAACTTGATACATTAAATACCCATATTATTTTGTTTAATTCCCATTTTTCTTGTCTTAAATTCAGTTCTAACGAAGGAGATCCACTGGATTACTTGTTGAACAAAAATGAAATCAGGTAATAGGGTTTGGTGCAGAGTGTTACACTTGAAAATAAAGGTATACTTCGGGATTCAACCCTGAGCCAGGAAGATCAGGTTTTACTTGTTTTACTAGTGACAGGAGTGCATTTGTATAGTTAGTTACAGAGTATACATATATGTTCTTAGAAATGTTGGATCTGGCAATCAGGAAAGAAGACTTAGGGTAGATCTATACAGACCAATAAATGTGGGCTGAACAAGTACAGTGTCACCAAACAGCCATGCTTCCTGTCCCCTCCCACAGTTGTTGTCACTGCAGTCTCTGGTCAAGATACAGATCTAATCTGCTGGCCATTGCTTGTAGTGATGTTGGCCGGAGTGATGAGACAGGAAAGAGGGAGGAGAGTAAGAGTCCCCCCCTCCTTCCTTCCCCAATTGCCCAGGTGACCTGGCTCCAACCATTGAAAGCAATGGCCTATAGGTAAGACTCGTGTTTCATCAGGAAACCACTGAAACAAGGAGGATGGAATGCTAATTGCCATCCTGTTCTCCACAGCAGCTCTAGTCCAGGATGGCAGAGAGAGCAATTGCAACAAGTCCTATAACCAGCTTAACTGTTCAGACAGAAACAAAGTTGAGAAATTCTGAATTCTGGCCCAGAATTTGGACTAGTCCCCAACCACTTAAAAGTGGCCTTGTCTCATATTACTCTGGATCAGCTCTGTGTGGTATTTGGCCACCACGGAAGTGATCCAAGGCCCAGCTGACCTAAATGGTAAGTATAGATGTTTTCCCCAAAGTCTAGCCTATATAATTAATGCATTTGACGCTAATTTAACTGCCATGGCTCAATGCTATGATAGCCAGATATATGTAGTTTGGTGAGGAACCAGTACACTTTAGCAGAGAAGGCTAAAGGACTTGTAAAATTACAGCTCCCATGATTCCATAGCACTGAACAATGGCATTTAAAGTAATAGCAAACTGTATTAATTCTACAGTGTAGGTGCACCTTCAGTTACATCCCATTTGGGAATCCTGAAATGCAGGACTCTTTTCTACGGAAACATTACTCTCCTTTATGACCTTTCAATGTTTAAAAGCTAATAACATATTTAAAATATATATTGAAACATGTTCAAACAAAGATTCATTATTCCTTTGAGAGACATGTGAAACAAAATCGAGAGAAATAATTTCTCACCAGCTCCATGACAGAATGAGTTCAGTAAACTATTGTAGTGCACAATTCACTCTGCTATAAGATCATGCATGCCAGGGTGGGATTTTTTATTTTTTTATTTTTTTAAAAAACCCTTTTTATCACTTAAATGCTCATTAAAATTCACAAGCAGGCAAATTGGAATTGACACTCTTTCTTCTTTAATGAAGCTATCCCTTTATTTCAGCAGTGAAACTTTAAACAGCAAATTAAGATAGAAATCTCATTTGGATCAGATTAAGTTAAAAAAATTACAAACAATTGGGTCAGGACTGAAATATTTGCATTGGAGATAGAGCCTAGAAAGTACAAAGTAGGGTTCTCTAGTGTGTATCTTTTTATCTGAACAAAGCTTTATTCCTCCCTCATCCCAAACGTAGAAGGTGATTTAAGGTATGCCAATCAAAGGTTTGGGGTTTTTTTTAAGGGGAATTGTCCTATATTACACAATCAATTGTAATTATAATGGAGAAAATGGGGGAAAGGGTTTATTCCAAATATTTCGATAGTTTGGGCAAACCTTTTAATACAAATAGGCTTTCCCACTGCCAGTTAAGGAAGGGAAAAGTTCCCACGTCTGTTCACCATTCCTATTAATGGAATCTCCATGCAATGGATATCTCTAAAAGTTAGATTGTATAATTGCTCAACATTCATTAAGGCTGGATATACACTGCTCCTATATCCCAGGATCTGAACTCAAATTATCTGCTTATCCCAGTTTATCTGGCAGAGTAGATTCATATGATCCAATTTAAAGTAGATAATCTAGGATCAGATCCTGAAATATAGGACAGTGTCAAGGAGTCTTAGACTGTAGGACAGTGGTTCTCAACCTGTGAGTCCCCAGGTGTTTTGCCCAAAAAGTCCCAGAAATCCCAGCCAGTTTACCAGCTGTTAGGATTTCTGGGAGTTGAAGGCCAAAACATCTGGGGAGCTACAGGTTGAGAATTAATGCTGTAGGATGAATGCAATCTGGTGCCATTTAATTGCCATGGCTAAATGCTATGAAATATTGAGAGTTGTAGTTCTAAAAGTTTTAAAAGTTTCATAGCCTTCAATGCTAAAAAAAATACTGCTGCCTCATCACACTGCAAGTCACATGGTTCAGTGCTATAAAATCTTGGGAGTTGTAGGTTCTTGTGGGTTTTTTCGGGCTATAGGGCCATGTTCTAGAGGCATTTCTCCTGACGTTTCGCCTGCATCTACGGCAAGCATCTTCAGAGGTAGTGAGGTCTGTTGGAACTAGGAAAATGGGTTTATATATCTGTGGAATGACTGGGGTGGGGCAAAGAGCTCTCTGCTGAAGCTAGGTGTGAATGTTTCAGCTGACCACCTTTATTAGCATTTGAAGGCCTGGCTGAGCCTGGGAAAATGTTCTGTTGAGAGGTGTTAAGATGTGCCTGGTTGTTTCCTCTCTGCTGTTTTGCTGTAGTAATTTTAGAGTTTTTTAATACTGGTAGCCAGATTTTGTTCATTTTCATGGTCTCCTCCTTTCTGTTGAAATTGTCCACATGCTTGTGGATTTCAATGGCTTCTCTGTGTAGTCTGACATGGTGGTTGTTGGAGTGGTCCAGCATTTCTGTGTTCTCAAATAATATGCTGTGTCCAGGCTGGTTCATCAGGTGCTCAGCTATGGCTGACTTCTCTGGTTGAAGTAGTCTGCAGTGCCTTTCATGTTCCTTGATTCGTGTTTGGGCGCTGCGTTTGGTGGTCCCTATGTAGACTTGTCCACAGCTGCATGGTATACGGTAGACTCCTGCAGAGGTGAGAGGATCCCTCTTGTCCTTTGCTGAACGTAGCATTTGTTGGATTTTCTTGGTGGGTTTGTAGATTGTTTGTATGTTATGTTTCCTCATCAGCTTCCCTATGCGGTCAGAGGTTCCCTTGATGTATGGCAGGAACACTTTTCCTCTGGGTGGATCTTCATCTTTACTCTCGTGGCTTGTTCTTGGTCTTGCAGCTCTTCTGATGTCTGAGGTGGAGTATCCATTGGCCTGGAGAGCCCAGTTGAGGTGGTTCAGTTCATCTTGGAGGAGGTGGGGTTCGCAGATTCTTTTTGCACGGTTTGCCAAGGCTTTAATGGTGCTTCTTTTTTGACTTGGGTGATGGTTGGAGTTTTTATGTAGATATCTATCTGTGTGTGTGGGTTTTCTGTAGATGGTGTGACCCAATTGTTGATCTGGTTTGCGGATGACCAGGACATCTAGAAAAGGCAGTTTTCCTTCATTTTCTTTTTCCATTGTGAATTGGATTTTTGGGTGGATGCTGTTAAGATGGTCCAGGAATCTGTTGAGTTCTTCTTCTCCATGGCTCCAAATGGTGAAGGTGTCATCCACATATCTGAACCATATCGTGGGCTTTTTGGTTGCTGTCTCCAGGGCTTGTTTTTCAAAGTGTTCCATGTAGAAGTTAGCTATGACCGGGCTGAGAGGGCTCCCCATAGCTACTCCATCTTTCTGTTCGTAGAATTCATTGTCCCACTGAAAGTAACTGGTGGTGAGGCAATGGAGAAACAGAGCCGTGATGTCTTCTGGGAACCTCTGGTTGATGCGTGCCATGGTGTCTGGTACCGGGACCATGGTAAATAGAGATACCACATCGAAGCTGATCAGTTTGTCGTTGGTATTTAGCTTGAGATTGCTGATTTTTTCTATGAAGTGGGCTGAGTACTTGATGTAGTGTGTAGTGAGCCCAATATGGCTTTGTAACTGTGCAGCAAGAAATTTTGCTAGGTCGTATGTGGGGGATCCAATGGCACTTATGTTGGGTCTGAGTGGGGTGGAGTCCTTATGGATTTTTGGGAGTCCATAAAGCCTGGGTGGAAGGGCTTCCGATGTACATAGCTGCTGACGTATGTCAAAGTTGATTGAGGAGTTCTTAATCAGAGTGTTGTAGTTGTAGTTTTAAAATTTGGAGTTGGGAGTTGTAGTTTTAAAATTTCCATAGTCTTCACTGTCAAAATGTACTGGTACAAATAATCTGGAAAAAATAAACAACAAAATCCAGCATTAAAGTTGCAAGCAAAGTGTACATCACATGGAGAATAAGAGTAATAGTGAGAAATCAGTATTAGCCAAATGCATTTCTATTGTGTTACATTTCCACCTTCTATTTTAGGCTACCATGAGATTTCAATACGATAAATGTATTCCTTCCCCAGAGCTCCCAGTGGCACAGTGGTTTAAACTGCTGAGATGCTGAACTTGTTGACCAAAAGGTTGCAGGTTCAAATTCAGGGAATGGTGTGAGCTCCTGCTGTCACCCCAGCTTCTGCCAACCTAGCTGTTTGAAAACAGGCAGTAGATGCCGCTCCGGTGGGAAGTTAATGGTGCTCCATACAGTCATGCCAGCCACATGACCTTGGAGGTTTCTATGGACAATGTCAGCTCTTCGTCTCAGAAATGGAGATGAGCACCAACCCCCAGAGTCAGACACAAATGGACTTAATGTCAGGAGAAAATCTTAACTTTACCAATCCTTCCCCAACAGTTCGAAAACATGCAAATGTGAGTAGATCAATAGGTACCGCTCCGGTGGGAAGGTATCGGCGCTCCATGCAGTCATGCCGGCCACATGACCTTGGAGGTGTCTACGGACAACGCTGGCTCTTCAGCTTAGAAATGGAGATGAGCACCACACCCCAGAGTCAGACATGACTGGACTTAATGTCAGGGGACTACCTTTACCTTTACCTTTACCCCAACATATAACCCACCCAACACTATTCCTGTGTTTGAAATTAATTATGGGTTTTTTCAGTCCTATTCAGTGCTTGCTGTTTTTGCATTTCTACCTGCCTCTCTTACCCTTACCTAATGCTTCCTTCATAGATTAGTCTCTTTTGTGATGATCTTCACCAATAAGAGATGCAATGAATGGGATGCTGTCATGCTATTTGACCAATTAGATATGCTTATGTACTGACATCACTGATGCTAAATGAGGATAATTGAGAGTGAGGGAAGTACTTCCTAGATTATTCACGTGAGAAATTAGAACCGAAAAGGCATTGCATAGTAAATGGCCATACAGTCAATCAGATGTGCCTGCTGCTAGTCGTATTGAAGGCTTAAAATCAATCTGAAAACAAAAGAGAGCAATATAAAAAAAACATTCATTAATATAAGATGTGAGAAAAATGATCCCCAAAGGGGGAAAATACCAAATGCTTACAAAATATAAACTCTAAGAAGTTGCATTCATCCACTGTTTTCTTTCCTGAATCTTAAACTATAAACATGTGGTCTAAGCAAGATATATGAGATAACTTGTTTGCATCAATCAAAATAACAGTCTGCTTCATTTGTGTGTTTCCCTCCTTAAAATGGTGTTTCATTTAGCAGTTGTGAGTGCAAATGGTTGAAATGGATTTCTTCATTATTTCCACCAAGAACAATCTTGGTATTTGTTTACTGAGTTTGTTTGTCTAACAAGCTAACAGGCCACTCTGAAACACAGGATAATAAACCACTCCTAACAATCTCATGCAATGAGAAAGTAGATTATAAATGAAGTCTTTGATTGCTCCATTTCACTTAAGCAAAGCTTGAACTCCTACTTCTGTTATTGGGAGGAACTTTATACAGCCGAGGGAGGCTTTATTTGAAAACTTGAATAGCTTTTTTTGCGTGGTCTTTAAGAAAGTGCAGAAATATTGCATCCTTCACCTCTGAGAGTTCCACAAGATACTAGAGGGCAAAAGTGGCAGATGCCTCCTTATTTCCAAATTCAAGTATAGAAGAAGGATAGGTCAAAATAGAAAGCTGCCTTATATGGAGTCAGGCTGGATCTGTACTGCCATATAATCCAGTTTCTGAATCCAGATTATCTGCTTTGAATGGATTATATGAGTCTATATTGCCATATAATCCATTTTAAAGCAGATAATCTGTGTTCAAAAACTGGATTATATGGGAATGTAGATAGGGCCTCTGGTCCGTGATTTATCTACCCCAGTTTAGTTTACGTAACCAGCAGTATCTCTCTAGGGTTTCAGGCAAGGTTCTTCCTTGTACCTGGTAATTTCAAGTATTCTGTGGAGGCATTCCATCCAAATGCCAATTAGGTCTAATGGTGTGTGTACATTTATAGGACTACTCCCAGTCACCTCAGTGGCAGAAAGTTATTCCTATTGCCCAACTGTGACAAAGTCAAGTTTGGTGCCACAAGGCAAAAGCCCAAATACTATCCCTTCTCCATCCCTGTCACTGCCAGCTACACTAGTGACAGAGGACCTAGCTGCTGCCTTCTTCATACTTCTGTGCCATGTAACTGGCAAAGGAGCTTGGAAGAAGTAGGGGGAAGCCCCAATATCCATTCCCTAGGTTGATTTGCCAGTTGCATGGCACAAAAAGTGGGAAAGAAGATTATCCAGTAGGAGGTAAGTTCCCCTTGTCAGAGTTTTATGTTATTTAGATCATTTCTTAAGTGAAAAATGGATAAGTGGTTGCAGGAATCATGTCCAGTCATTGTGTGGTCAGCAACAGTCAAGCCACCTGTGAGAGCTTAACTACTACAAATTGAAAGAAGAGGTAGAGAAGAGTAGAGAAGAGTATGAGCAGAGAATGCTGATGATGGTGATGAGAGCAAGGAAGAGAAATAGATTCCTATAAAAGCTCAAGGAAGGTTTGCTGGAATATTGGGATTGATGGACTGAATCTGTTATTTGTAACTATTGCATAAACATTTACTTTATTGAAGAAAGTTTGTCTTCTGTGGATTGTATTATTTTCCCAACGGGGCGCAGCTTCCGAGAAGGGGGTTTGAATACTTGAAAGCAACCCCAACTATAAAGCAGCAACACCATAGCTGCGACACCCCTGTCATCTGCATTCCTGGGCCACCTGAGCCTGGAGAGTGCAGGATTGCTGTTGAGACATCTGCTTCGGGTTCCACATATGAACTGGCTGTGGGCATCTGCATTGCCAGAACATAGTAGAAAGTCCAAATACTGGTGCAGGATTCAGGTTTTCCCCCATGTTATTTTAACCAAGGGTACAGCTATATCAAGAGGCTTTCCCCAGATTAATCCAGATTAAACCAAATTAATTTTGTAGCCACTCACAGACTGATCCAACATATGGTCAGTGTAGATGGGGATCTAATTCACCTTAACTTCCAATATTGATGAGATCAGGTGCATTTAGGGTGGTACAGAACAAAAATATGGTGGTAGATTGATACATTTCCACAATGTGGAGCAGCTAACTATATCCTTCTGCAGACTACTTAGACTTTCCTGCACCATATTACCAAAGAAGACACAAAACATTTTATAAGTCTTAAACAACTGCAACAGACACAAATACTTCATGTGAATCAGGGAATAAGGTAACATTTCATAAATGTACAACAGCTTTGCATGATTTAGTAGACATGCATATGTCTTGTACTATCCAGAAAAGGTTTCTACACATGTTGTCTTTATCAGTGATTGATAGATCAGAATAAATCATACAGGTGGCATAATAAAGAGGCACGTACTATATTAAATCACCCTTCTTCCATCAGGAAGAAAAATATAATATGGTATGTAGATTAGTTATTTTAGTCTTGTAAAAACTTGTTTACACATACACACTCACTTAAAAAAATATGCCCAAATTTGTATAGATTGTGTCCTCAATGTAAATAATTCTGTTTTAAACACCAAGCTAGAAATAACAAATACCACATTGAAATACATTTCATAACAGAACTGGTATCTTGTTGGTTAGTCCCAACAAGAGCTGATTTATTCAACAAATTATTGAACTGGTGAATCAATCAAGCAAATCCCATTGATTGAATGGATATACTTGAGTTATACTTAAAACAGGATTTAGATCAAAGTTTTAATAGATCTAGTATGGGCATTTGGTATACTCACTAGTCACAATACCCAACCAGATTAAAGGCCTCACAGAAGCTCTGCAATTTGTAGATTGTTGTTTTTTTTAAGGGAGGCACATGGAACTTTTGCACAAGTGATGGAATCAAGTACTTTGGTTCTGTGAAGGGGCTACATGGTCTGATATAGATTCTCCTAAAGCAGGAGGTGTGGTATTTGAGCTTTGGGTTTGTTTGTTTCTCAGATTTAGTCATATGATTCCCCTTTTCTCCTCATAGCTATATCAATGTAAGAGGCTGAAAATATCCGAATTGTCAACCATCATACTCCAAGAGGTCACCATTACTCAAAATCTTGAAATAAAGGTTTCAGACTTTGTATTAGGCTTTAAGCTGACATTAAGCAGCAAAGTAGGAATTGTATCAGCGCGTAAATCAACCACTTTCATGTCTTTCCAATACTACTGTTGCTGTTGTTTTATTTTGGTTTTTGTACTTTGATCAACCATGTAGGTGGATGAAGTAAAACCATGACGGATGTTTCATCAAATTGTGACAAAGTAATCCAATTAAATTCAATGATACACATGTCAAAGTAAATATATGTAGAATTTCAGCCTCTGAGTTTAACTAAAACATCCATAATTTTGTTTGACAACTGTTATATAATAATAATAATAATAATAATAATAATAATAATAATTGTTATTATTTATTTCTATACCACCCTCTCTCTCTCAGGGGATTCAGGGCAGTTTGCACATAAGAAGGCAGACATTCAATGCCTAAGTATTTATTTATTATTTATTTATTTCGAGGTTTTATATACCGACCCTCTCACCTTCAAAGAGGGATTCGGACCGGTTCACAACATGTGTTAACATACAAAAAATATACAATAACAACACAATGCCACTTCATTACACGATTAAAATATCAGCACCATACACATTAAAACATTATCATCCCAGTTAAAAGAGCCAAATCGTCCAACACCATCACAATCCCATTCATCCTCCTCCTTTCATGTGGGCAAACAATTAAATCAGTTGTCAAATGCTGCGTTCCACAACCAGGTCTTTGTTAGTTTCCTGAACGTCATGAGGGAGGGGGCAGTTCTGATCTCTAATGGCAGGGAGTTCCAAAGTCGAGGGGCCACCATCGAGAAGGCCCTGTCCCTCATCCCCACCAGCCATGCTTGTGCAGGCGGAGGGACCGAGAGCAGGGCCCCTCCAGACGATCTTAGTGGTCTTGATGGTTTGTAGGGGAGAATACGTTCGGAGAGGTAAACAGGGCCGGAGTCGTTTAGGGCTTTAGGGTTAACACCAGCACTTTGAATTGTGCTCAGAAGCTAATTGGCACCCAGTGGAGTTCGAGTAACAGCGGAGTGGTGTGCTCCCTGTACCCCGCACCCGTTAGTAATCTGGCTGCCGCGCGTTGTACTTGCTGCAGCTTCCGGGCAGTCTTCAGAGGCAACCCCATGTAGAGAGCATTGCAGTAATCTAAGCGGGATGTAACCAAAGCGTGTACTACTGTGGCCAAGTCAGCCCTCCCAAGGTACGGACGCAGCTGGCGCACAAGTTTTAATTGTGCGAATGCTCCCCTGACCACCGCTGAAACCTGGGGTTCCAGGCTCAGCGATGAATCCAGGAGAACTCCCAGACTGCATACCTGTGCTTTTAGGGGGAGTGTGACCCCGTCCAGCACAGGCTGTAACCTCGTACCCTGTTCGGTCTTACGACTGACCAGGAGTACCTCTGTCTTGTCTGGATTTAGTTTCAATCTGTTGTCCCTCATCCAGTCCGTGACAGCGGCCAAGCACCGGTTCATGACCTGAACAGCCTCCTTAGTGGCAGGTGGAAAAGAGTGATAGAGTTGGACATCATCTGCATACAGATGACATCGCACCCCAAAACTCCGGATGATCTCTCCCAACAGCTCCATGTATATGTTAAACAACATAGGGGACAGTATTGAGCCCTGCGGGGCTCAACAGTGCAATGGCCGAGGAGTTGAGCAGGAGTCCCCTAGTGTCACCTTCTGGGAGCGACCCTCGAGAAAGGACCGGAGCCACTGCAAGGCAGTACCCCCAAGTCCCATTCCCGCGAGGCGTCCCAGAAGGATACCGTGGTTGACGGTATCGAAGGCCGAAGAGAGGTCCAGCAGAACCAACAGGGACACACTTCCCCTGTCCAGTTCCCGGCGCAGATCATCAACTAAGGCAACCAAGGCTGCCTCAGTACCATGTCCCGGCCTAAAGCCAGACTGTGACGGATCTAGATAGTCCGTGTCCACCAGGAATTCCTGGAGTTGCGAGGCCACCACACGTTCCAGGACTTTGCCCAAGTAGGGGATATTGGAGACTGGCCTAAAGTTGACGAATTGAGTGGGGTCTAGTGATGGCTTTTTCAACAGCGGTTTGATGACAGCTTGTTTTAAGCTGGCTGGAATCTTGCCTTCCTGAAGGGAGGCATTAACCACCACCTTTACCCACTCTGCCAAACCCCCTCTGGCTTCTTTTACCAGCCAGGAAGGGCAGGGGTCTAGGATGCATGTGGTGGGCCTCGCCTCTCCCAGAACCCTGATGACCTCGTCAAGTTGAACAGATCAAAACGAATCCAACAAAACTGGACAAGCAGATGCTTGAGTTACATCCTCAGAGACTGCAGTTAATGTGGTGTCAAAGCCCGCGCGGATCAAAGCGACTTTGTCCGCAAAGTACTGAGCAAATGCTTCACAGTGCGCTGCCGAGTTTATTTATTTATTTATTTATTTATTACTTGCACTTATTTACCGCCACTCTCAGCCCAGGGGGCGACTCGTGGCGGTGAACAACAACATAGAAAAGACAATTTACAGTAATCAGAACAATACATAACATGCTACTACTACTTGACATATACTTATACTAAAAATCCGCTTCGTCATATCATGGGTCATAGTCAGTCTCATAGTCGTGGTCTATTCCGGTCATCATTGCCAAGATATAGCACTCAGTTAAAGGCCAACTCGAAGAGCCATGTTTTCAGGCTCTTACGAAAGGCCATAAGGGAGGGCGCCTGTCTAACTTCAGCAGGGAGGGCGTTCCACAGCCGGGGGGCCACCACCGAGAAGGCCCGCTCTCTCGTCCCCGCCAGGCGTGCCTGTGAGGCAGACGAGATCGAGAGAAGGGCCTCCCCGGATGATCTCAAGGTCCTCGTGGGCTCGTAGGCCAAGATGCGGTCTGCAAGGTATTTTGGGCCGGAACCGTTTAGGGCTTTGTAGGATAGTACCAGCACCTTAAATTGGGCCCGGTAGCAAATCGGCAGCCAGTGGAGCTGGGACAGCAGGGGCGTTGTGTGCTCCCTACGCCCTGCTCCTGTTAACAACATGGCTGCCGCGCGCTGGACTAGCTGGAGCTTCCGGGCCGTTTTCAAGGGCAGCCCCACGTAGAGAGCGTTGCAGTAGTCGAGGCGGGATGTGACCAAAGCGTGTACCACCGTGGCCAAGTCAGACTTCCCAAGATACGGGCGCAGCTGGCGCACGAGCCTGAGCTGTGCAAATGCTCCCCTGGTCACCGCTGAAACCTGGGGATACAGGCTCAGCGACGAGTCCAGGGTCACACCCAAGCTGCGAACCTGAGCCTTCAAGGGGAGTGCGACCCCGTCCAGCACAGGCTGTAACCCTATACCCTGTTCGGCCTTGCGACTGACCAGGAGTACCTCTGTCTTGTCTGGATTTAATTTCAGTTTGTTCGCCCTCATCCAGACCATTACAGCGGCCAGGCACCGGTTCAGGACTTCGACGGCCTCCTTAGTAGCAGGTGGGAAGGAGTGACAGAGTTGGACATCATCTGCGTACAGATGACACCGCACCCCGAAACTCCGGATGATCTCACCCAGCGGCTTCATGTAGATGTTAAACAGCATGGGGGACAGGATGGAGCCCTGAGGAACCCCACAGGTCAAAGGCTGTGGTGTTGAACAGGAGTCCCCCAATAACACCTTCTGGGTACGGCCCTCCAGAAATGACCGGAGCCACTGCAAAGCAGTGCCCCCGAGACCCATCTCTGCAAGGCGCCCCAGAAGAATACCGTGGTCGACGGTATTGAAGGCCGCTGAGAGGTCCAGGAGCACCAACAGGGTCACACTCCCCCTGTCTAGCTCCCGGCGCAGATCATCGACTAAGGCGACCAAGACCGTCTCGGTACCATGTCCCGGTCTGAAACCAGACTGTGCCGGATCCAGATAATCCGTGTCTCTCAAGAATACCTGGAGTTGTGAGGCCACCACGCTTTCCATGACTTTGCCCAAGTAGGGAAGATTGGAAACAGGCCGAAAGTTTTCGAATTTGGTGGGGTCCAGTGATGGCTTCTTCAACAGCGGCTTTATAATAGCCTGTTTTAGGCTCGCTGGAATCTTGCCTTCCCGAAGGGAGGCATTCACCACCACCGTTACCCACTCGGCCAATCCCCCTCTGGCCTCCTTCAGAAGCCAGGATGGGCAGGGGTCTAGGATGGACGTGGTGGGCCTCATTCCTCCAAGTATCTTGTCCACATCCTCGGGCTTCGCAAACTGAAAAGAATCCAACAAAATAGGACAAGCAGGTGCTTGTGTCACATCCACAGAGACTGCACTTAATATGGCGTCCAGCTCAGAGCGGATCAAAGCGACTTTGTCTGCAAAGAACCGAGCAAATGCTTCACAGCGTGTGACCGAATTGTCAGGGCTCCCACCTGAGGTAGGGGGAGTTAAAAGACCTCTGACAATCCGAAACAGCTCCGCCGGACGGTTCTTTGCAGACGCAATAGTAGCCGCAAAGAAAGTTTTCTTTGCGGCTTTTATTGCTGCGGCATATGCCCTTAGAAAGGACACAAACCGTGTTCGATTTGGCTCGCTTGGGTCCGAGCGCCACACGCTCTCTAGTACCCTCTTCCTTCGCTTCATCGCTGCCAGCTCCTCAGTGAACCAAGGGGCTGGTTTAGCTCGGTTACTCGAGAGGGGACGTTCCGGAGCGATCCTGTCAATTGCCCTGGTCATCTCCCCATTCCAGAGAGCGACCAAGGCCTCGACATGGTCACCTACCGAGGTGGCGGGAAAATCCCCAAGAGCCATCAGGAATCCATTCGGATCCATAAGCCTCCTGGGGCGGACCTTCTTAATGGGTCCTCCACCTCTGCAGAGGTTAGGGGGCGCAGTGAGCCTAAATCTGATCAAGAAGTGGTCGGTCCATGGCAATGGAGAGATAGACAGCTCCTCCACACCGCCACCCTGCTCCCATCCCTGGCAGAAGACCAAGTCCATTGTGTGTCCAGCACAGTGGGTGGGGCCAGTTATCCGTTGGGACAGCCCCATGGTTGCCATGGCGGACATGAAGTCCTGAGCCGCTCCTGTGAGGGTTGCCTCGGCATGGATGTTGAAGTCCCCCAGCACAAGGAGCTGTTGGGACTCCACCGCCAGGCTCAAGACCACCCCCGCTAGCTCAGGTAGGGAGACTGTAGTGCAGCGAGGTGGACGGTACACTAGCAGAATCCCTATTCTGTCCCGGTCACCCACCCTCAGGTGGACGCATTCAAAATTTGTGGTCTGCGGGATGGGGCTCCTGGTCAGATGGATGGAATCTCTATAGACCACTGCGACCCCGCCTCCCCGTCCTCCGGCTCTTGGTTGGTGTTGCACAGAGAAACCTGGAGGGCAAAGCTGGGAGAGATTTACGCCCCCAGCTTCATCCAACCAGGTCTCCGTGATGCACGCCAGATCTGCCCGCTCCTCCAGGATTAAATCCTGGATCCAGGTCGTTTTTCCGTTGACAGATCTGGCGTTCAACAACACCACCTTCAAGCCGGAGGGTCCGCTCACCTGGTTACACCAATTTACCTTAGGAGACCGATTGGGGGTTGTTAATATGGATAAGCGTTCCGAATTAGGCCGAATTTGAGGTCTCCTTTTTCCGCATCTCCTCCTTCCCACCACGACCTCTATGGGGGCCCCTCGGCTAGTGGAAGACCTCCCCCCCTCCATGCCGCCATCCATAGTCAAGAAATTGCTTTCTACTTTGCTCGTTGTTAGATTTTTTGGTTCTTGCCAACATCCTCTCTCCCCCTCCCCCTCCCTCCCTATCCCATTTTCGTTCGCAGGCTCCAACCCACCTCCTTTTTTGCCCCCTCTGCTACACAGAAGTAACAGGGACAGTACATAAATGGGGATGGGGAACCACATGGATAGCAGCAATACAGATGGTGGTGGTGTTCCAGCCACACCAATGGGCTAGATCTTAAAGTGCAAGTTTTTAAATGCAGCCCTGTCTATAGTAGTATTTAATCAACAGCAGACACTACGTGCTATCGGGCACAATCATAAAGTGCTAGGTCTAAAGTGCTCTATTCGACAATAATTAAAGTGCGGCACGGAGGGATGGGGAAGGGGCGAAAGTGCTGGTGCAATCTAGCAGCAGGCGGCAGGCGCCTAAAGTGCTCTATTATGTTCTCACCATATTGGTACAAATGACAACCAGGCATATACTAAGTTGGTAGTATATATTACCCTCCAATGGGGATGAAAGTGATGGCAAATTAGTTAACTATTGATATGATCCCCGGTGGAATCTTTAGACGGTTGGTATACAAGCGGATGGGGCTTCCGGAGGTGACAACTCAGCGGTGGGCAGCACAGATGGTCAATCAAACTCTCATTCAGTATGTATCAATATAGGGGCTGGCTTAAAGGTCTATTAAGGCTAGCACCAAAGGTCTACACACAACTGAGGCCAGCACAAGAGGTCTACACAATATTAAGGCACATACAAAGGTTCTACACAATATTAGTCAACGCTGAAAAGATGAAACTCTAGAAGATCCAGCAGTGGTGGCAAAGGTGAAATCTAGCAGCGATGACAAGGCGGCGGGCCAAATGGTGGTGGCCGCGATGGAAGGCGGCAGCAATGGCCCAGCGGCGGCCCAGCAGCTGCAGCGGTAGCGATGGAAAGGCGGCGATGGTGAGGCGAGGCGCCAAGATGGCGGCCGCAACAGCCGCGGCGTTCTCCGTGCCCTGGCTTGGCCCAACGGCCCCAGCGGTGGACCGGTCGCAGCAGCGGCAGCGATGGTGAAGGCGGGGCGCCAAGATGGCGGCCTCAGCGGCCGCGACGCTCTCCATGGCCCAGCAGTGGTCCGGTCGTACCGGCGGCGGTGAGGGGACGGCGGCGGCGATGGAGAAGCGGGAAGCCCTGGCTCGGCCCTGGCCCCAGCGGTGGTCCGGTCGCAGCGGCAGCGGTGAAGGGACGGCGGCGGCAATGGAAAAGCGAGACGCAAGATGGCAGCCGCAGATGTAGAGCTTTATAGATGTAGAGGCCTCCTTGCAGATTGCTGAGTCACACCCCACTGGAGGAGGCCTGGGCTGCTGGCTACTCACAAGGAGTCCTGGGAGCAGGCTGGAGATTGAGTTGTCAGGGGACCCACTCAAGGTGGGATTCAACAACCCTCTGACTACTCAGAACAGCTCTGCCGGACGGTTCCTTGTGGACGCAATATTGGCCGAGTAGAAAGCATTTTGCGCGGCCTCTATTGCCATGCCATACGCCCTTAGATAGAGGCGTAGGCATGTTTGGTTTGACTCGCTGGGCTCTTTCCTCCACACGCTCTCTAGCCACCTCTTTGTTCGCTTTAGCTCCACCAGCTCCTCGTTGAACCAAGGGGCCGGTTTCGCTCGGTGACTTAAGAGGGGGCGCTCCGGAGCAATCGTGTCTATTGCCCTAGTCAACTCCCTATTCCAGTGAGTGACCAGGGCATCGACAGAATCACCATCCAAGGCAGCGGAAACATCCCCAAGAGCCATCAGGAGTCCTTCTGGATCCATAAGCCTCCTGGGGCGGACCATCTTAATGGGTCCACCACCCCTGCGGAGGTTAGAAGTTGCAGCAAGTCTAAACTTGATCAGGTGGTGGTCAGTCCATGGCAAAGGGGAGATTGATAACTCCTCCACACCACCACCTTCTTCCCAGCCCTGACAGAAGACCAAGTCAAGTGTGTGTCCAGCACAGTGGGTAGGGCCAGATATTAATTGGGACAGCCCCATAGTTGCCATGGAAGCCATGAAGTCCTGAGCCGCTCCTGAAAGAGTGGTCTCTGCATGGACATTGAAGTCCCCCAGCACTACAAGCTGCCGGGACTCCAATGCCAGGCCCGAGACCAACTCTGCAAGCTCAGGTAGGGCGGCCGTGGTGCAGCGGGGTGGTCGGTACACCAACAACAGCCCTATTCTGTCCCGGTCTCCTAGCCTCAGGTGGACACATTCAAACAAGGTCGACTGTAAGGCCGGGCCCCTGACCAAGGAGATGGAATCTTTATAGACTATTGCAACTCCGCCTCCCCGCCCCCCGGGTCTCAGTTGGTGTTGCACGGCATAACCTGGTGGGCAAAGCTGGGTGAGATTAACCCCTCCAGTCTCGTCCAACCAGGTCTCTGTGATGCACGCCAGGTCTGCCTTTTCATCCAGGATTAAATCCTGAATGGTTGATGTTTTACCATTGACAGACCTGGCGTTCAACAGCACCACCTTTAATCCGGGAGGACCGTCTACCTTGGAACCCAAGTTTACCATGTCGGGAGGACATTTGGGAATTTTTCTTAAGGTTTGCTCACAAATTGGCCGAAGTGGTTTTTTAACTCTCCCTTTCCCATATCTCCCCCTCCCCATCATCACCTCGATGGGGGCCCCCCAAGCACCGGAACCCCCTCTCTCCCTCCCTCCCCCCTCTATCATTCTCCACATCCTGGTAGTTCACTAGTGCGCTGTTATATGATATGTCAATAGCCCTGGCGGTTGTTAAACCATCATTTTCGCCATTATTGTAGTTCAATTCCTCTGCCTTATAAAACCATCTCCAATTTTCCCCGGCCATTCAACCATTGTTGGGAGTGATTATATAATACACGATGTAAAGTGCAAATGCAAAATTAAAGTGACCGCACAATAGCACCATTGACATTAGTAACTAACAGAGATCTCACCATTAATTAAAATGCTGGAGTGCTAACAAGTCATCTTTCATAACAGTGCAATGGGGATTAGACTACAGAGGTATTCCTACACAGTGCAATTCTTATTGGCAAGAAATCGGCAGATTGGCAGTGTAATTGACATTAAGTAGGGGCATAGGAAAAAGTGCCAGGTGCAAATCACAGTAACTTGAGAGATATTCGCAGCAGGACCTCGGGCTCCAGGAGGGAGCCATATAGTTCCTCTACTGAGCACAAAACATATCAGAAATATATCAAAATGCACAATAGAGCACAATAATAACAGTGAGTTTACCACAAAGGATTAAGCATTGAGATAAAAATATAACAAAATAGTCAGTAAGACATAATTAAATAAAACATATATAAACATTACAACAAATACCCTCAAAACAGTTTTAAATACAGTTACATTAAAAATGGCTGGCACCAGTGTTCCTTTAAGATATATCGTGGCAGCCATATAGTGCAAGTAGAATTGGCCAGCATTCTGAATGGGTAACGTGTTTAGTCCTCCTCCTCTTCATACACTAAAGTGCATAAGTGCATTTTTAGAAGTGTCTTACCACTTCATCACACTAGAGAAAAAAATCCATTTAAAATCAGGTTTCTCTCTCTTACAGAATTTGGGGGGTTTGTAGTTTAGTGAGGCTGTTAAACCAGAAGAAGGTGGTTGTTGTTCTTTCATTTAGTCACTTCTGACTCTTCGTGACCTCATGGACCAGCCCACGCCAGAGCTCCCTGTTGGCTGTCACCACCCCCAGTTCCTTCAAGGTTAAGGCAGTCACTTCAAGGATACCATACATCCATCTTGCCCTTGATCAGCCCCTCTTCCTTTTTCCTTCCATTTTCCCCAGCACAATTGTCTTCTCTAAGCTTTCCTCTCTTCTCATGAGGAAGGTAGGGACCGTTTTTATGGTCCCAACCCTGTTGTTGGGTACTTTGTTATCCGGGGGGGGGGGGGTCAGGTTAGTGTCCAGCCATTCTCTAGCATGTGGTTTGACCAAGGAAGGGTCAGCATTTGTATTGGTTTGTCAAATAAGGCCATCTCACTAAGCAAATTCCTTGCCAGGAGACCATGAATCCAGAAGCCAGACAATCTACTGTCTTCCATTTCTTTCTCTGTCCTGTTTAGATTTTAAACTCATGGGTTATTTTTGTAAAGAAAGAAATGCAGGTTGTAAATGGCAAAGAAAAGGCACAACAATAGATTCTATTAATTATTTTATACATTTCATGTATTCACCTCATACATTTTTTTTTACTTTCAAAATAACAGTAGTCTGGTATTAAAAGCCTCACACTGCAAAAGAAAGCTTATATTTCACACTTCCCGTAACTGTCTCCCCATGCAGTGTTATATCATTAAATACATTAAAAACAGCTAGTTGAAGGAGAAAGCAGATCTTCAGATTAAGCTGAGCTGTGTACAAGGTGTCTACCTCTAGCCTGACATGTGGCTGGTGATTGGAATAATCCCTTGAATTACTAAAATAATTATTTTGGATAAACAAACTGTCAGTCCAGAAATGGCCAGATGGGGTTTAGCTGGCCTGGTTGGGGAGGGGATTGGATAATTGTTCATGCTATCAAATTTTGACCTGATTCTTGCTTTTTAATGTTCAAAACTTATGCAGCCAGAATGAAAGGTTTTCCAAGGTTATATACATACAACAAGGTTACCGGTGGAGATTGGCATTTTTTTCTGAGGAAATCTGTTACAAAATCCAATAATGTTGAAGGTTTTAAACATAGGCAGGGGTGGTAACAGACACAATGTGTCTAGAAATAATTGAACTGTTCTATGGGTCTACACTGACAATAGAATGCAGTTGCAAATCACATTATATGGCACTGTAGATCCAGACGGAGGCCCCTTTCACACAGCTGTATAAAATCAGCATTGAACTGGATTATATGACAATGATTATTCAGATAATTAAATTCAAAGCACATATTGTGGATTATCTTCCCCGATATACTGCGTTACATGGCTGTGTGGAAGGGCCCTGGATAATGATACCTATGTCAGGAATGGTCTTTACCTCCAAAGCAAAAGTATAGCACTTTCCACAAGTGGGCCTAGGACAACAATGGGCGGTAGAAGGCCCTACCTCTGCCATTGCTGTGGTCTCAGAGGGAGAGAAGACATAGGCATCTTACATTGGCCCAGATGCTTATATAAAGCTTTCTCTATCTAACTGCCACTGCCCTGGCCTTGGAGGTGGGAAAGAAGAGGCAGTCATAATTCTACCATACTTAGCCCTAGATGGAGATGGAAGACACCCCATCTAAGGTCATGTGACTGCCATGACCTTAGGGGGGGGGGAGAGATAGTACACATTGAACTTGACCCCTTCCCCAACTGTCATTCTCTTTCCTTATGAGTCATGTTTTAGATTGTAAGTCTGAAAGCCAAAAAAAAAGTTTGTATTCTTCTCTTTTATTGTAAAGCAGCATGTACAGTAATTCCAAACAGTAATGAAGGGCCTAACAAAAATAATTGGTGGAATTTTCTCATCACCATGTTCAGCCTTTCAATGAATCACGTAGATTAAGGACCTCATCACAAAGGTCCATGAATTCACCATGCATTGTGGCAAATCCATGGGCTCCTGGCAAGGGGTATGGAGACCCATCACTCCCACATCATGTGACTTACCTTTCCCCCATCCCCTGGATTAAGAGGCACCACCTGGTTTCAGCACATTGCTGGAAAGGCAACACGGGAAATCCCCCATGTTGCTGTGGCGGTGACATACACTGCTTGTCCCCACTTTCTGGACAGAGCCCAGCCAGAAGTACATGTGCATTGTGTAATGGGCTCCATTCTGAAAGGGGAAAACAATTTATGTACAATGAGCCAAATAGCCCATCTGATAAGGTAGTAAGAAGGCATGTGTTGATTAGTGGAAAGAGAAAAAGGAAGTAGAGACAAGAGGAGATTTAATCATATAAGGTCCTGCTCTTAGGAGAATACCACTCTGTGAAAGTTAGGGTTATAAAAACATAGACTGCCTTTGTTTGTCAGAACTGTGGGCTTTTGGGTGGATGGAACCCTTTGCATGTTCTTTTTCTACGCAGAACCTTTTAAAATAAATCCTTGTTTTCTCATCTTCCCAATCTGTCTCTGTTTTGGCTACCAGAGCAGGCAAAACGTGAAGCATCCACAAAAGGTGTCAATAATGCTAGACATTAGGAAGCTGGAAATAAATAATAGGTGAAGGAGGACTCCCCCCCCCCCCCCATTGCAATACTTCATAGTATCTCTTTTGGAAAGAAATGAGATACTATTAAAAACAAAGGTGAAAGGCATCAGGGAAAGAAGATAGGGGAATAAGGTGTGCTTCAGTTCTAGGGATGTAAATATTCAGTAAATAAGGCAAATGTACACGTTTCCTTGAAAATGGGATTTGGAGTGAGTGATTGACATTTTTCAAAAATAGATTTTTTTCAAAGCACTGGTGAAAGTAGTAACACTACATGGATTGAGTAAGTTTTTGTGATGAACCAACCTGTCTGTGTGTGCTGGTTGTATGTACTGATTTAGAACATATCTACACTGACCAGTGTTGGTGTGACTCTAGATCATCCACATGGCAGTTAAATACTGCACGAGGGTGATCCCAGCTTAACCCAAGGGAAGTCTGCCTTAAGGTGGCTTTCCTCTGGAAAAACTTGAATCCTGTAGCAAGATCAGTTGTGAAGCAGAACTGGCTGAAGCTGTCTTGATAGCCATTTTGTGGTCCCTGAGCTCAGGCAGTCCAGGGATGCATGATGGAAGACCCATTTCATCCCCCTGTTTTATAGCTGTTGCCAGCTGTGACACCACAACCTACCTTTTTCAGGCCTTGCTAAGGAGAAGTTTTCCACACCCAGCCACCTTCATAAGTGGTGCAGTTGCTGATGGCAGCCAGGGTGCCCATAGAGTAAGGTAGGTAGAGGTGTTGTGGCTGGTAACAGCTGTGAAATGGAGAGAGGGGTGACATTTTGGATGGCTGACCAGTGGCACTGAATGGTGTTTGGATAGTTGGGCAGTGCCTCCAAAGCAGCCAAGGAGTACCATTTGTGCCACCTAGTGGGTTTGATCTGATGTCTGAATCAATATAGAAGGACCCTTAGCTTTACCTAGGGTGAAAGATGCTTGTTATGTGAAAAATCATATTTTTAATATTAGCAAAAACCACAATGAATGAAAACAATATTTCTTTTGGGATTGCAGGCTCCTTGGCATGATGTTGAGAGGTTGAGACAACCTGTTCTGAATGGGGGTCAGTGGGGGCGGGGAGACAATTATAGTTATCCCCCCCCCCCCCCCCGCCACTCATACTATTTTTTTTTTTTTTTGCTCTGATGCTGATTGTATATCTACTATCCTTAGTAAATCATTTCCCATCTTATGTATTACATATAGAGAGATCTAACTAGTGTTCGGAATATTTTGCCATATTGTGAAATCAAACAGATTTGTAGAGAAACAACGATGTGTGAGAGAAAAGTTAAACACAATTGACAACTCACTCTAATGTCTTGGATCTGTTCAGTGGTATTGTGACTACCCCTGTCTTCAGTTTGTCTCTTCATGCAGATGTATGATGCAATTCTCTACTGTTGAAGCAAAACAATATTCTTGTATTTTTGGAAACTGGATACTTGAAAGATATCCTGGAAGATGGGTAGTCTTTTGGGAAATAATGGTTTGTAAGTTCTAAATACATAGATTCTAAGGTTTCCAGCCATGAGTTCTTGCTATTTTCTTTTTGTGTGGAGAGAGAACTCCTTATGGGTTCATATTCCAAGTCACTGACAGATAGCTCAGAACTTCTGCAGACTGAAAAGATGTATAGTTTCATGCTGTCATGGAGAAAGATGTGCTTTGCTTGATGGTCTATGGCCTTTCTAGTACACGGTCAAAATGTCCACTCACCCATGACTTTGAAAGTTCCCTTGGTACCCTTTATTTTAAAGAAGCCCTGATCTGAAGGCATTCCCATGATAAAAGTATCACTGCTAAGTATATCCCATGCCTTTCATTCCACCACTGCTGCACACAAATATATTGTCATATCAGAGTCTGAAAGTAAGAAGCCATTTTCTTTACTTTCTTCATCTGAGTTTTGGTAGTAAACTTCTTTTATAATAAAGCTGGATATCTTTATGGAAATTATTACTCACTTAAGAGATGTACCTTTGCATGAATGAATTGAACTTAAGGATGCCTTTTTAAAGATGTAATATCTGCACAAATGTATATGTTTAAGGTTGCCAAACTGTCAATTGCTAGGTAGGGCTAAATGTTTTAACTATGATAGAATTCTAACAGAGCTGGTAGGAATTGGTTATTTACAGTAGAAGCCTGGCAAAATCTGTCAGCTAATCACTTGTTAAATGCTGCTCCCAAATACCCAAAAAGCACCAAATCCCACCTGGCCTTGGAAATTTAGCAGGGCCAGCTTTGGTTAGTACTTTCATGGGAGCCGACTAATGAATACTAAGTGCAATGGGCTATATTTTAGAAGAAGGAATTGGCAAAGCGACCTCTGGGTATTCCTTGTTAAAGAAACTGTGGAACCCTGCATTCCTTTTTAAATCTTTTATAGAATATTTATTGGCCTGTAACCTGCGTTAACATTATTGCTGTGTTTAGAAAAGTGTTTTAAAATAGACTGGATTACAGGGTTTTTTTTCCTTTTCAAGGTAAATATTTCTTTAGTTGACCATGTCTGAATTTTCCAAACAATTGACTACTTGAAAAGTTGTCAAAAACAGATATGACTCCCCTCCAAGCCTGGTACAAGGCAAAGTTTGGAATATAATAAAAACCCTATATCCAGGGGACAGGGTTTCATTGATCAATCTTTGACAAAATATGCATTTTCTAGTCATTTTCTAGGTCCTTCAGTGTGACATGATATTCTTGACCCAGAGGTTCTTCAAATCAATAAGTTTCACTATCACCCATGGTTTCATGTATCCACAAGAAGTTCAGGAATTCTCCCCTGTGGATACAATGGGTTGTATGTACTCACATTCGGATTGCAGAACTTTATTATTTTGTTTGATTTTTTGTTATTATTTGAATGACTCATTCTGACAAAATATGACTGATTTTAATGAATCATGCTTAAAATCAGGCCCATCCCCCATGGCATCACCAAATGGCATTTCCAGGTCCATTTTTCTGGCTCTTAAAGCTCATGACATGGTAATGATCTAGAGTATCACAGAAGAAGAAATCTTGAAGAGAATGTAAATGTAGAAAGAAGTTGCGTGAAAATGACTTTCTTCCCAACTTCTTTCTGAATGATTTTATGGAAGCTTGAATTATATTTCCTTCTCTTCCTCTTCCTCCACTGCTTCTGTTATGACTGACAGAAAAACTCATTATTTGGAATATTCCTTGTTTTGCTCAAACACTAACTTTGAGTATCAAATCTGATAAGATATTATTAGAGCTATATGCTCCACATTTCCCTCATAAAAGTGCTAAAACCAAGTATGTAGCATGTGTGGGTTTTATTTTAGGAAAGAACAATACTTTCTGTATACACATAAGATCAACATTCTCCTCTCACAAAAAAAACCTGTGTTAGGTGTATACTGTGTTCAAGAATTAAAGCCAAGTGTGTGGAACATTAAGTTGCTCCCACACTACCTAATTTTAGCAGTATACTTTCCAAACCAGCAACAACAGGGACATCTATTGGCCACTCCAATATGTCAATACAATGAAAGAAGATTGCAGAAACATCCCCAAGCACGATTTACAGTTTAGCTTCAGATCCAGCTCCTTTATAATGAGCCACCAGACTATGCCAACCTCCCGTGTATATGTTCATGTTACTATTAAGCCCTAGGAAATAATATGGATATAGGCAAGCAGGGCAAAACTATTCAGAGGTACTGGAATAACTCACTGCTTGCATTACATTAAACACTGAATAAGTTAATTACAGAAAGACCAGGAGGAATAATCTGCCTAAAAGCAAATTGTTAATTAAAAGTTTGTAAGGACAATATTTGTCCTTAAAGTTAGTCACACTCCACTCTCAACTGTGTTCCAACATCCTGTGTACATAGCATTCTCTTCTTTGATGTTTATTTGAGGGGGGACTTATTTGTATTGCTAACAACTGTTTACCTTTAAATGTGATGGAAAGGATGAAGTGGCTAAACAGTTCATGTATTTTAATTAGTCCTGACTCTTCAAGAAAGTTGTATAAATTCAGCTGAGTCGAACAGTGTTATTTAACTCTTGAAGGCTCATGCAAGGTCATGCTACTTTTGGAACATTTTAGTGATTCTAATAAACAGAATGATCTAGCTTTCCATTTTTAAACTATGGATCACATTATTTGTTGCTTTTAAAATATAACTCTGGAGAGAGGAAAGAATGGACCTTGGATTATTATAGCGAGAATATACAGTACAGTAATTGCAAGACAGTATGCTATGTTGTCCTTGCATTTAAAGCCCCACAGGCCACATAAAATGACATGGCGGGTCAGATTTGGCCCATGGGTTTTACATCTGAAATGTGTAATGTAGCTTCTGGTAGTGCTGATCTGGGGTAACACACCTTTTCTGCCCTGTCAAGATGTCCTAGGGGTCAGACACCATTTTTGTAACCAAAGACAGCCAAAACCAGTTTCTCTGATTTTGGCTTGTTAGACACAAAGAAGGCTAAATCACACATACGTGTTTGAATTCATGTTTGTATCTATATCATAGGGTTTGCATATACAAACAAATATTAAGAAATGGGGGAGGGGGCGCCCAAGCAAAAACTTAAGAATCAAAACACTCACTCAATATTTTTCATTTAAATTCTATAAACCTCAGAGGCCTCCCAAAATCAGTTTCATTTTCAGTACAGGGAAGTGAGGCAACGCCAAAAAGGCTGCCATTCCTTTTTAAAGAAGCTGAGTGAGCTGGGAAGGAGACTGAAAGAGCACAGAATTCTGGAAAAATGTAGTTTGGGAAGGCAAAGACCCCTGTGGCAGAGAATTCAAAAGGACTTGCTCTAAACTACATTTTCCCAGAATTCAGCTCAGCTTTAAAAAAACCCCAATTAGGATAGGGGAGAGCTATTGTCCCTCTGTGGTAGCAGCTAAGAAAAGGTAAATGTTTCCCTTGACATTAAAGGCCCTTTCACACAGCCCTATATCACAGAATATCAAGGCAGAAAATCCCACAAAATCTACTTTGAACTGGATTATCGGAGTTCACACTCAGATGATGTCAGATGATATCTGCTTTGATATTCTGGGATATAGGACTGTGTGGAAGGGCCCTATGTCTAGCTGTATCTTACTCTGGGGATAGTGCTCATCTCCATTTCTAAGCCGTAGAGCCAGCATTGTCCATAAACACCTCCTAGATAATGTGACCAGCATGACTGCAGGGGGTGTCGTTATTTTCTGACACATTGCCAGGGCTCTGCCGTATTCAGGTAGAGAAGAACCAAACAGACTCCCAGTTTGTGCTAAACAATTTAATTAAAACAACACTTACTTTCTGGCTGTTTAATAGTCTAAAATATAAAACAAAAATACCACTCAACCACAGAATATAAAACAAAAACTGACAGCAAACACAGTCTGGAAGAGGAAAACATTCCAAAAGATGGAAATTCCCCCACACTTAAACAAATTTGCATCGGATCAGTGCAAACTGGACTTAGAGCTTGAAAAGGAAGGCAAAAGCATACTTGATCAATTTATTCACCTCTATACCTGGAGCCCCTGGTGGTGAGTGGGTTAAAGGACTGAGCTGCTGAGTTTGTTGACTGAAAGGTCGCAGGTTCGAATCCAGGGAGCGGCGTGAGCTTCCACTGTCAGCTCCAACTTCTGCCAACCTAGCAGTTCGAAAACATGCAAATGTGAGTAGATCAATAGGTATCGCTCCAGTGGGAACGTAACGGTGCTCCATGCAGTCATGACAGCTACATGACCTTGGAGTTGTCTAAGGACAATGCTGGCTCTTTGGCTTAGAAATGGAGATGAGCATCACACCCCAGAGTTGGACACGGCTGGATTTAATGTCAGGGGACAACCTTTACCTTTACCCTATATTTGCTATAGAAAATAGGTGACAACACTGTCACAAATAATATGTATTATGTCAAAAGAAAAGGCTTTCCCTTATGTTTTGTCCTATAGGCAGGCCCGTAGCCAGGATTTCGTTTCGGGGGGGGGGGGGGGTGAATATTTTTCAGGGGGGGTGGGGGGGGCTGAGTTTCGGGGGGGAGGGGCTGAGTCTGAGTGAAAGAGGGTCTAGCCTAGCAAACCTTTTGTATCATTACCCCAAAACCCCCATGCACATGGGATATATTGAGTATGGTGATCAGATCATGATATGAATAAACATAACAGTTTAAATAATGCACCAGTAAGGTCTTTTCGCAAACCACCATGAGAATTTCGGGGGGGGGGCTGAAGCCCCCCAAGCCCCCCCCCCCCCCCGGCTACATGCCTGCCTATAGGCACTTTAGCCCTTCTTGATTCTCAGTTGTACTTCATGAGCAATATGGATGAAGTTGTGAAAACTATATGTTTTCAGGATATAGAAGCACTGGGAAACATTTAAGTGTCTTTCAAACAGCCCATTGCTCAATGCCTCAACTGAAAAGCAGGAAGCACTCTGGATAAATGATGCTTTGTCATGCTAATTAGTCCATTCTCAAAATGTATTTCAAAGAATGCATTGTCTGTACAAATGGGGAAGGGGAAAAACAGAAATGTAGGAGGTGCTTTGGGAGTTTCTCTTTTCAAAGAATCCTTGGAGCCATGTAATCACAATTCTGGAGCACAGAATGTGAAACTGGAGGAAAAATAATACCTTCAGCCTATCCCTTTGGAGAACAGCAATATAATTGCATCCCAAGAGTATTTAGCAAGGAGAGGGCAGTATCTTTTTATTATTGTTGTTTAAGCTAGAAGTACTGCTTATACATGTAAGGTTATCAGGCTTCAGTCTGCTGACGCTGAAAGCAGTAACAAGACCTCTGCAGCAACCAGCTTGCTGATTATATATTTAAGTGGCATGGGAGCCCTCCTTTAAAATCAAGCACATGCACATTCATATAAAGTTTTTCCTTTGGTAAGATATAAAATTCTGTTATGTATAAAGAACGCAACATCCATCATTAATTTGATGAGATCTACCTTTGTGACAGATTTCAAACTAATTTAGGAATGATGTAAAAAAAAAAAACACCCAAGTACAGCAAGTTAAAAGTGTCAGAATCTGATTAATTTATCTTTTACGTTGTTCTGTTTTTGGCCCAGACCTATCATATATTTCCATCAAGCATTGGGAAAACGAATTATACATTGATGTCAGTCTTCTCCAGGAAAGATGTTTTTCATTGATTTAGTGACTTTCTCTGGAGCTCTCTAGCACAGAATTCCAAGTATCTCCCTATACTTAGAATTGTGTTTGTTGGAGCCATGACATGAGAGAGCCAAATAAACTGAAAAGAACAAACTAAAGCATCCCAGAATGTGAACCCCATTTGACATAGAAAAAATGGTGAATCATCATCATCATCATCATCATCATCATCATCATCTTACTTACTGCTCCTCATGGATTGAGGCAGAGAGCAATATATCAAAATACAGCACATACAATGAACTGTAAATTGTATTGAAATATATTCATTTTCCTGTATCATGCAAATCTTGTTAGATTAGCTGGAATCATTCAGAAACAATGTTAGAGCAATCTCAAGCAGTATTCTGAAGAGTTGAGTCTCCTAGAGTTGCCTCAAAATGTCCTTCAATGTATAAGTTCTGCCTTTGGGTTGATTTCATTGACTACATTTCATGTTATTTTGCAATTATGGCATAGATATCAGACAGGCGCCCTCCCTTATGGCATTCCGCAAGAGCCTAAAGACATGGTTATTTGAGAAGGCGTTTGACTAAGTGCTACAACAATTGGCAATGATGATCGGAACGGAATATGGATAACGAGTTTGGTTTATGATTCTACGATGAGACGGCGCGGATGATTTAGTGTAATTGTATTATTGATAGTTATGTTGATTTTGTTGTGATAGTGCCTATTGTAAACTGTTTTTATATGTTGTACACCGCCGTGAGTCGCCCTAGGGCTGAGAACGGCGGTCAACAAATGCAGTAAATAAATAAATAAATAAATAAATATATTATATTCATATTTGTATGTCAGTGTTACCTCTGGACTGGTTTTGCCCAGTTCCCTAAAATACAGAAGAACAGAGACAAATTATAGCATTATAGAGTTGGGAGAGATCGCAAGGGCTATCTAGTTCAACCCTTTCCTGTCATGTAGGGATACACAATCAAAGTAACCATGACATATGGCCATTCAGTTTCCAAAGAAGTCTCCATCATACTCCAAGGAAGCATATTCCACTGCAAAATAGCTCTTACCATTAGCCAACCTACAATGAATGTGACAAGACAACTGTGTTGGGATAACTATGGACAACTTTTATTAATTGTTACCTATTTAAACTAGCTTCATGAACTACAACAAACTAAAAGTGAAGGTAGAACTTTATGTTGGACAAGCTGAGGCAGTGGCCATCCAGACACACTCCTCAGCTAATTTGAGTGAGACACCTGAGTTCCCTGAGCATAACTCCACTTGAGTCATATTCAGGGCAACTGCTTAGGGAAACTTCATAGAGTATTCCAACCCCCAGTCTCATTACTTCAGTGGGATTAAAATTCCTCAGCAGCTCCCAGACCATTGCTATTCACTCCCACCTTGGTTAACCGAATGCACAGTTAGGGTTTCCATTTCTGGCCTTCACCAAAATGGGTTTCTTAGGGGCACACTGAGATGTAAACTTGCATCCCCATTTCCTGCATGGCAACCTATTTAAGGCTCCATCCAATGCCAGTTACCCAGGACCTCAACAGTGTAGGGTAGAGGGAAAAACACCCTCTTAAAGGGGAAACAAATCCCTACCTGGCCCCAAAGCAACCCCTTGGTACACTGTCATAGGATGAGAAGTGTGGGCCAACTATTACAGCCCAGATGCTGGAGCTAAAGGGGTGGCAGCCTTAAGAGCAGTGCTCTGCCTCCTGCAACTAGTCTTGGCAGGGACTATTTACGTTTGCATGTTTGCCTCAAATTTATTGGGGTAGTAAATAGCTCTATCTCCCCAGGATTGCAGGAAGGGGAAACCACATTGTGCTGCTCCAATCTGCTTGGAAGTCTCCAGGAATGTTCAAACATTATTGCCAGTGGTTCTGAGATAACTTCTGCCAGTTCTTTTAATATCCTTGGGATTAGTTCATTTAGAGTAGTCAGGTGTTGTTGTATGATCTCTTTACCTATTCCCTATGTTGCATTTCTCCCACTGCGTAATCTGTTCCATTTCCCCCAGGATGGACACTGTTTCCTTTTGGGTGAAGACTGAGACAAAGAACACATTGAGTTATCTGTTCCATGTTAGAATTTTGCTGTCCTCTCTACACAGAGACTTTACCATTTCCTTGTACTTTGTTTTACTACCAATATAACAAATATATCCATTCCAACTTCTTTTGCAATCTTGAGCCCATTCTGTTTTTTAGCTTTTCTGATATTCTCCCTCCATATTCTGGCTAACTTGAATTCATCTTTTGCTTTCCACTCACCTTTTCCATTTTTTTTTTGGTCCCCCTGAAATCTTAGCTCAATTGAAAGTTTTTTAAACATCTATCTGATTTTGTAGACATATTTCATTTTCCCTCCTCATTGAAGCTGTTTGAAATTATGCCTTCAATATCTCACTTTTAAGAACCTTTCATCCATCATAGACTCTCTTTTCATTTAGTATTCCTGAGTATGGAATCACAGTATTTCTGCATATTTATTGAATCCAATTTTCTTAAAGTCTGGAATGTGTGGGTGTGTTCGCCTTCTCCTTTTGTCTGTATAACAAACTCCAGAAAAACATAGCCAGACCACATGTGCTTAAAGATTCCACCATTTCTGAACCATTAACCAGGTCCTCACCACTGGTTGCAACAAATCTAAAATAGTCGATCCCTTTGTTATGTCTTCCACCTTCCAGAGAACAATGTTGTCTGCGCTATTTATTTATTTACAACATTTCTACCCTGCCTTTCTCTAGCCCAGAGGTGACTCAAGTATGAAAGTTGTTGGACCTTATATTCTTGGAAGAGTTTGACTTCCAATACATTTTAGGATAGATGACATTTCTCTTCTTTCTGAGTATTTGATCTAATGTATCTTCTCTTTCTGAATGTTTGATCATCTGTAACAGAAAGACACCCACAATTTTCTGGGTGGAAGAATATCTAGGACCCTCATAGTGCTGCTACTGTTGTTTCTCCCTCTTAATTGTTTCGCAGATGCTTTCAACCTAGCTTCCTGGATTTAAGTCACAAATTTATTTAAGGGGATATGAATTCTTGACATATAGTATGCCTCCTCAAACAAGTCAGTGAATCGGCAGATGCCCCTTCTTCCTAGAACATATCCTCAGCAAGGGCATATGGCCAAAATTAAGCAAAATCTCCTCTCCCAGCTTTAGAAATAAGCTATCACAAGAGGCCAAATTAGGTGGTTCACAAAGTGTGCTCTGGGGAGCCCCTGGGAAGCATCCTAAGGGGCTTTGCACTTGCCCCCTCCAAGTTTTTCCTCCTCTTTCCACCTCCTCCTCCTCACCTCCCTTGCCACCAAAAGCATTTTCTCCTCACCTTCCTCATTGTCCTGATCTTTCCCCCTCTACCTTCCTTGCTTCCAAAATCCTATTTTCCTCCCACCACTCAGGGGGTGCATTGATTGTTCTTTTCCTGCATGGCAGAAGGGGGTTAGAGTGGATGGCCCCTGGGTTTGCTCTTTTTACTATTATTATAACTTGTTATTATTACAAAGGCTGGGTGGCCATCTGTTGAGGGGCGCCTTGATTGTGCTTTTCTTGCACTATGAGGTTGTACTGGATGGCCCCTGGATTCTTCCACTGAAATACAGTTATGTTTATGTTGGATAAAATATTTCTTCATTTTTAATATTGTACATGCAGGTGTTCGACAACAGAAAGACAGCCAATTCCCACTCAAAGATCTAACTTCTAGATATTTGGGATGATAGTTAAGAATTGGAAACTTTAATTGCTCAGCAACAAATGAAATTGATCACTACGTATTTTTATGTTAACATTATGAACAGATGCCCCCATTTTAAACAAGAAAGTATGGATTTACCAGAAACATATACCCCAAAATAAAGATTGTCCTTGGTAAATAAATACAGTATAACTGTATAGGTTTATATATCCTAGATTCGGTTAATAGCAATGAGAGAACAGATTGGGTTAAACAAAGGTTTATAAAGATATATGTTGAAAAATATAACATCAAGTAATGCAGGATTTTAGGCTAGCATTATATTAGTGAGCAGTACTATATCATCAAAGTTGTAGTATTGTGGTGATATATTGACCTAATAAACCATAAGTGTGACTGCTGAGGTATTTTTGTAGCACCATACATCATCAGAACTGTATCGCTGGAATGACTTATCAAGGCATTTCATCACTGAAGTGACGTTGCTCTGATGTTATAATGCCAGCAAAAATACATCACTTGGACCAACCAGTCTACTTTGGTTAATTATTCAAAAGTATTACTTGAGGTAGTAGAGATACATCTAGAAAATGGAAAGAGATAAACACCTGGCAAGCTGGGAGCTTGTATACTATTCCTACATTCTGGAAACTAAATATAATTCAAATGGATTCTGTTTTCTCAAAATGAAACCATATTTCTATATGACGGCACTATTTAGCTAATAGAAACTTTTTTGCAATAAAGGAAATACAGTGGAACCTCTATTTAAGAGCATTCCAACTTAAGAGTGTTTTGAGTTAAGAGCTGTTGTTTGACCAGGGTTTCACTTTGACATAAGAATAGCATTTTGAGTTAAGGGCTAGCACCAGAGGGAGAGCTAGCAAAAAAGTACAGAACTTTAGAACTTCAAGGAAGCAGCCTCTATGCCTCATGCTCTTATCTGCTTTGGGAGGTTGCTGTCAGCTTAGAGGAAGTTTGGGTTAGTTGATTTTGCATGGTTTTTATTCCTGGTGTGTTTGGCTTCATGAAAAGAGAGAGGGAAAAAGAACAAGAGAGGGAGGAAGTCTGGTTGAAGAAAATGATGCTTCTGCCTCTTTTCTTTGTGCTTCCTTGCTACAATTTAGTGCTTTTTACCATTTAAAAGTTGGTCTTTCTTTTTTAATTGTTCCATGTGAACGCGCATTTATACATTATTTGTTATTTATAAAGTATATTTTCATATTTTAAAACACATAAAGAATGGGATGGGGTAGGGGGTGGGTGGGGGGGCAGAAACAGATAATAGCATTTCAATGTGTCATTCACTTTGAGATAAGAGCATTTTGAGTTAAGAGCCCAGTCACAGAATGACTTAAAATCTTAAGGCAAGCTATCACTGAAATTTTAAAGGAAAAGATCCAAATCTAGAGTAAATAATTACTCTCAAGTTTTATTGAAATTAGTGTCACTTGTTCTGGTGAATTTAATGTGATTTCACTTTGACTGAATCTCTCTAGAGCACAAATATATGACCATGCCATACAACAGTATGAAAACTAGTTTTACAAAAAACCGTTTAACGCCACTATCACAGTTATTTGTATTCCCTTTATTTTGTATTGAGGTGCAACAGGATAATGAATTGAAATCGATGAAAGACTATTTGGATTTATTTTATTTTTTATTTACAACATTTCTACTCTGCCTTTCTCCACCTCGGAGGGGACTCAAGGCGGCTTACACTTAAGCAACTATTTGTTTCCTTCAAACAATGTACAGTTAAAATAAACATTTAAATAGAATTATAAAGTACATTAAAACATGTAAACATATAAAACAATGCCTTCATATTATCCAAAATCATTACTTAACAGTAACAAACAGTATCAAAAATTATCTCAATGTGCCACTTTTTGGATTAAAATGGATAACAAAAGTCAATATATTGTAAAATCACTTTTTGTTCTCTGTTTAGGTGACCCCCCCCCCCTTTGTGGGGGGGGGTCATGTCATTTGGTTTTTGCACTGATGTAAAACACTATTGCAGAGGAAATGTAATCAGAAATAGGACAATGGTGTAAATGTGATTGTAAAATTAAGCAAAAAATTGGGATTTTTGTAGGTTTAATAAAATAGTCATCTCAATTTTATTTTGATTCTGAATAATTTGGGGGGGGGGCACAAAGATGTTGGCAACATTTAATCCTAATATTGTAATTATACTAGCTGTAAAGTTAAAAAAAATCATTGTTTTTATTGAAAGGGGAGATAATACTACTCTCTAAAATTGTCATTTCTTTTAAATCTATGAACCTTAAAGGTACTGATAACATTTATGACATAGACATTTGTATATATTACAGTTTTTATCCCAAACAGCAGATATTCCAAACAAGTACCAAAAGGTAGACAATTACCAAATGCTATGTGAGTCCACATAAGTATTTTAGCACAATGTGCCTGACAATGTCAAGACCACTAATTTTCATGAGATAAAGATGCAAAATGAAAGTGAAAGCCTGAAGCGCCCTGACAAGGTCAGGTCCAGGATTTGTTCAACATAGTTCCAATTTAAATCAAAAGATTGCAACAATGAACTCTCATCATGTGTTTTCCTTTCTTCATGATCATATCTTTGCTGTCCATTGTCCTTTCCCAATCTTCTGTCTAGTTTTTGGCCATTTTCTGACATGATTTCAATCCCAGACATAATTACACTTTTCTTTTCTCACACATGTAACCACAAATATTATGTTCTGCTTTTCATTTGCCCAGTCTAATAATAAGTTCATGTTTTTATATGTTAATGCACACCTCTTCATACATTCATGCATTGACACTTTTCACTCTCATGAATGAAGGCAGCACTAGTGATTGGAAATTCCAATAATTTACTTTGTTATTATTGTTTTTACTTTTTATTAAAAGGGGTCAATCCATGAATGTATGGATAGTGAGGGTGCCATTTGATCTTCTAGTGCAGGCAGCAAGATGTCCTTAACAGCTTCTAGAATTCACAATCACAATGCACACTAAAATATGCATATGGATTTCTGTGTATTAATATTGAAACCTGGAGAATTTAATGTGTGTGCTTTACAGTTGGTTTTTCCATTGCATTTAAAGCAGAAGGACAGGACCTCTGAGGGACAGATCATTTTCAAAGGATTTAAATCCAGACCACAGGCACAATCCTTTTTATCCTACACCTGTCCTTGAACCTTCAATGCACAACAAAATAATTACCTGTATGTCCTGGAGAACAGTTTATACAATCAGACAAAAGCTGTACTGACCAGCAGGAATTAGAATTCAGCTTAAATTAATCACTGTCTCTATCCTCTCAACTCTCTTTCAGAAGGACAAAAAAGGACAATGAACCAGAAGTAAACAAACAAACAGATATAATGACAGTGGAAAGAAGGGTGAAAGATGGATACAAGCAGGTATTTTTAAAGAGCTAAATTGAGGCCAGGATGTGGGGGTGAAAATGAGGGCAACATTATTCTATCCTCTATACATTAAATGTTGCTTATATACCTAAATTTCTAAAAGAGCAGGAACTTAAAACTGCAGTTGAGCAATTTGAAATGCAGCTCAGGTATACAATGAACAAGGACAGGTAAATTTATTTATTATTTCTTGCATTTGTTAGCCGCCGCTCTCAGCCCTAGGGTGACTCGCGGCGGCGTACAGTACAAAAGACACTTTACAAAAGAATCAACAACAATTAACATCACTAATACATACAACAACTTATACTAAAAATCCGCTCCGTCATGTTTAAGGAATCGTAGTCAATCTCGTCGTCGTAGTTCAGTCCGGTTGTCTTTACCCGTAGCATAGCACTTAATTGAAAGCCTGCTCGAAGAGCCAAGTCTTCAGGCCCTTACGAAAGGCCATGAGGGAGGGGGCCTGTCTGACATCAGCAGGGAGGGAGTTCCACAGCCGGGGGGCCACCACCGAGAAGGCCCTCTCTCTCGTCCCCGCCAGACGTGCCTGTGAGGCAGGCGGGATCGAGAGAAGGGCCTCCCCAGATGATCTCAAGGTCCTCGTGGGCTCGTAGGCCGAGATGCGGTTCGCAAGGTATTTTGGGCCGGAACCGTTTAGGGCTTTGTAGGTTAACACCAGCACCTTAAATTGGGCCCGGTAGCAAATCGGCAGCCAGTGGAGCTGGAACAGCAAGGGCGTTGTATGCTCCCTGCGTCCTGCTCCTGTTAACAACATGGCTGCCGCGCGCTGGACTAGCTGCAGCTTCCGGGCCGTCTTTAAGGGCAGCCCCACGTAGAGAGCGTTGCAGTAGTCAAGACGGGATGTGACCAGAGCATGTACCACCGTGGCCAAGTCAGACTTCCCAAGGTACGGGCGCAGCTGGCGCACAAGCCGAAGCTGTGCAAATGCTCCCCTGGTCACCGCTGAAACCTGGGGGTCCAGGCTCAACGATGAGTCCAGGGTTACACCCAAGCTGCGAACCTGCGCCTTCAAGGGGAGTGCGACCCCATCCAGCACAGGCTGTAACCCTATACCCTGTTCGGCCTTGCGACTGACCAGGAGTACCTCTGTCTTGTCTGGATTTAATTTCAGTTTGTTCGCCCTCATCCAGACCATTACAGCGGCCAGGCACCGGTTCAGGACTTCGACAGCCTCCTTAGTAGCAGGTGGAAAGGAGTGACAGAGCTGGACATCATCTGCGTACAGATGACACCGCACCCCGAAACTCCGGATGATCTCACCCAGCGGCTTCATGTAGATATTAAACAGCATGGGGGACAGGATAGAACCCTGAGGAACCCCACAGGTCAACGGCTGTGGAGTTGAACAGGAGTCCCCCAATAACACCTTCTGGGTACGGCCTTCCAGAAATGACTGGAGCCACTGCAGAGCAGTGCCCCCAAGGCCCACTTCCGCAAGGCGCCCCAGAAGGATACCGTGGTCAACGGTATCGAAGGCCGCTGAGAGGTCCAGGAGCACCAACAGGGACACACTCCCCCTGTCTAGCTCCCGGCGCAGATCATCCACTAAGGCGACCAAGACCGTCTCGGTACCATGTCCCGGTCTGAAACCAGACTGTGCCGGATCCAGATAATCCGTGTCTCTCAAGAATACCTGGAGTTGTGAAGCCACCACGCTTTCCATGACTTTGTCCAAAAAGGGAAGATTGGAAACAGGCCGAAAGTTGTCGAATTTAGTGGGGTCCAGTGATGGTTTCTTCAACAGCGGCTTTATAATAGCCTGTTTTAGGCTCGCTGGAATCTTGCCTTCCCGAAGGGAGGCATTAACCACCACCGTTACCCACTCAGCCAATCCCCCTCTGGCCTCCCTCAGAAGCCAGGATGGGCAGGGGTCTAGGATGGACGTGGTGGGCCTCATTCCTCCAAGTATCTTGTCCACATCCTCGGGCTTCACAAACTGAAAAGAATCCAACAAAATAGGACAAGCAGGCGCTCGTGTCACATCCACAGAGACTGCATTTAATGTGGTGTCCAGCCCAGAGCGGATCAAAGCGACTTTGTCTGCAAAGAACCGAGCAAATGCTTCACAGCGCGTGGCCGAATTGTCAGGGCTCCCACCTGAAGTGGTGGGAGTCAAAAGACCTCTGACAATCCGAAACAACTCCGCCGGACGGTTTTTTGCAGACGCAATAGTAGCCGCAAAGAAAGTCTTCTTTGCGGCTTTTATTGCCACGGCATATGCCCTCAAAAAGGACACAAACCGTGCTCGGTTTGGCTCGCTTGGGTCTGAGCGCCACACGCTCTCTAGTTCCCTCTTCCTTCGCTTCATCGCTGCCAACTCCTCAGTGAACCAAGGAGAAGGTTTAGCTCGGTTACTTGAGAGGGGACGTTCCGGAGCGATCGTGTCAATTGCCCTGGCCATCTCCCCATTCCAGAGAGCGACCAAGGCCTCGACATGATCACCTGCCGAGGTGGCGGGAAAATCCCCAAGAGCCGTCAGGAATCCATTCGGATCCATAAGCCTCCTGGGGCGGACCATCTTAATGGGTCCTCCACCTTTGCGGAGGTTGGGGGGCGCAGTGAGTCTAAATCTGATCAGGAAGTGGTCAGTCCACGGCAACGGAGAGATGGACAGCTCCTCCACACCGCCACCCTGCTCCCATCCCTGACAGAAAACCAAGTCCAATGTGTGTCCAGCACAGTGGGTGGGGCCAGTTATTTGTTGGGACAGCCCCATGGTTGCCATGGCAGACATGAAGTCCTGAGCCGCTCCTGTGGGGGCCGCCTCGGCATGGATGTTGAAGTCCCCCAGCACAAGAAGCCGTTGGGACTCCAACGCCAGGCTCGAGACCACCCCCGCTAGCTCAGGCAGGGAGACTGTAGTGCAGCGAGGTGGACGGTACACTAACAGAATCCCTATTCTGTCCCGGTCACCCACCCTCAGGTGGACGCATTCAAAATTTGTGGTCTGCGGGATGGGGCTCCTGGTCAGATGGATGGAATCCCTGTAGATCACTGCGACCCCGCCTCCCCGTCCTCCGGATCTAGGTTGGTGCTGTACGGAGAAGCCTGGAGGACAAAGCTGGGTCAGGTTTACCCCTCCAGCTTCATCCAACCAGGTCTCCGTAATGCACGCCAGATCTGCCCGCTCCTCCAGGATTAGATCCTGGATCCAGGTAGTTTTTCCGTTGACAGATCTGGCGTTCAGCAGCACCACCTTCAATCCCGAGGGCCCGCTCACCTGGCTACACCAATTTACCTTAGGAGACCGGTTGGGAGTTATTAATTTAGATAGGCGGTCCGAATTAGGCCGAATTCGAGGTCTCCTTCTTCCGCATCTCCTCCTTCCCACCACGACCTCTATGGGGGCCCCGCGGCTCGTGGAACTCCTCCCTCCCTCCATGCCGCGATCTAATATCAAGGACCTGATTCCTGCTTCATCGGCTGTATGCTTTGTTGGATCCTGCCAACATCCTTTCTCTCCTTCCTCCCTCCTCTCGGCCCCATTGGGCTCCAGCCCACCTCCCCCCCTGGCCTTTCCGCTAACTACTAGTAACAGAGATAGTATTAACAGGGGGGTGGGGGGCCACATGGATGATAATGGCTACAGGTGGTGGGGGCGTTTCGGCCGCACCCGTTAGACAGTTTGTAAAGTGCGAGAGTGCAAGAGTCTTAGATGCGATACAGACAGCAGTACCACTCGGTTGACAACACTATATTCTGTTGGGCACCTACATAAAGTGCAAGATTTAAAGTGCAGTAAGTGCCTGAAACTGAGTCTCAGTATTCACTAAGGTGCGGCATAGAGGGTAAGGAAGGGGGCGTAAGTGCCAGTGATGTTTAGCAGCGGTGGCAGGCGCCCTAAAGTGCTAAAGAGGTCTTGTATCAACTTAGCAGCGAGGACAACCGGGAGTGTGTTATGATAGTATATATAGTCACACTCTTACGAGGATGATGGTAATAACAATTAATAAAATTCCTATGATTCAGGTGTACCTCTAGACGGATGGTCTAAGAGCGGATGGGGCATCCGGCGGTGGTATACACGGCGGCGGTCAGCGCCGTTAGTCTGTTGCGTATCTATCAATCCAAAGTGGGCCAGCTCAAGGGTCTACACAATGTTAAGGCCGGCACACAAGATCTACACAGTATTAAGGTCTACACAGTATTAAGCCAGCACAGAGAACTACACAAATATTCGGCCCGCACAAGAGGTCTACACAGTATTGAGGACTACACAATATTAAGTCAGCACAGCGATCTACACAATATTCGGCTGGCACAGGATCTACACAATTAGGCCAGCACAGGAATTTTGCATAGTAGTAATGCCAGCTCAAGAGATCTACACACTAAATTGAGGTCTGCACAAAAGGTCTTCACAAATCAGGCACATACAAGTTCTACACAAAATAGTTAACACGGTAACATAGTCACTGTTAGCTGGTGGTAGAGGCGACCTCAAGCCGCTGTAACAAGGTGGCGGGTCATATAGTGGTGGCTGCGATGGAAGGCAGCAGTGAGAGCAAGGCAGCTCGATCGCTGCAGCGGTAACAGTGGGCCGCCCGTAGCGATGGTGAGGCAAAGCGTCACAGAGGCGGCTGTAGCAGCGGTGCTCCCGTGCCCCGGCTCGGCCCCGCGGCTCCGCGATGGCCCCGCTGCGGTGGTCCGGCTGCGGGAGGGCGGTGGCGATGGAAAACGCGATGCCAGAAAATGGCGGCCGCCGCCGCTGCGCTCTGCGCTTTGTTTTGGCCCAACGGCTCAAGGAAGACCCGGCCGCAGCGGCAGCTACGGCGAGCCACGCCAAGGCCGCAGCGGCAGCAACGACGAACGGTGGCCTGGTCGATAAGGTGTCGGGAGCGCTTCGCCGCGGCCCAGTGGTCAGCCGCGGCCCCCACGAACGGACAGACAGCCCGATGGCTCACCAGCGATCCCAACGGCAGCCGCCGCGGTGGTGAACAGCCGGCGCCGAGGCGCCAAGATGGCGACCGCACCAGCCGCGGCGCGCAGCAACGCCCAGCGGCAGCAGCGACCAGCGGCAGCGACCAGGGACAGGGCAGCAGCAGTGGTGGTAATGAGCAAACAGCAGCCTTGAGGGGGCTCGGAGGTCTACCAGCGGACCAGCAACAGCGGCGAACAGCCAGATGGCCGGTGCCAAAATGGCGGCGTCCACAACACTCAGCGGTCGCAGCAGCACCTGTAACAACGCGGTGACAAGGTGGCAAGGTGATAAGCCAGCCCAGCAGCGGCGGGAACCACAGAGATCGCCGCTCTCCGATGGCAGAGCCCCCTAGCAAACTGGGTAGGTCTCTGCGTCTCCGCGTCTTAGGGGAGCTGCAATGGCGGCGGCGTTCGCTTGCTCGCCCGACCTCCGTCTCCTGGTCCGCGCTCTTTGTGTTCCAGTCCTCTTTTGTGTTCCAGTCCTCATGGGCCTGAAAGGGTCGTAGGAGTGTTGACCCTCCTGCACCCCTACTCTGGTGGTCGTAGGGGGGGTGGATTCCCTGGATTCTTTGGATTGTTTTTCCTTCAGCGGCGCAGCTCCGCGTTGTTGCTGCCGACCGCCATAACCGGAACCGGAACAATAAAGTATTTATTGTCTTCCTTGTCCACTTATGTTGAGGAGAGGTTTCCAGTAAATATGTATATATTTCTTTCCTCTCTCCCTACACCGCAGCAACCTCTTTCTTTCTCTGTTCTTCCTCCCCAATCTTTGGAGAAATATGTGGTAATATGCTAGCTCTATGCATTCTGCCTGTTTTGTATTATTTTGGTCAAGAAGCACAAAGGCACCAGAAAATCTATCATGAAGGCACCAGAAAATCTATCAAAACTTGGATTCCCCCCCCCCCCAATAATCTTCATTTAAGACTTTAAAGCAGAAATTTAGTAGCAGAAATTTCCTCATTAAGAACTGTGCCCATCATGTCTACAAAGAAAAACAACAATTACAGAATCTAACTACTTCATCACACTAGAGAATGAATCCACTTTAAATCCCGTTTCTGCCTCCTGCAGAATTCTGTGGTTTGTAGTTTATTGAGGCTGTAAAAGGCTCCCCTGTAAACTCTGCAGGAAGCAGCAACCAGATTTAAAGTGAATTCATTCACTAGTATGATGAGTTCCTGACATGTCCCCAAAAGAACTATATATCCCTGTTGCCTTCCCTTTTGATGTATTGACTCACTTTCACAATCCAGAAGGAATCAGGGAAAGGGATTAAAGCAACATTGAGTAAGCTACAAGGAAAAACAAACTGCGTTGCAAAGACCTTATCAGAAAGCCCAGGTGAATTGTCCTGCTTTACCAGGCTTCTGCAAGGAAAGTGGGAGCAGCAGGGCAAATCTGTTGCCACGCACACAGCTCCCTCTTCATGAAGCTTTCCCTATCACATAGAGAAAGTGTCACCCTTGTGGGGAGGCCCTCATGCTGGCTCAATTGGAACCAGCACAATATGGGAAGCCTATGTTGGGGTAGAAGTATCCGGTGACACTTTCACTCCAGTTGGGAGTGGGGCCTACCAGAAGTCACACTAAGTTGTTTGATGTCCTGAGTCAGTCTCCATGCCCCAGGTGGGTCAAGAGTGTCCTAGGATGCTAAAATGACCACATCTGATGAGGTAGTCGTGGTCTCTGCCCCAAACGGAGACTTAAAGAATTAAAAAGTGATTGCTGTTGTATCCCTGCTTGGTAGCATTTTCCTTTGAAACTAAAGCATCTGAACCTACTCCTTCTCTGTGGAATGAACCTTGCTTTAAAACAAATGCATGTTTCTGATGGTACAATTCTACTTTAAAAACAAGACAGGAAAACCTTTTTGTGCATATCACCTCAATGAACTCTCCTCGATTAACTCACTTTGTCCATCCTATAATGAGTGGACTTAGGGCTACAGCCTGAAGGTCCTTCTACACTTATAATATGATCCAGCTTGGAACTGGTTTGGGAAGAACTGGTTTGGGAAAAACTGGTTTCTCTGGGTAGGTGAACAGATAAATAGAACTGGAACTGATCTGATGCCAGGAAGGTGATGACATTAAAGATGGGATCTAGCCTCAAACACTTTTACATTTTCATGATATACAGTAGGCTTGTTTGCTCCAAAATTGGTTCAAAACTCCTTTTGGATGTAGGGGGCACTGATGGTTCAATTATAAAGTCAATTCTGATTTTTCAGAAAAAAATGTTAAAAGCTTTTCAAAACTTCCGAGACTTCTGAATCCTTCCTTAATGGTTTGAAAGTGTTATTTCCTGTTTCATTGGGTGGTCTTTACTTTGAAAGTAGTTGTTTTACTCCAGAAGTGGATGGGGGGGAGGGGACAAAGGGAGGAAATACATCCTTCTCTGGTTTAAAATGGCTTCTCTGGCTTGAGACAGAAGCAGGGGGAGAGGAAAGGGAGGAAATTCATCCACTCTGGTTTAAAATGGCTTCCCAGGCTTGAGACAGAAGTGGGGAAAAAGAAAGGGGGGAAATTCATCCACTATGGTTTAAAACGGCTTCCCAGGAAATTCATCTCACGAAGGCACCAGAAAATCTGGTTTAAAATGGCTTCCCAGGCTTGAGACAGAAGTGGGGGAGAAGAAAGGGAGGAAATTCATCCACTCTGGTTTAAAACGGCTTCCCAGGCTTGAGACAGAAGCAGGGAAAAGCTGAATCATTTCCGACTCACTTACTGCTTCATAACAGAAATGGTGGAAAAAGTTTCAGAAGGCAAAGGGACTTCCAATTTCCTTAAAAAACTTCGAAATTGCTTCGAAAAGCAAATCTTTCTGAATTTATTCCAAATTAAGAAGATTCCGACCAAACCTAACTATGCCTAATATACACCCCCATTTCCATGGGATACACCAGAGGCATGTGGATGGGAAAAGGGGGGGGGGGGGACGAAGATTAATCTCTCTAGGGATCGATTAGCCCCTGCTGCCATTTCTGGCAACCCCCCAATTGTAGATCCTTTACTACAGTTCAGCAGTGGTGGGTGTGTAGAATGTGTTTTGCATTTTGAAGAACTGATTTTACCCTAGATATAGGATTTACTGGCATTTTTGTTTTTGCTGAATTTGGATTTGGATTTTCCTGAGATAATTTTTATGCATGTATACTCCTAGATGTGCATTTTGTGGCCACCACAGCCTCAAGTCAGCTTTAAACTGCACTATATGGTCAGTATAAAAGGACTCCAAGTTGCTTTCTTACAACTAATAAAGTGGAACACAGGAATTATGCAATGACTGAAACACCTAAATCTGAATGTATCTGTGGCTTTTCTGCAGTGACAAACTATCATGTCATCTTAAATAAAGTCATTTATAGACATTGTAATTTGGATGGCAGTCAAGTTCATTTATTTCATATTCAGGCACCAAATCTATGCACAGCTTGAAAGTTTATTCTGGGCTTCTCCCAAGAGCTGTCTTTGAATTTGACTTGCCATTATATCATATCAGAGTTGTCGAAGGCTTTCACGGCCGGAATCACTCAGTTCTTGTGGGTTTTTTCGGGCATCTATGGCAGGCATCCTCAGAGGGTGAGGTCTGGAGCTCCCAGCTCCAGACCTCACCCTCTGAGGATGCCTGCCATAGATGCAGGCGAAACGTCAGGAGAAATGCCTCTAGAACATGGCCATATAGCCCGAAAAAACCCACAAGAACTGGGACATATCAGAGTTGATTGCTCTAGATTTTATTATATTTTTCTTTGGAGGAGGAGAATCAAATTCATATCCGGGTCATGCACATCAGGTAGATCTAAGCACTGGTGCAAAATACCATTGTAGAGGAAATAGAATAATGATATACAATAGTTCCTAGATTGAACGTCCATATAAAATAGCACAATGTAAAGGAAATGACCTCTTCCTGCCATCTTCAATTCCTGTGAGGCTCACACATCTGGGAATTCAGTTGTTAAGCTGAGAAAGCTTTAGAAGAAAAATCCAGCATTATTAACACACCAAGTTTGACCTTGAGGTTCTTATCTACTACTTTATGCTTACATTGCTACAATAATCATTGTGCATTTTGAGATGTTGCTTTCTCAGTTAGAGTGCCTGTGTTGTTATTTGTTTTAAGGACAATGCCCTACTTTTTAAAGAATATCCACCAATGTTCTTGAAAGCCAGGCACTGGAATACCACACAGAAAAACTGGGTAGATTTTTGCAGCCAGCTTTTTCTGATTCTTAATTCCAGAATATTTATTTTTATTTTTTTTTATAATAAATTTTTATTGAAGTATATTCATACAAATATATAGGTAAAAAAGGGGGGAAAGGGAGGGATAGGGCGGGATTAGGTAGGTCTAGGAGTATTAGTGGGGTAGATTGGGTTAGGTCAAGGGGTGAGAGATTGGGTTGGGGAAAGAGGGGGTGGCAAGTATGGAGGGATATCAAGGAGAGGGGGAGGAGGAAGAGGGGTATGGGGGTAGGGGGGGTGAGGGGGTCTTTTGACTTCCATAATCTCCTTCTCTTTGGTTCCATTTTCTTATTTCCTTCCTTTTTCTGCCGAGTTCATTCTTCCTCCTTTTTTGTATCTTTCTTTTCTTGATCTTCTATTAGGTATTCCTCATATGGCTTCCAATCCGTTCTTCTCATTGGTTTTCCATAAGAATCTTTTAATGCAAACGTCAATTTGTCCATATCTTTGATTTCATTCATCTTGCTTATCCATTCCTCTTTTGTGGCTATTTCCTTCTGTTTCCATTTTTTTGCCAGAACTATTCTTGCAGCTGTAATACAATAGTTAAATAAAATGTCCTTATTTTGATCTAGTTCCAATTCCTCGTCTGTTATTCCCAGTAGGAAATATTCCGGCTTCATATGTATCTTTATTTTTAAGATCTTTTCACATTCTTGATTTATCATTTTCCAGTATGTGCTGATCATAGGGCATGTCCACCAAGCATGGTAGAACGTTCCGGTGTGAAGTTCACATTTCCAACACTTATTTCTTACAGTATCATACATCAAACCTAATTTTTGTGGGGTCATGTACCACCTATTAAACATCTTTAGCCAATTCTCTTGCATGTCGGTCAAGTAGGTATATTTGATCTTTTTTTTCCAAATTTCTTCCCATTCTTTGTATTGTATTTGTCTTCCTATATTTTTAGCCCATTTAATCATACATTCTTTTATTATTTCTTTTTCAGTAGCCCATTCTAATAATTTGTTATATATTATTGTTATGTTTTTCTTCTTTTTTCCTAAGATTTGATCCCATATATCTTCCTTTATCATAAAACCTATTTTTCTGTCTAGATTGTAGTATTCTTTAAGTTGTAAGTATTGGAACCATGATACGTTTGTAAACTTGACATTTATCTCCTCTCTCGTCTTTAGTTGTAGTTCATTGTTTTCTTTCTTTAGTACATCTTTGTATGTAGGCCAATTGGTCCATCCCAGCAGTCTTCTTTGTTTCGCTTCTAATGGTGATGCCCATAGTGGAGTTTTAGAGTACATTCTTGTTTTGTATTTATTCCAAATTTTTATTAGCGCAGCTCTGATAAAATGATTATTAAAGTTTTTTTCTTTTGATGTTTGGTTATACCATAAATACGAATGCCAACCAAATCTGAGGTCGAAGCCTTCGATTGTTAAAGTTCTTTCTTTTTTCAATGAAATCCATTCTTTTACCCATGAGAGTCCACTGGCTTCATAATATAATTTTAAATCAGGTAGGCCCATTCCTCCTCTATTCCTTTGATCAATCATGTTTGTGTATTTGATCCTAGGTTTCTTCCCATTCCATATGAAATTTGAGATCTCTTTTTTCCAATTATCCAATAATTTATTATTTCTGATTATAGGTATATTCTGGAAGAGATATAGCATTTTTGGAAGAACATTCATTTTTATTGTTGCAATTTTCCCCAAAATTGATAAATTTAAGTGTTTCCAATTATTCAAATCTTTCTTTATTTCAGACCATTTAGCTTCATAGTTATTTTTTAGAAGTTGGGAGTTTTTAGCCGTTATCCAAATTCCTAAGTATTTCAATTTTGTGCAGGTTTGAATTCCTGCCAAATCCTCCAATATCTTTTGCTTTTCCTTAGACATATTTTTTGTTAGTATCTTTGTCTTTCCCTTATTTATTTTGAAACCTGCCACCCTTCCAAATTCTTCAATAACCTTCAGCCAATTTAGTATGTTTTCTTTTGGGTCTTCCATTATGCAGATCAAGTCGTCCGCGTATGCCCTATATTTATATTTTTGTCTACCAATATTCAATCCCTGGAGTTTTTTGTTTCCTTTGATGTTTCTCAGTAATATTTCCAATGACATAATAAAGATGAGGGGTGATAGGGGACACCCCTGTCTCGTGCCTCTCTTAATTGTTATTTCTTTAGATGGTATTCCATTCACCCAGATTGTCGCCTTTTGCTCGTTATATATTGCATTAATTGCATTTTGAAAGTTATAACCAATATCTAATTCTTTGAATATAGTTTTTAAAAAATTCCAATTTAGATTATCAAAAGCCTTCTCAGCGTCAATTGTCATTAGAGCCATTTCTTTTTCGTAATGCGTCTCGTAATATTCGATTACGTTCAGTATATTTCTTATATTTTCTTTTATATGCCGTTCTGGTAAAAAACCAACTTGATCTTCATCTATCCAATTCACCAAGAAGGTTTTGAGTCTTTCCCCTAATATATATGAAAAATTTTTATAATCCAAATTAAGAAGCGATATGGGTCTATAATTTTTGATATTTGTTTCATCTGTATTTTCTTTATGTATGAGTGTTATATTTGCCTTCTTCCAAGTCTCCGGGATGTTCTGATCTGTCATGATCTTATTCATCAGGGTTTTCAGATAGGGCGTAATCTCCTCCATCATTGTCTTATAAAAGATGGCTGTGAAGCCGTCAGGGCCCGGGGCTTTTGACGGTTTCAACTTTCTTATTGCCTTCTGTATCTCTTCTGTTGTTATTTCTTTATTTAAAATTTCTCTCTGGTGGTCATTTATTTTTTCTAATTTCTGCCTGCCGATATATTCTGTTATCTCGTCTAAACCAGTCAGATCTTCTGCATATAAATCTTTATAGAACTCATGAAAATCGTTCCCTATTTCTTGGTCCGTTGTGCTTAATTTATTGTTTGTGAGGATTTTAGTAATTTGATTTGCTTGTTTCTTCTTTCTCAGCTTTCTTGATAGCCATTTCCCGGGTTTGTTCGCATTTTGAAATTCTTTCTGTTTTAAAAATTTTAAGTTCTTTGCCCATTGATCTAGTTCTAGGTGATGTTTTTGTTTTTTTATTTCTACAATCTGACTCTTAATTTGCTCATCTTTTGGGTTTCTTTTTAATCTATTCTCTATTTCTTCTAATTTCTTATCAATTCTATTCATTTCTTGTAATTCCAGAATATTGAGAAGCTCTTCGGGGCTCTGGTTTTCATACCTTTTTATTTTTCTAAGGAAAGATGTTTAGGATACTTAGATCTGGTTTAATAAGTATACATAGAATTGTTTTATTTGGTATTTTCAAGAATTTGGGACTCCTTTCAATTCTATTGGTGTTTCTCCTAAGTTGGCAATTCTAAATCTATCTGAAAATATTCAGGTGAAATTTGGCAGGAACTGTATCTGGTTCATATTTCATTATAGATTTCTCTTACTAATAATGTGTCATGTGAGTCATTTATGCTCATGTGAAGTGTGCCATGTTGTAAGCAGTGACATTTTAATAGAGAGAGAGATTCTGCCAGTTATCCTGTGCAACAAAGGCAATATTTTACTTGGGAATTTTCTGAGACTTGTCATGCATACCCATTCATGCTCCAACAGAAGCAAAGACCACGTTGAACAAAAAAAATACAAGAAGGAAATCCAGCAAGAGATTGAAATACCAATAGAAATAGGGTGCTACTTTGACTATGTACTTGAGAGGGCGAGATACAAAGAGTGAATGAGCAGAAAGGAAGTGAAGTCATCCCCCACTTGAAAATGAAATTCAGTCAATATCAAATGATTTTTATAATAAAAAGAGAGGAGATATTGACTGAGAAAAGGCTGTCCCATTGACACATCATCAGTGTCCACCAGTATGTTTTCTAATTATATTTCCATCCCTAAAGAGAGGTCAGCAATGCTAAGAAAGATGATGACAGTAGAAAAAGAGGAAGAAAACATTATAAGTTAATTTAGTCAATAATAAAGTCACCCCTAGGTTGGAGCCCATGAGGGCGCAATGGGTTAAACCCTTGTGCCAGCAGAACTGCAGTTCCAATCCGGGGAGAATGAGTTGACCTCCCTCTGTCAGCTCCAACTCTTCATGCGGGGACACGAGAGAAGGCTCCCACAAGGATCGTAAAACATTGAACATCTGGGCATCCCCTAGGCAATGTCTTTGCAGAGAGTCAATTATCTCACACCAGAAGCGACTTGCAGTTTCTCAAGTTGCTCCTGACATGGAAAAAACCAAAACAAAACTAAGTTTGTAGGGATGGGAGAGGTAAAAATTGGAACTCTTGGACATCTTGTGCATATTACCCCCTTGACAGAACATAACAGGGGGGAGGGGGGTTGCATGTCAACTTCATGACATTGAAATTAGCAAGATTGGGAGATAGTAAGGAATGTATATACAGGATTTATGTAAATGTTACCAATATTGATTATAACAAAAAATATGAGACAAAACTTTAGAATCCCATGATATTAAAAACTCTAGGAAATTTGATGGAACCATAAAAAATCCAGGAAAATTATGTTGATTTCTTGAATCATGGAGGTCACACATCTCTACTAAAATTGATATTAATATATATTGTACAAAATAAATGCCTTTAACTCTCTGTTTGCATTATAATTTGTCCAAGAAGGATGTGTCTTAAATCTTCACTATGTGTATTATTGAGTTTTTCTTCCTAAAACGTAAAAATGAAATAACTGTCCTTCCTTTTGGTCCATAAAACTATGCCTCAAGAACCAAGTTGTAAAGAGAAAAAAAAGAATGAAATTGGATTTTTATAACATAGTCTTCCAGTTAGCAATTGTTTCCAACTGACATATCTTCTGTATAAATTCTCTGTGGACAGAGTTAAGAAAGAACATTATAAAGGATAGTGAAAATATAAGCACCCTCAGAGGTGCCACAAATATTGGCTAAAAAGCTACTGACCCTGTCAGATTCAGCACATGTGAAAGCTGTGTAATCTCATCTGATGTTGCTACTTGCTTCCAAGGGCATGACAACATCACAAATGTTCTTATTCTGTGAAAAGAAACCAATTGTACCAAACTGGGATTTATCAAGAGCAAAATATTTTAAAGGCTGACCAATGTGTTAAAGTAAATGGAAGTTGATGATGATAAACATAGATGTCTCTTTCTTTCTTTCTTTCTTTCTTTCTTTCTTTCTTTCTTTCTTTCTTTCTTTCTCTTTCTTTCTAGCCTCCTTCTCGTGCGCTTCATCACAGCCAACTCCCCAGTAAACCAAGGAGATGGTGTGTCTCTACGCAACAAGAGGGGGCGTTCGGGAGTGATCACATCTATCACCCTGGCCATCTCACTGTTATAGTGATCAACCAGGGTGTTGACATGATCACCAGGCTCCATGACAGGAAAAACCCCAAGATTCCTCAGGAATCCATCCGGATCCATCAGTCTCCTAGGGTGGACCATCTTAATTGGTCCTCTACCCCTGTGAAGGTTAGATGCCACAGCAAGTCTAAAACTGATCAGATGACGGTCAGACCATGACAATGGAAGAATATTTTGCTCTTCCACTCTGACCATTCTGCTGTCCGCAACAAAAACCAGGTCGAGTGTATGTCCAGCCTGATGGGTGGGTCCAGATTTAACTTGTGATAGCCCCATGGCCGTCATGGCGACCATGAAGTCCTGAGCCGCTCCTGTTAAAGAGGTCTCTGCATGGATGTTAAAGTCCCCCAGCACAATCAGGTGATGGGAGACCAGGGCTGAATTGGAGACCACATCTGCTAGCTCAGGCAGGGAAATTGCTGAGTCACGGGATGGGCGGTACACCAGCAGAATCCCAAAGCTATCACGGTTTCCCACCCTCAGGTGAACACACTCAAACCCAGAAGATTGCAGTAAAGTGCATCTGACCACGGCAATGGACTTCCAAAAGACTACTGTGACCCTCCTCCCCGCCCCCCAGGAACAGTTCATGGGTGACTGTTGTCATATAGTGTCAAGGGGATATCTGTTGTGACTTTTTTTAAAAAATGTTTTTTGTCAAAACTTTAAATTTCCCCCCAAAATCAGTAGATGTGCAAATCTTTCTGAAGCTTGGGGGGGGGGGGGTGATGCCGTGGTTATCTTGTGTCATTGTAGCCAAAATCAAGGAAATATCTCTTGTATTTTTTTAAAAAAATATATTGTTTGTAAAAACTTTTTTTAAAATCCCCAAAACTCAGGATGAGTGAAACATTCTGAAACTTGTTTGGGGGGGGGGGAAGGGTAGCAGTGGTAAATGTTAGGCCTGGGCGGTTTCGTTCGTTAATTTCGTAATTCGTTAAATATTCGTTATTTTTAGCAATTACGAAATGAATACAAAACATTTTTTCAAACCCGGAAGGGTTTTTCAATAACAAAACGGCATCCTCCATCCTTTTTATGAGCTTCCGCCCGTTTCGGAAATGGGATGGAGGATGCTGGTGCCTGGGAGCCAATCCGGCGCTCCCAAGCACCCAAGCAGTGCACCGTGGCTGATTTTGATTGGCCGGGAAGCCCTTTAAAAGCGGCTCTGCGTGGCCGCTTTGCTCATTGTTGCGGAGGCGAGGGAGAAGGGAGGTCCGGGAGGGCGGCTTGCATTGGCTTGCATTGGCTTGCATTGGCTTGCATTGGCTTGCATTGGCTTGCATTGGCTTGGTTGGCTGGCTAAGCTGGATTTCCTTGCATTGACTCTTTAATTCCTTAATTCTGTTGTTGGGAGAGCGAGGGCGGTTTTTGTTAATTTGTTAATTTTCCATTTTTAAATATTTTTGAAAAAATACCTTTCTTTTATTCTTAAAAAAAATCAAAAAATATTCTAAAAAAAGGAAAGAATCTTGTGAGCCTGTGTGTGTGTGTTTTCCCCTGTCTTGTGGCTGTTGGCTCCACAGCGGGGAGAGCATTTTGTTAATTTTCCATTTTTAAATATTTTTGAAAAATACCTTTCTTTTATTCTTAAAAAAAATCAAAAAATATTCTTAAAAAAGGAAAGAATCTTGTGAGCCTGTGTGTGTGTGTTTCCCCCTGTCTTGTGGCTGTTGGCTCCACAGCGGGGAGAGCATTTTGTTAATTTTCCATTTTTAAATATTTTTGAAAAATACCTTTCTTTTATTCTTAAAAAAATCAAAAAATATTCTAAAAAAAGGAAAGAATCTTGTGAGCCTGTGTGTGTGTGTTTCCCCCTGTCTTGTGGCTGTTGGCTCCACAGCGGGGAGAGCATTTTGTTAAGTTTCCATTTTTAAATATTTTTGAAAAATACCTTTCTTTTATTTTTAAAAAAATCAAAAAATATTCTAAAAAAAGGAAAGAATCTTGTGTGCCTGTGTGTGCGTTTGTCATTTGTGTAGTTCCAACCAGTGCGCTCCTTTTGCCAACAGAAAGTGCTATAATACAGTGCTCGCTCATTATTTGTGTAGTTCCAACCAGTGCGCTCCTTTTGCCAACAGAAAGTGCTATAATACAGTGCTCGCTCATTATTTGTGTAGTTCCAACCAGTGCGCTCCTTTTGCCAACAGAAAGTGCTATAATACAGTGCTCGCTCATTATTTGTGTAGTTCCAACCAGTGCGCTCCTTTTGCCAACACAAAGTGCTATATAATACAGTGCTCGCTCATTATTTGTGTAGTTCCAACCAGTGCGCTCCTCTTGCCAACACAAAGTGCTATATATAATACAGTGCAATTAGCACGAATAACGAAATTTCGTAAATGCCTTTTTGCGCATGCGCTAACGCGGTGCGCCATCTTAACGAATCGTTTCGTTATTAACGATGCAAGCAAATAACGAATTTTGTAAATGCTTTGCGCATGCGCCAACGCGGGCGCCATCTTAACGAATCGATTCGTAAATATTTACAAAATTTCGTAAATACCGAACTTTTTTAAGGGAAAATTTTGTAATTATTTTAAATATCGAAACAAAAAAAAACCCAATTACAAATCAATTTTAGAAACAAATTTTTCCGTTGTTACCCAGGCCTAGTAAATGTGTCCTATAATTGTAGCAGGTTTCATGCTGACAGCACTAACAATGAGCGAAAAAGGAGCTCCTGAAGTTACCCATTGGCACAATTACTTAACAAAAAAAGTAACCAAAATAATTATAGTTATGATATGGATACAATCCCCCCTATTTTAGATGCAATCCCCCCCTTTAGAAAAAATCCCCCCTATTTTAGTAATGAGTATTGAAACATTTTTTTCATTGATTCACAGGCTATTGAATGCTATAGATTACAATAACTGTTTGGGTCTTTTACCTTATGTGGTACCTGTGGCACCATTCTGCTGTAGTTCTAATTTTTCTCAGATCAATGTTCCCAAGAAGTGATGGTTAGGACCTTGAACAAAATCTTGAGACTCCACAGTCTGACTAGTTAAATCCATCATTGCTCTTCAGAGTACTTGCATAGCTAAGTAGCTCATCCATAATCATACTGATAAATAGAGGCAAAGAAGATAAGGGTTCCATTTAAAGAAACAAAACATCCCGTTTTATTGCTTCTGTTATAGGATAATGGTTACTTTTGGTAACCCAGGTGTTTGGCACTTCAACTTCCAGATGCCACAGCAAGCTTGGCCAACTGTCAGGTAATCTGGGATCTGAAATCCTATACAGCTGGAGGATCAAAGGTGAGAACCACTGCTGTAGGTTAAAACTTCCCTTGCTGTTATAAATGTCATTTCCTATTTGGTTCTATCATAGAAACACGGCAAAAGTTTATTAAACTGCAAAAACTTCATCTTTGTGTGAGGGATATCGTACTATAGTGCAATCATTTTTCAATGAATAGCTTATCATCAAGTCTCAACCAATTTAACATAGTTTGAGCCATTCAAACAAAGTTTCTGGAGTAGAAAAACTACTTTCAAAGTAAGGACTACACCATTAAACAGGAAATAACACTTTCAATCTAGGAATATATTTTCTTTATTATTAAAATGTTATTTATTAAAAAAAACTTCCCCAAAAATTCATGGATAAATAAAATGTTCCTAAAATTGGTGGGGTAACAGTGTTACATGTGTTCTACCATTGTAGCAAATTTCACTCCAATAGCTGCAAAAATGAAGGAAAAGGGAGTTCTAGAAATCTCCCCGGTAGGCACTAACAGAAATAATGAAAAAGTAACAAAAATTCATTTTAAATAACGAAAAAGTAATGGAATTTCATTATTCTCATTATACTAACAATTTTTTTTTGCTAACAACAGTAACACTTTAGAAATTAAATGCTAGCACACACACACACACAGTTTTGTAATGACTTTTGAACCATTTTAGTGGCTCGGACATGGCTATTGATTACCATTATCTTCCTATCATTAAAAAAAATCAGTGATCCATCTAACATTCTAAAGAAAGTCTACTTTTCATAGCCAGAAAAGGATAAAGAAGGCTTCTTGGAGATTTTAACCATCTTTTCTTTCCTTTTTCTACTCCTTACAGGTGGAATGGTGACCCCCCCCCCTTCTAATGTCCTTTAACCCCACTGTTTAAGAGGGACAAAGACAACTTTTTAAAATTCTTCCACTGTTCTTCAGAGATGTCATGTTTTTGGCAGGACTTCCACAAAAAAGGAGCACAGCTTGATCTCCCTGAACATCCTTACACACAGCTAGCCTTGACATCCAAGAGCTCTTCCCATGACAGGCATAGTTTAAGCTAAAACTTGAATCATGCTTTAAAAATATATAACTGAAACTGGAGGATCTTCAGCAAGTCACCTCTTATTCTCTAAAACTCTTTTCCTTAAGGGAAAGATGGGTCAACAAGAACTTTGCAGCTCAGAACTATCTAACAAAAATCTAGGAATGTTTAGTTGTACTATTGACACCAGCTTTCACTTCCATTCTCACTACACATCCCCCCCCCCCCCCCCGCATCCTGCATCTTTACAAAAACTGCATGGCTGGGGGAGGAAATATAGTAAAGAGGGGAAATATAGTAAGAAGATGAAATGCCCATCTGTTTCAATACAAATGAAGAGGACTCTGGTGAAAAGCTGACCTCTCATTCCCCCTGCTTGCTGCCTAGCAGCTTGTTAATTGACCCAGTTTAATTAGAAAATTGCCTGAGCCAAAAAGTAGTATTTAAAAGGGTTTAAAATAATTAAATATTGGTCAGTTGATACCACAGGGGTCAGTTCCAGATGGTGATTATTTAGGGGTATGTGAAGCTAAGTATCATGGAATAGAAAAAAAAGCAACAGGCCAAAGCAGAAAATCATGGATATGGAGGGGTAATGAGCAGTGGAATAAACCCAACGGGATCATTTGACAGGCTAAAGCAAAAGATTAAAGAACCTGTTTCTCTTAGGGAAATCATTTTCACACAGCAGTTTTACTAGGTTTCCTCATGTGTACATATTTTAGAAAGTAGTGATTTTGAGAATTTGCACACTTTTTATTCATTGTGGAAATACTCTATTAATTAAATAAGAGAAAAGTTTAGGGAGCTGCATAAGTAACACATTTTGATGGATAAATTAGTGTGATTTTTTTAAAAAAAGAAAAATGTATCAAAATTCATGATTTCTAACTTTGTGTGGTGGTAAGAACTTCCTTTTTTATTTGATTAGAGGACTTATTGATGTCAGTGGACCAGAAAATGGAAATGGCTTCTGTATTGCTTCAGTAAGCAAATCGTAAAGTTTTAGCATATTTTCCATTCACAAATGAAAATGTTTGTACTCAATCTGCCAATGCACACTTCATGGCAAAATCCTATTGGGCCATATGACCAACGCAGACTTATGTAATCAATTTACTCTACCTAGGTTTGGATTCCCCATTCAAAAATGATTTAGTTGGAAATAATGAGCAGGATTCTGGTAAATGTCAGTATAAAAAACCACAAAGATTTAACATTTTACAGAAAATAGACCCTGAACTAAATATCAGGCTGAGGGGAGCAAACTTTCACCAGTACTTTAGTACCATACATCCAACATGTGAAACATGTAAACTACTTTTCTTAATAAATATTATATAGAGGCTAGGCAAGTTCTTTTTTGAAAGAATTTTGCAAAAGTTTGGTTTTCAAGAAACACTTCCTGCACAAGCCTATAATTTATTAAATTATGAGAATATGGGAGAAAAGTTGCCAACTGATCTACAATAAGAAAGAAATCCTGAGTGTGATGGATCTTTCATGCCAGGATCATAATGAAAGAAAAGTCAGCTTTACATTAGTTCTCTTTCCTACCCTTTAGGAATGAGTTTCAATTAAAATAATTCACTTTAGCTGTAGTCTATCAGTAAGGTAACATACAATACAGATAAAGATAACAGCTAATGCAAAATATAGAGCTAAACTCTAATATTTCAATTCAGACTGGCTCTCCCATTTGATGCAACGGGATGATTGCATCAGGCAGTAAAGAACCACAAGCAGGAAAATTATCACCCCGTTCCTCTATTCTGTGACATTCTCTATTGCTCTGAAAATGTGTTGCCAATCTGCACAGGTTTCCAGAAATTTGCCTCATAAGGAGACTCAAAATATTATCTCCTATGCACTGGCTTCATAATTCATCACCTGCCCATGATTTTTATTAAGCTGTTGCTAATGACTGTGAATCAAAAGACAAAATGGCTGGTCCAAGCAAACTTGTATCCGACATGTATTTCAATATACACATTCTCTCAGTTGTGTTGTGTTTCATTGTACATGTTATCCTTGTCCACATTTGACTTAAAGTTTTCTTTTGTGGTTACTTGGAGACTATTTCATTTCTAAGTGGTTGTCCACTATGACTATCATTGTGGGGCAGTACAAATAAAGCTGAAATTAATTTCCTATGTGGTAGTACAATATTGCAACATGTGCATAACACCGTTAGCAGCAACAATATTATAAGGCAAGAAAATAATCTCAGAAAACAGGTGACTTTTTTTTATATAAATGCTGATCATTGCTACCAGTGTTGCATATTATCAATAAAAGGGGTTTCCGGTGTATCTTTCAAGTAATGGTATCTAGCAGTTTGGGTAAGGTGTGTAAGAGCGATTAACATCTTTCCTGTAACAAACATGCTTACAGGATTTGTTGGTTTCAAATATGATGATGAATTGTAGTCTAACTTAATGTAACTCATGGTTAGTAGCATTAACTATTTTTGGAGACTGTTGTATTAAATCAAATCAAAGGTTTGTCAACAAGGTATAGATGATTCATTTCACTAGGAGAAATATATTATTTATATGTAGTTCATGATGAAATTCACTGTTTTGATGTTGAATATAAATGCACATTAAGTTAAATAAAATGTTTCTCATATGTGAGACAAGTTTCTATTTTACTGCATCCATTTTCCACCTATCCTCACTAAAGAATTTTATATAAGGTGCTTTAAAAGGAGGACAAGTCTTCTAGGATAAGACTAAAACAGACCTGGGTCTCTGATATTTAAAAAAGTCTAGAAAATGGAATAATATGTAGAATATGTGTTTGTGTACATTGAATAGCTGTGGCTTTCTGCTTCCAATGTGAAACATCATAGTTGCTGTTATGCATAAATGTCCAAAATGAATAGAAGTTATTTTGCTGTTGTTAGTTGCACAAAAGATATGGATATGGAAATTTGTATTACCCATGCTTTTGAGTGAGCAGTAGATAAAATTAGGTCTATTGAAAATATTACAGTAGATGTCACATGCAAGATGAATTTAGATTTGCTTTGGAAAAGCCTGTCATACAAGCATGTTACTGTTTCTTCTGTGCTTTAATAATGGAAAGCAAAACAAAAGTATCAATGGAAATGTAAGGGTAAGTTTTGTACATCCCAAGTTTGTCTTCTGAGCCACCTACACATTCTCAAATTCCACACATATTTGATTTGTAAAAAAATATGTAAAACATAAGTAAGTAGTATTTTGTTCTTCATTTGTAGTAACCTCTATTTGCCATCTAAAGTGAAACATTAGTTGACTAGGGAAAAGCCTTCCTAGTTTCGGTTATTTATTTATTTATCGTGTCAGGGGCAACCAGACAATGTATTACATTTCTAACAGAACAAAACAAACAAACAAACAGACAAATCACAAAATTTGCAAGCTTGGTAGTTGATTAAATGTCCTTTGACCAGTATCTGGCCACTTGGAGTGCCTCTGGTGTTGCCGCAAGGAGGTCCTCCATTGTGTGTGTGGCAGGGCTCAGGTTGCATTGCAGCAGGTGGTCTGTAGTTTGCTCCTCTCTACACTCGCATGTTGTGGATTCCACTTTGTAGCCCCATTTCTTGAGGTTGGCTCTGCATCTTGTGGTGCCAGAGCGCAGTCTGTTCAGCGCCTTCCAAGTCTCCCAGTCTTCTGTGTGCCCAGGGGGGAGTCTCTCATCTGGTATCAGCCATTGGTTGAAGTTCTGGGTTTGAGCCTGCCACTTTTGGGCTCTCACTTGCTGAGGTGTTCCAGCGAGTGTCTCTGTAGATCTTAGAAAACTATTTCTTGATTTAAGTCATTGATGTGCTGGCTGATACCCAAACAAGGGATGAGCTGGAGATGTCACTGTCTTGGTCCTTTCACTATTGGCTGCTACTTTCCGGCAGATGTCAGGGGTTGCAATACCGGCTAAGCAGTGTAATTTCTCCAGTGGTGTTAGGGCGCAGACACCTCCAGTGGTAATAACTCATTGCATTGAAGTCTTTCACTTCCAGATCACAGCCACTCAATGAACAGTTCAGGAAATTTCATGCTGTTTTTCTTCAGTTCTTGACCTTTCTAAATTCTAATTATTTTAAAAATTCTTTCTTAATAATTATTCTTTCTCAATATAATTTTCATATATATCAACAGGCAAGCCAAATACCATTCAAAATCTGACATCGAGAAAATAGGAGTTACTACTCTGAATCAATCATTTTTATAAAATGTACCAACATAAAGCACTTGAGTCAAAGATTCTATATAACTACCTCTACAGGTGCAAAGTTGTTCACTGTAAGTGGTCCCCTTGAATCAGTGATGCAGCAACTGAACCTATCTCAAGTAAAAATCAAATGGTATTTGAGAATGGTTGAATCATCCAGATACCTAGCATTAGGCCTCAAGGTGTGAGATTTCAAGGATCAAAACATTTTTATCAACAGAAGAAGAGAGTAATTTTGTCTATGATACATACCGTATAATAAAATGAAGGCCTTATTAAAGTAATCCAAGAAAACAAAGCAGCATTTACATAAAAAGTCATCAATTTCTCTACAAGGTAGGAGAAGGTATTTCTCCAGTATTCTGAAACCTGTTTTCGTCTTGTTCAGTATACATTAATTCTCAATTTAGGAAGCGGCTTTATATTTAGATAAGAAGCCATAAAATTTTCCTACAACAGATAATACGTAATCGGCCTAGAACTGGTTGGGTCACATTTATCACCTTTCTTAAAGCTTGGTACCGTAATAGATTCTGAACAAGAAAGGGAGATTTGACTTGACAAAGACGTTAATAAAATTGCAAACCATGCCAAATTAATATTCAGAAGTTCAGGTATAATTGAGTCAGACGTATGAGTTTTCACCAGCTTTAGTTGGGAGATCAGAGACCTGGTTTCCAGCTGAGATCCTGGAATCCATGCTGTGAAGATGTCAAGGTTCAACAAAAAAGTGGCTCAGATCACTTCTGTGCTTTCTTTTGGTCCTCAAGCAAAGGTCACTCCTACTCTGCCTACCTCATGAGTTGCAACTCAATGTGTCTGAGCAACTTCCATGTCAATTTTTTACTGATCAGTGAAAAACAATGTATAATTTTAAATTACAGCTATCACCTCTTGAAATATCAGAAGAAACACCTGCTCTCTATACTACAATAACTAAATATTTAAACTCTGAAAACAAATATATGTTGAAAATCATACTGTCACCACATTTTTTTTTTAAAAAAATAGCAAGCTCCCTCTCTCTTGCCCTACCTCTCAATGGCTGAGAGGTAAGGCCAAAACCAAATTGATGTTTTTGTTCTGAAATATTCTGCCATGTGGAATCTTCTGCAGTTTAAACATGGGGGGGGGGGGGGGGTTGCAGCAAATTGGTCTACTTTTTGTGATACCTCTACATAGCTTCATGTAGCAGTTTATAAAGGAAAGATCAATTGATATACAAACAACCCATCCAATATATCTACTTTTATTGGTATCATGTAACAAACTGATAAATATCTTTTTTTTTCCCCATTCTACATGTTGTGTAGAAATGTATGGCATTTAGTGCTATAGCAGATGGTTTAGAGACGAACGTTTCAAACATGTACTCAACACTCATTAGGCACAAATTATACTATGTAATAAAATTTGAAAAAATCTTTTCCTAGTTTGAACTGTTATTTCCTGCTTAAATGTGTGATACTTTGAAAGTAGTTGTTGTACTCCAGAAATTCCAGTTTTATGGCTGCCACAAACTGTTCCATTGGTTCAGAGTCATTGAAAAACTATAGCAAAATATCTTGCAGGGTGTCTAACAAAAACAAAGTTTTTGCAGTTTAATAAGCTTTCCCCGGGTTATTATAATAGGACCAATTAGGAAATAACATTTATAATCCAGGAACAAAAATGGTGTCACATAGTGTTATCTATCTCAATGTATTATTGCTGCCCAACCAAAGGTATTAAGAAACCAGACAACAGAGAAGGAATGAACAAAGGGCAACTTTATTAGCTGTTACATTGTTTTGGTTTGATTTTTCCTTTGGTTTCTTTTTGTTTTTTGTTTTTTGTTAATAAGTAAATCTAAGTGGGTAGAACAATTTAGTATAGGAAAGATTGAAGTGGCTGGTCTGCCCAGACCACTTTCTCCAGTTTCCCCTGAGCAAAAACATCATAGTTCGCAAGATGAATTCCTGGAACTCAGAGTTTATTTATTTATTTATTTATTGCAGTTACTTATACCCCGCCCTTCTCACCCCCGAGGGGGGACTCAGGGCGGCTTACAAACAAAGGCACAAATTCGATGCCTGTCATATATAAAACAGTATATATAAAACAGTATAAACATTTAGCAGCATTAAAACATATCACTACATAATATAATAAAAACAATTTCATGCACAGTGAAATTCAGAGTTCCGAAATGTCCATTCATTCCAACAATTCCTGCTCATCAGTGGGTCCTTATTTTAGCTGCCAGAATGTCCAAAAGCTTGGTCCCAGATCCAGGTCTTCAGTTTTTTTCTGAACGACAGAAGGGAGGTCGCTGATCTGATCTCCCCAGGGAGTGAGTTCCATAGGTGAGGGGCCACCACCGAGAAGGCCCTGCTCCTCGTCCCCGCCAGCCTCGCTTGAGATAGAGGCGGGGTCGAGAGCAGGGCCTCCCCAGATGATCTTAAACTCCGAGGTGGGACGTAGAGGGAGATCCGTTCGGACAAATACACTGGGCCGGAACCGTATAGGGTTTTGTAGGTTAAAACCAGCACTTTGAATTGTGCTCGGAATTGGATCGGCAGCCAGTGGAGCTGGCATAACAGGGGGGTGGTATGCTCCCTGTATGACACCCCGGTGAGCAATCTGGCTGCTTCTCGCTGGACTAATTGTAGTTTCCGAGCAGTCTTCAAAGGCAACCCCACGTAGAGTGCGTTGCAGTAATCCAACCGGGATGTGACAAGAGCGTGGACCACCGTGGCCAGATCTGACTTCTGAGTTGCTTCCAGGTCCAGCTAATAAATGGAAAGCTAGCCAAAGGGTGTAATATTCCAAGCTGCTTTGCCTCCTGTGAAGGAACAGGACACAAAGACTAGCCTGAAGGACAGGAGATTTTCCCCAGTCATAGTATACCAACAAGCAGTTCAAATTTCCATTCTACCCAATTTTTGCCTAATCCCTCCACTCCTGTAAAAGGGGAGGATTTCCTACTCAGCTCCAAAGCAATCAAAGCCATCACACTGTGTAAGGAGGCAAGAGAAATGGCATGAGCTTTGGCATCCATGTCGAAAGCTTTTCATTTGCTATGTGGGTAATGTAAATAAGGATGACAGTCTTCAAACAAATCAGGCAAGCTTATAAGGTAGTAATATAGTCTCTTACAGAAAGATTCAAATGGGCATCGCCACATTCTTTCTGGGCTTTATTCTTCCCCTCCTTCTCCATGTCTTCCTTCTTTATCCTACCCCAGCTCTACTCTTGACCCATGAAGCCCCTCATATTCACCCAGATGATGTTCATCAACATGTTTCGAGCCATGGCTTGCATATCTTCCAGTTGATTAAGGGAGTATGTTTTTTTTACTCCAAGGGCAGGGTCCTCTGCCTTCCTCACACATTTTCATTCTCTCCAAGAGGAAATATGAAGTGTAAAGCTACCTTTAAAACACAAGTTTGGCCTTATTTCCTCTCACTTTGTTCTGGTACATGATGCCAGGACAGTTTTTACACCTGATCGTCCTCCTAAGGCAGCTAGCAAGATACTATCCTACACCTCTGTTGCTTAATGGTGTTTGAAATTGAATTGAGAATATAAATTGGGGGAGGAATCTTGGATGGGCAGGGGTGACCATCCTCAACTCGTTCTCAACTCGTCCTCAACTCATTCTCCCTTAACAAATAGACAAATAAATGGTGTTGTGATAACCAAAGGCCACAACTTGTTTGTTGGTTGCAATGCAAACAGGGTTGGCAGCCATGCATGCATTCTGGATCATGAATCGGACAGCCCGCTGCTTACCAATTTCACCAAACAACAGTAGGGTTGCAAGCAGTTTTCTGTCCAGTTCCATCCTGAGACACTGATACTACCGCAACACTAATAAGCCACTTGGACGCTCCCCCCTTCCAATAAGGGGGGATACACCTGAGAGACCCCAAAGCAAGCAAGGCACAAGGGGCTCCTGGGAAGGAGAAATCCCAAGAGAAAATGTTGGGTGGGGGAGTATCCACTGTTGCAATGGCTTGCAAAAGTAAATGAAGAGAATATCCGGCAGTTTCCAATTCTTGCATCAAGGGGCTTGGCCGAATGTATGAGGTGTAAGCAAAGGATTGCCACCTTCCCATCCACTTAATATCTGCTGGGACCTCTCCATAGGTGGTTGTGGTGGCTGCCCCAATCTTGAATGAGTGGCCACCTAAATCCACATATGGTAAGCAAAGCTCCAAATGGGATACGGTGCCCATGCCAAATACCCCCAAGTTATGATGAAAAAACATGACTATGAAATAAAACTAACACCAAACACAGGTCAAATAACCACAGAGCAGGAGGGAGTATGCAGCTTGGAGGCCCTGGTTTGAGAGCCAGCACACTTCTCTGAATCTGTCATGGCAGATTGAGGCCAACATGGAGATAGCTATGGCTCAGGACAGAGTCTGGTCCTGATGGGCTGTGCACCTGAGAGGCCCCAAAGCAAACAGGGTGCAAGGGGGTCCTGGGAAGGAGAAGTCCCACAAGAAGCTGGCAGGTGGAGGACTGTTCACCACCGCAATGTCTCTGCCTGATAAGTTAGGCAGAGAATTTGCCATAACATTTTGTTACACAAGTATATATAGTTATCAGTCACTGTTGCATGAGGCATCCAGCAATTCTTCATACAACAGTTCTCCCCTTGTACAACTGCAATGACTGTACTAGGGTGAAAACCCATAACCAATCAATAATGGGAAGAAATGGGTCATTGGGAACTTTCCAGTTGTATATGTGCAGCTAAGAAAGAGAAACAGTACATCTAATGTCAGGAAGAATAATAGTATTTTATTCTTTATTGACTGCAGGCAGCTGCTACCTAGAAGCTCATAGTGATAAGGGTGCAGTTCAATTTCATTGCATGGTGACTGTATATCTGAAAACCCAGAGGAACAGCAGAAGACTCATGAAACAACACCAGAAGAAATTTACATTGCACCTGGTCTTGAACAGGAAGTGATTATTCATGTGTTATCTTAAGGTCCTTGGAGAATGGATGGCATGCAAATGTTACAAATAGCTTCAAAAACATCTCACTTCTATTACAGTACACAACTGTGTTTGTCTTCTTAAAAGAAGAAATACTCATGAAATTTATTTCCCAATAGGTGTGTTTAAGGTTACAAACAAAAGTCATCTAGTGGGTATTAGTTACATGATTGAGCAACTAGAGAGAGAAGGAAAATGTTGAATTGGTATCCTGGGCATCAAAATGTGGCAGATGTTCTTAAGATAGTAGCAGTGTAGCAAGTTCTCTGTAAATAATTTGGATAACTGTTGAAGCAGGGCTTATCAAGCCGTGCTAGGAAATCATACAAGTGTAACCATAGTTGTCCCTTTGGCTAAGTAGAAAAATTGCTGTGTGCTTCTTTTTTATTTATTCCCAGTAAAGTATTTCCCCTTTAATGCCACAGGTTATTAACGTACATATGAGTACAAGTATATTCTCAACAAAAAGTCCCAAATTGCACGTAAATTACCTTATTGAGAGTCCATAGGAATGTGACATTAAATGCATGTTTTGTTACCTAATTCATTGTTTTATTAGTCATAATGTCAGAATTTAAAAAAAGACAAGATGTGGAGATTTTTTTTAAAAAAAACAAATCACAAAAAAGAAAGGTATTTAGTTTTCTGATACATTTTTGTAGTTCCAACTTATACCAAATAAGGTGTTATGCTATTTACAAATCATTAACATTCCACAATTAAATAGTAATTAAACTTTATTAGTATTTCCAGGTTTTGCCCATCTGTGACTTCCATGTATTTGGTTTCAAACAGCTTGGAAAGAACAGAATGACAGGCAAGGACGAACACAGACTGCGACTAGAATCCTGTTGATGACATACATCATTGTCTGTTGATATCCTTTTCTTAGGCACTCCTAAAGTTATGGTCCAGTGCTCATACATTGTTTTTTGTTCTCATAATACAAAGGAACACAATTAGATTCAATCTAGCCATTCCAGCTCTCCCATCTAAATTACAGTTGTAGAATAGAGCTTAATCAGCACAGGAGTAAGTGGCATGCTCAAGCAGAAAAAGGAGGGGGGGGGGAACCCTCATCTATACCTGATGAAGATTTAGATTCCACCAACTTCATTCTGTTTCACAACAAATATTAACTGTGCATTTTTTTGGAAGATTACATTGCATGGTTCCACTGCCTCCTCTTTCTCCTCCTCTCATGGAGAAATAAGGGGAGTTTTGTTTTCTTTCTACATCAGTCATACCATATCTGGGTTAACAGGGCAGAGGCATCTGAGGGTGAGAAGTTATTTCTTTAAAAAGGAAAAGTACAGAATTTGAATTTGTTGTGAAGCCATATGAACCTGCCATGTTATATGCTTTAGCCTACCATGTATCTGTGATAATTTCTTCAGTCGGTAATAAGCATTTGTGTTAAAATTATACCTGACAATTGGCAATACCATAGTCATCGGCTTTTTAGCATGGTTTAGATAATGTTTCAGAATTTTGCTTTTGTGTAGGCCAAGCTACTGTACTTCTAAAGACAGAGAAGAATCCCAATTTTTCCATCCATCTTTTGATTTGTTGTTTTATTTTTCTAGGTGCTTGACTGAAGCCATACTCTCATTTTGAGTTTTTTTTTATCCCTACAAGACTTCTGAATACAAATCCACCACTTTTTATATGCTATATCCTGCATTGGCATGGCTTTTCTGCTATAGGTTCCCTTGCTATTTCATGGTTCGGTTTTCATGGTCTTGCTGTTTTGTGGAATTTTTTTAGATGTAGATCTGGGAGACCTTGCAAGGCCGGACCACCAGTGGTGGCGGCAGTGGCAGTGTAGGCTCAGTCTCCTTGCCCTCTTTACCTTCATCCTCCTCCTCCTTAGCATCTCCCTTCCTGCCAACAGGCTCGGCCCAGGCATCGCAGCTGCTGCTCCAGATGTGGTAGAGGAGGAAGTTCATTCCTGCTTGGGCCCCATGACACCTCCACTGCCTCTTCAATCACTGAAGAAGCAGATAGTCCTGGTGTAGGAGGCACATCATCGCCATCTGGGTCTCTGCTGCTTCTGCTGCCCACCAAAGGGATCCCCCAGAGGGAAGGAGAGCCACCCCTGGAGGGAAGAAAAGTCAATTGAGTGAGTGAGGGGGGGGGGAGAGTCCCTACTTCGTAGAATTTCACTTATCACGAAGTGAGGGAACACAGTATATTCCAGGCAGCAAAGTATGGATCTGAAAGATGTCACCAGCCAGTGGTTACATATTTTAAGGTGGGTGGCAGAGCATACACATCTGTCCTAAAATCATCATTAAATAGAACATTATTATAAAAAATATCACTCAAAAAGAGATGATACGTAGGCTTAAATAATATAGCATATTATTTTATACCTGTACATGCATATCACTAACCAAAACAATGTAGCAATAGAAATAATGACTTTAGAGTTATGCACAGCACAACTATGGAATTTAATAAATTAGTTGAGGTCATACAATTAAATGGCTTTAAGGTAGCAGAGTGCATGAAACCTTCCAAGTTTATGGAACTTTCATTAGCAGGGGCAGAATGTACCTATGTATCAGTTGTTGGTGAACATATATTTGAACTATGCAATATAGTTTTGTAGAAGGAAAATGAATACCAAAATGTCAGTATAAGGAAAGGGATGTACAACCATGCAGACAGTAAAAAAAAATAAAATATGAAAATCAAATACAAAACTGCATTCTATTATGGAAGCCAAATAACAAAAATACAGTAAGAAAGGGTGTGTATAAAATACATGTATTAGGAGAAACATAGAAGGAATATTCACATGTATTTCTAAAAATGGAAACATGGGTGAAAAGGTGGTGAATTGATTTGTTAAAACTGGAAAATGAGAAATAGTAAGAAAACAAACTAACAACCATGTACATCCCTAAGTGATACACAATTTTGAACAAGGAGGAGAAGAAGAAAAATGGGGGTTGTCGAGGAGAAAGAGGAAAAAATGGATTAAGAAAGTAAAGCAAAATATACCCAAAGCTCATGTGCCTTTAATTTTCATGCCTATTCTCCATACAACAAGAAACAAGCTATTCATGGCTCAATCAACCATAAAATGCTTAGGAGAGAAACTGACTGCCTTCTTACTTGGTAGAGAATGTCAAGTGGAAATGTTATATTCTCCCTGGTAATTTGCATGTTTTTTTATTTAAAAACCCCAGAAATATAAACCTCAGATTAGCATAACTTTTCCTAATTGGTTTTTAATATCCAGTCTCTGTTTTGTATTCTATTATTTGGTTCACTTCACAAGAAATGACAGGACTTCCTTTGTCCAAAACCAATATATTTCCATTCTTTTATTTAAACAAAACGCAAATAATTCAGAATGTACACTCTCTGGTCCTCATTATGTCTAAATAACTTGTGACAAATACTAACTGGGCAATCAGGGCTTTAGTTCTATATGAAAAATTTAGGTACTAGTAGCACAGGGCTAAAGAGAGAACATTCATTTTTGTCTATTTCTGATTAAATATGAGATTAGTGATATTTCTGGTGTGGTTATGCTGAGGAAAAACACCATAGCAAGAAGAAAACCATACCAGTAATGCTGGTAAGTAAAGAAAAATGTCTAGTGAAGGGGACAAGGTACATGGAATAATTGCCAGTTCTGTGGAAGAGATGGTTCTCCAAAACACCTCTCCTTTTTTGCATGAACTACATGGATTTCTTGGAAGCCAGGTGTTTAGCTTGAAGCTTCATAACTACCACTTCTATTGCTTTCTCTCTATGCAAGCAGGGTGGGAATAGAATTGTTCACAGAAAGAGTAGAACATATTTCTCCAAAGATTTAGCCCCTGTTATACTCTGAGTCAAGTCACTTCCATGAAATCCATCATTGACTGGCTGCCCTGAAACAATGAAGCTACTTTTGAATATTTCTACTGTTCCTGTGTTCATGCCTCTAGAGAGAAAGAGAGAGAAAATGAGAATGTGAGAGGGGTAAAAACTTGGTTTAGTTATCGTTATGGTTATGAAGTTAGAGTAATTCTGATCATCCATATTAGAGCAGCTTGCTGAATTAGGCTTACTTTCTACTATATATTAGTGTATATGTCAACCTTATATATTTGTTGAGGGCTGGTTTGGAGGACAAAATTATGGATTTTTATGTGATCCAGGGATAAGTCAAGGATCGTTCGGAATAGAGGAGAAAATGCCAGCAGATAAAGTAGTAGGTGTTGGTGCTTATTTTACATTTCTCCAGGACAGACAAAGTTCTTGCTTTTTGCCACTCTACTCAGAGATGGTTCATTTTTGAATAAGAATGGAGTTGCGGTGCTTGCATAGATCTATGAATAAGACAACTCAAGGGTTTTTTTGTTTGTTAATGTTTTGACCACAGTTTCTAGACTTATACACAAGTACAGTATATATATGCTGCAAATATGATGTGCATTGGGAAGATGAGCCACATCCACATCCTAGTTGTTATATGGCACTATTCACCTTTTATTCCAGAAAAGCTTGTGCTGCAAGCATGACAGTATTTTGACTACACTCCCCTGGCTCCTACCTATTTCATAGTTATCACAATGTTTCAGTGGAGTGAAGCCAAGAGAGCTCACAACCTCTGATCAGTCAATCTCCAATTTAAAGATATGTACCATTGGCAGACAAAATGAATTTCAATTCATTAGTTTCTTGATAAGTGTTCAATTTTCCTCTGCTTGTATCTAAATAGGATGCTGTTCATTGCATGGTTTCTCTCCTCTTTCTCATTAGTATTTCCATTTGCAATTTACCTTCTGTACGATTCCGTCTGTTTTATATATCAATGGGTTGGCCTTGACACTCCAGCATCTAGAGTGTGCTAATAATGTCGCCCAGAGGTATGGGTCTCACTGTTGCTTGATTAGTAAATATGATCATGTGAAAAGGCTGCATGAGAGAAAAAAAGGGAAAAATTCTCTGAGAGCTGCTTTTGAAGGTAATAGTTGCACTTGGCTTGGTATGATTGATCTCACTCATCCTGCATGTCTATTGGGGTGTAAGAGTGAAGTATTTGATGTTCAAAATGTGCCCGTACAGCAATTTCCAAGCACGCCTCTTGATATTTGCTGTGGGTAATGATGTACTTGTTCTCCAGTAATTCCATTTTCCCTGCTTGATAAAATGTTTGAAGTTTCCAATAGTCCATGTCATTATTGTTGTTTTGCTGTTCCAGGGAACAGTGACCTTGATCACTGCTTTTCTTTATGCTGCTTCCCCTGTAAAAAAAATGGGTTCATGAGCTTCTGAATATATTTCAGTACTGGTCACCTCTTCTTTTTGAAAGATACCTGACATTCTCATTAGTCATGCTCTGAAGTCTTACCTGTTCACCGCCTTTGGTTTTACAAGGGATATAAACAGTTTTTATACACAGTGAGCTCATTTGTTTCATAGTGATGTCATTACAAATTTTATTCAAATTGATAGTCAAATCATGGATATATGTGTTGGTGTGTGTGCAGTGCACATCCCTTTCAGCAAAGCAAAACAAGATAAAAAAAGTTGAGTGAAGGCAGGCATTTTTTTAAGAGTAGAGCACATATACTAAAGGATTGTAAAGCAATGCACAGAGGAAGAACTATTTAAAGCTACAGACAATGTGGTTACTGTTGCCTGTTTTTGGTCTAAAAATATTTAGCTACTTGTGTTCACTCTATTTTATCAGTTTTATACTAATTTATTTATGCAATGCTTTTGACATGAAATAAATAAATAAAAAAAAATTAAAGGATTGTCACCAGAAATGTGATTTCACCTAAATGAAATTTGAAACAAATTTCAAAATTGTTTCATGTCTGAGAGATCTGGAGGTAGTCAAAGAGTAGTGAAATGGGAGTAGTGAAATTTCACAATGATTTTAAGTACATCTCCAGGATACTAATGTGCAATTAACTCAATTATGCCTGTCTTAATGCTATTTGAAAACTTCAAGGTACATCCAGTAATCTCAGGGAAAAGAGGATTTGTATTTCCACCTTGAACCAGAAAGCCTTCCCAGCCAGTCATGTCATCTTTATTGAGTTGCCACACAGGATAAAATTATGCAAGAGTCTAAGCTCAGAATCTGCAAAGCATGTCTGACTGTCTGTGTTTTGTGGAGTTAGGTGAAAAAGAGAGAACAACATTTTAAAATTTCCCTAAGATCAGTGGATGTGAAAATCTTTCAAAAACTTGTGGGGAGTGATGCCCTGGTTGTGTTGTGTGATTTTGTGGGTTTTTTTTTAAAAAAAGATGTTCTTAAAAAATCCAAAGATTTCCTAAAAAATGGTGTATGAGTGAAATGTTCTGAAACTTGGGCAGCTTACAGTGGTAAATGTGGGATATGATTGTAGCAAGTTTTATCCTAGTAGCCCTAAAAATGAGGGAAGGAGGAACCCTGGAACTGTCCCCATTGGCATGAATGTGTGGAATAACAATACAAAAAGCTAACAAAATTTTCAGAACTTCATAATAGATATAACACAGACCTTTTACTAATTTTTCAAAATGGTTTAGAATCAAATTGAGGGTCACACAAATTTCATAAATAAAAGTAAAGTGGATTTTTGGCATTTCACACACCTCTAATATGTAGTTAATGATAACTGAGTTGCTTGAAGTTTGCCATCACAACATGTGCAAAGAAGCTTTGCAGTTGTGCCATTTCTAATTAGTTACTTATAGGAATACCAAAGCACATAATCAGTGACCTCTGAGTAGCTTTTCTGTCATAAAACCATTTCAAGTAAAGATTAAAAAGAGAGACAAATGCAATTTGGTGCTTTGGCAAATTTCAGAGGATTAACCAGAGATAACTATTTATTTGCACATCGTATATATGAATATGTTATTTATAACAAATAACAAGGTCTTCCTCCAGAAAACTCTTACTTCAGTGCAAGTAACTTTCCCACAAACAAAACACATCATTTTGTCACCTCAGAGACATCTGATAGATTAGCTGACAGAGCTGTATTTGTGGATAATGTCACAATTGTGTCAGCAATTAGAATTTCCCTTTGCCAGATCTTGTTTCCTTCGTAGATTGAAGAGTCTCATAGGCTTTCAGTTTTAAATTGTTAAGTTGCTCTGCAAATATAAAGTCTTCACTGTAGATTGGGGCAGACAAATGTGTAGGTCCAAAGACTGTTTGTGTCTGCTTTGACACCCCCCACCCCCAGTGCTACATGCTACACACAAATATACACACAATAGCCATAAGGACTTCTAATTCCACTGGTAGTTTTGTTGGGTTTTTTAAAAATTAAACAATGTAGATATAGACCAAAATATTTATTTTTTAAAAAAGCTGTTTGTGGAAGCTTCCAGGAATGGCAGCTTGCTTTTTTTGTCAGATACCATGTGGCCCATGGAATCTGCAGAAGCATTGGGCCACAAAACCATCTTTGAGAAGCCATGTGCAGCCCCAAGTCAGCACTTTGCCTACCTCCACTGTGATGTAACACTTCAAATCACAAATCTGTGTTTTGACTATCATGTGCTCTCTCTCTCTCTCTCTCTCTCTCTCAATTAAATGGCTTTCTTGGATAGCTCTCATCCTTATGACTGAATCCTTTCCCAATTATGAATGCTCAATATGCTGTCCTAATTCCTAGGAAGGTGTGGGAAGGAGCTGCCAATCACTTGGGGCTGCGTGGGAGGTCAGTCCTTATTAATACTCCCGTCAGAATTCTAATCACAAGTTATGCATGTATAAGTTTGACATGTGTATTTTTGGAGTGGCACATTGGGCTAGTACTCTAGCCCTTCCTGTCTGCTCTTAAATCTTCCCCTGTCAAGTCCCAGGAAGAACTGCTGATCCTTACTGGTGAAGTGGTGATAGAAGGAGGAAGCCATTTGGAGATGGAAGAAGTATTTTGTCTTTGTTCTAGTGGAAAGGCTATGGATGGTCTATAAGCAGCCCATCTCTTCTCCGCTCATAATCTGATTCACCCTCCATCTTCCATTTTCCATTGATAAGATATAACATAAGCTTTAACAACCTTATGGGGTGAAGAGATGACATGGTACTGTGGAGGTTCAGCATTATTTCATGCATGCTTCATGTAGGAAATCTGCTATAGTGTCAAGCTCATCTTTTTGACATGGTACTTTCACAAATGACTAATGCAATGTAGCCACAACATTGTGTACTCAGTTGGGTCTTTATGTGTCATTTAATTTAAATGTCTATGTTTTATTTTATTGAATTGTTGCCTAAATGTAAAGCACCCTTTGAGGTGAGAAGGGTGGGGTATAAATATAGCAAATAACTAAATAAATAAATTTGCCTTGTGGACATTTCTAATATGATATAAATTACCCCGCACTGATAGAAGAGGGTAGAAAATGATACACACAAGGTCCCCTTTGCTGAAGTATCACAATTTTGCGGGGGGGGGGGGGGGGGGTTGAACCAAGTAATCTTTCATGGTAATGGCGGTGGTTTGAGGGGCCTAATTTGTATCAGGAAAGCCTGACTATAAAAGATAAATGGAAGTTGGGACAAATGTTCCTAAAACTTCTATCTGAATTCAAGCTCATAAAACATTACGCCATAATAAACTTGTTAGGTATTTTTTTAACTAGACTTGTTTTTGACTAAAAGAAAGCTACCACACACTTTAATTGCTGCAACACAAAGAGTAGGTCTACTTGTAAAATCTCAAAAATAGTGGACAGGAGGTTTAAATTCTATCTGCAGTATTCTGTGAAACTGCAAAATGTAATGAAATCCTTTAGAAGTGTGCATAGTAATATGTATAGTTATCTTCAGTAGTGGTTACTTCCAGAAAAATGTGAGCAGGATTGCAACCAGAGGCATTCTATTGTTAACAATGTAGCATTGTTCTGAAATGTAGAATTGAAAACTCAATGTAAATATTCAAATTGATGGAAACAATGCAAATAAATATTGCTTTGACAAGACTTTTACTTATATATATCTCCTGAACTGCAAAAGTATCAAGCACCACTTCCAATCTATGGCAATACATTTTGTAAGATTAATTTGTTAAATCAACAAATACAATAATATCAAATTGAATCAACTCATTATCCTTATATATGACACTCATTCTAATTAAGCTGCTTCACTCTGGCTACCCATGCATAGTCCTGGACCATTATTTAAGAGATATAAGTGCTGGAGGGAGGGGGCACATCTATCTTTAAAAGCTGAAAGAGGGTATGCCTCCATCTGTTAATGCGAGTACTCCATCTGTTGCTGTGTTATGGAAAGATAATATTTTGCTGCCTTCAGGGTTCAGGTTCAACATAAAGATTCCTACCCTATAGGTCAGTACTATAGGGTACTGATAGTTCCCAGGTGTTTTGGCCTACAACTCCCAGAAATTCCAGCCAGTTTACCAGCTGTTAGGATTTCTGGGAGTTCAAGGCCAAAACATCTGGGAACCCACAGGTTGAGAACCCCTGTTATAGATAATAAGTAAGAAGGAGAGTAAATTTTAAATAAAATAGCACTTCCAGATTGACAGTTGTCCATTGGCACATGGAGACACTAAGCAGAAGAGTTCCCAAAGTGAACAGAAGAAAGCCTTTTAATACAACTCTGTACATTAGCTCTTAGCTTAGACTATAATGATTTTTTATGTATAATGCTTCTATTAGACTGTACTCCACTCCCCTTATGCTGACCTAAAACCATAATAAAATTTTGTGTGTTTGTTTTTTGTTTGACAATGCAAAATGGCATTTGCTGCCATTTTCCCCCTATAGAGCTTGTAAATGTTGAGCCATAAAGAAAAAATATCAAGCAAATTTCATTTTGTACTTTCTTTGGCGTAAAATTAGTCTCATTTGGTTTATTCAAATCAACTAAACACCTCCAAAAGTATTGCTTTAAATATAACCATTATTAATCCTCTTTTGAAAACATGTTAGTTCTATACAATGAATTTATTCTATAATTTCATTTATACTCTAAATTTAATTCATTTATCTCTGGTGGTGTACATTAATCTCTTTCTCCCCACTGTATTATCACCACAAATTTATTTGGTAGGTCAGTCTGTGATGGATGGATTGATAGAGGGAGAGATGGATAGATAGATAGATAGATAGATAGATAGATAGATAGATAGATAGATAGAGATAGATAGATACTTTCCCATGACCATCTGGTAAGCTTCATTGGCTCAGTGTGTATTGCTGATTATTAGATCTTGATCTGCCAAATCTCTAGCCAATTTTTCAACTTCTTCCCCACACGTTCTCTTGACTACCTAAACATCTATAACAAAAATGACATCTTCTCAATTAATTGCATCATTATTTAATAACAAGAATCAGTGAGTATTTGATTACTTTTGAGAATATCCACTGCAAAGCAAACTGTTTTTTTCCACTGAATTTTACATTGTGATTTCAGTTTGAATAGATGCTTGTATTGTTTTAGTGAATTTGAAGCAGTCATTTTGTTACATTTATCTCGCCTTCTTCACTCCAGCTGTTTCCACTACGAAGGCACAGAGCCGGGGGAGAATGGGTCAACTTTGATAACTTGCCTGCTGTGAAGCCACTGCACCCACATCAAAAGGGTGTAGCATTTTTAAAACCATGAGGTGAAATAAATGTCTCTTGATACACCCGCATACTCAGCAGGAGGGCAAGCTGTGGAATCTTCTTTGCAAATGAACACCTGATAATACTGTGCCGGAACGAGAACTATTAGAGCTTTGATACTGTGTTGAAGACTGTGAGTATGTGCCAAGCCTTCAATAGTCTTCCTGCCCCCACTTTTTGCTAGAGATCTGACATCTTCTGTATAAACAAGATCATAAAAGAAGAGAACATTTTTCTTTGTTTTTCTTGTTTGAATATATTTTGTAACTAAAGTGACAAGAAGAGATAATAATTGTATTTGTTTATTGTATTCATCTCTTGGATTAAAGATGAAAAAGAAAGCCTGGGAGATGCATTTGGAAGGTTGGATTTTCTGAAAAGTGTCTGTGATAAATTGTGAGAGAAGTTGAAAGTGATTCATAACATTTTGTAATAGGCTTGCAAACATAAAGGTCTTAGTTATTGCTATTAGTATTAAGCACAAAGCTTCCTATAGAAATGACTTTCTGTTAGCATAGCATTTCTCAAACCGTGCTCCTCCAGGTGTTTAGGATTTTATCTTCCAGAAATCCTAGCCTGTTTACCAGCTGTTAGGAACTATGGGAACTGAATTCCAAAACATCTGGAGGAGCACAGTTTGAGAAACTCTGTGTTAGCAGATTATCTTCTGCCAGCTAATCTCAAAGGTCTGCCCACAGACAATTTTGCCTGTATAATTGTTCTGCTGACTAATATCTGCTGGCAGAATCATGCTGGTGGGAATAGCAATGCAATGAGATAGGATGATGGGCCAGTGTTTTGTTAGAACTATATCTCCACCATCTCAGAAACTAATCTACACTGTCACAAAGTGAGGACAGGGTGAGAAGACTAGTATTCATAGACAGAGAGAAGTGTTTGGAATCTTCATAACTTCAGCTGACCTATGGTCTGCTCAGATGGCCTTTAAATATCTTCCTCATACCAATAACCATGGAAAGAATAGTAAGTTGGTCTGGCTGCCACAAATAATGATCTGGCATTTTCTCCCAGAGTTGAGATGGGCAGTCTAAACACTGACTTCACTAGGCCGTATTCATCCTGCCTTCCTGCATATATATTTTCTGGTGAAGGATGTGGAGTCTGTTTAATAATGTATTTCCAAGTGACACAACATCCCAACTTTTTATTTAACTGTACTGGACAGTTTAGTCAGACCACTTCAACATGTCTGACTAAAAGCTTGCACATTCATCAAGATGCCATTTAGCCTAAGCTGCTTAGATTCAAATTTAAGTCAAATTCCTAGGGGCCTTCTTAGCTGAAACATGTTTTAAAACATATTTAAAAGGGCAGAAAATCCAATTTTTCCATATTAAAAAATCCATATTAAAATGTCATTAATTTCCCTATATTTCTGGGGAGGAAGGTATTTAAAAACATCTCCCTAAATCCAGTAGTGAGATATTCTAATTGATCCACCTGCCAAGATAGATATTCAAATTCGTGTATATCAGAAAACCTTGCCACAAGGTTTTTACATATTCCTTCACCTTCCTCTCACCTTTCTCTATTTAGTCAAGTTAAGAACTGTCTTGTGATTTAATCTGAAGGATTCTAATTAGGCTACAAATGAAAATGGGAATAACTGAAGTGGAGTAAGTGTGTACTAAAGTACCACAGGAATGTTTGTTAAAGTGCATTTTTATTGAACACCTTCATCAGGTGTCTATAAATGGAAACAAACAGCACACTAAGTGAACATCACAGGTGATACTAAATTTGAAGTAATTGAGAACACTAATGAGTTTAGAAACAGGGAAAGTAAGAATCCAGGGCATAGGGAAATTTTGTTGTAACAAAAACAGATAGTGCATGCAAATCCAAAGGAAATACTTCAGAGGACACTAGCTTTCTCTTGCACTAGAAATTATGGCAATGTCACATCGCTCAGTCATACTTGCTTCCCGCTATTCACAATTATCAATTCCAGTAATTTACCTTATACAGTGCCTGTTCTTTTAAGGAGAGCAAGGCAGGAAGTACGGCTTTATCTTTCTGAAGAGAAAGAATAGCACCACCACCAACAATTTCTTCCTCCTCCTCTTCTTCTTATTTGAAACACAAGATGAGTCCACAGCAAACAAGATCACTCTGCTGGCTGTTGTATTGGATCACACATCCGACACTTCCCTAGTGTCTAGGACTGTGTGATGTATCGGCGAATAATGCATGCAGATCCCAGTAAGGTGTTTGCAGCTGGCAAATGGCAATTTTGTCAGTGTCGACTGTGTTTAAGTGCAGGCCAAGGTCTTTAGGCACTGCACCTAGTGTGCCGATCACCACTGGGACCACTTTGACTGGCTTGTGCCAGAGTCTTTGCAGTTCGATCTTTAAATCCTCATATCATGTTAGCTTTTCCAATTGTTTCTCTTCAATCCAGCGGTCACCTGAGATTGTCATATAAATTATCCATGTTTTGTTTTTTAACACGATCATGAGGTCAGGAGTATTGTGCTCCAAAACTCTGTCTGTCTGAATTCGGAAGTCCCAGAGTAGTTTGATGAGTTCATTTTCTGTAACATTTTCAGGCTTGTGATCCCACCAGTTTTTTGTCGCAGGCAGTTGGTATTTGTGGCACAAGTTCCAATGATTCATCTGAGCAATGGTGTTATGCCTCTGCTTGTAGTCTGTCTGTGCAATCTTCTTGCAGCAGAAGAAGATATGATCTATTATTTCATTTGCTTCCTTGCAGAGTCTACACTTGGGATCTGTCGTTGTCTTTTCAATTCTGACTTTGATGGCATTTGTCCTAAGACATTTGTCCTAAGGGCTTGTTTTTAGGCTGCCAGAATCAGGCCCTTCATCTCCTTTTTCAAAGTTCCATTTGTGAACCACATCCATGTTTTTTCTTTGTCACTTTGGCTCCCATTTTTTCCCAAGAACTGCCCATGGAGAGCCTTCTTTCACCAGTTTTCTCTTCTGCTCTGCATTGTGTTTTTACGGTATTCACTCTTTTGTCTTTTGCACTTTAAGCAGTTTTCTACTATTGATTACTACTACTTATTATTATTATTATTATTATTATTATTATTATTAATTCTTAATCTCCTCTCTTAGTTTGAGGCAAGACACAACATAGTTAAAACACATATATTATGTAAAATAATATATTAATATGTATTTATATGAAATACATATAACATACATAGAGAAGAAATTTAAATACAATAAACACAAGGGCTGTGCAAAATTACTGTTAGTCCTCATAAGTTGGATCAAATTATTTAAATTTGTAGGACTTGAAAGGTCAAAACCAACACTTTTTATTTTTCCCAAAAACTAATTGGCAACCAGTAAGTGACTGTGGTATAAGTGTAATGTGCTCACTCCTGTATGTTTCTGGAACTCAGGCTTGAGCAAAGTTCAGCCCTCCAGGTATTTGGGACTTCAACTCTAATGATTCCTAACAGCTAGTCAGATGGCCAGGATTTCTGGGAGTTGAAGTCCAAAACACCTGAAGTGCCAAAGTTGCCCAAGCCTGTTGTAACTAGTCTTGCTGCCATGTTTTGAACTTCCAAAACATGGCAGTTTCCAAATATAGTAGAGAAGTAACCTAATTGTAAAGCACTTGTAGAAAGGTTTTCTTGGTTTGTGGTGCATTAATTTGGAGTTGTCCAGAATGTTAAATGGACAGCCCCTCCTTTATTGCAGTAGATACCACAATAAAGGTAATGTTTGGATGGACCCTGAGACAGATCCCTTGAAATTTCCCATTACAGAGGAAATAAATATGACTTAAGCACCTTTTGTTCTCTCCCTCCTCAATACATCCCTCCCTCATTCATGCCATCAAATACTAGACTCCTTTTAATTCAATGCCAAATAGGTTCAGTTAATATATTGATCAAAATATATTATGAAAGGAGCACTTGAAAAACTGCTTTGCACATGCTACATTTCTAAGTTGCAGATAACACCAATTGTGTTTGTGAGAGACTGTGACTGCTCTAATGGATTTAGGGCAAGAAAGATTCAGAGTAAGAAAGATAAACTGGAATATGCGAAGAAAAAAATACTAAGATTATCAAAGGTCTGGAAATTAAAGAATATGAAGAATGACTGAGGGGGATAGGTATGTTTCGCTTGGAGAAGAGAAGGATTGAAGTGTGAAGGGAAGCAACTTTAAATAACCAATAGGATTCTTGTAGTAGATATAATGTGGTTCTCTTCTGCTTCTCCAAGACTAAAACATGAGGTTAGGTGGGCATCTTTTTGGAGTGCTGTAATTGGGTCTTCTAAAATAGTTGGGTTTGGATTCGATAGCATTTATTATATTGTATTATAGCTCCTCCTCTGCCCCATCTATAATATGAACATTTTTAAAATTGAAAAGGCTAAGATGTGTACAATTAATTACATAATAACTTTATAATAATAATAACTTCGCTTCACTTCACTTCACTTTATTTCTTAATTAGTCGCTCTCCACCAAGGTGCTCCGAGCGACTTACAATTTAAAATAGCATTTACACAATATAAAAACATTCCACATAAAAACAACTTTACTCTTGTATTCTGCCACCATCTCCCCAAAGGGACTCAGGGTGTCTTACACAAGGTGTCTAAAAACAGAACATTAAATGAAAATAATTTTAAAATACAATTAAAAATACAGACAGGTAAACAACAAACACTCAGTTTAAAACACTGCTCATCAACCAATGGCTGTAAGCTACTATAAACATGGTCAGGCTGTAAACGATTGAACTGAGAATGGGCAAACTACATAAACAAGTGCAAAATACATAAACAAGTATGGTCCAGGACAAAATAGCAGATATGTCAGTAAAGCCAATTGTGGGGAATTATGGAAACTGCAGTCCAGGACTTTGTTGTTGTTCATTCGTTCAGTCATCTCCGACTCTTCGTGACCTCATGGACCAGCCCACGCCAGAGCTCCCTGTCGGCCATTACCACCCCCAGCTCCCTCAAGGTCAGTCCAGTCACTTCAAGGATGCCATCCATCCATCTTGCCCTTGGTCGACCCCTCTTCCTTTTTCCTTCCACTTTCCCCAGCATAATTGTCTTCTCTAGGCTTTCCTGTCTCCTCATGATGTGGCCAAAGTACTTCAACTTTGTCTCTAGTATCTTTCCCTCCAGTGAGCAGTCGGGCTTTATTTCCTGGAGGATGGACTGGTTGGATCTTCTCGCAGTCCAAGGCACTCTCAGAACTTTCCTCCAACACCACAGCTCAAAAGCATCGATCTTCCTTCGCTCAGCCTTCCCTAAGGTCCAGCTCTCACATCCGTAGGTTACTACAGGGAATACCATGGCTTTGACTAGGCGGATCTTTGTTGCCAGTCTGATGTCTCTACTCTTTACTATTTTATTGAGACTGGACATTGCTCTCCTCCCAAGAAGTAAGCGTCTTCTGATTTCCTGGCCACAGTCTGCATCTGCAGTAATCTTTGCACCTAGAAATACAAAGTCTGTCACGGCCTCCACGGTTTCTCCCTCTATTTTCCAGTTGTCAATCATTCTTGTTGCCATAATCTTGGGTTTTTTTGACGTTTAGCTGCAACCCGGCTTTTGCGCTTTCTTCTTTCACCTTGATTAGAAGGCTCCTCAGCTCCTCCTCGCTTTCGGCCATCAGAGTGGTGTCATCTGCATATCTGAGGATTACCTGAACTATAATCTATGAAATGATCTTCCAGGTGGTCCTGGGTTGCGGTTTCCATAACCCCCACCTTTGTCATTGTTAACTAGGTGAGTGTGTGTATATATATGAGATAGTTGATTGACAGATAGATAGATAGTAGTCTTGGTTGATTTAAAAATGGTTCAAAACTCATTTTCGCAGGTAGGGGACGCTGTTGTTTCGATTTGGAATTGAATTCCAAAATTTTCCGAAAAAAATCAGAATTTTCAGAATTTTCTGAAATTTTCTAATCACTTCGTTATTGGTGGACGCGATCATGCAATACACAAAAAAACAGCAAATGGCACTGGGCAAACTTCAGGAGATTCTCTCTCCCTCATTTTTAGACCAATCCTGACAAAACTTGCTACTGTGGTAGAAAACATCCTCCTCTGTCAGCATACCAAATTTCAACATGTTCAGGTGATTCATGGGTTTTTGACAATTTTTAAAGTAATTTAAGTAATAAGGTATATTACAAGAAAAATAAACGAGCTGTCTCCATAATTCTTTATGGAAATGTCAAAAGGTAATAGGGAAACCCAATCCCCAAACTCTGGAGCAGATTTCACCACCAGTTAGAGAAGTATAGGCACTAGGCAGGAAACTATGGGATTTTTAGTGTCTTCTTTGGCAATTCACAGCAAACAAACAGAAAAAAAAAGAAACAGCCCTGAGAGCTTTATGGGCCTTTTGAGCAGATTTCACCACCAGTTAGGGAAGTATAGGCACTAGGCAGGAAAGAAACTATGGAATTTCTAGTGTCTTCTTAGGCAACTCACAGCAAATAAACAAAGAAAAAAAGAAACAGGCAGGCAGCCAAGCATGGCTAGCAACAGCCCTTCTCCCAACCCTTCTCACTTTCTGCTTGCTTGCTTGCCTGCCATGCTCTTCTTCCAAACTCCCTTCCTTTAGTCTTTGTCTTTCCCTTCCCCCTTCCCCCCTTTCCCCTTTCCCCTTTCCCCTTCCCCTTTCCCCTTTCCCCTTTCCTCTTCCCCCTTCCCCCTTCCCCCTTCCCCCTTCCCTCCCCCCCTTCCCCCTTCCCCATTCCCTCCTCCCCCTTCCTTCTCCCTTCCCATTACTTTATGGATGTGTGCCGGGACAGCTTTATTGACTCGCCAATTAACCAATAGTGGGTTATGCGTCCAGCCACGTACCTACCATGCAAGGATTGCTGTTGATTTATGGTGTGAGAGTTGCCAAGGTGAAAGATGGGCTGCCTGATGAGACCCCGGATCAGATTTCCAGGAATACTGAGGAGTGACTGCCGAAACACCTGTAAGATGTGCTTGGCTTGGGCTTAATCTTGAGCTGCCGAGGGTCACAGAAGTGTGCAGAAGTTTCCTAGATGACAGGTGTTTGAGGCTGCATCTCTAGTGGGCCGAGAGAGAGTGACTGAGGAGAGCAGTAAGCAGATATGGCCAGCATGAGTTTGCTGAGCATTATGGAAAGACTGCCTGACAACAATTACTCACAATGGTGTATGTATATGGAGAATCTTTTGGCCAGAGAAGGTTTTGGTAATATCATTCCTGGCACAGAAGTAGATGCAGAGAAAAACTAGAAAGCAGAAAGCACCCTCATATTGAATTTGATGTCTTCACTACTAATTCATGTGTGTGGCATTAATACAGCCAAAGATGTTTGGGATTCCCTGAAGGCTGTGCATCAGAGACCTCTTGTCCATCTAGAATGATATGGACTAAGAAGCTGTATTCTGCTAAGCTTCAGGAAGGTGCAGATGTGAAACAACATCTAGATCAGATGAAGAACTTGTTTGTTGAAACTACAACCCGGGGGGTTGAGTACACTAAAGAACATAGAGCTTATATTTTAGTATCAAGCTTATCTAAAGAATGGGACTTTTTGATTCACTCTCTACAGAGTTTGAGAGTTCAGGATTTAACCTTTGATGCTGTGTGTGGCTGAATTTTGGAAGAAGTTGATCGCAGGTCTTTTGAGAAGAAACTGCAGAGCAAGTTCCAGCCGAGGGGGCGCTGCAACCAGTGGATGATCCTGGAGGCGATCGTGATAACCAGTTTGTTGCAGGTGCTTTTGGAGCCACAACAAAAGTGTGTTATTATTGTAAATAACCTGGGCATATCTTGCAGTTTTGCCTGAATGCCAAGAGGCCCAGAGGGGGTGGCAGAGATTTCCGTGGGAAAGGAAGAGGAGAACCAATAACAACAATCACCACCCAGGCCAGTATCTTCATGGTGGCTAATGGCGGAGTTCCAGATACGGACAAGTGGGTCCTAGATTCTGGAGCCACTCACCACATTGTGACTGATCCAAGCAAGCTACGGAATCTTCAAAACACTACAGGTACCACAGTGACACTGACTGATGGGACTTTAAAGACTTTTACCCAGTTTGGGACTGCCTTTATTCCTTGTTTGGAAGTGTTTTTGGAGAATGTATTGTATGTGCCATAAATTAAGACCAATCTGCTTAGCATGGCAACTTTAACTGAATTTGGATATAAAATAATTTTCAGAGGTATTTACTGCTATGTGATTAAAGATGGAAAAGTTGTGGGGAAAGGTGTTAAAAGAAACAAAATGTAGAGATGGATGGTATTAAGAATAAGATAATATGTTCAAAGTTTTTGAAATGTAACTATTGTATGTATAAGCTTTAAAAAATTGACCCTGATTTTGGAAATCTAAAGGGGGACTATCAATTTCTGTATTTTGGGTTATGTAGTAGATTCCCAAAATGTGTTTATAAAGCTGGAAGCATGTGTATGTAATAATGTCCATCAGGGATAGTGTTAATGAACCACTGAGTTTTGTGTGAATCCTAGAAAGGTATATGTGTGTCAGTTCCTGCTTCCTGAGTGTGTGACATCAGATGCTTTCAATGGAATGTAAGGGAGGCATGTCTATTGCTTGTGAAGAAGGCTCCGCGTAGACATTACTAATTCGTCTTTTGCTGGACACAGACGCTGAAATGTAACTCTGCTGTATATAGTTGTAAATAAAGCTAATTGTTTGATTACTTTATGGCTGTGTGCTGGGACAGCTTTATTGCCTCGCCAGTTAACCAATACTTCTCAGCTCCAAATGAGCCTCTGAGCCATGTGCTCCCTTTTATATACAGCAATGGTGGCCAGTTTAAAAACCCCTCCATTCCACAAAACTTCTTCCATGATTGGCTGGGAGGGGAGGCAAGGAGCATCCCAGCCTCCCAGAAGGCTAGAGGGCTGAAACTATGCTGAATCATTTCCGATTCACTTCCTGAGTCGTAACAAAAATGGCGGAGAAAGCTTCGGAAGGGCAAAGGGACTTCTGAGTTTTTAAAATGCTTCAAAATCACTTCAAAAGGTAACTTTAACTAAATTATTACGAGTAATGACTAGTCCGATGTGGCTCTATCCATGCCTAATAGACAGATAGATGCATTCCTTCACAAACAAGGATTCTGAAAGTTAAAATCCAGGAAGACACTTTTCCAATCCCCATTCATTGTCAGTACATCATTTTATCCTAATATAGACAGTTTTGTGTTTCATAGCCTTGGCACACCTAGATCTAGCATTCACCAACAGGAATATATTTCAGGTCTCCCTGGTCTGTAAAAATAAGCTCTTTTTGCAAACTACAATTTATTCATCATGCAGAATAAGGTAATCAAATGTGAATTAGAATTCTTTACACCAAAGGATGCTCATCAATAGTTCCACTTTAGTGATTCCAGCCATGAAAGCCTTCGACAATACATAGTTCCACTTTATCTTGGAAAGAAAGAAGTGACTAGTGACAAGGTTCAGTTCTGGGCCCAGGACTGTTCAAAATCTTTATTAATGACTCAGATGAAAGTTTTCAGGGCATACTTATCAAGCTTGCAGATAACGCCAAATTAGGAGGGATAGCTAATACTCCAGAGGACGGAATCAGAATTCAAAATGACCTTAACATATTAAAGAGCTAGCCAAAACTAACAAAGTGAATTTCAACAAGGCCAAATGTAAGCTGCTACACATAGGCAGAAAAAAAAATGAAATGCAAAGAATGGGTGACACCTGGCTCAACAAAAGTCCAAGTGAAAAAGATCTTGGAGGCTTCAGGGGACAACAAGTTGATTATAAGTCAACTGTGTGATGCAGCAGCTGAAAAGTCAATGGAATTTTGGGCTGCATCAAAAGGAGTATAGTGTCTAGATTGAGGGAAGTCATGATGCCTCTCTATTCTGCTTTGGTTAGACCTCACCTAGAGTACTGTGTCCAATTCTGGGCTTCAAAATTTAAAACAGATATTGACAAACTGGAGGGTGCACAGAGGAGGGAAACTAAAATGATCAAAGGTCTGGAGAACAACTCCTATACGTAGCATCTTAAAGAACTGAATCTCTTTAGCCTGCAGAAGAGAAGGATGAGAGGAGACGAGTATAAATATGTGAATGGATGTCATATGGAAGAGGGAGCAGGCTTGTTTTCCACTGCTTTGGAATCTAGGACATAAAGCAATGGGTTCAAATTACAGGAAACGAGATTCCACCTGAAAATTAGGAAGAATTTCCTGACTGTAAGAGCTGTGGAATTCTGCACTGGAATTCTCTGCTGCAGAGTGTAATGAAAGCTCCATCCTTGGAAGCTTTTAAAGAGAGGCTAGATGGCCATCTGTTAGGGGTACTTTGTGCTTTTCCTGAATGACAGAGGGTTGGACTAGATGGCTCATGTGGTCTCTTCCAACTCTGTTGTTCTATGATTCTATGACATGAGTGACCTAGTCCTTATTTTGTCTGCATGGTAGAAAATACCTACACTTAAATACTTAAATAAATACTGTGAATACCCTCACTTAAATCAATACTGTGAACTGTATAATGGATTTTTTTAGAAGTTTAGTTTTTGAGTGGCAGGATAGTTAGTACTCCACATCACAACTGTTTCCTGTTTAATGCAACTGGAGCCTATCTGTACTCTTAAAGTAGTTTGATTTTTCTTCCCTTCCCAGCCTCAGTGAAGTGCTATCAGACACAAATCTAGCTCCCTTGGGAGGCCATCCATGCTGAAACTGCACAGAGCACTGATTGAACTGCTGAATCAGTCTGTAATCAATCTTACATCCTACTGATATCCTTTGGTATTTTCTCTTTGATCACGGCCTAATGGGAAACACAGCATGTTAAGGAATAATGAAGCTTTCTCTAATTGTATCTATGCTGAAAGGCCTCCAGGACTACTTTGTATTGCTTCTGATGAAACAGTTGGAACTCAGCTCAAGTTTAGGAGCACACTATTACTCTGTGTTGCATATTTTTTTTTGCCAGAATGTGATTAGGTCACAATTTTTAATCAGTTAATCTGTTAGATTAATTGTTTAAAAATCCCAATACTTCCCCAAAACCTATTTCTGATTATTAACTTCTCTGTACATTGCATTTAATAAAATCAGAGCTAAGTATATACTACCTCACAAGGGGCAATCTCTCAAGAACAACTGATCTGAAAAGTTTTCTCCATATTATATATACAGTATTTCAGAAGGATGGTTTCTATTTGAAATTGCTATATCTCTGCAACAATGAACCACCCATGAATGAAACCTTTAAAGGGTGGAGCATGGAGTTTCAAATGATTACGACTAGATGCCTCTTCCAGAGCACCAATAGCTCATAGTCTCAGTCATTCACAAGCTGGTGACGCCTGCAACGTAAGGCCTAATGAAAAAAAATCAATTTGTAGCATTATTTGTTACATTTGTTTCTGACTCAAAATAGTTGGTAAAGCTTCATAGCATAACTCTTTAAACTATTTCTAACATTCTGTGTAATTGTAACATGTTGCCATCATGAAATAATAGTGCTTTGAAACTGGGTCCATCATTATGAAACACCCTGTATAACATCAGAATATGGGTTTTGCACATTTTTTACACTGCAGAACATTTTTGATAGTCCATTGCATTAAAAATGTACTATTTTCACTTTAAAAAACTAGGAAAGTTTAAGGTGCCTCAATGTGGAAAAACCCTACCATTCCGACAAGTCATTTTCTTGATGGAATGTTTCAATAAGTCAAGACACCTTTTTTGTATTTATGTTTATTCAATACATCCTTCCTCCTAAAATAATACCTTGTAAGCATCAGTTTCATGGGAATAAAACACATTCTACCCAATTACAAAGGAATAACAATAAATGACAATGTTAGAATAATAGATAATAATTATTATAATTGATTTATATTACAAGTATATGATCTTGCTGAGCAGTGGAAGCATAGTAGTTTTCAGACAATACATGGATCCTGAAATTTCCATTCAATATCTCATGCAAAAATCAATAAAAAAAGACTGAGATCAGGGAATATTTACTGATATGTTTAACGTCATGTCTGTAAATGGAAAAACAATTGCCATCCAGGACTTGATTCTGGATCACCATGCTGACCTGGTTTGTACTAGAGAGATCTGGATGGATGGCCAGGCCTCTCTAGATACCTGGGCCTCCAAGTTCAGCATCGAATCCATGATGACCCCTATACTGCAGACCTGTGTCTTCAGGGAGCATGTAATCACATCCAGAACACCCTGAATCCTTATTCCCTGATCTGCCTTTCAACTGACCAGGTGTAACTCTGTCTTGTCTGGATTAAATTTCAATTTGTTTGACCTCAACCAGTCAATTACTGATTACATGCACTGGTTTAGGGTCAGGACAGCTTCCTTGGCTTTAGGTGGAAAGGAGTAGTAGAGTTGGGTGTCATCTGCATATAGGTAGCACTGTACTCCAAAACTCCCGATGACCTCTCCCAGCAATTTCATGTATATGTTAAACAGCATGGGGGACAAAATAGAACCCTGAGGAACCCCACAGGTCAATGGCTAGGAGTTCAAACAGAAGTCCCCCAGCACCTCCTTCTCGGTACAACCCTCCAGGAAGGACTGGAGCCACTGTAAGACAGTGTCTCTCACTCTTATTTTCTAGGCAAAACTTTTAATATTTATTATTTATTTATTTATTTACAATATGTCTATCCCGCCTTTCTCGAACCTGACTCAAGGTGGTTTACAAACAGGCAGCCATTTGATGCCTTAACAATATATGCCTAAAACCACATTTAAAACAGAATTTTAAAAGTACATACAATAAGATCTTTACAAGAACATATACAACTAATATATAAAACCGAAAAGGGGCAGAATAGATTATGAATGGAAACATATGAAAGGGACACTTATGGCATATGGAAAGATTCATTTAATTCTAGTTACTGTTATTATTACCATTTGCCAAGTATATATTAGAGCACTGTTGTTGAAAAACTATTGGATCATACTTGTCATCTGCTGCTGCTCTTCCTCCTCCTCATTTCTATGTCCCTTTCTATAAAACATTTTGCATACATCATCTGAGTAAATGTCAGCCTAAAACCAGTTCTTAGTTCCACTTTAAATAGTATTATATGTGTGCCAATGTATCAAATTTCTATTGATTTAATGAACATCATCATTCAGATTGATAATTGACTTTAGTCTCAAGTAGCAAAATCCCTGTCAGTTAGGCCAATATAATTATCTCCAAACGTTAGATCAGGGGGAAAAAAGTAATATTGAAGTTTTCCCCCAGTCTATCCAATTAGTTTATAAGCTTTATAAGAGTTGAACTAGGGACCTTGAGCTTATTCCCTTAGTCTGGAGTAGTTTGAACCATGTTGCAGACCCAAAGAAAACAACTAAAAGATAGTCTAGTTTTCCTTTGTGTAATGAAAAGCTTTTTCTCAGAGAATTTGGTCTTGCTATTGTTCACATGACTCCACAGATATGTCTATTAAGACACTTTTTAGAAATATTTTTATATCTCTTCTTGCTTCTTTTCTTCGTTCTGACCTGTTCAGCAAATAAGCTCTGCTATATTGCTTCCATGTAAGTCATCCTTCCCATCAAGTGCATTTCATTGTGTCCTTGCTGATACTTTTGACTTTTAATATCTTTTCCATCCTCCCCCTTCATCTTTTCTGCCATTGATTAATGAGTGGCAATCATGTAATCCCTCAGAAGAATATTGTGTGGGAGTAATTTGTCTCTAGTGCTGAGTAGCTCTCCTCTTTAGCTATGTACCCTTTTCTCTGGGCAGCTTTTGTGTCCCTCTTTAATTCCTCAGCACAGGTAAGTAAGAAATACTTCAAGAATAATAATATAGAAAAAGAGACTGTTACCTCATACTGCAATTTCATTGAGAACTTCCAATTATACGGCAGCACCCTAAGAGAAAACCTTGAGGAGTCTTTCAGAGCTATTCAGAACATAAATTGGATTTTGCAGCTTGAATTGCATTGTGTAGATTTAGTTTAAGCTCTAAAATGTACCGGATTCATCTCTCAGGTGATAATGAGCTCGCTGTGAATCATGTTGGATACTTTAATTAAAAATCACTCCTAATTGTTTGCTGCAATTGAAATACCTTTCTGTGACACCACTCATAGCCTGGTTGTTGAATGGTGGCAGAAGTGGACACATGAGAGTATCAAAATAAGTTCTGAAAGTGGATCAGGAAAGGGCCAGAATTGATTTTTTTCAATTTTTTCATGAGAGTTTGGCCATAGTCACACATATTCTTCAGATTCTTCAGAAAGAGAGATTGTGAGGAATATTTTTTTTATCTTGTTCCGGGGTTTGTTAAAAAAAACAAAAACCTAAAGTGTACAAAATCAAAAGTGTCTCATTTGCCTTGTCAGGTCCAGGACTTTGAGTGTGTATCTCTTAAAAGTTAACCTTATGTGGTTAACTATCCCTATGTGGTTAACTCTTTAACACACGCACACACACATCAAAGGGTGCATCTACAAGGAAATCCTCTCGATAGATCACTGGTTGCTGAAAGTATGGGATATAATGAACATGGACATCCTAACACATAAAATCTCTCAGAATATACCAAAACCACCAAAACCAACTGGAAATGTTTTATTGACTATATAAAAAATATCCAATAAAGAAATTAACATCAGTACAGATTAAGAGGAAACTCTCGTGGGAATAATTATTAGCCATCCGACGTATGACGAATACATAGAGTAGAAGGGGAAATCCCTGACCAAAACGATAATTACTGTCCAGATTATCCTTGGAAGTACTTTTACTGTCACTAGGGTTATTTAAGGTGGTGGGTATAGTCCCAACTAAGTCTCACAAGTTCCCCTCCCCAGGTATTCCAGTCCCCAGGCCTTATGTGCCTTAATGTATCTACTAAATCCGGTATTCAGTAATGCTAAGGGAAAGGAACAGGGAGAGTCACTAGGAAACTTAAAATAAATAAAACATAAGTATGTATGCACCAAGCCAATGTTACATACGAAAGCAATACTAACCATAGCAATATGCTATGTTGGGCGATCTGTTGTTTGTGATGTCTGTCGTGTGTTACAGTTTGTTACGTTTGTTATGTGCACTTGCACTAGGTGTCAATGTTTTCTTATATGTCTAATGATGTTGGGAAAAAACCAATAAAATTAATTAAAAAAAAAAAAGGTGCATCTACACTGTAGAATTCATGCATTTTGACAAGATTTTAATTGCCATGACACAATGATATGGATTTATGGGAGTCATCGTTTTTAGGCCTGGGCGGTTTCGTTTGTTAATTTTGTAATTCGTTAAATATTCGTTAATTTTAGCAATTACAAAACGATTACAAAACTTATTTTTAAACCTGGAAGTGTTTTTAAATATCAAAACGGCAGGCGCCAAAAAATTTTGTATTTCCGTCCATTTCGGAAATACGTAAGATGGCCTGGCGATGCTTGCTGGGAGCTCTCCTCTCTCTCCTCTCTTAGCCAGTCAGAGGCAGAGCCTGAAAGAGGAGGAGGAGGAGGAGGAGAGGGCGGGGAAGGCGCCGGCTGAGCAAGCGAGCGAGAGGGCGAGCGAGAGGGCGAGCGACCCTCAGCAGGAAGGCGGCCCGTCCCTCCTTCCTCACCTTTGCGGTGGGTGTGCTTCATTCTCCCAATTCCTTAGTGGAGGGCTGTGCTTCGTTCTCCCAATTCCTTAGTGGAGGGCTGGGCTAGATGGCCTTTGGGGAGCCCTTCTCCCAATTTCGCATTGCTTCGGAGGAGCCGGGCCCGACTCGGCGGCAGCACTTGAGGGCCCGCTAGAGTGAGTGCCTGCCTTCCCTCCTTAATAATAATTTCTCCTCCTTATTCTACTAAATTAATAATTAAATTAAAAAAATATTTAAAAAATATTGAAAAAAAGGGCGCCATCTTTACAAAATGTTTTGTAAATATTAACGAAATTTCGTAAATACCGAACTTTTTTAAGGGAAAATTTTGTAATTATTTTAAATATCGAAACAAACAAAAAACCCCAAATACAAATCGATTTTAGAAACAAATTTTTGCTTTGTTACCCAGGCCTAATCGTTTTACAAGATCTTTAGCCTTCACTGCCCCAAAATAATGGTTCTTCAGCAAACTACAAAATCCAGTGTTCCATATCATTGTGCCATGGCAGTTAAAATAGTGTAAAACTACATTAATTCTACAGTGTAGATGCCTCAAACATCCTTTCTATGCTGATAAAAGACTACATTTGCCAGATGCAAATGGAAATTTCATTTCAGTATCTTCAACCTGAATATTCAAAAATCTGAGTAGCAGTCCCACAGACAACTATTAAATTAATTTGTAAATGTTCATTATTAAGATGGGTGAGGACTACTATGTGGAAAAAACACCTGTATATATGCATTTCAGTGGTAGATGCCATTCTGTCTGTTTAGCTTAGATCTTTTCAAAACACACAACTGGAGTGCAAACCTTCACTCACCCATTTTGCAGGACCTCAACCCCCAAAACTTATAGGAAATATTATGGAAGTCAACCCATTATCCCCTCAAGGGTGTGTGTGTATGTGTGTGTGTGTGGGGGGGGGGGGGTACCACAGTGCCTACCAGGACTATTTCCTTTACTATGTCATAACAACACATTTAAATGACTACAACCTAAGCCAAAACAGTGTTGGGTAAGTGAACCTTCCCTCACACCTTTCCTCCCTGGCCCTTACACAACTGGTTTAACTTACACTGACCTTAGGGTGGAAGGATGGGAGACACACAAACACACACACACACACACAAAACAAACAAAGTAGGGAGATGAGGAGCAACCTGGCCATAAATAGGCTCCTGCTCTGCCTCCCCCCCCCCCCCCCCCGCCATGTTATTGGGGTCAGTGAAGCCAGCCGACCTGACCCAGCTCTGGTCTCCTCCACAAGAGAATTCAAATATTAGGCTATGCCTGCTGGTTGCGGATGGCACATGTGGAACTTTTCTTTAAAACAATACAGAAGATGGACAGTGAAAGCTGTGGCAGGGAGTGATGCAAAGACTATTTAAACACTTTCAGATATGGTCTTTGATTGTTTTCAGCAAAAAACAGCATTTTCTGCAGCTGAAGCATCATGTTCTGCTTATAAGATAATATATATGCAAAATATTATTTTTGTACAATTTTTTCTGGATAGAAAATGTGGTTTTGCAAGAAAAAACAAATAAGCAAGAAAAAGCAACAACAAAACTCACTTGTAAACTGGCAAAATAGCTGTTAAACATTAAAAAAAACAGTGTGCTTTTTGGAAGACTTTCTCCCAGCAGGAAGAAAATTGATAAAATTGTTCATTGTTTCCTTTGAAAAGACTACAGTGGCACCTAAATTGCTATCAGGAAAAATGAGAAGCTAAATACTAGTTCTGAAGGAACTGTAATCTTGCAGATCAGGTCAGTACATTTCAAGATATAATCTATCTGCTGCTGACATTTAAAGCCTCTATATTTGAAATATTAATGCTAAAACTATCCATTCTTTCCCCAAAATTGAGATTCAAGATGGCTTCCAATTTCAAATAAAATACAGCTAAAATCATGCAAAAACTAAACATAAAAATAGAATTGATAATATTATTAACAGCTTTGGCTGATATAATTTCCTTCCTGGAATTGGAAGACCTAAAGATGTAAATGGGCTGGCAACTTCAAAGCTGGACTATTGCAATGAGCTGTACATTGGGCCATCTTTTTCCAAGTTTGGAAATCCCAGCTAGTTCAAAATATGGCAGAAGCACGAGTATCCTTTGGCACAGGGGTGCTACAAACCTTGTAAAAGTGTAATGCCCAAGATTGCATTGAACCATGGCAGGTGTTATCAAATTGCATTAAGGACCTTATCACAATGGCCTATAGATTCACCATACATTGTGGCAAATCTGTGTAGTCCTAGAGGGGGCTCCATGCCCTGAATCACCCAACTTACTTCTGCTCTCATCCCATGGGGGGAGGGGGAGTAACGTCACTACCTTTCTTCCAATAGTTTTAAAGGCAACACAGCAAGCCTCCCATGTTGCCACAGCAGTGACATACAATACTAGCTCTCCCCTTTTGCCATGGAGCCATATAATGTGCCCTATGGCTAAAAGGGAGAGGAAGTGGTGTACAATGGGCAAATCAGTCTGTCTGATGAGGTTGTAGTTCTACAGTGTAAATGCACCCTTTAACCCTTTACATCAAGTTTATATGGCATAATTGTTTGGCCCTGCCCATGTGTGCAAATTGAGAAAGGAGGGGGATTCCTTCTCCAAACATCCTTGATATCATTCCTCAGTGCAATGAACCTAAGGCAAGCCTTGTGTCTTAGTAAGGAGGCTTGGTTTTCTTTTAAACTTTTCTTAGTGAAATGGGGAACAGGGAGGGTGTTGAAGTGGCCATGCATTGGCATAGGTGGGTGTGTGCCCAAATGTCAGCCAACAGGTGGGGCTTTGATCAACAGTGCAGCAACAAAATGGACTGTGGTGTTGGTGGAAAATTCTGAGAGTACCTTGGATTGCAAGAAGATCAAACTAGTCCATACTCCATGAAATAAGGCTTGACTGCTTACTGGAGGGAAGGATATCAGAGGCAAAGATGAAGTTCTTTGGCTATATAATTAATGAGAAGACAGGAAAGTTTGGAGAAGATAATGATGCTGGGGAAAATGGAAGTAAAAAGTAAGAGATGGATGGATGATATCCTTAAGTGTTATCCTCGTACTTGAAGGAACTGGGGGTGGTGACAGCTAACAGGAAGCTCTGGCGTGGACTGGTCCATGAGGTCAGGAAGAGTCAGAAGGGACTGAACGAATAAACAACAATAAAAGAAGGGACCATGGACAGGGTAGACCCATATACTACAGTTCTACAGTGTAGATGAGGCATCAGTATATGTTGACACATCCTTTAACGGCTTAACACTGTGAACCACCCTGAGTCCCCTTCGGGGTTGAGAAGGGCGGTATACAAATATTGCAAATAAAATCACAAATACAAATTATTGAATGGGTCTTATTTGAGGAGCTAACCATCATCACCACCACCACCACCACCACCATCATCATCATCATCACCACCATCATTTATACCCCACTTTACCTTTCACAAAGGGAACTCAAAGTGGCTCAAAGTATAAAAGTCTATTCATTACATGTTTGCCAGCCTAGGACTGAATACACACAGGGAGCTGATTTCTCAGGGACTCTTCCCTGTTTGGGATGCACTGAGCTATTCCACAGCCTGAAACAATATCATTAAGCGAAACAAGTGATTGCTCTCAGCAGTAAGGCCACTTTCCTTCGCTATTGTTCATACATCACAGTTACTGTGATCTATCATTCACCTTGGTGACTAATTTCTAAAACCTAGCTCTTTCCTTTTGCTTGTGTAAAGAAAATCATGAGATACAGGGGAAAATCAAGATATCAGCAGTTGCTGTTCACATGAGAGCTCAGCTGTGAATTCCTGCTGAAGAGGAACAGTTCTTCGACAAGCAAAGTGCTATTCTTTCACAGAAATAGACCATTTCTATCCCTTGGACTTGCTGATGCACAACCTTAAAGAAGTTGCTTCTCTTTTCTGAGCTGGATATTTGACAGTAGTTTTGCTCACTTTCTCCCCTACGTGGCTTGCTGGAGCAGTTTTTCCACAAATCAATTTATACTCTTCACAGCCTCTCTGACAGTAGTTAATATGGTGGAAACTCAACAAAGACAGTAGGAGTGCAAGTAAAAGGTGGACTGTATATTGCCTCTAGTAGTTTGTACTCTGATGTTGGAAGGAACTGCAGTAATATTTTCCTGCATATAATGAATTCACACAATCTTAACAATAGCTGATGAGTCTGTGAGCAATATCTGAGAAGATCACTTAAAATTTATGCTGGCATATACAGTATTTACTTGAATTTAATGCACATTATTTGACTTAACTGCTTAGCCAAAATTGAGATGCACATTACATTTGAAGGTGCATTAGAATTGCGCACCAAAAGGTGCCTGTGCTCCTCTATCAGACTGAGCCTAGTGAACTGACCAGTCCCGGCCTGATGGAGGAGCAGCAGCTTCCCAACTGGCCTCATTCAGGCCATGAATGAGGACAGTTGGGAAGCCACACTGTCGCTGACGCTGACTTGGTCTCCCACTGAGATGATAAGCCTAAGGTTTAGCTGATAGGCTAAGGAGAAGTAGTATCACCCTTCCCAAGCCCCCTTCTCTTTTCTTCCCAGCTGAAAGGCTAAGGAGATGTGGCGTCCCCTCCACCAAGCTGAGGCTGGTGAACTCACCAGCCTCTGCTTTGTAGAAGGGCACTATGCTTCCATTCTTCTCTGGCAAATCCAACTCAAAATGTGCACCACTACAATCGATGGTGCAATAGATTCAAATAAATATGATATATCCAGCTAAATAAAGTTTTATAACACAACTTATCCTTTATTTTTGAAGGTGAAGAGCACCATTTAGATAACTGTTACCCAGCCATCCATATATGAGAGAGGTGGAAGCAGACAACCAAACTTACAATTTCTTGTGCACAGAGAATGTCATTATTATTATTATTATTATTATTATTATTATTATTATTACCCCATTTCATCTCCCCCGCAGAGGATTCAAGGCTGCTTAACATAAAAACATTAGCACAGCATTTAAAATATACCAATATACAAATACACAAATATAAAAACAGAATTAAATATAAACAGTATTAAAAGATTCACAGTTGAAGCAATTCAAACATTTGATGCATATTCTAAGTTAAAACCACCGCCCCCACTCCCACCCCAAATTGATCTTAAAAACCTTCAGCTTTAAAAGCTTGCCTGAATACAAAGGTTTTAGCCTGCCGCCAGAAGCACCATCTTTAGTGCATCTTATAATGGAGTCAGTAATATGAAATTATGTGGAATGTGGATATTTTTTCATCATCACTACTTTGTTTGGAAGATTAATTTCTAGAACAACAACACAAGGAGTTTCAAATTCACTAGGCTTTACATTTTACAACCCAGTTTATACCAAATCATTTTGAATCATGGATATTTTAAAACAACTCTAATTTGCCACATCAAAATTTTACTCTGTCTTGACTGGTAGTGTAATATGTTCTGGTAAAAGTGGTCTGGTAAAATGGTCTGTTGTTAGAACTAGAAAATTATTTATAGCTATCTTTGTGGAAAGGCTTTGTGTTTTAAAATAATGTATTGGTATTTTAATAGTCATCTGAAACTCAGTTATTTACATAAGCAAATATCTGCCAGGTGTTGGAGAAAATGTAATACTATAGACATTTTTGAATGTTACCCTTGAAGTGACTGGCTTCTCCTTGAAGGAGCTGGAGGTGGCAATGACCAACAGGGAGCTCTGGCATCGGCTGGTCCCTAAGGTCATGAAGAGTCAGAAGTGACTGAATGAATAAACAACAATATAGGCACTTTTATTCACATGGTTCTGGTGTGATCCAAAGATTCTTGAAAGAGATTTTCAATGAAATAGGGAAAAAATACAAATTAAAAAATATACACTTTCAGCAGCACTGAATTTATTATCTTTGTTTATAGAAGAAAACAAAAAAAATATTAGTAATAAAACCTATTTTTTGTTTTGTCTAGTAGCACATATATTGTTTTGTCAAATGATGTTTGCTCTAAAATGGAAAGACCAACACAATTTCACTTTGTACTGTTGAAATTGGATCTTTTGATGTCTTGATCTCATGAAAGCACTGACACAACAGATTCAGAATTCAAGAAATGAACTGCATGATGATTTTTTTTATTATCAACCGGCTGCCATTATTTTCTTTTATTAATAGAAAGACATGTAATCTACATCCATCCATGTTGTTGTTTAGAATGGCATCTCAACTTCGAGGCTAAAAAAGTGTGTTTATTATCTGTTTTAAAGGAAAGATGCCAGTCTGTAAATCATATTGTGGTTTGTTAAATTTTGCTCCGCTATATTTCTTTCAATATACATACTTAAAAATAAAAAAATGTTGATTTATTGAGATAAATTACCTCTCTTTATCTCAATCTTCTTTGACTTCTCGAGCATCTGATGAAGGCACAAAGGAAATAATGCAGTGTACTACCTGAATCAGCTTCTAAAACTGAAGCGGCACTTCTATTTATTCCAGTATCTACACTATATACAAGAGCACAATAATTCACATCCAATCACATATGCACAAACTGCAAGAAACACATTCCTGGCCCACAGATGAGGAATCATTCTTGGGTTTCTCTGTGGGTGATGGGTTAGAGAGTGATGAAGATGAAGATGACACATTGGACTGGACTAAGGTAAAAGAGGTACAAGCTGTATGTGCGGAGCCAACATCTAGTGATATATTTGTAGGGTTCTCTGGTAATGAGGACTGGAAATTGGGGAATACGGATGAGTCTTGGGGGGACCTAAGTCTTGACAGAAGATGGAGAAGTTGGAGGGATGGGAGTAGGAGTTCATGTCGAATCAATAACAGGTGCAAGGGATAACGACGGGGCAGAGGTCAGCTCATCTTCTGATGATGATGTGTAAGATAAAAGTAGGCTCTGAAATGGGGAATCTTTGAAGAAGGCAAGGTGTTGGTTCGTGCATTGGGTTCTTGTCGCTGCCTGTTTCATGTTGGCATTGGGTCCTGGATCTACAGGTTACTGCTTCTGTTCGTGTGTGCTTTCGACTCGGCTTGGATTCCCGTGAGTGCTGATTTCCCCTTTCCTTGACTTTGGACCAGTTTGACTACGATGCTGCCTACATGGACTTTGGCACTTCGCTACTTTGAATTTGGCTTGCTTTGACCTCGGACTTTGTTTGACTACACTTTCTTCCCTGTGGCTCTTTTGTTTGTTAATTGTTTACTTGCTGTGCTATTTTGTGTGACTCTCGGAGTGCTTTGTTTAAATCTGGTTCTTTTCTCTGGATAATCCAGATTATTGTTACCTTTTTTGAACCAGGACTGGTTTTTGCTTTTGAGTTTGGCCAGAGACACTGAGTTAAGTGTCTCTGAGTCCTTTTTCTTTGTTTAATAAACTCTATTTTGGAACTAATTCTGAGTCAGGCCCTTTAAGGCGTCTGTGCCCCGACAGAAAAACTATTAATATTAATATTAATTATTTAGAGCAACTTTGCATGAGTTTAATATGTAGGTTTGCCTGTAAAATCTTTGGGCCATAAAATAGGCTGTGGGCCACAAACAACCCACCTAATTTTCCAGTGTCATCTGCTAGTAGAGCATTAAGAAGTTTATTGGCTATTGATCAAAGGCTGAAATTAGGACATCAAACAAAAAATGGGATGGATTACTTTCAAAAGGAAATTAAAGGAAAGTTGTTTACTCATTCCTGCTTATACCTTATTGTTTTTCTACAACTGCAGTCTATTTGTGATTCTAAGGGGTTCCTCTAATAAGTCTTCCTCAAGACTATGACTCTAAGACTAAAGGGTTAGAAAGAATAATTTATTATTGGGAATAAGCTTGGAACAATCTATAACATTCATTTAACTGGAAGAGTAGATGATACTGAAACTCTGATTAAGACATTTAGAAAGTATTTTTAAAGGAAAATGATTCAAGAGATAAGACAGTCTAGAGAGCCAATATTTGTAATGCAAAGGGGATTTCTTTCATTGGGATCTCCTGACATAAGTATTCAATATAATTTTATTTATTTGCTTGCTTGCTTTAGCAAGAATTATTTTACTCATGAGAAATTCCGCATAAAAGCTGCAATTTAAGATTGTGTGCCAAATTGTCTTAAAATGAAAATAAGGACAAAACATTGGATTGGGAAATGTGGAATCATATTCTACCATGGAAGAAGAATAACTTTTCTTAAGTCTTCCATGTTCAGTTATAGCAGGGGTCCTCAAACTAAGGCCCAGGGGCTGGATATAGCCCTCCAAGATAATTTACCTGGTCCTCGCTCAGGGTCAACATAAGTCTGAAACAACTTGAAAGCACACAACAACAACAATCCTAAAAGCAGGCCCACACTTCCTATTGAAATACTAATAAGTTTATATTTGTTAAAATAGTTCTCAATTTAATTAGTGTATTGTTTTTAAGGGTTTTTTTGCACTACAAATAAGATATGTGCAGTATGCATAGGAATTCATTCATGTTCTTTTCAAATTATAATCTGGCCCTCCAATAGTTTGAGGAACTGTGACCTGGCCCTCTGCTTAAAAAGTTTGAGGACTCCTGAGTTATAGAATCTAATAACCCTAAACTCCATAGTAATCAGGGTAGATATTGATACTCTTTAACAGTGACTCTATCTTTGCCTTCTGTCCAATTAAAGTAAAAATGTTCTATCTGGCTTTCCACTATCTTAACACCAGCTCTGGCTTTCCCCTTTCCCAGTGGGTTTTGTGACTGCATGCCTGGCTGAGAAGGCAAGAATGCTAGGTAATCAGTTCATACCTCCATGGCATGAGCTGATCGACTGGAGGAGAAAACTTTTTCCTTCTGTTGTGCCAGCTCCATATATAAGTAGGTTTCCTGGGCTCCCTCGATCAGTTCCCTTTGAGCTCTTTCCACACCTGCCCATATTTCTAATTTTTTTGTGCATATTAGTGTTTTGTCTATGTTGCTCTCACAACTTGGGGGTGGTTGGCATGAGCCCTGGTTCCATATCTGCTATGAGTCCTTCATGTTGCTGCACAGATGTGCCCAGATCAGGAGCTGGACGGGTGCCTGTACACTGCCCTTGGTGATATTGTTGCAGCCTGGCAGAGGTTCCATCTGAAACTGGGCCTGTGCATTTGTAGTTCATGTTATCAGCCCAGCATACAGGCCAACTAATGTGCAATCTAGAACCCATGTGTGACTGTCAATCTTGTTATCAACTGAAACAAATTATAGTCTTTATTAAACCAGTATGTTCATGTCCCATGAGTCTCTTGTGGGTTAAGGTGGCTGCCCTGCACATACAAACATTTTTAAATCACCAAGCTTTTAGAAAATGATTGGAATGGCCTTTTACTGCAGCGTGCCACTGTTTAATTACAATATATTCTTTTAGTGACTTTCAGTGCTTGTAAAATTATCATTTTTTATTTTTCAAAATAGTTTAATATCTGTTTTTGTTTTTAAATATGTTGCTAGCCACCTTGATTCTCAATACTGAGGAAAAGGTAGGATATAAATGAATTCAGTAGCAGCAGCCATACATTTTTATGACAAATATTAAGGGTTGCTAAGAGAGTATTTATCTGTTGATGAACTAAGAAAACAAATGGACATAAAGCTGAAGTCTAGAGTGAACGTGATTAGAAATGATCACTCCTAAATCCATTTGTACCCAATTAATTTTCTCTTTCTTCTCTAAGTGCCAACTGACAAAAATTCCCTCTAGCAGTCTAACTATCAAACTTTGATTCCCTCCACAGACGGACAAGTGAATTATTTTTCTAGTTCAATCAGATTAGCACTGGGTATCTGAACCTAGGCAACACAAGGCCCATAAGCACCCAAGCCAGGAAAGTTATTTTGATAGAAAATCCCACAAGTACCTGTCCATACTGCTAGCAGCAAAAATATAGTAATAGCAAAGTAAATAACTAATAATTTGCTGCCCCTTTGTGACACCTAAAATATGTGTTCTGAGCATGTAGCCATCCCATCCTCCTTAATGGTATGCCTGGTCTTATTCTAGTTCCACTCTCCTGTATTTTAGCAGTCCACAAACTTCACATGAGGTCCATTACAGTAGAGATGGTAAGTACAGTTTGAAAACAGCAACTCTGTAGAGAATGTTGCTCTCTGACATGCAGCTCCACTCTTAAGACCATAAGTCAATATACTGAGTGTTCATGCACAAACCTCCACAACAAAATAGCTAGTGATTTATATGCTATCTTTTTACTGAATAATCCCTAAACAGAATCAATGGAAGCATGTTGATCCTTACTGTGGTATCATCCCAAGAATATAATCTCTGTATGTGACCTTTATGCAATACAATATATCTTAGGGTGCCACTAAATATCTGGCTTTGCAAGTCTCTCCTTATTGTTATCATGTCAAACAAGTAGCAGTGGGATGAATCACTGTTTTGTTTTAAAAAGAAAAGCCTCTGATAGTCTTATATTTTTTTAAAGGACACACTGTGTACATCCACAGGGACAGTCACATAGCCTCAAGAAGGATGTAGGAATATGTCCATGTGCACTCAAGTGATTAACTGCTACCTTGGGAAGCAAACGATATGTCATTTCAAGAAATAATCTTTTCCGAAACTTCATGTTCTTCTGAAGAGCAAACACACTGCAGCACATATTTTCTCAAGATCTTATGATTTATGGATGTTTGTGTTCACGCATTTCAGAATGGTGTATCTCTAAGAGGGACACAGAAAATATATTTTAGAATCATCTGAACAGTTATAGTGTCTCTGGTCTTTCTAAAGAAACATAACATCCTTATTAGATCAGCCTAAAGTCTATTAATAGTCAAAGAATTTGAATGTTCTGATTTCTAATATCAGATCACCTGATTTGTACCTTTGATTGTATTAATCAAAGTTAAAGTCTCTTCCACATTGGCTTAAAGTATGAGTTCTTGTGATATAGCTCCTTTCATTTGCTAGCTTTCACCAATTGCTGTTAGGGTTGTGAGAGCCATTAAAATGGTTCAAAAATCATTACAACACTGGGGTTTCATTTCTAGAGTGTTTCTAAAGTACGGTTAGTGGAAATTTTGTTACTATAATGTGAGTAATGAAATTTTGTTACTATTTTGTTATAGTAATTGTGCATAATTACTATAATTGGGGAAACTTCAGGAGCTCCTTTCTCCCTAATTTTTACAGTTATTGAGGTGAAACTTGCAAAAATGGTAGTACACATTTACCATTCTTAGACCACCAAATTTCTGAATTTTTCACTTATCCATGGATTTTTTGGGGAATTTTCAAAGTTTTTATAAACAACAGGTTTTTTTAATAATAAAGTAAGTATGCTCCTAGTTTGAAAGTATTATCTCTTGTTTAATAGTGTAGTCCGTACTTTAAAATTAGTGGTTCATCTTGGGGAACTTTGTTTTTGAACCAAAAATCTTTGTTATGTGGATGGATGAAGATGTTAAATTGGTGGTCTGTATACTACAGCAAAATGTGCCACAACACAAAGTTTTTGCAGTTTTATACACTTTTGCCATGTTTTTATGATAGAACCAATTAGGAAATGGCATTTATAACCCAGGAACAAAAACCAGAGTGTAGAATATTAAATTTATTTGAACTTTGACTGGCTACAGAGGGGCAAATCTCTCTGATTCTGAGCACTGCATTATGGGAAATGTAGTTTAGGGCAGGGCATTTTGAATTATCTGGCATAGGGCACATTGCCTTCCCAAACTACATTTCCCAGAGTTCTGTGCTTTCCCCAACAAATGCTGCTTTCTTTCTCCTTTTCCAGCCTCTTCTATGGCAAGAAGCCATTAATTTACAGTTGAAAGGCAAGGCACTAGGCAGCCTTTTTGGCTTTGCTTTCAGCTGTGCTTCCTTGCACTGAATATGAAACTGACTTTGGGAGCCTTCTGATATTTAAAAAAACTGAAATGAAAAAAGTATGGGGTAAGTTTCAATTCTTTGATGCAGGCCATGCTCACCAATCAGATATCGCTTTGTAAATACAAATTTAACAAATTCATATTTACAAAGGACAAACAAAAAATGCACACCTCTAATGGCCACTATTTGGAGCAATTTGTTGTCGAAGTGATCTCATGGTTTGAAGAGAATACATTTTGTTCTCTGTGGATAGAATCCTGCATCATCTACCAAATTGAATATGCACAACATATAAACTTATCCTGCCCCTCCAAAATCTGATGGAAGCATCATTCAACTGTGCTCTAATCAGCTATAGATTGGTCCTCCTTCACATGCAGCCAGTGCTTGATAAAGAAGGGGTGTGTGTGTGTGTGTGTGTGTGTGTGTGGAGTTATGATATTGGTAATGGTAAAAGTGTTAATATTAGCCATTTACAGTGAAAAGGGTCCATTCTGTCAGCAATTGGAAGAATTATGTTTCCATCAGGTCTGAATGGTTTAGACCAGGAGAAGTTACTTAGCTATACAATACAAAACTTTATTATAGCCACTGACTATCACAAAGCACCCTGGGAGGGTAAACACAGCTCCCCAGTAAGGCAGTTATTAAAAAACAGATTAGAAAACAGTTTAAAATCACAGTTTTAAAATGCAGGTTAATGTAACAGGTATGGAACTGGGGGGAAGGACTGATAGGAGGGGTCAAAGCAGTGGGGAGGCACTAAAGGGAATGGGAGGGGCACATTACAAGTCTAGTAGCATTTCTATTTATCTATAGCTGCAGTTCTTAAAGTGTGCTCTGTGGAGCCCTTAGGACTCTGTGAAGTATACTAAATGGCTCCACACTTCCCTACTCCCCTCCCTCCTTCTCCACCCCCTCCTAGCTTTCCCTCCTTTTTCCTGCTTGTCTTTCTTTCCTTGTTATGTTGCTGGGGGAAAGTTTTGCCTTTCTCCGGATCCTCGCCATTTCTGCTCTTACTTCCTCCACTTCTTCCTTGGGAGGCGGTAAATCACTGATTCAACATTGGCAATGATGTTTTCTACTTATGTTTTCTTCTGGTGTTGGTAACAGCAAAATTGTTTCCTTTTGCTAGTATGGATATTTGGTCTTCTGAAAGTTATCTGTCTGTCAAGTTGATGAGTTTAATTGTTTGTTTTGGGTAGCAGAAATTGAAAGAATCAATAGGGAGGGGATATTATGGGGTTATCTTTCGAATAATTTTGCTCTGGTTCATATTTTAATTATATGTTTGTCCTTTTATTTTTAATTGGTTGTGAAGATTTAATAAAAATGAATTAAAAATATTTACTTGCTTACGTTGGGACATATTAAAACCCAAATACAGGTTATTTCAAATTATAAGTCAAAGTTCAAGGCCTGACAGATGTAAAAATGTTTTCAATTAAAAGGGAGAACTGTAAATTACAGTCCTCAATCAACAGCCTTAAATCAGATTGAGATAATCCCAGCTTTCAGCTTTAGATATTTTCTCTCTTTTTTTAAATCTAGGAAATGTCACAGTGACATCTGAGAAGGGCATTCCACAGACTTTTAGCTTAGTCAGAAATTGAGAATCAACACAAATGCACATCATAAAGAATAGTTGGCAGTGCTTCCCCAAAGAGAATTTCCAATATAAAGTTGATGTGACACACACACAAAAGCAGTAAATCATACAAATAAAACTCTACAAACAATAAAGTGTCATGTGTGAAACACATGGGAAGGAAAAAGGCATTCCTTCTGCGTAGTCCACACCACAGATTTATTGATGTTTGCTCTGTGAGCTCAACAGATTTCTGCCTGTCTTTTAATGAATATCTACCCTTGAGTATTCAGGATTCAGAAAGACAGAAATGAAAGCTTCATTCAAGCTTGTACAAATAATGCATGACACAGACTTTCTGAATGCACAGATTTCCAGATGGAAAGCAATTTTAAAAAAAGAAAAGAAATCATTCCATAGAGTTGTGGTAGCCCTCGAAATCTTGGGCTAGTACAAGGATCGTCCCTTGGGATTGTCAATGATACCTGGCTGAAGACAATTGCCACCAGATGACTAGTAACAAATTGTTTATTATTTGCAGATTCTTTTCCCTGACAGATTAACTCTGTTTGTTGGGTATTCCAGAAGTTATAGTAAATGAATAAATCAAACAAAATGGCCCTTTAGCTCCATGCTTGGTGTCTGGTCTCTTAATTTTGGGGTGGGAGTTTAATCCAGAAAGCACTTTCTTCTAACATTGCCTTAACCTCCCACTTTCATCTCATTCACTTCCTTTTTTATTTATTTTTAAACTCAAAATAACTGTACAATTGACAAAATATGTTGCCTATACAAACAATCAGAGTTCCACTAACTCCTGCACCACAAAACAAGGTTTAGCACTGATAACTATTAGGGGTGTACAAATCTTCATTTTTAAATTGTAAGGCATATGTAATCTGGTTGATCAGTGTGATGGTGTCTGCTACCGGTACCTTGGTAAATAGAGACACCATATCAAAGCTGATTGGTTTGTCATTGGTGTTGAGCTTGAGCTTGCTGATTTTTTCTATGAAGTGGACTGAGTCCTTCATGTAATATGCAGTAAGCCCAATATGGGTTTGTAGCTGTGCAGCCAGAAATTTTGCCAAATCATATGTGGGGGATCCAATGGCACTCATGATGGGTCTGAGTGGGGTGGAGTCCTTATGGATTTTTGGGAGTCCATAAAACCTAGGGGGAGGAGGGCTTTTTATTTGTTCAACTATTGGTGTATGTAGAGGTAAATTGAGGAGTTCTTGATCAGGGTTTTGTTTTTTCTTGTGATTTTGTTGGTTGGGTCTTATTTTAGTTTTTTGTATGTTCTGGATTCCAGGAGTTGTCTGATCTTTTCTTTATATTGTTCTCATTCCATGATTACTGTGGCATTCCTTCACATGCAGCACCCAAACATGAATCAAGGTACATGAAAGGCACTGCAGACTAATTCAACCAGAGGAGTCAGCCATAGCAGAGCTCTTGATGAACCAACCTATACACAGCATATTACTTGAGAACATAGAAATGCTGGACCACTCTAACAACTACCATGTCAGGCTACACAGAGAAACCATTGAAATCCACAAGCATGTGGACAATTTCAACAGAAAGGAGGAAATCATGAAAATGAACAAAATCTGGCTACTATTTTTTTTTTAAAAAAAAAATCTAAAATCAGGACAGTAATTAAAGAACAACACTCAGAAAACAGGGGAATTCCAGACAAGAATCAATCATGGCCAGCTAACACCTCCCAACAAAGAATCCCCCCCCCCTCCAGATAGAAAGCAGCCAGGCTTTGAAGCTACAATAATAATAATAATAATAATAATAATAATTTTAATAATAATCTTTATTTTTACCCCGCCACCATCTCCCCAGCGGGGACTCGGGGCGGCTTACATGGGGCCAAGTCCAACAACACAGCAACAAAATAAAATCAGAACATAAACAACATAATCAATTACATAAAACATACACTATAAGAATATTACAACCAATATACAGTAAAATAAAACCATTCAAGACACAAAACAATGAGTGGGCCACATGTAACAATTAAAATATTGGGGATAAAAACAGGGAGTGAGATAGCAGTGGAGCAACTTATTTGTGAGGGAGGAATTCTTCCGAGATGCAGTAAAAAAAAAAAAAAGGACCTTTGTATAAAGGGTGCACTGAAGACAAAATTGAGGGTAAATGGTAAAATGAGATTATATATTTAATCTTCGAAAGCACAGCGGGAGAGCCAGGTTTTGAGATACTTCTTAAAACTTTCTAAGGTGGGGGGTCGCCTACAAGGCAATTAAATGCTAATCAAGCTGGCCAATTGCAACATTCACACTTGCCTCAAACAGACAAGAGTTCTTTCTCCCACCCTGGACATTCCAAAGATATATTAACTCCACTTGCCTAGTTTCCAACAGACCTCACAACCTCTGAGGATATCTACCATAGATGTGGGTGAAACATCAGGAGAGAATGCTTCCGGAACATGGCCATGCAACCTAATTAAACTCTATTTCCATCTTTCAAAAAAATATAAACTAAAAATGAATTTTTAAAAATCAAAATTTTAAAAATAGACTTTTCCCCTCCTTGAACAAATGCAACTATCAAACTATCAAACTATCAAACCCTGAGATCTTCTGGGGAGGCCCTGCTCTCTATCCCGCCTGCTTCACAGGTGCGGCTGGCGGGGACAAGAGACAGGGCCTTTTCTGTGGTGGCCCCTCGGCTGTGGAACGCCCTTCCCATGGAGGTAAGATCAGCCACCTCGCTAATGGTGTTCCGAAGAAGATTAAAAACTTGGATGTTCGAACAGGCATTTGGTTAATCAGTGCAATGAATGTGACGATTACAGGAATGGAAATATGGACGACGAATTTGGATCATGACTCTAGTGATGAGAAGCATTGTGTTGTTATTGTTGTGTAATACTGTATATTGTGCTTTTGTGTTTTAAATTGTATATTGTGACTGATTTTACCCTTGTTGTAAACTGCGTTGAGTCGCCGGTTAGGCTGAGAAACTGCGGTATACAAGTAAAGTAATGTAAAGTAAATAAATAAATAAATATTATTTAACTGTATTCCAGCTTCTGCTAAATATACACAAATATATATTAAAATTAATTCATATCCTCATGTAATACCCATATCAATAACTTATCCATTTTGACAAAAGTTCAAATTCTTGTCAGTTTATCTTTAGTTCATCATCACCTCAATCTTACCTTTAAAAGTGTATTCGTTTTGGATATGACCATGACTCGGTATTTTATATGTGATTTTAATCTGTTTGATAGATTGGTATGAGTTTTAATTGTTTATATGCTTAGATTGTTTATATTTTTATGAGATGTGTTTTATTGTTACCTGTGTGGATAAATGGATAAGTTATTGATATGGGTATTACATGAGGATATGAATTAATTTTAATATATATTTGTGTGGCATTGAACTTTTGCCAGATTTGTAAGCCACCTTGAGTCCCCTCTCAGGTCGAGAAAGGCAGGGTAGAAATGAAGTAAGTAAGCAAGTAAATAAACATTCTCTTTTAATTTAAATTAATCTTATGTTATCATATATGGACTATTACTGTATTTCAACAATTGGTCTCTATATAGTATCTTATTGTATTTCCATTTCATTTTCAATATTTTTATTTCATCAATCCACCTCCTACCTAAAAAAATTGCATTTTTTATGTTTGATTCTGCCAAAATTCTCAATACAGTGACAATAACATTTGGAATGTGGACAGTTGACTACAGTCCTTATAGTTCAGAGTGTCTTAGCTTAGGAGCTGCCTAGAAATATCTCCAATTTCTAATAAATCATTTTTCAACTCATACCTGGCTCATCCTTTACTCCTCTCCAATATCCAAAACTGAAAGAGAGCCAACATTAAAAGGGGGGAGGGGATAAGTGAGCAAGAAAGCTCACTCTTAAGTCTTTTTCTTTAATTTAGACAGAGATAATTGACAAGTAAAACACTTTTTTTACATTGATGAGGTTCCCAAATTTCACTCTTCTTTTAAGTTGTTTTATTATATCAGTGGATTTCCCCCCTTAGATCTTATCCAGCTTGAGAGCTGGGGCAAATTTCACAGAGAAGTTTAGGTGGTAACCCAAGTCTTATCTCTGAGCTCTACATGGAACACTTAAGACAAATATTGGCTCATGTGAGTAATCCGTTATCTCCTTCTATTCCTAGGAAGTATTAGTGCCAGTTTTTGGTGCCCTGAACAATTTTTCCTTGCAAATTGCTTCTCTCCCACATTGAGTCAAAATGCAAGGAACTTTCATGATAGATCACGCATCCAAAGTCCAGTAAAGATTTCTGTTGATGAAGTCCCTTTGTGCTTGTATTTTAATTCCCAAAAACTTACAATAATCTAAGGAAACATATGATCATAGAACAATACTGAAGTCAGTTGCAACTGGCCCTAGCAAGGCTGCATTAAGATGGCTTGACTCACATTACCATGGATCAGCCTAGTATATCATTTGGCCACCATGGGGCTGATCCTCGTGTACACTGATTTAAGTGGTGAGTGTAGATGGGGCCGGTGTCAATCAAAATGTATTATGTGCTGGATAAGGTTACACTTTCTTTGCAGATACAGGTTTTCAGTTTGAAAATGCTCTTTGATTCAACCCTGAGCCTAAAGATTCATGCTACAGCATTGGCCAGGAGCATTTGCATTGCTTCCTTTTTCTAAGTTGTCAGATTTATCTATGGTGACTCACGCATTAGTTACACTCTCTTTAGATTACTGTAATACACCCAACATGAGGCTGCCTTTGAAGAATGCTTGGGAAATTCAGCTGGTCCAAAGAGTGGCAGCCAGATTGTAAATGGGTGCTGGCTACAAGCACACAATTCCCTTATTGCAACAGCTCCACTGCCAGTTGGTTTCTCAGCACAATTCAAAGTGCTGTTTTGTACATATAAAGCCCTATTTATTTTATTTATTTATTTGCTATATTTATATACCGCCGTTTCTCAGCCTAGCCGGCGACTCAATGCGGTTTACAACATAACAATCAACAATATACAGTTAAAAGCATAAAAAACATAAAAACACAATTCATACATCAATACCAATCCAGTTCGACTCTTAACTAAAAACGTGATCCAGTTCGTCATCCATATTGCCAGTCCTTTAGTCAGTTACCATTCGTTGCATTGGGTTAACCAAATGCCTGCTTAAACATCCAGGTCTTCAATCTTCTTCGGAATATCATCAATGAAGGGGCTGATCTTACCTCGAAGGGCAGGGCGTTCCATAGCCGCGGGGCCACCACAGAAAAGGCCCTGTCTCTCGTACCCGCCAGCCGCACCTGTGAAGCAGGCGGGATAGAGAGCAGGGCCTCCCCAGAAGATCTTAGGGTCCTGGCGGGCTGATAGGCCGAGATACGTTCGGATAGGTAAGTTGGGCCAGAACCGTTTAGGGCTTTAAAGGCCAACGCCAGCACTTTGAATTGAGCCCGGTAGCAGATCGGCAGCCAGTGGAGCTGGTGCAGCAGAGGAGTTGTATGCTCCCTGCGCTCCGCTCCCGTTAGTATCATGGCTGCCGAACGTTGGACTAGTTGGAGCTTCCGGGCCGTCTTCAAAGGCAACCCCACGTAGAGAGCGTTGCAGTAGTCCAAACGGGATGTAACCAGAGCGTGGACTACCGTGGCCAAGTCAGACTTCCCAAGGTACGGGCGCAGTTGGCGCACGAGTTTTAGCTGTGCGAATGCTCCCCTGGTCACCGCCGAAACCTGGGGCTCCAGGCTCAGCGATGAGTCCAGGATCACACCCAAACTGCGAACCTGCGTCTTCAGGGGGAGTGCGACCCCATCCAACACAGGCTGTAACCCTATACCCTGTTCGGCCTTGCGACTGACCAGGAGTACCTCTGTCTTGTCTGGATTCAATTTCAATTTGTTCGCCCCCATCCAGACCGTCACAGCGGCCAAGCACCGGTTCAGGACCTCGACAGCCTCCTTAGTAGCAGGTGGAAAGGAGTGACAGAGTTGGACATCATCCGCGTACAGATGACATCGCACTCCGAAACTCCGGATGATCTCACCCAGCGGCTTCATGTAGATGTTAAACAACATGGGAGACAATATTGAACCCTGAGGAACCCCACAAGACAAAGGTTGTGGGGTTGAACAGGAGTCTCCCAGTAACACCTTCTGAGACCGACCCTCGAGGAATGAGCGGAGCCACTGTAAAACAGTTCCTCCAAGACCCATTCCCGCGAGGCGTCTCAGAAGGATACCGTGGTCGACGGTATCGAAGGCCGCTGAGAGGTCCAGAAGCACCAACAGGGACACACTCCCCCTGTCGAGCTCCCGGCGCAGATCATCCACTAAGGCGACCAAGGCTGTCTCAGTACCATGCCCCGGCCTGAAGCCAGACTGTGCCGGATCCAGATAATCCGTGTCTACCAAGAATGCCTGGAGTTGTGAGGCCACCACACGTTCCAGGACTTTGCCCAAAAAGGGGAGATTGGAAACAGGCCGGAAGTTGACGAATTGAGTGGGGTCCAGTGATGGTTTCTTCAACAGCGGTTTTATTACAGCTTGCTTTAAGCTGGCTGGAAAGATGCCTTCCCGGAGGGAGGCATTAACCACCACCTTCACCCACTCGGCCAATCCCCCTCTGGCCTCCTTCAGAAGCCAGGATGGGCAGGGGTCTAGGATGCATGTGGTAGCTCTCATTCCTCCAAGCACCTTGTCCACATCCTCGGATTGAACCAATTGAAATGAATCCATCAAAACCGGACAAGCAGATGCTCGTGTTACATCCTCAGAGACTGCCGTTAATATGGTGTCCAGACCAGAGCGGATCAAAGCGACTTTGTCTGCAAAGAACTGAGCAAAGGCTTCACAGCGAGCTGCCGAGTCATCAGGGCACCCATCCTGAATGGTGGGTTTTAACAGGCCTCTGACAACTCGGAACAGTTCAGCCGGACGGTTCTTTGCAGACGCAATAGTGGCCGCAAAGAAGGCCTTCTTTGCGGCTTTTATTGCCGCGGCATATGCCCTTAAGAAGGACATAAACCGTGTTCGATTTGGCTCGCTCGGATTCGAACGCCACACGCTCTCTAGTTCCCTCTTCTTTCGCTTCAACGCTGCCAGCTCCTCAGTGAACCAAGGAGCTGGTTTAGCTCGGCTACTTGAGAGGGGACGTTCTGGAGCGATCGTGTTTATTGCCCTAGTCATCTCCCCATTCCAGAGAGCGACCAGGGCATCAACAGGATCACCAACCGAGGCGGCGGGAAATTCCCCAAGAGCCGTCAGGAATCCATCCGGATCCATAAGCCTCCTGGGGCGGACCAACTTAATGGGTCCTCCACCTCTGCAGAGGTTAGGGGGTGCAGTTAATCTAAAGCTGACCAGGTGGTGGTCGGTCCATGGCAACGGAGAGATGGATAACTCCTCAACACCGCCACCTTCCTCCCATCCCTGGCAGAAAACCAAGTCCAATGTATGTCCAGCACTGTGGGTGGGGCCAGATACCTGTTGGGACAGCCCCATGGTTGCCATGGTAGACATGAAGTCCTGAGCCGCTCCCGATAGGGTGGTCTCGGCGTGGACATTGAAGTCCCCCAGCACAAGCAGCCGCTGGGACTCCAATGCCAGGTCCGAGATCACCCCCGCTAGCTCAGTCAGAGAGTCTGTAGTGCAGCGAGGTGGACGGTACACTAACAGAATCCCTAATCTGTCCCGGTCACCCACCCTCAGGTGGACGCATTCAAAATTTGTTGACTGCGGGATGGGGGCCCTGGTCAGAAGAATGGAGTCTCTATAGATCACTGCAACCCCGCCTCCCCGCCCCCCGGATCTTGGTTGGTGCTGCACGGAGAAACCTGGCGGGCAAAGCTGGGTCAAATTCACACCTCCAGCTTCGTCCAGCCAGGTCTCCGTGATGCACGCCAGATCTGCCCGTTCATCCAGGATTAAATCCTGGATGAAAGCTGTTTTGCCATTGACAGATCTGGCGTTCAACAGCACCACCTTCAATCCGGGGGGACCGCCGACCTGGTTACACCAATTCACCATATCAGGAGACTGAGTTGGAGTTACTAATGTTGTTGTACGATCCCTAGGCCGAATTCGAGGTCTCCTTTTCCCGTATCTCCCCATCCCCACCACGACTTCTATGGGGGCTCCCCGACCAATGGAACACCCTCCCTCCTCCATGACGCAGTCTACCTTCCTATTTTCACCCCATGCTTCACTGCTGGTTATATGATTTATCACCGGTTTAACTCGCACTAAGATCTCCAATTCACTCCCCTCCTTACCTCTCCCGCAGGCAGCTAACAGCAGTGTTACAAGATACCAAGAGATCGGAACTAGCATGGGTGGTAGATGTTAGCAGTCTCAATAAAGCTACCAAAGTTCGTAAAGTGCAGCTTGTGGTTGTATAAATCTTACAGTTCTTAAAGTGCAAAGGAGGATAGTAACACTCACACTAAAGCTACCAAAGTTCTTAAAGTGCAGCCAGTGGTTGTAGCAACCTCCCAGGTCTTAAAGTGCAAAAGGTTATTGAGATTGTTCTAAAGTGCTAAAATAAGGTGCGTCATGGAGGAACCCCAATTTCAGAAGCTAAGGACTAGCACCTGGATAGTAACCAATACAGTACAGGATAACAATTTAAAGTGCTAAAGGATTAAGGTACTGATAATATAAAGTGCTAGAATTGTACAAAATAGCAGCACCACCTAATCTGTTGGTAAAGATGTTAAGACACATGAGCCTATATGGCTCATGTCCAGGATATTTGAAGGACTATAGTCTCTCTTACAAACTTGTGCATATTTTGAGATGCTCAGGAGGCTCGTCTTTCTGTCCCTGCATACCCATCTAGTGGGAATAAGAAACTGCCTCCGGGCTTTGAAACTTCCTTCCCAAAGAGGTTAATCTGGCACCTTTCCTACTCTCTTTTTGTAAATAGATAAAATCCTTTCTACATATTTTGACAAGCCTTGGAGGACTAGTTGTTTTGGCAGGCAAGGCATTGTATAATGTGCTGGATTTGATATTGTTGTTGTGCTGCTGTGTTTTTTATGGTGTATGATTTTAGCTGGTATTATTTTATTTTGATAGTTTAATCACTCTTTAACTTTTATGTTTTCTGAATTTTAGCTTTTGTTCTTTGTAATCTGCTGTAAGTCACCTTGAGTTCCAAACTGGGAAAAGGGAAAAATAGAAATAAATACCATCATCATCATATACAATTGGGAGGTGAAGTGAACAGCACATCCTTAAGAAGGTTTAAGCAAATTTTTAAAATATATTAATTCAGCCTAAAGGCTGTTAGCAATATGGAATTCCCTAGAAAAGTCTAAGATATTTATTCATGAAATACATCTACTGAGCATTCCTTATGCTCAAAACAATGTTGTAACATTCAGGCAGATTTCCTTTGAAGAGCTCTATTTCTCATGCTTGTTAACGGAAAAAATTGGCTAAATAAGGATTATGGAATTGGGATTAAAAACAAATCAGTAATATTGTCTAATCTTCTACTTTTTATGCTATGGAAAGTCATCAGAAAACACTGGGATGTTGTACAAGAGGATTTGAAGAGAGAGAAAAGAAAAAGGGAACAGCTATCAAAACTTTACACTACCAATATCAATAGTCTTTCTCCTCAAATTATTTTGGGCCACTAATTAGATTTGTTTGTGAACATTTAAAATGCCCTCCTCTGATTTCTAATTAGATTTCTAATTTAAAGGTGGACTATATGGATGTATTCATAATGTTTCTTCAGAACTATTATGTACACTGAGAAAGAGATCAACATAGTGCCATAAGTCATGATAGGCTGTTCAAACATAGAGTAGAACAGAGCATTAGGAGTTCTCATAGTCATGCTCACAGCAGTTTTAACACATATTTGAAAGACAGCTGTCACCCTAGAACTTACAATTTTTCCAGCATCAGATATCTGTCACAGTGGTAGTACAGATGAAATAATAGCATACATTCCTGATAGAAGTGGAGACCATGGAACAAGCAGCAGTCTTGGGACCTCATCCCAAGCAGTCTGAACTCCATTTCCATGCACTTCAGAAACAGAACCCCACGTATCACATGGAAATGGAGCCCAGAATGCATTTCCAGGAGTCAGGTAGCACTTAAGGCTGAAGACAAAAAGACAGGAGAAAGATAGGGAAAGAACATGGGATGGCTGGCCATCCCAGAAGATAGACCTCAATGGTAGGGAATGAAGTAAGACAGTTCCCTCTGCTTTCCACCACTTTTCCCCACTTTCTCTCTGCTCATTGGATAAGGTTGGACTGGCAAGCCACTTTCTTTTCCCAAGTAGATTGATAACAAAACTATAATAACTCTATCTACCAGGAGTGGGGGTCAGTTTCTTCTCAAGATGAAATTTTTAATTTCATCAACTTCCCTGCATAGTTTGAAATTTAAATTGCAGGAATATAAGAGCAAAGCTATCCATGCATAATGCAGCAGCAGAATCCAGAGTATCACCCTGCCATTGTTCAATTACGACTGACTTCAGCAGAACATGTGTCATTCTTTAAAGTTTTTTTTAAAAAAGTTCAGTTTTATGTAAGGAATACTATTTTTCCATGCCTGAACATTCACAGATTTCAGTATTCATGTCCATGCATGTGTGTGTCCTGGAATCAAATCCCAGTGGATACCAAAGACTCACTATACTCAGAGTTCTTTGGATTAATATGGAGGACTCCATATTTTAAAGTTCTTCATAAGTTTTAAGGTACTTCATAATACACAAGGCACAACAATCTTATTACCAACAACTGTTTCTAAGCAGTACAGATAAACAAACTAGTAATGCATGAGACAACCAATGTTGGTCTAAGGTATGATGGAGTAGTTTTTGACATGTCACCAGGTTGAACACAATTTGTGCACTCTGATCGATGACTGTGGATGCACTTCTCAAAAGATGAAAATGCAAAATATTGCACAAATATGCTTTTCTCAATAAAGAGAATGTATTCATGCATGCATGTGACAAACAAAAATATCAATTTAATTCTACATTTTAATTAATTCAACAGAAATGTCTCATACTTAAAAAAAGAAATGTAAACACTGCTAATGTCTACTTCCTTGAAGGAGATATTGAAACCCACCCATCTTTTACTTTGATGATTCACTTGGTAGGCTGTATAAAATAAATTTTGTAAAAATTAATCTCTGTCAAATTTTGAATAAGTAGTCTAAAGGTGTTGCTGTCCATATTCTACTGCTAGTCTGCCTTCTCCTCATAATTAACCTGTATGAATAGTGTGTCAATCTCTGCCAATCCTACAATGTTCCCATCATCTACTTTCCCCAAGGTTTATGTTCCACTTCTTTGCCAGTAGGCTAACAGTGAAGTGACATGAGGGGATGGGTTTCTTCTCCTCTAACACTATTCCCCTCCTTCTAGCTATACCTGAGCAGTAATAGCAGTAACTGTTAGAGCCGCCGCAAACTAGGCTCCTGCGGGAGCAAACCTTGCCAGCACGCCCCTGACGTCATGAGACTGCACCTCTCTCCCCGCCCCTTTCTCCGCCCCTTTCTCTGTGCCAGAGTGGTTTTTCCTTTGCTAGGGCAGCATTGCCAGCGTATTCTCTCAGTTGAATTCTGCCAACTGAGAGAGTACGCTGGCAATGCTGCTCTAGCAAAGGAAAAACCACTCTGGCACGGAGAAAGAGGTGGAGAAAAGGGCGGGGCAAGAGGCGGAGTCTCATGACGTCAGGGACGTGCTGGCAAGGTTTGCTCCCACAGGAGGCTAGTTTGCGACAGGTCTTAAATTCCAAACAACAACAACACAGCAGAAATGTGGAGAGGCAGGGTTATAAGAGTATATGGAAGTATGCACGTGAGACCTGTGTCAGTGGATCAGTGTAATTGTACAAATGAGGGGTGATACAATAACAAAGGTGTTCATTTCAGGATCTATCCAGTTTGGCTGATTGCACATTGCCGTGGAATAGCATATTCATGCAAGAAAGTGGTTAGAACAAAGCATGTTAAGGACATTTAGGACTTCATCATATTAACCTCCCTCCCCTCCATTTTATTCCATTTCACTGGCAATCTCCAGTGAAACGGAAGATATGTGGGGTGCCTTACAGCATCTTGAGCACCCTCCCTCCTTTCCTTATAACATGGGGGCATCGGGACAAGGCATGTCAGTGCCCTGTCCCTGCCCCATCAGATGGGGAAAAGGTGGCAATGCACATTGTTATATTGCCTATTTCCCCATCACATGGATGAAAAGAACCAAAAGATTGAGGTAGCTCCATTGGAGCTACCCAAAAGTCACTTGCCTTCCCTTCGCTATTTCAGACATGAATGGGGTGGGGCCTAGCCAATGTCATGTGATGGCACTTGGCAGGCTCTGTCCCCAAAGAGTAGCAAAGAGTCAAAAGCCCCAAATGTGATAGGATGATATATCACTGGTTTTTCTGATGTTTCATAAATTGGTATCTAGTACCTAATTGTGCAACCATTTTCATAGGCTGCACAGTGCCTACCAAACTGCATGTTGTCCAGCTTTGCCCCTCACAGTGACCCCAATGATCCACTTGACTGATTGTGGTGGGATAACAAGACAACTCCCATGACTTGTTACATGGTTCATTTTTTTTTACCCTCACTCTCAGCACAAGCATGATTTGTAGAGAAAGTTTTTCATTGTTGCAAATTAGCACATGTATTTTTCCTAATGATGAATGTGCCCACAAATAATTTACACTGATATGCATATGTATATAGGCTAATAAAATGTCTGCTAATGATTTTGTGGTAAAGCTGGGATAACATATGGTTCTCCTGATATTGTTGGACCTCACCACATATAATCTTCCAACCTTGGCAAAGCTTGTTAAGAATGATAGGAGTTGCAGTCCAAGAACATCTGGAGGACCATATGCTTCTCGCCCGAGATATAATCTGATCTGTGGTTGGAGCATAGCAATATTATTGCAAATCTCTAATGACCAAGATATTCATAAGAAAAGCTAGCCTGAGAAAGATAATAGAGAATCCACCACTACAAGTTGGCATTACTTATACAGCTAAAATTTGCAAAGAGATAAATGTGTCAATTTGGACCTAAAAACTTGCCGGATACCAAGGATATAGTAGTTATTTGTGATTTTTACTGTGAAAGGAAAGGGATACACTATGCATATGATCAAAGATGCTCACTGTCTTCAGTGTGGATGGCACAGCACTAATATCCATTCCTGAACTATCTTTTAAAAGAAGATAGTCTAACTAAGCGAAACAAATACTGACACCCAGAAGTCATGCATTGCATATCTATATTTGACTCAGAGGTTTGAAAAGAAAGCCAGTACTTGTAGAAGTTACTTGTAATATCTCTTGCTGCTATTTTTCTAAACTTGAAAACCAGCTCTGCTTATATTTATTTGTATGCCTTTAGCCTATTCTTCAAAAGCAGGTACAATAGACTCTCAGGCTCCATCTACACTAACATATGGCGGAATTAGAAATTGCATTATATAGTCATTGTAGACTCTTGTAGTGCAGTTAAATGCAGTAAAACTGCATCATATAGCAGTGTACATGGTAGGTGTGTGCACATATCCATTTTGCCTCAGGAAGTTTGGCTAATTCAGCATTCAGAACAGTTGAAACAAATTGGGAAGGTCCACCTGAAGCCCTAACCCAAAATGGGTCATGGTAGCCAAATCCTTTGGCGAATGGAGGTTAAGCAGCAGTAGCAGCACTCTATCTCCTTTCTCTTCCTTTTCCTTCTTTGGTTAATGGGTTTTTTGGCTCTTTTCCTTCCTTTTTTCTTCATTTCTTTAGAAGATGAAGCTGACTCCTTCTCAGCTTCCTTCCCAAAGGCCCCTCCCTGGCAGAGTGCATGATGGGAGTTGAATTTTTTCTCTCTGTTTCTCAAGTTTCTTTCTAAGCCAATCAGTGCTGGTTGTGCCCATACTCTGTTTGGCTGAGAATGGACACAACCAGCAGCGACTACAATTCCCAGAACCTTCTTGTGGTTATGGTAAAAACATTTTTTAAAATCCCCCAAAACTAGTGGATTGGTGAAATGTTATGGAAGTTGACATATACTTTGTAGTTATACATGTGGCCTAAGAGAGAGGAAAGTTTCCTCCTGATAGGCCTAAAAATGACTGAGAAATAAGCCTTTAAAGTTTTCCCATTGTCTCCAATGGACCGAATCTTTCCACTATAAAAATGGCACACCCATTCCTATTTCAGCAATGACTCAGAAAACAGGACATGGGGCCAGACGAAAACAAATCCAGAAATAGTAACGTTTTTGGGAGTTTTGCATACTCCTAGCAGATGGGGCCTCAGTTAACCAGACCTCTAGCAATTGTAATTCTTAAGCTACCACCAAAAAGAAATTAGCTAGAATTGCATAATGCATTCACAAAGCTAGTCTTAATAATACAATAAAACTTTTATATTAAGTCTGTCTTAATATGTCTTTTAATTACTGCATATCAACATTAATATCAAGTCAAAAGAGAGTTTATAGTGTCGTATCGAATGGGATGTAGTATTAATTATGCCTTTCTAATGATAATTCTTAAGCAACCAGAAATTGCATTTATTTGGCATCTACCAATCCCCATGGCTGCCACTTAATTGAGACTCTACTGTAAATATGTTTAGGAGCTTTGGTGGATCAACATGGCATCTAAATCTGTGGATGAACCATTATACTTCAGGTCTCTGTTCTTAGGCATAATCGTCTGCATTAACCAGTGAAAATGAAGCCATTTCTAATTTTAGACCTTTTTTAGTGGGGGGGGGGGGATGAGCAGCAGACCAAGACACTCATGAAGAAATGGAACACGTTTTACTGTCCAGATGTCAAGGGAAAAAGAGGAAACTTCCAAAGACCGAGGTAGACAAGTATATATGACAGATGATATTTCATTTCACGTGGTGGGTCATAAATTCTGAAAGCCTGCACCCAGGTATCTTGATTCAACTGTGAAAGTCATTTCCTGCCCTTCACCTCTCATGAAACCCAAGTAAAAGTACATCTGGGTCAGTTAACATGTGTGTACTTATCCTCATCTCTTAAGCCTATGTGAGAAGAGGAAAACTGCTGCTGAATATTGTTTAAAAAACATCACCTTTCAGAAGGACTTGTTCATGCAAGACATGATAGTAATGATTCAAGCCAAATAACATATCTAGGTGAAAACCATAATTCATTGTGACAGAGTGTTTGCAATGTTTGTGAAGATAATTGAGTATCTGAAACAATTGCAAAGGCACCAGTTTATTACACGCTACTTTTAGCACATTGTCTGAACTGTAATTCTGAACATTTAAAATAATTCAATCTAGAAACAAATTTCCATCAGTGAACATTTCTATCTATTTCATGCTAACTGACCACTCCCCCTCACACACACACATTTATACTCACCCTAACATATTTCCATGAAGTACTATTATAACGTCAACAAGTAGTTTTATTATTGCACTATTAACCAAAGCTTTTGTGTAGCCATTTTTCTTGATTACTTTGTGGGAGTATAATTTTTTTTGTTTTCTAGTGTTATATTGGTTTGATTTTGTCACTGTAACAAGAAAATGAAATATTAAAATAACCTTTTCTTATAATAACAAGTGGTGTTTCTTCTTTATTGCACTTTTTGTTGTCTGATACATTATTTTTTACTGATTCTGACGCAAGTCTCCCACTCTTCGCATTACCTTACCTGAAGTGGCGGCTTCACTCAGTCTCAAAACTGGATCAGGATGGCACAACTGTGGAATGTGACAGATATCTAAATTTTATTTCTTGATTGTATGACTTCAATACCATTCAGTCATTAAAGAACATCAGTTTCTTTCATACATCAGTTTCTTTCATATTCCGGTTCCGGTATGGTGGTTGGCAGCAAAAACGCTACGCTGCTCAGCCAAATTTCAATCCGGAGGAATCCTGAGCCTCCCCCTCGCCTACCATCCTCAAATTGAGGGGAGAGAGGAACCCCAAGCCTCAGGCTCCCGATAGAGGGGTGGAGAGCCGGAAAAAAGCCAGGAAAGCCCAGAGAAGGCGGAGGAAAGGCGGAGAAGGAGAAGGAGAAACGCCGCCGCCATTTTATCGCAGCCGGCCTACCTCACGGCATCGCCGCGTTGCCGCCGGGACCTCGGGCTTGGCTGGCTTGGCTGGCTTGGCTGGCTTGGCTGGCTGGCCGGACCATTCACCGCTGCTGCCTGGCCTCCGCCACCGCCGCCGCCGGGGAGGAGGCCGGCCATTGTTGGGGCCGCCGCTAGGCCGCTGCTGCTGTTGGGGCCGTTGCTGCTGGGCTGCCGCCGCCGCCGCTGCCGCCGGGCTGCCGCCGCTGGGCCGCCGCCGCCGCCGAAGGGAGACGCTGCCAAGGAGGCCGAGGAGGCCGAGCCATCGCCGCGGGGGCCCGTACCACCATCGGGGCTGCGGAGACCGCCCAGGCGAGTCCGCCCCCCGCCGGCGCAGAGGCCAGAGGCCAGGATCCCGCTGGGGCAGCTCGGGACAAGACCGCCGTCGCCGATGCAGGGGCCTTCGCTGAAGCCGCCGCCGCCGCTAAAGAGGCCTAGCCGTCGCTGGGGCTGTCGCCGCTATAGAGGCCCGAACCACCTCGAGGGCCGCCATTGCTGCTCCGTGAGTGACCGCCGCTGCTGCAGAGCTGGGACCATCTGAGCGGCTGGCTCGCCCCCCCCCCCCCCCCGTCGGGGCGAAGCGGTGAGGCTCTGAGCGAAGAGGCTCTGAGGTGAGCTGTTTGGTTCACTGGGGGCTGGCAGCGCCATTGAGTGCTGCCCTAGCTAGGCCGCGGCTGTGTAATCTTTCCATCTGGCCACACAGGACGCGGATGCTGAGCCAGCACTGCTTGTTGCTCCCACTGGCAGGACTCCCTCCACTGTGGTCCCATCCTGGTTGCTGGGCTTCTGCCCCCTCAGGCTCCTGCTGAGCGGGCTATTACATCGTAGGAGCCCACAGGAGCCAGTGGAGCTGGACTCTGGCCCACAATCTTCTCCACCATTTGGGCCCACCAACACTGTGTAGACCTTTGTGCTGACCATCTCTGTGCTGACCCTCTTTGTGCTGATTGTTAGTGTGTAGATTAATTGTTAGACCAACTGTGCTGACCACCGCCGTGTCGACACCTCCGGAAACCCATCCGCTAATTGACATCAATCGTCCAGTTTACATCTGAATCATAACGCTTTGCCAATTGTCAATCTTTGATTATCGTGTTTACATATTGTGGATATCGCACGTTATAGTTCCTCCATACTTGCTGCTAATGTGGGAATAAGATCTTTACATAGCACTTTAAAGGCGCCTGCCTCCATTGCCGACTGATTTGCACTTTACCTTACCCGTGTCCTCCTGCTGCACTTTAGTAACATTGAGGGCTAAGTTTTGGCTTATTGCACTTTAATACCCTGATGCACTTTAAAACCTGCACCTTAAGAACTACTCTTGTAGCCGTGGAAATTTGCTACCTGTTATGACTGTTGCACTTAAGACCCCAGCACTCTAGGGACCACCTTGCTTTCGGTTGAACGTTTACTACCTGTATCTACCATCTACCGAAGTGTGTTGTTTCCATCCATGTGGTCCCCTACCCTCCTATGTATTCTGTCCCTGACACTATTGATTGGTGGAAGGAGCAGGGGAGGAGGAGGGCTGGAGCCGGTGAAGAACAATGAGGAGGGGAGGGGGGATAAAGGAGACCAAAACAACTGGCAAGAAAAAACGCCAACATCTCAAACATCTGTTGGAATAGAGAATAAGACCCTGGTCATGAACTGCGGCATGGAAGAAGGGAGGTGTTCCGCTAGCCGAGGGGCCCCCATAGAGGTCGTGGTGGGAAGGAGGAGATGCGGGAAAAGGAGACCTCAAATTCGGCCAAATTCGGACCATTTATCTAAAACATTAACAATTCCAACTCGGTCTCCTAAGGTAAATTGGTGTAACCAGGTGAGCGGACCCTCTGGACTAAAGGTGGTGCTGTTGAACGCCAGATCTGTCAACGGTAAAACGACCTGGATCCAGGACCTAATCCTGGACGAGCGGGCAGATCTGGCGTGCATCACGGAGACCTGGTTGGATGAAGCTGGAGGAGTAAATCTGACCCAGCTTTGTCCTCCGGGTTTCTCCGTGCAGCACCAACCGAGATCCGGAGGGCGGGGAGACGGGGTCGCAGTGGTCTATAGAGATTCCATCCATCTGACCAGGTGCCCCATCCCACAGACCGCAAATTTTGAAAGCGTCTACCTGAGGGTGGGTGACCGGGACAGAATAGGGATTCTGTTAGTGTACCGTCCACCTCGCTGCACTACAGTCTCCCTACCTGAGCTAGCGGGGGTGGTCTCGGGCCTGGCGTTGAAGTCTCAACAGCTCCTTGTGCTGGGAGACTTCAACATCCATGCCGAGGCGACCCTCACAGGTGCGGCTCAGGACTTCATGTCTGCCATGGCAACCATGGGGCTGTCCCAACAAATATCTGGCCCCACCCACTGTGCTGGACACACATTGGATTTGGTTTTCTGCCAGGGATGGGAACAGGGTGGCGGTGTGGAGGAGTTGTCCATCTCTCCGTTGCCATGGACCGACCACTTCCTGATCAGATTTAGGCTCACTGCGCCCCCTAACCTCCGCAAAGGTGGAGGACCTATTAAGATGGTCCGCCCCAAGAGGCTGATGGATCCGAATGGATTCCTGACGGCTCTTGGGGATTTTCCCGCCACCTCGGTAGGTGACCATGTCGAAGCCTTGGTGGCTCTCTGGAATGGGGAGATGGCCAGGGCTATTGACATGATTGCTCCGGAAGTCCCCTCTCAAGTAGCCGAGCTAAACCAGCCCCTTGGTTTACTGAGGAGCTGGCAGTGATGAAGCGAAGGAAGAGGGAACTAGAGAGCGTGTGGCGTTCGGATCCGAGCGAGTCAAACCGAGCACGGTTTGTGTCCTTTCTTAGGGCATATGCCGCGGCAATAAAGGCCGCAAAGAAAACTTTCTTTGCGGCCACTATTGCGTCTGCAAAGAACCGTCCGGCGGAGTTGTTCCGGATTGTCAGAGGTCTTTTAACTCCCATCACTGCAGATGGGAGCCCTGACAATTCGGTCGCGCGCTGTGAAGCATTTGCTCAGTTCTTTGCAGACAAAGTCGCCTTGATCCGTTCTGGGCTGGACGCCGCGTTAGATGCAGTCTCCGAGAATGTAACAAGAGCACCTGCTTGTCCTATTTTGATGGATTCTTTTCAGTTTGTGAAACCCGAGGATGTGGACAAGATACTTGGAGAAATGAGGCCCACCACGTCCATCCTAGACCCCTGCCCATCCTGGCTTCTGAGGGAGACCAGAGGGGGATTGGCTGAGTGGGTAACAGTGGTGGTGAATGCCTCCCTTCGGGAAGGCAAGATTCCAGCGAGCCTAAAACAGGCTATTATAAAGCCGCTGTTGAAGAAGCCATCACTGGACCCCACTAAATTGGACAACTTTCGGCCTGTTTCCAATCTCCACTTTTTGGGCAAAGTCATGGAAAGCGTGGTGGCTTCACAACTCCAGGTATTCTTGAGAGACACTGATTATCTGGATCCGGCACAGTCTGGTTTCAGACCGGGGCATGGTACCGAGACGGTCTTGGTCGCCTTAGTGGATGATCTGCGCCGGGAGCTAGACAGGGGGAGTGTGTCCCTGTTGGTGCTCCTGGACCTCTCAGCGGCCTTCGATACCGTCAACCACGGTATCCTTCTGGGGCGCCTTGCGGAAATGGGTCTTGGGGGCATTGCTTTGCAGTGGCTCCAGTCATTTCTGGAGGGTCGCACCCAGAAGGTGTCATTGGGGGACTCCTGTTCCACACCACAACCTTTGACTTGTGGGGTGCCACAGGGTTCCATACTGTCCCCCATGCTGTTTAATATCTACATGAAGCCGCTGGGTGAGATCATCCGGAGTTTCGGGGTGAGGTGTCATCTGTACGCAGATGATGTCCAACTCTGTCACTCCTTCCCACCTACTACTAAGGAGGCTGTCGAGGTCCTGAACCGGTGCCTGGCCGCTGTAACGGTCTGGATGAGGGCGAACAAACTGAAATTAAATCCAGACAAGACAGAGGTACTCCTGGTCAGTCGCAAGGCCGAACGGGATATAGGGTTACAGCCTGTGCTGGATGGGGTCGCACTCCCCTTGAAGGCGTAGGTTCGCAGCTTGGGTGTGACCCTGGATTCGTCGCTGAGCCTGGAGCCCCAGGTTTCGGCGGTGACCAGGGGAGCATTTGCACAGCTTAGGCTCGTGCGCCAGCTGCGCCCGTATCTCGGGAAGTCTGACTTGGCCACGGTGGTACACGCTCTTGTCACATCCCACCTGGACTACTGCAACGCTCTCTACGTGGGGCTGCCCTTGAAGACGGCCCGGAAGCTTCAGCTGGTTCAGCGCGCGGCAGCCATGTTACTAACTGGAGCGGGTGGCAGGGAGCACACAACGCCCCTGTTGTCCCAGCTCCACTGGCTGCCGATTTGCTACCGGACCCAATTCAAGGTGCTGGTTTTGGCCTACAAAGCCCTAAACGGTTCCGGCCCAAAATACCTCTCGGACCGCATCTTGGCCTACAAGCCCACGAGGACCTTGAGATCGTCTGGGGAGGCCCTTCTCTCGATCCCACCTGCCTCACAGGCACGGCTGGCGGGGACGAGGGAGAGGGCCTTCTCGGTGGTGGCCCCCCGGCTGTGGAACACCCTCCCTGCACACATCAGACAGGCGCCCTCCCTCATGTCCTTTCGGAAAAGCCTTAAGACATGGCTGTTCGAGAGGGCATTTAATTAAGTGCTTACATTACGGTAATGAAGAATCGGAATGGAACAAGGAATATGAGACGGGTTATGATTCCACTATGAGACGAAGCGGATTTTTAGTGTAGTTTGTAAGTGTTGTTAGTTTAGATGTTGTTGAAATTGCCTTTTGTAATTGTCTTTTATGTGTACTGTACACCGCCATGAGTCGCCCTTCCGGGCTGAGAATGGCGGTTAATAAGTGCATCAAATAAATAAATAATACCACACTTTTAAGCTGAGTGAAGCAGTAACATTGTTGAAAAAATGCACCACTTTAACTGCTATGGCTCAATGCTACTGGACATGGAAACTGGAGTTTTATAAGCTGGTGGCATTTCCGCCAGAGTGCTGGTTCCTCACCAAACTATAATTTCCAGGATTCTATAGGCTTGAGCCTTGCCAGTTAAAGTAGTGCCAAACTGCATTAATTCTACAGCGTGGATGCAATTTAAGGTCTTTAAACTGGCTTGTTTTGACCCCACTACACTAGCCTGCTGACCCCATTTCCAATGCAATGAAGAAAGTGACTCATCCTCACTGCTGAAGTAAAAAAAAACCCAACTGGATTCTATGACATGAATTCATATTTTGTCATAGATGGAATGGATTCATTGAAATCAATCTGACCTGAAACTCATAATTAGCATGAATCCTTAAATGTAGCTTAGCTAAATGTGAATTTAACTCTGCAAATGTAATTGGAGGCAAGTGCCATTTTTTTTTGCTTTCCACAAGACAGAAAATATCTTGCGTTATATCTGAAGTCTTTATTCTGCTTTTATGCCATCACTTATTTTAATATTCTTTCCTATATATACATTTCCAGTTGACATTTCATTTGGATTCATTTTATATTGTTCATTCTATTTTCCCTCGTGTTTGTATGTTCCTTTGGAGTCCATGGGATATAAAGGGAGGAAAGTAAATAAACATAAAAGTTGACCAAGCCTTTCTTAGCACAACTTAAAATAAAGTCTTTTCCACACCTCCCCCAATCTTTTCACTCTGAAATCAGTGGGAATGAAAACTAATTCAGACAGCTATGATGGATTCCCATGTAGCTTGTGCTATTACAGGGACTTGCTCTGGACAGGACTTTGTGACACAAGAACCTCAGCAAGCTGTACACCAGGACAAGCATATCACATTTTGGAGATATTTCTCATTCTTGCCAAATACAGATCCCAAAATTACCGCAATATATTAGTTTTCATTGAAGATGGTTTCCAAGCAACTTACATATGATGTCCAGCTTGACACTGGATTTATATGTATTAAATTCACTAAATTCTTGGGAGCTGTGTGATTGAAAAAAGTAGACTTACAGGTCAGGAAGAAAGGCCTCATATACTGCTGCTAAATTATATTATGAAAAGTAAAAGTAATACATGCATTCTTATTTATTTCATAGAATGTATCTAATTTCCCAAACATTTTGATTTATTCATTTTAATTAGTGTGTGTGTTATTTCATTTAATTACAGTTGTCTCAAATACACTACATGAGTTTGAATTTTGGAACAGTAAATTCAGCGGTGACTGTAGCTGTTGACTTGCATATCAGCTGGTGGCAAATCCACTCTGGGACTAAGTTTCAACTTTAAAGTAACTGTCCAGAGTTCTGAAGCACATTCCCAAAATATGTTTACTTCTTTGTATGGAAGCCACTGGTTACCACTATGGAAGCATCAATTACTGTGAACTTGCAAATTGCTCAAATGCTCAGTTTTCCTCAGTCTGGTTAATTGGTATTATTTTACTTAACTTTTCCTGCCAGGGCACATTTTTAAGCCAATGTTTTGTTTTTGTTTGTTTTTCTTTTGCATTTTCTTTCTTCCCAGTTCAATTCTCTGAGAATCATACTATTAAGAGGAAGATTTCACAAAACTATTTGGTGTGAGAGATAACACACTTGATATTGGATGAAAATAGTGACCACTTTATTTTACATTATTAGTAGCAGTAGTAGTAGTATTGATATCCTGCTTTTTCTCTCCCAAAAGAGATAACATATTTAAACTTATTTAGAGCTTTCTTGAAGACCAGCAGAAGGGGAAGCGTGGGATGAATAGACACAATAGTCTCACTCTAACCTCCTCCCCTGCTGACCCTGGGGATAATATCTTAGCTCTTAGGATGAACTTAACTAATGGGTCACTCTCCAGCCTGCTAAATGTTGGGAAGGATAGACTGAGAATTCAGCTTTAGGTTTCATAACCTCTGATGGGAGTCAAATCCTGCTACTGACCCAAAGGCTCATCTCCTTCCCCTTCTCATGAGCTTCACAGCGCATAGAGAAGGTTTCAGAGTCTTGACCTTCATCCAAATGGGTGCCTATGGTGTTCTCTGAAACTAAAACTTTATCTCACATTGCCTGTAAAGTGACACCTATTTAGGGCACCACCCCATGCTAATTGTCTATCTGTAAGGTAGGCGTAAGGTAGGTGAATCCCCCCTCTTGTGAAGGTATGAAATTCCTGTCTGGCCCCATAAGTGATCAGTAAACCTATACTGTATCAAAGGTGGGAGTGTGGGCTGAGATTTATAACAGAATAGCCTCATCCTCACCACCATTCTTCTTGTTCTACTCTTTTGTGCCAAACTAAATACCCATATGTTGCTCTAGTGGGAGGACACCAAACTGGCCTCCCCCATCATATGTTGCTCCCAGGGTGGGTGGTGGGAGGTCAATTAGAGTAGTTATCCACTTTCATGGGGATTAGAAAAACAGAACCATTGTGAAAATTTTTTTTTTAAAATCCATAAAATTAAAAATGTTATTTCTAAAACTTTGTAGGAATATTGAAGTGCTCATCACAACTCTATAATGATCTTCCACCATTATGACGTCAACCATAGAACTGTGCTTTAGGATCTATAAATGTGGAGTGCTTATGGTAGGAACATGATGATGCCAGTGAGGGCAGGTAATAGCTGTTTGAGAAAGTGAGTCAATGTGTTTGGGTTACAGCTAGAATGGGAGCACAGGAAAAGAAAGTAAAATAAAAGAATAGCTAAAAATTAAGGCATTTTGTACATGCAGGGGAAACTGCTATTTAAAAACCTTTGAAAGTTTCAGCTCTCATGTTAATCCATCTTCCGTTTTTATGCAGACACATATTTTGTTAATAACACATGGCCATGTTCTTCAATGCTCAGTAACTGGCCTCTCTGAAGTCCTCCCTCCTTTATTTTTGCTTAAACCCTGTGGCACACATGGAATGAATATGAAGGTAACTCTGAACCATCTGTATTCCTTGATTTCTCTGAAGCTGTCTTACGTAACTAATTAACAATAGGAATGTGTAATTGCATTAAGTATAAAGTAGCTCAGTGACAGATTTCCTACAGTAGTACTGCCAGAATTTTAAAAGTATAAATCATTTTCCATGTAAGGACCTGGAGCTAAGTTAGAGTTATTTTGTATGCCAGGGACAAAAGTGTTTTCCTCAAGCAAATAAAATGAATTTTCATACAAAGTTTAGATGTGCGTAAACCATAGAAAGCCTCACAGAATGAAAATGAACCACATCTTATTCTTTCAAATACTCATTTTAAAGACTTTTTGGTCTGAGTAGTCCCAGACCAACTGTCACTTCCAATTTTGCACAATCTAAATGGGACTACTTGAGAGTGTGTCCCTTGTTTTATTTTGAAGTCAAATTTAGATAACATATCATAGGGGTGTGCATGGTGCCATTTGGCAAATAGAGTTTTGGTGAAATTTGGCAATCCGTTAGCCGGACTAGGGAAAACAAACCAGACAGAACCCACTCAAAACCTGAACCAAATCAAATCATGAGCAGCTGGATATTTCAGCTAATGGGGATGATGGGGCTGAGTGGCACTTTTCCTGAGGCAGAAGCTGTGGCATGTGAGCAGCCTTGTAAATCAGGCAAGTGCAGGCACCTGGCGATGGTGGCTCCCCTGCTTCTCCTCCATTCCTTCCTGAACCCCCCCCCCCCAGGCAGAGCCCCCACTTAAGTTGTGCTCCCACAGAAGTTGAGGAAGCAAGAAGACATCTTGTTCCCTTCTGCTTCAGGTAAGCCTTGTCTTAGAGTGCACTGGGAATCTGAGTGAGTGTTTAAGATTAGCTGCTGTGAGTGTTTGCTTTATTTGAGAGGCGAGGCGAGGCGAGGCTAAATTCTTTTAGCCAGCAGTGATTGACAGTTGGAGGGCAGCAATTAGTGACTCATTGTTTTGGCAGTGAATCGTTCCTGTTTAACCTATATAAGCCAGGGCCTGAGCTCAAGTGGCAGTTGTGCTCCCACAGAAGTTGAGAAAGCAAGAAGGCATCTTGTTCCCTTCTGCTTCAGGTAAGCCCTGTCTTAGAGTGCACTAGGAATCTGAGTGAACTCACACACTCACTAACCTACACCTTCACCCCTGCATACAGACAACAACATAAACAACAAAAATACACCATATCACTCAGAGGCTCACCAGATGCCTCAAGCCTCATCACTGCCCCCCCCCCCCCATGTTGATTCATGCAGGAACCAATGATTCTGCTAGGCTTACTTTTCAAAAGATCACAGATGATTTTTGAGCTCTCAGAACAAAGCTAAAACAATGTAATGTACAGGTGGTCTTTTCATCCCTCCTTCCAGTTGTAAGATATGGTCCTACAAGGGCCAGAAAAATAATACAGGTTAATAATTGGCTTAGAAAATGGTGTCAGGAGGAACACTCTGGCTTCCTCAACCATGGCCTGCTTTTCCAGGAGGATGGCCTACTGGCAAGGTATGGGGTGCTTCTCACACAAGTAGGAAAACACATTTTTGCTCACAGACTCGCTAACCTCATTAGGCACACTTTAAACTAAGTCCACCAGGGGAGGGGGACAACAGCCTTGTGAATACTACTTTACCCACAATGTCAGGTAACTGCCAGAAGGCAAAATGAAGGGCTGCACAAACACAACGAGGACCAAGTACCAAAAGCATAATAACCCCATATAAACAGCTCAGGGGAAGATCTCAGGGGCTCACATGTCTTTACACTAATGCGCAGAGCATGGGAAATAAACAAGACATGTCTTTACACTAATGCACAGAGTGTGAATGTTTCAATTGACCACATTGATTAGCATATAATGGGCTGACAGTGCCTGGAGCAAACTTTTGTTGAGAGGTAATTAGATGTCCTTGTTTGTCTCCTCTCTGTTGCGCTGTTGTAATTTTAGAGTTTTTTAAATACTGGTAGCCAGATTTTGTTCATTTTCATGGTTTCCTCCTTTCTGTTGAAATTGTCCACATGCTTGTGTATTTCAATAGAGTCTCTGTGTAGTCTGACATGGTGGTTGCGAGAGTGGTCCATCATTTCTGTGTTCTCAAATAAAATGTTGTGTCCGGGTTGGTTCATCAGGTGCTCTGCTATGGCTGATTTCTCTGGTTGAAGTAGTCTGCAGTGCCTTTCATGTTCCTTGATTCGTGTTTCACCTCTCAACAAAAGTTTGCTCCAGGCACTGTCAGGCCATTATATGCTAATCAAGGTGGTCAGTTGAAAAATTCACACCTAGCTCCAGCAGACAAGAATCCTTTGTCCCACCCTGGTCATTCCACAGATATATAAACCCTTTTTCCTAGTTCCAACAGACCTCACTACCTCTGAGGATGCTTGCCATAGATGCAGGTGAAACGTCAGGAGAGAATGCCTCTAGACCATGGCCATATAGCCCGAAAAATCCTACAACAACCCAAACCAGATGAAGACTTCTTTTGAAAATGTATCCATGCACAAGCCTATTCTATAGTGTAGATGCACCCAGAGTCTGCCTAGTCACCTTGCCTACATAGTTCATTATATAATAACTTATTTTAGAAGCCACCATATAAGCGTGAGACACTTATCATGTAATCTAAAGGGATGAAGTTCAGCATTCTACTTCTTTATTTTGTAGAATAGGAAAAAACTTCCTCTTAATCCCAGGATTCTTTGGATCTTGGCCTTTGAAACTAGTTAACTTTGGAATCCTCCAGGAGAAATAATCTCAATTATCATTAGCTTTAAAAGGCAAATGTGACTTGAATTATTTCCCTTTGTTTTATTCCCACCCAAACAACTTCTGTTAGATTGATTTAGTGACCTTTGTAGTTTCAGACTTGAATGATTTTCTTTCATTTCAAAATCCGAAGACAGACTTTAAGTTGATAGGCTTGTTCTCATAGCATAGCAGATACAGCCCAAAAGTTGCTTTCCCTGATGAATTAGAAGTCTAAGATAGTTTTTTAAAGTTTGTAACTCTTTCAGTAAATGAAAGGTGTTCTTTAATAGAGTTAGTAGGATGGGCATCTAAATGCAAACATAGCATCTTTTCATGCACATGGACAGTGAAAACAAGCCTGCTGATTAAAAAGGGATAAACAAATCCTACACACACACAAACACTAGTGATGTATTTATTGAACACAGTCCAACCAGATCTCTTTCAGTTGATCAGGTAAACCATTCACTCTACTATTTGAATTTTTTTTTCATTTTTCCAAGGTGTACTGATGCAGAGCCATTGTGTTTATATTTGCATGCATATACAGAAATGTGTGTCCTATATTGCAACTATCCCTATTTACTAAGAGCTTTCTCTCTCTGAACAAGTTTCTAGTTTGTATATGCTCATTAACAGGCCCGTAGCCAGGATTTCGTTTGGGGGGGGGGGGGGCTAAAAAATTTTCAGGGGGGGTTTCGAGGGGGGCTGAGTTTCGGGGGGGGGGGCTGAGTCTGAGTGAAAGAGGGTCTAGCCTAGCAAACCTTTTGTATCATTACCCCAATACCCCCATACATATGGGATATATTGAGAATGGTGATCAAATCATGATATTAATAAACATAACAGTTTAAATAATGCACCAGTAAGGCCTTTTCGCGAACCACGAGAATTTCAGGGGGGGGGGCTGAAGCCCCCCGAGCCCCCCCCCCCCCCCCCGGCTACATGCCTGCTCATTAAGAATATGCTGGGAGGTACCTTTGGGGGATTGGGAAATGGAATTCTTTACCACTTGTCCTTAAGAACTATATTTGGGAATACAAACCGGGCTCTAGTGAATGTTGCATTAAGTATTTGCCAGTGTCAAGACAGCCAAAGTAGGAAGACAATTTCTTGAAAACCACCTTCTTTAGGAAATGATTTGATTGCAGGTTTAATTCCACACATACCCAATAATGATTGCATGAAACTCTCAAGAGTTGCTGTCAATTAGCATGAACAACACTGAAAATAATTAAAATTGCAAAGCAACCCATACAGAATCCCCAATATTGGACAATCAATAAACCACAGATTAAATTAATTAATATAACTATACTAATGCCAGTATTTTTAATAAATGGTCACAAACCAATGAACCCAGCATTTTCTAATCACTTCAATGCATCTTCCTATCACTCTGAATCACAGGTAGAGTCAGGGTACAATTGTATGTATTTGTTGTTGGCTGCTACTCAAGCAAGATCTTTACATATGATTCTAATACCAGTATTTTTCTTGTGTTTTATTATTTTTGTTATCTTTAGCTGAGGAAGGAAGAGGCTTCAAAATCCAAGAAAAATATCTTCTTGAAGATGTGTGTGTGTGTGTGTGTGTGTGTGTGTGTGTTAATTGCAGTAAGTTGACATAGAAAGGTTTTATTCCATTTCCTAACAAACCAGGTAAATAGGAGACCAGGCAACGCTAGTGGATTGAACTAAGGGAAATTTTTATTAACTAGTTACCTATTTTATGCTGTTTCTTGTAGAAAGCAAATAATTGTTTGGGGGAGTGATCTAAAATGGGAGCAGCTGAAGTGGTTAGTCAACTCTGACTTGAGCCCCCAGCCTCCCCTGGGTGAAACACCAAAGTCCCTAAGAGCAATCCCTGGTTAACATGATTGCTCAAAGATTGTATACTGTATACTGTAAGCCACCTAAATCACTTGACTTTAACTAAGGCAAAGACCCCCACACTAGTCACAAGGACAGGAGGTTAATCCCCACCCAACCATATCACTTGATCCCAAATGACGATCGAATTCCCATTCAACACCCAAAGGGCCAGTAGATGAAACACCAAATCAAAGCTCCCTCCAATACCTGCCAGGAAGAAATTATTTACTCGACACCACTTGAAGCCAATTGTCCATATCTACGTGATATGTATCTGCGGAGCACCTTAAATAGAGGATATACTACACATATTATTTGATTGTAAATTGTACCAGGAGGTGAGAGACTTATACCTTGGTTCATATATCAAACAGACAATTTATTGGGAATCCCACATCAGAACAACATATTTTATGTGTGGCCAGGGCCCAAAAATAACGTATAAAACAGCTCTGTTTTTAAGCAAAACAATATGTCTGAGAACCACATATGTGGGGCTGATTTGGGTAAACTGTAAGTGTGATACAGAAATATGATGTATATATTCAGTTTTATCACATTTATTTTCTGTATTGTTATAAGTGTTTTATTTAACTTACTATATAGAGTGTAATCAAGCCTTATCAAGTCTTTTTGTTTGGTGTGGTATTGTGATATGGCCTAAGGGCTAATCGATAAGTTTTACTCTTATTATTATTATTAAACTTTATTTATACCCCACCACTATCTCTCCTTAGGGACTCGGGGCGGCTAACATGAGGCCAAGCCCAACAAATACAGTAAACAAATGAAATGCATACAGTAAATAATAACTGAAATAAAATACAGTAATAAAAACAATAAAATATAAACAATAAAAGAAAAATAACACAGTGGGATAAAACACCAGGTATGAAGTACAATCAAAATTAAGGACAAGGAGTTAAACACGGTGGGCTGGGCCAGATGCAAGGATAAAAACAGGGGACATGGGATGAGATATGAAAACTGGAGTGATTTATCTGGTGGCGGATACAGGAGGGACAAGCTATGGGGTTTAATTTCCCGCTAGGAATAAAGTGAAGTGCATGCCAGTATACGGTATTATTACATGACAATATAGAGTAAATGGGGAGAAAAAAAATTGAAAAGAGCAAGGGAAGGATCCTACCTGGCCCCTAAGGCACCATATCACACTACATTGTGAAAGGAGGTGGGCAGGTGGGCTGAAGAATTTTGAAGAGGACGATGAGAATGTGTGGGTGACTTAAATACACTACACAGGTCATATCCCATCACCTCATAGTTACAGTAGAATGCTTTCTGGCCATTACTGGATGCCGGCAAATTGGTTTACCCCAATTTCACTGCTTTACGATGGGGTAAATGTGCTAATATCTCATGATGAGAGGTTCTGTAATGCTTTCTTTGGAAAGGTAGAGAAGAGAGAGAAACTGTGAACTACAAAATAGAGAGCAAAGAAACTTCAACTAACTATTAACTTAATGATGCAATAAGAGAGAAGGTGAAGCTAAGACCAATAAACAAGAAATTGCATGAATGCATACTATGTTGACACTCTTAGAGAGATATGCAAAATCACAATGGTTAGATGCTAGAATGCTAGAATCAAGTCCAAGAGCCTTATTAAAAAGCTGCAAGTTTAGACAAATCCCAATATTCTCTCTCTCTGTGAATCCCTTCAGTACAGCACATAATGCCAGAAAGCTTGTTGCCTTTTCAGGATTCTGATTAGATGATCCGGTGTGGGCAAGGGGCAGGGATTGAAAAGTCAGCAGTACACACACAGTATGCATACAGGATTGTGACCACCAGTGGTTTCCCTACCAGTTTGCTAGCTAGCTAATAAAGTCATACATTTGATTAAAGGCGTGTTTTGATCAGTGTTTCTTTATTTTTTGTTGGTTTTTTTTAAATGCAGTAATAGGCAATGTAGTGATTAGCATAATTTGAAAATTACAATATAGCTGCAGAATTCAGTGTACACACCAGGAGAAAATCAACATGAATTTCTTTTATAACTCTCAATAGGAGTACAGAGGAGAACAGAATGATCTCCTTCTTGAGTCATATAATCAGTAAACAAGGGCCAAGTGTTATAGAAGTCATCAGGATAATAATTACAGCATGGCCTTGGACCTGCTGGATGATAGTTTTTATCAATGCAAGATCCCATAATATATATTTTTTCCATTTCAAAAGAGAAACATCTTCTCTTTTCACCACACTGAAGCAAAGTTAAATTAGGACATCTGTAGAGAGAAAAGAGAGTTTCTCCTTGCACAAAGAACTTCCTTAGCCTTTTCAAAAACTGATAATAGGTCCAATAGTAGTTGTCTTATTTTGACTTTGAGGTCTCTTCCAACTCTCTGATCTTAAAACACTGACGGTATTTCAATTTTATGTCCTCCTATTCTTGTATATTCATTGGATAGAGACACCCAGAATTGCTGAATTATCAGATCCTGCATCTAGACATATATAAGTTACTGTGTCTGCATGATTACTACAACGTGGGCTTATATAGCTTAATTTTACAGGTATTATGTCACTGGATCTGCACTGACAAATAATGCAGTTTTAACCCCCTGATGGTACAGTGGGTTAAACCACTGAGCTGCTGAACTTGCTGACCGAAAGGTTGGGGGTTTGAATGTGGCGAGCGGGGTGAGCTCACGCTGTTAGGCCCAGCATCTGCCAACCTAGCACTTTGAAAACATGCAAATGTAAGTAGATCAATAGGTACCGCTTCTGCAGGAAGATAACAGCTTTCCATGCAGTCATGCTGGCCACATGGCATTGGAGGTGTCTATGGACAATGCAGGCTCTTTGGCTTAGAAATGGAGATGAGCACCATCCCCCAGACACGACTAGACTTAATTTCAGGTGAAACATTTCCCTTTATGGTCATGAAGACCCTTGTATTACAAGTCAGTGCAGTTCAAACTGTATGATATGGATCTACACTGCATTATTTGGCAACGTACAGCCAGCCAGTGCTAATTCCCAACAGAGTTTACATATATTAATTGATACAAAATTCATGGCAGGCTGATTCCAAACTGTTTTCTAGCAGTCTTCTGCAATACTTCCATCAAAATTGTTTTCTCATGACAGCTACATGCTGGCTGATTTTAATCAGTTCTTCTTACATGTTTGATAGTAAAACTACATTCCTTTACTTAGAGTAATGTTTGAAGCACTGTAGTCTCACAATCGTAAAATAAATACATACAATTTTTCTGGCATAGTTCCTGAATAATGAAACTGGAATAGATTTAAGGTAAGGTTGCCTCCTGTTGCCCCTACCTTTGCAGTGCTTTTTCTCTGGTTTACAGTAGGCTTCATTTCCAGCAATCTGGCTGGGATTCCAGAGGGATAAGTTACCCTTAAACCAAAATAACCCCCAAGGGGAAATGAAGAAGAAATGAGTGCACACAAAATCCAGAACAAAAAAAACCTATCCCCAAAATCCCCTAACAAAAGGGGGTTCGTTCCATGCTTCAAAATAATATGTCTTTGTTTTCTTAAAACCATTCATACATATGTGTTCTTTATTAAAATAACTAAGCTGTGCTAGAGCGAGGAAGCTATCTGTATATCTGTAATCTAGCACATTTGGGAAAACCTGCTTGTGGAGTTTGTTGTGGTATCTGGGCTATATGGCTGAGTTCTAGCAGCATTCTCTCCTGACATTTTACCTACATCTTCAGAGGATCCGCTGGTGGCAAGCAAGTATAGTATCAATACCAAGTGTGAAGAGTGCAATTAGCAATCCTGATTTGCAAGTGATTGTGTGGGATCCATCTATTAGCAGTTGAGCAACTGAGAATATTGCATAGTCAACCAAGAGGAAACCTTCCTAGAAGGAGCCAGACCTTTGGAGTGTTTATTGTCTGGAGGCATCCTTTGTCTGGGTGATGTTCATTAATTACTGTCTTGATTCTGGTGTTTCTCAATACTGGTATCCAGATTTTGTTCATTTTCATAGTTCCTTCCTTTATGTTGAAATTGTCCATGTGCTTGTGGATTTCAATGGCTTCTCTGTATAGACTGACATGGTAGTTGTAACAGTGGTCCAGCATTTCTGTGTTTTCAAATAATATTCCATGTCCAGCTTGGTTTATCATGTGTTCTGCTATTGCTGATTTTTCTGACTGAAGTAGTCTGTAGTGTCTTTTATATTCTTTGACTCATGTATGGGCACTGTGTTTGGTGGTCCCTATGTAGACTTGTCCTCAGCTGCATTGCATGTGATAGACTCCCACAGTGTTAAGAAGATCCCTTTTATCCTTTGTTGGCCATAGCATTTGTTGAATTTTCTTAGTAGGTCTGTAGATAGTTTGTGGGTTATGTTTCTTCATCAGCTTCCCTATGCGTCAGTCGTTCCCTTGACATATGGTAAGAATGCCTTTTCTCTAAGTGCTAGGTGGCTCTTTATCTTTATTCCTGTGGCTTGTGGTTGGTCTTGCAGCTCTTCTGATGTCTGCCAAAGAGTAACCATTAGCTTGTAGAGCCCACACACACTGATAGATATCTGCATAAAAACTCCAATCACAATCCAGGACAAAAAAGAAGCATGATCAAAACTCTGGTGGACTGTGCAAACAGAATATATGAAACCCACCTCCTTCCAGGTGAACTGAGCCACCTATACAGGCTAATGGTTACTCTTCTGTGAAGCTCCAAAATATTACAGAATTTCCTAAACATTCATGAGTATCCTCTGACTTTGCTTAAAATGGAACAAAGGCAGGTTAATGACAAAAAATCTGAGATATTCATTAGAAGTTCCCATAAATTGTGACAACAGCCAGCACTGGTTTCTAAGTAAGTCCAGAATTATTTTTGTTTATTTATAACAAGAGCAAAGTCCAGTTAAGTGGTAGAAGCTCCCCAGAGACTGAAACAGGAGTCTTCCCTAGTCCTGCCTGGCCAGAGGTTTAACCTGATGCCTTTTTTTGCATATATTTTACCACTGATCTAAGAAATAACAGCTTTGCCATTGCTGTCTTGTAGAATGATTTGACTCTTTTTAGAGCAACCGGAAATCTTTGATGCTCAAAAAGCTGCAAATAGTGCAATTAGGGGCAATTAGGTGTTCTCTTTTTTCTTATCTTCCGCACAACCCAAGCTAGATGTTAATGGTGGTTATTTAATCAGTTACAACACAGAATAGAGCTGAAAGCCACCAGTGTGTTTCTGAAAGACATAAGAAAAAACACCTTTAATAGCAATGCTGAAATGCATTATTGATAGAGCTTGGCAGAAAAGAAACAGAAAAATGTTGTTGTTTGCCTTCAGGTCATTTTTGACTTATGGCAACACTAAGTGAAACCTTGACAAGATATGTTCAGAAGGTTGTGGTTCTAAGTGAGTATGTAAAGGTTATAGGCAATTTACAGAAAACAATTATTTCATAGGATTGTGACGTTAGTGATTTATGTGCTGTCCTTTTGTGATGATGTTGTATTGTGCCTTCAAGTCGTTTCCAACTTCCAGTGACCCTCAAGAAAACCTATCAATAAGTTTTTCTTCAAAAGGTTTGTTCAGAAGAGGTTTGCCATCGACTTTCTCTGAGGCTAAGAGTATGTGACTGAAACCCTGGTCCAACACTCAAAGCACTAAAATATGGTGTTTCTATTTAATTCTTTCTATTTATTTGTTTGTTTCTTTGTTTGTTTGGAACTTTTATATTCCATTCTTCTCTACCTCCGTGGAGGGACTCAGAATGACTAACAACAGCAAAAAATCAATGCTACACAATAAATAACATTTTTAAAATAACATACATAGTAAATAAGCTATAAGTTTTTTCTTTCCCTCTTTCTCTCTCTCTGAAGGTTTTAAGCACATTATATAATAATTATAACTTAATAAAAGCTAAAAGACTTTAATTTTGCGGGAGGGAGGGGCTGATTCAAAAGTGCCCCAATTTTTTTTGTAACTTCTAGTTACCTTTATAGTTACAGCTCTCTGTCTTCCATTAATGTATACAGAGTAATATGATATGATATCTTATGCTGTTCTTTGCAATGCTGCTTTATACTATTTTGAGGAAAGATGAGAGGATAAATGTGTGAATGAGATAAGTATGTATGTAGTTTACAGATGAGTAGATTATGAAGCTTCTTTTATAAACAAGAAAAGTAACAATCTTAATTATGAAGAGAAACAAAAAAAATCAAGAGTTGTGTACTTATTAGAACAATGTACCTATAAAGGTATATAACTGCTTTTGGAGGCTTAGGGATATGACTGCAGTTATTATTTAATAAATAAAGTTCCAAGTTCTGATGGTTGCTTGATCCTATTTCTCATCCTGTTAAATTATTCTTCCCACTCATTAAGCCATAAAACTGATGGATACTTTTTCACAGAGAATGTAAAAGACAAATATGGAACTTTATTAAGAAAGCATTGAAACATTCCTTTTTCAAGATATGAAGTGACAGTGACAATTGTAGTTATTGGCTTCCATATCAGTCAAGCAAAGAATTTCATCTGGGTATTAACCAGTACAGTAGAGTCTCACTTATCCAACCTTCGCTCATCCAACATTCTGTATTATCCAACACAGTCTTCCTCCTGTCTGGAAGAATGTCCAGGATGGGAGAAAGATCCCTTGTCTCTTTTCGTGCTAAATTAGTAAATACAATAATTACTACATAATAGGCTTGGGTAACAACGGAAAAAATTGTTTCTAAACTCGCTTCGTTTTTAGGGGTCCATCGCGTTTTGTTTTTTTAAAGAATTCTGAAATTTTCCTTTTAAAAATTTTGAAATTTATGAAATTTCGTATAATTACGAATCGATTCGTTAATGGCGGACAGCCTGTTTATGTTGGATAAGTGAAACTCTACTGTACTTCAAAAGGATTTTTCCAATCTGTTTTAAGGAAAGGTTCAGCACTTTGAACATCATCTTCCAAATTCAGGGTAATTCTCCATAAGGATTTACTATTTTTTTTGCCAGAAAAGCTAAACAGTTATTTGCTTCAAATACTGCTTGAAAGAGCTTATCCCCAAAAACCAATATACCCAGGACATGTTTCCGAGATATGCTCCCCTCAACTTTGGAACTCCTTGTCCATGGAAGCCAGAATGGGCCCTTCCCTGCTATCCTTCCAGCAGCAGGCTAAAACATTTTCATTCAGACAGGTATTTAAAGATGAAGGTGTTTAAGTCAGGGGATGCTGTGCTTTTATGTGCTTTTATGGTTTTAACTTCAATTGCTTTTAATAATGATTTTTAATATTGTTTTAATATCTGTATATTGTATATTTTAAGTTGTATTGTAATACTTTAATTGTGAGTCACTTTGAGTCTCTGTATGGAGAGAGAAGGTGGGATATAAATACAAAGAAGAAGAAGAAGAAGAAGAGAGATGCATGGTGGGAAGGGCTGAATGAGCTGAGAAAGATACTGAGAGAGCACAGAATTCTGACAAATGTAATTGGGAAGGTGAGGAACCCTACGGAGAGAATTCAAAAGGCCCTGCTCTGAACTACATTTCCCAGAATTCTGCTCTGCATCAGAAAGCCCCAATAAGGATAGGGGAGAGAATTGTCCCTCTTAGCAGCAGCCAGAGTTGTAATAAATTGTTAAATCTGCATAGAGGAGGACTGATTTATACTTCAATACTAGTAAGTAAATCTGTGCTTGGCTGGAAAGAAATCCCTAAATTGAAATTCCATTGGTTAAAGACAGTCAATGAGATAGCTGTTGTGGCTTTTTTAAAAATAAAATATTTTGTTAAAACTTTTTTAAAAATCCCCAAAATCAGCAGATGAATGAATATTTCTGAAACTTGGAGGGAATGATCCCCTGTTATCTTGTGTTCTTGTGTATAGAAAATTCAAGGAGATAGCCCTTGTAGTTATTTTTTTATTAAGAACTTGTTTGTAAAACCTTTGAAAATTCTCAAAAAACCCATAGATGAGTGAAACTTATTGAAGCTTTTCTTCCTGGGTTATAAATGCCATTTTTTTTAATTGGGTCTATCATAAAAAACATGTCAAAAGTATATTAAACTGCAAAAACTTTGTCTTTGCATTAGGGACGTCGTGTTATAGTGCATTTTCCTGTAGTCTTTAGTTCACCAATTTACCATTGTCATTCAACCATTTAACAGTTTTTGATGCAAAAAACAGTTCCTGGTGCAGACTAACTACTTTCAAAGTAAGAACTACACAATTAAACAGGAAATAATACTTTCAAACTGGGGGCATATTTTTTGTATTATTTTTAAAATGTTGCTTATAAAAACTTTGAAAATTCTCCAAAAATCCGTGGATACTGAAACGTACTAAAGTTTGATGGGCTAGGGGTGGTAAATGTGTTCTACGATTGTCGCAAGTTTCACCCTGATAGCTGTAAAAATGAGGGAGAAAGCAACCCCTGAAGCTTTGGGTACCCTAGTTTGTGACTCTAAGTCCCCTTTCACACTGCACCTATATCTCAGAATCTGATCCCAGATTAGCTGCTTATCTCAGATTATCTGGCAGTGGAGACTCATATAAACCAGTTTAAAGCATTGAAACCTTTTCATTGATCACACAAGCTATATACATGCGTGTGTGTGCGCGCACACACACACATGTTAGTACAATAAAGTTATCACTATTTTGTGGATTTTCCATAACCAAGCTCTCTCTCATCTTCCATTTCCTAACTGTCACTTTTCTGTTATCTAAGCCTGGTTTTGCCTCCCAAGATTTTGAAAGTGTTTTTCCTTGACAGTGTTCAGGTCCATTTCTTCTGTCAATCAGGTACAGGATTCCCAGAGCTAGAAGTTAAAAACACATCACTTATGTCAAGTGACACATTTAGCATCCTGTGCAGGCTAGCTCTAGGATATTTCACACACAATAATGTATCATTTTAGATTCCTAACAATTCTATAACCCCACACAACTTTAAAAGGTATATAAAGCACCCAGAACATCACAGAGTTGTCTGGCCCAGGATCAAAATGAACAATAGTACAAAATTGGTGTCAAAGATCATATACTTGACAGACCTTAACAATGTTTTCCAACTGCTCAGTGGAAAGCCATCTCCTTTATTGATGCTGGCAGCCCAAAAGGAATGAAACTCTTGCAGTTGCATATTGCCACACTGCCTGTGTAGCCTAGTGCAGCAAAACCCACTGAAGTATTGGCAAAAGGAAGATGGGAGAAAGTCAAGAGATTTATGATCAACAACATTTTTTCACAATGCCTGAACATGCGGTATGTAGTCTGAACACTTCAAAGCTTCTTAGCACACTCCGGTGATAAAAATGAGATAGAAGACTAAGGACCCAATCACATTGGTAATGGGATTTGCCATGCATCGTGGCCAATCCATGGAACCCTGGCCGGGGGGGGGGGGCTTGGAGAACCTGTTACCCCACACCTTACATTGTCTGGCTTCACCTTTATTTCATCCCATGGAGTGAAGCATCCACTACCTGGCTCCTCCCTATTCATCTCTATGCAACACAGGAAGTCTCATGTGTTGCCACAACAGTGGCATATGCAGATTCTTCTTCCCTTTTATAACAGAGTCCCATCAGAAATAGATGTGCATTGTGTGGTGGGAGCTGGCAAGCTCCATGGCAAAAGGGAGGAGGAACTGGCCTACAATGGGCAATTTAGCCCATATGGTGAGGTCGTTAGAGTGGAATATCTGATGTTGTTGAAGGTTTGGTATATACATTTGTAGCCATTTTTATATACATATGTCATAGATTGGATCTTCACTGCTATTTAATCCAGTTTCAGAATGCATTGAACACGATTATGAATCTACCCTGCTGCATAATCCAGTTCAATGCAGTTAATCTGCATTTTGAAACTTGGTTATATGGCAGTATAGATCCAGTCACAAATGCTGGAAAAGTACAATATGTAGACAACCTAATGAACAATTTGGGATATTTTGTAGAACTGTGCAACTGGTTAATTTGATTGCTGAAATGAACCAGACTATTTGTTCCAAGTTTTGATTGACTCAGTATGGCCTGACTTATCTCTGACACAGAATATGCATTGTTTTGGACCAAGCCATAACTCTGGGCATTAATAGTAAGCATGGAAAAATCAGAAAGTGTCTCCAAAGTGGTTTGATACAAAGGGAAATGATAAAAGCTTAAGCTTTGCTTGTTAACAGTTCTGATCAAATTGAGCATTAATTAAATAATTTTCATCTTCACATTCAGCATTTTGAGAGAAGAAAGCAGAGTGTACTGAGCCCAGTATGACTTTGGCAAAGAATGGCTCTACATGAATTGGCTTGATCCCAGGCTTGGTATGGAAATACTTCTTCCCCTCACAAAACTCAAAATTAGCTACCAGATTATGAATGAAAAGGAAGCTTGCTTTCTTCCTAATTTTGTTCAAACTTTAAATATCATGTGAACCAGTATGACTTTAAACTGTCACATTTCCATTCAGCTTAAGAACTGCCTTTATTTTGAAGAAGTCTGATAATATTAATAAACTTTTATAGGAGCTTGATTTAATCCCCTTTATGTATTTTATT